>NC_138167.1:58793544-59409344 GCF_964165515.1 Mesoplodon bidens | reverse complement strand
TGCAAATGTGGTTTGTTAAAATGCTCAACAATTCTTGGTAAACAACCCCTACCCCCAAATGCTTAGTTCGGGGCCAGTTCTGTCCTGAATGAGATAAAAGGCCTGCATATTTCTCAGAAGTTTAGAATGACAGTTCAGGCGAATGATAAGAAGAGAATGTTTTTCTCCTATTAAAAAAAGAAAAAAACCCTTCCCCTGCAGTGTGTTTACTTTTTCTAAACTGGAATCCCATGCAAACACAATAAAATATCACCTAGAGTTTCCTCTAAAACATTATTAAGCCTCATGCTGTGAGTGGCAAAGCTTAAATATTGCAATTTAACATGTATTTATTGTGTACCTACTATGGGTCCAATCAGCTCTGGGTACTGAGGAAGAAATTTTTGTATAAGAAAAACACCTAGATGTATGGGAAAGGATGCTATTGGATGGTGATAAAGAATCAGGACAGACACATGTAAATGAACGTTCCTGTAAAGTCCTTCTCGTGAAGGAAGGTAGCATCCTTCCTGCCTATGGGTCACCAGTGTCTGCGGCCATTCTGCAGAACGTGCTTTACTTTCCACAAGGCATCCACGTTGTTGACCTGTGCCTTGATCCTGAGGGTCCCCGGAGGAGAAGATCCTGGGGACACCTGATGATGTGGAGTTTCCTCATCTCTTTTCCTTAACCGTGGGGCAGGCAGCATTCACGCTCACCAGTGTCCAAGCATCTTTACCCACCCAGACCCAGGACAGACTGTGCCCCCAGCCCCTGGCAATGAAGTGACACAGGTGTCTGGATAGGCTGTACCTGGAGGTGACAGGTGCACTTGCTACGGATGTATCGTTCTCTAAATTATCCCCTCCCACCCCCGCCTGACCATGGCAGCAGAGGAGGCTGAGCTCAATGTGGTCCAGACTCAGGAAAGCAGAGTCTCTGCCAAATTATGCAGAACCAGTAAATAAGCAAACTGTCATCGGATCCGATGGTTGTTTTTTACTGCAACACAATTTAACTTATCCCCTGATACATCCCTGGAAATCCATTCATTAGCTCTTGCTGTCTGCAGGGAGCTCTAAAATATAGACACAGAGGAATCTGGGTGGTGATCTTGGAGTTTGGGTTTGTTTTAATTGAGTGTCCTAGGCATCGTCCATAGAAAGATGTGGAATTAAGTTAACCTAACTGTAGAACGTTCTTGAAAAAACGATTCGATGCTGCCTGGAGAGTGCATGAAACACCTGTCTTTCACCATCTGAGCTGGACATGTTTTCTTGTTTGTTGATTTTCAATGTTGTGTTAGTTTCTGGTGTACAGCAAAGTGACTCAGTTATACACGTATACATATTCTTTTCCACTATGGTTTATTATAGGATATTGAATATAGTTCCCTGTGCTATACAGTAGGACCTTGTTGTTTATCTCTTTTATATATAGTAGTTTGTATCTGTTAATCCCAAACTCCTAATTTATTCCTCACCCAACCCCTTTCCCTTTGGTAACCATAAATTTGTTCTCTGTATCTGTGAGTCTGTTTCTGTTTTGTAAATAAGTTCATTTGTGCCATATTTTAGATTCCACATATAAGTGATCTTATATGGTATCTGTCTTTCTCTGACTTAATTCACTTGGTATGATAATCTGTAGGTCCATCCAAGTTGCTGCAAATGTCATTATTTCATTCTTTTTTATGGCTGAATAGTATTCCATTGTCTATATGTACCATGTCTTCTTTATCCATTCATCTGTCAATGGACATTTAGGTTGCTTCCACGGACATGTTGCTTTTTTAAATCCTATGACTCAGTGGTGCTTTTACACAGATTTTTGTAGAATGCACATCAGTTACTTTATAAAACATCCCTGAATTTTGGGTTGTTTGCTATTTTCCAGTGATTAGATTTGGTTTACACTTCTTGGGCTGAAATAGTGCAGAAGTGACCTCTGGCTTTCTTAGGGAACCACAGCTGGCACACATGTGTGTTTGCCCGTAATCTCCATATTAATTTTGAGCACTTGGTTAAAGTGTGGCCTGGTTTCTTCACTGTATAGTTATTAGTTTTCATTTTGAAATTAGTAATTAATCTGTAGGGAGATTATTATTTTTTGAAATATCCTGTTTCTCAACACATATTACTCTGTCTCCCAGACTTTGGAACCACGGAGAGTTTGCCTGAATCAGTTGTTACTATGATGACTGCAAATGACATTTTCTAGTTTCCTCCTTCCTTGGGTATTTTTTTTTTTTTTTTTTTTTTTGCAGTACGCAGGCCTCTCACTGTTGTGGCCTCTCCCGTTGCGGAGCACAGGCTCCGGATGCGCAGGCTCAGCAGCCATGGCTCATGGGCCCAGCTGCTCCACGGCATATGGGATCCTCCCGGACCGGGGCACGAACCCGTATCCCCTGCATCGGCAGGCGGACTCTCAACCACTGCGCCACCAGGGAGGCCCCTTTCTTGGGTATTTATTAGTGGGCATTCCACTCAGGAAAGCCCAATTCTCCTCTATTTATTCACTTATTAATTTATATGTGGATTGCTTATATGTATTTATATATATTTTGTACATATGGACTCATGGTGTCTTGCTTTATTTAATAGGCATTAATCCACAACTTTTTCCATGTTTTGATGTCCAGATTGTCCCCAATTTGGCCAGTGGATGCTCCTCCAAGCTGGCGCCTCTGTCCTTTCACCTGTCCCTGTGGCACCTGTGTGCACCTCCTTAGTTTCTGGCACAAGATGTTCACAGCTCAGCAGGCATCTTCCAGCCTCAGTTCCTGGGTCATCTTTCTCCAGGCAGCCCAGGCCCCTTTTAGGAGGAAGACAAAGGAAAGCTGAGGAATGTGCCAGCTTACATACTGGCACTCTCCAGCTACCTCTACAAGGATCAAATCCTGAGCCGCTGCAGCTGCTGACTTTCCATACCCCTTGAAAAGAGTTCAGTGTGGAGATCAGGAATGAAGCCCTCTGTGCTCTGGGAAAAACAGGAAGAACAGGTCTTCAGATAGTTAGATATTTTCAGGAGAAGATTTTATGAGCCCAATTCTTGCATCTCATCTTATCTAGGAAAGCACTAAAACCCTTCATGGTGACATCTGCTCCTCATAAGTAGAAGTAACCTTCATGAGACTAGCAGAAGCCTTCTGCAAAAATGTGTGCTGGGCTGCATGGACTCCCTGTCACCAAACTCGCTTATATACTGACCTCCCCTCCCCTGTTTGGAGCAGTCCCTCAGACCTATCTGAGATGCTGTCTCCTGGGCTATAGTCCTCATTTTGCCCCCAAATAAAACTTAACCCACAACTCTCACGGTGTGCATTTTTTTTCAGTCGACACATGTTCTGGATGAAAGGAGTCTAAAGAGCTATGACAACTAAATGCAACTTGGGACCCTGGGTTGGATTCAGGACCAGAAAAAGATGCTATAAAAGACATTTTCAGGACAATGGGTGAAATTAGAATGTGGACTACATATTAGATAATTTAACTACTGATACATTTTTTAATATGACACCCATACTGTGATTATTTGACAGCATATCCTCATTCTTTGGAAACCCACACTGAAGTATCAAGGAGGAAATGTGACTTACCCTCAAAAGGTTCAAACAGCAACAACAAAAATAATAATGATGTAAATCGAGTGCAGAAGATAAAGCAATAAGGCACAATATTGTATCTTGGGGAAACTGCATAAAAGGGGGTACAACAGGGCTCTCTTTAAACTGACCTTTCTCTAAGTTTGAAATTATTTCAAAATTAGTAATTTAAAAAGAGGGAGACTGAAAAGAAGAGCTCATGTGCTCCCATCACCGTGGCTGGGCAGGCTCTGCCCACTGGAACCCTCTCCATGCCCTGGAGACAGCAAGGCCAGTCTTGGGAAGACTGGGAGGTCAGGGAGTCTACCCTGGACCACTCCCGGGGGTCACGATGCCATCGAAATGGGTCAGGTTGGCACAGAACCTGTGGGCTCCCGCCCAGCTCGGGCTCTGCTCCTTGGCCTCTCCTCGGAGGTGCTTGAAGCTGGGCGGGACCAACAGGAAAGCTGGATGCAATTTTTATACACCCTTCACGTGCAAGAAATAAAGTCTAAAGAATCAGGAAGAAGGCCAGACCAAAGCGAGCGCACCTTTTCTTTTTCGTTACTGAATAAGAAGCCGGGGGCTCGGGTGTGGACAGAAACCTCGTGCTGAAGATGGCTTGGGGCTGGTCAGTGCGGGGCCTTGGGCCGGCCGCCCTTGTCCAAGCCTGTCTCCTCCTGAATGGGATAAGGGCACCAGCAACACCTGGCTGCACAGCTGGGTGGGGAGTGATGGGATCACTCTGGAAGCCCCTCAGCACTGGCAGCACAGCCCAGGGACAGTCACTTCCCTGCCCCCCACATGGTGCAGGCCGAGAACCGGGCTAAGAGGCCCCAACCCCAGGAAGAAGGGTCTCTGTGACTTTGGCAAGTGGGGGCAGGACATCAGGCCAAAGACTTCCTGTGGGACAGAGAAACCACCGATGTCCATGAGGTTGTGCCTTTCAGCAACATAAACTTTTCCAGGAATCGTGCTTATATTCGAAAAACATATCACATAGAATAGAACTATTGGAACGAGCGAGGCTCAGAAGCTTGCTTTTGACTTAAGCAAATGGATCTCAGTCTGCAGTTTGCAAATTCTTCCCTGGAGTTATATTTTGGAGCCACTTTGCATAGTCTTGCTCTTAGAATCGTTTTCAAAGAGAGAAAATGCCTAAAGCAAAAATTTTCAATTGAGCCGGCTCCCTAGCTCACCCTCTGCCAGGCTCCCGAGGCAGGAAAGGAACCCTTCTCTCTGCCTCAGTCGCTCTGACCTTCGCCATTCCCCCCCCACACACACTTGAGGGGACACGAGGAGCTCTGAGCTCCTGCAGGGATGGCAGGAAGCGCTGGGGTGTCACCAGATCTTTCTGGGAGGCACAGTGTGACCTGGACATGTCAGGGCGCCTGTTGGGCCAGGGGCTTGTGAGTGTGCAAAACCTCCCTTTGTTCACACACCCACTACCCCATGGATGCGGAAGGGCCTGGGAAATTTTCTTATCATTTTAAATACAAATATTTAACTACTGCTTCTGGAAGGGACCTGGAGTCCAGAGAGCTGGCAGCGCCTCTGACGCCACAGGGACATCACTGCCACTTTGCTACCTCTCAGGTATTCCCTTTCCCCATCAAAAGCTCCTGGAGGGCGGCTGGGGCCCTCCCCTCTTGGCCTCCTCCATTCGGGGATGTCCTGACCCTGGCGAATGCCTGCGATTGAAGACAGGGACGGAGGGGCTCTTCCCATCTCTGCTGAGGGCCGATCCCCTCTTCCCAGGAGCTGGAGCCCCCATCCGGTCCTCCCTCTGGACCCACACACCTCAGCGCTTCCTCCACCCTCTGACCGAGCCAGGCTGCCCGTCCTTTCCACCATCTGTGCTCCGGGCCTCCCGGGACAGTAAGGGCCCCCCTCAATGCAGCTGGCCTCCCCATTCTGCAGGACGTGGTCAGGCTCCCCACCCCCTTGGTCAAGTTTGTTCTGTTATTTTTTATTTATGTATTTATTTTTGGCTGCGTTGGGTCTTCGTTGCTGTGTGTGGACTTCTTCTAGTTGCAGCGAGCGGGGGCTACTCTTCGTTGTGGTGCGTGGTCTTCTCATTGCAGTGGCTTCTCTTGTAGAGCACGGGCTCTAGGTGCACGGGCTTCAGTAGTTGAGCCACACAGGCTCAGTAGTTGTGACTCATGGGCTCTAGAGAACAGGCTCAGTAGCTGTGGTGCAGGGGATTAGTTGCTCTGCGGCATGTGGGATCTTCCCGGACCAGGGCTCGAACCCATGTCCCCTGCATCGGCAGGCGGATTCTTTACCACTGCGCCACCAGGGAAGCCCTCTGTTCATTTTCTGAAATAACAGGTGCTTGTTAGGTACTCTCTGTGCACAGGTTACCCCTCCCGCAGTGGGGAGAGTCAAGATGTACCGGACACCATCCCTGCCACCATCCGGGAGCAGGGCTCCTGCCAGCACTTGGCATAGCTGTCCCGCTGTTCATGGTCTCCGGCCTCCATTGCTCCCTCTCTCAGGAAACACCCTGTCCATCCCTGGCCCCTTCTCAACACCCCCTCCTCTCGGCCTCCAGGCACCCTGCTTCCTTTGTTGCTTCCTCCTCATCCTGCCCCATTCTACTTCATCCTCAATCTGTGACCTGAAATGTGGGTGTCCCAGGCTCACCCCCCCACGCCCTCTTCTCTGTGGATGCTCACCGCCCCGGCCATCTAATCCAGTCACAGGCTTTTAAGAACTGTCTATCTGCAGAGATTCCGAATTTGCATCTCTGGGCTCGTCTTCCTTCCCTTCTTCCTCCCTCCCTCCTTCCCTCCCTCCTTCCTTCCTTCCTTCCTCCCTTCCTTCCTTCCTCCCTTCCTCTCTTCCTTCCTTCCTCAAGTTCACAACCAACCGAGCACTCTGCAGACTTGAATGTTTAATGAGCATCTCAACTGTTACACGTGTGACTCCAAGCTCTTGATTTCTCCTCAGAGCCTGCTTCTCCTCGTCTGCCCCACCTCTGAAAAGGGGAAAATGTTCTCTCCATCTCTTAGGCCAAGGTCCTGGGATGTCATCAACTCCCCTCTGGCTTTCGTACCTCATCTCCGATTCATGAGCAAGGCGGCTACACCCGCATCCAGCAAACTCTGTCCCTCCCTCCTTTTTGTTGACAGCAAGGATGTGACTCCTTCCCTGAGGTGGTTCCAGCACCGCAGCAGCAGCTAGAAAGCAGGAGGCTCGTTAGATAGATAGGGAAGGAAGAGGGGAGGAGAGGAGGAGGGGCCGCCCTTTTGTCCTCACGGGACCCCAATTCCACTTCCCACCCCCTGATGTTGTCCAAGGGATGACGTCGTTCTCATGGAGGCAAAGAGGATCTTCCAAAACCGTAGCAGAGGCTGATCTGGAATCGCGTGGGTGGCTGTTATGCGAAGATGAAAGGGTGTCTGTTCCAGAGGCCACGCGGGACACATACAGAGGCCAAGGCAGACGTGCCCCGCAGCTCGTCACGCAGGGAGACTAAGCAGGGAGGCTAGGGACCTCACGGACAGGCGTCCGCTGCCTTCCCGGTTGAGGACACACTGCTGCGGAGCCAGCCATGCCTGGGCCTCGGTGCTGGGAATCGCGGGCTAGAAACGCACGCGCTCTGCATCTGCTCTGAGATGCGACACATACCAGCCTCGTCATCATCCACTCCGCAGCCGTGACTTTGCTGAAGGCAAAACCTCTTAAAATAAACAAACAAGTTGAATTTACAAAGAAGCTTTACCATCGACTTAACTCCACAGATCTGCTGATTTCCTTGCAGCCGCAAACCTTTGCTATTTCTCCACCCGGGGCACGTGGGCCGGCGATGTCTTGGTGGTGGCTACGGGGGCGTCAGGGCTATTTTTACCATGGCCCCCGCATGCTTCCTGGGTTAACAGAAGCCAGTTTTCTCCACTTTGCTTTCCAACAGCAGCTGACTGGGGAAACCCAGAGACAAATGTTCGCAGGGGCTCCAAGTGACACCGCGCTTTGTCACAGCGGGTGTGCACGCAGCCCGGCTTCTCACACCAGCTTCCTCTTCACCGTGACCGGGCAGGGCCTTGGTCTGGCATGGCTTTGACCTTCTCAGTGGACTGCCCACCCCTTGCTCTCTGGAGAGCCAAGACATCGCTGCAACCCTGCAGAAAGTCAAGGCAGGGAGGAAAGGCAGAAGTTTCATCCAAACTTTAGGACTTTTCTCCAATAGGCTGACACATGACGGTCACTGTCTTAGAAGCTGGAAAAGACACTGAACATGGAGCCAGGGAGTATGGGACCAAGTGTGAAGTCACCCTGACAGCATGGCCTTAAACACACGTCACATGTTCACCTTCTGGTCGCTTGGGATAAGGATGCTCGCTGTCCCTAATGGAGAGGCCCTTTGCTCCTTCAGCAAATACCTGGGACACATTTCCCGAGGGGCAGGTCTGGGGACAAGCCCGAGGACCAAGTGTAGGTGAGGAAATCCCTAGGGGAAGAGGACAGAGCAGCAAAGGGACAAGTGCACAGCACGTGGTAAGTCTGCAGCGAGGAGCAGCAGGACTCAGTCCCGAGAGGGTGGGACCCACGGAACCAGAGAGCAAGGACGGGATCATAACACCCTCTGTCTCTCTCAACCCCATCAGCGCAGTCTGACAAGCCGGGTGAAAAGTTCCTGAGTGAATGGACTAAAGAATGTGCAAGCATCTAAGAAAACAGACGTTAGAATTTGAGCCAGTGGCGAGACGCGCCTTGGAGAAGGCGTCGATATGACAGAGGGAATATAAGGTGTTGAATCATCAACTTTTCAAACCATCTCCCAGGTGGAATGGGGGTCCTGGGGACCAGTGAGGTGCAAGACAGGTGTTATGGAACATTCCTGCCTGGCTCATGGGTTGCAAATTCTGAGAAAAACTGGCAACAGGCATCCCCGCTGGGCACGCATTCGCCAACTCCCTCTGTGGTTCTTCTGTTTCTCAGGGAAGAGAAATCTTAGTCCCACCCCCTTCCTGGCCTCCAATGACTGCCTTTCAGAACGTGTAGTTCGTCTTAGGAGGATAATTACCCTCAGCTCTTAGCACCTGGCTTCTTTCCCCTTATAGTACGT
Source organism: Mesoplodon bidens (assembly GCF_964165515.1). NCBI lineage: Eukaryota > Metazoa > Chordata > Mammalia > Artiodactyla > Ziphiidae > Mesoplodon > Mesoplodon bidens. Next base: position 59,400,711 of record NC_138167.1, on the reverse strand, counting down.
GGGAATCCTGCAACTGCAAGGTATTGTTCCATAAAATCCCTGAGTCACTGGGATGGGTGTTGTGTGTCTTAGTTAGGGTCCTCCCCGAACCATTAACTCCCACTTATTCCAAACCCAACACTGCACAGATCTGACTCGTATGAGGGGTGTTGTGTGCCGTTTCCATGGAAACATTCTCCCCCACCCCCACCCCATCACTCCCTGGTTTTAAGCTTAATTCTATAAAAACATGCAATTCAGCTGGCAGGAGCTTTCAGATTTAAATATAGAGATTGGATTAAACTTGGGTTGAAGCTCTGTTTGAATCCATAGTGCGAGAAACGAATAAGATCTGATCATGTTATGGAATGTGGGAGAAAACTGAGACGCAGAGTTCGGGCCACACCAGACACTTTCTTCAATGTCAGATAATGTTCGATTTAGCTTTAGTGTTTCGTGTTTCATGAACATGTGTGCTAAGACATCTTTAAAGGGAAATTTAGTTTAGTTTCGATTTTTCTTTCAAGCAAGACTGAGTTCTGCTTGCGTAACTCACTTTCTGTGTCAGTTTGCGGTAATGCCCAAAGGCTGCGACTTCCTCCCTTCCTCTTAGCCCTGAAATTTGAGTTGGCCTTGGGATGTGCTTTGGCCAATGAAGAGATATGCGGATCCTGACCTCGGTCGCATGAAGCCATGCACACTTCCATTCTTGCCTTTGGAAACCTGCGACCACAACACGGGAAAGCTCCAGCTGGCCTGCAGGGGAACAAGAGACACATGGCCCAGCCATTCACGTCCCTCGGGCCCACAGTCCCCTGAGTGAGGCCATCGGCTGTCAGCTGACCACAGACACATGTGTTCACCGGCCAGGACCAGGAGACCTGCCTGCTGAGCCCCACCTAAATTGTGAACCCTCAGAGCTAGGAGTAAATACATGGCTGTTGTCTTAAAACATTGAGTTTTTAGGTGCTTTGTAATGCAAAAAAGGCTAACTCCAACATGGTCCAACAATAAAGCATTTGGTTATCTTTGTTGAAGGAAGCAGGAAAAAAAAATCTGCTACTTCCTTCCTTAATGGAGGGCATTAAATGATTTCTTGATGTATAGGGAGTGTTGCTTCATGGAAACCCTTTGAAGTTGGGATCCTATAATCTTCTGTGTCCTGACCCGCTCCTGTCTTTGTCTCCACAAGAGTGGACAAGTGGGTCCTCCAAGCCAAACCTCACGGGGGCCAAGTTCAAGGGGCTGCAAGCTGCTATCCAGTCCTTTTGCTGGTCTGAACACTGAAATGACCACACATGGGGTTTGGGAACGTTCCTCATAGAACAACCCACATCTTCTGGTTCAGGCTGTTGTGGTCTTGAGCTTGACTGTCCAAACAATGCTGAGGGGACCACAGGACAGCAGCTGAATGGTCATCTGCCCATGCTCACAGCACATAGTAGGACCTGTTGGGGGAGGAAACAGCAGTGCCCCCAGCTCTTGGCACCTTTCGAGCTGGTGCAGAAAGAGCACAGCCTCGGGTCCAAAAGCCTTTTGAGTTGGGGTCTGCTGACCGTGACCCCTGAGATGTTGGCCTGAACTTGAGTTTCCAGGCACATGTAAAGTGGATTAGTGGTCCTGCAGTGCCTTGTCCATGGGGTCATCATAAGCCTGTATAAATATCACTCAATGCCTAAAAGATATTGTTAAATGATGATGAGAGTTATTATCTTCTTTTTTTGTCCTTTATTTATTTTTATTTATTTTTTAACATCTTTATTGGAGTATAATTGCTCTACAATCATGTGTTAGTTTCTGCTTTATAACAAAGTGAATCAGCTATACATATACATATATCCTCATATCCCCTCCCTCTTGCATTTCCCTCCCACCCTCTCTATCCCACCCCTCTAGGTGGTCACAAAGCACTGAGCTGATCTCCCTGTGCTATGCGGCTGCTTCCCACTAGCTATCTATTTTACATTTGCTAGTGTATATATAAGTCTATGCCCCTCTCTCACTTCGTCCCAGCTTACCCTTCCCCCCCACCGTGTCCTCAAGTCCATTCTTTACGTCTTCATCTTTATTCCTGTCCTGCCCCTAGGTTCTTCAGAACCTTTTTTTTTAGATTCCATATGTATGTGTTAGCATACAGTATTTGTTTTTCTCTTTCTGACTTACTTCACTCTGTATGACAGTCTCTAGGTCCATCCACTTCATCACAGATAACTCAATTTCATTTGTTTTTATGGCTGAGTAATAGTCCATTGTGTATATGTGCCACATCTTCTTTATTAATTCATCTGTTGATGGACACTTATGTTGCGTCCATGTCCTGGCTATTGTAAATAGAGCTGCAATGAACATTGTGGTACATGACTCTTTTTGAATTATGGTTTTCTCAGGGTATATGCCCAGTAGTGGGATTGCTGGGTCATATGGTACTTCTATTTTTAGTTACTTAAGGAACCTCCATACTGTTCTCCATAGTGGCTGTATCAGTTTACATTCCCACCAACAGGGCAAGAGGGTTCCCTTTCCTCCACACCCTCTCCAGCATTTATTGTTTGTAGATTTTTTGATGATGACCATTCTGACCGGTGTGAGGTGATACCCCATTGTAGTTTTGATTTGCATATCCTCTTGATAGCTTTGCATTCAGGACTGGAATGTGCACAGGGATTATAAACATTCCCATGGTGTGGATTTCCCATCACACACTTGAATTATATAAAGCCCCTCTTCACCTCCACTCCACATCATATTTTCTGTCTTTCCCATGGAAATGAGCAAAAAATCAGGCAAACAGCTGGGGTCTGCTCCTGTGCACTGTTGCCTCTGAGAAACACGCGGAGTCTTGGATAGACAATCTGGCTCCTGTATTAATGATTTTTACTGTTTTTGAATACTGAAAGCATCAGACTTTTTGTTTGTTTGTTTGTTTGTTTTGTTTGTTTGTTTTGTTTTGTTTTTGTGGTATGCGGGCCTCTCACTGTTGTGGCCTCTCCCGTTGCGGAGCACAGTCTCCGGACGCGCAGGCTCAGCGGCCATGGCTCACGGGCCCAGCTGCTCCGCAACATGTGGGATCTTCCCGGACCGGGGCACGAACCCACGTCCCCTGCATCAGCAGGCGGACTCTCAACCACTGCACCACCAGGGAAGCCCAAGACATTTCTTATTTGTAATCTCATCTGATCTCTCCAACAACACTTCAAGGCAGATGGCATTATCCTACTTTAAAGATTCAGACACAGGGGGTCAGAGAGGATAAATCCCTGCCAAGGTCAAAAGGTGAGGATGAAGGAACAGAGGTCTGGACCCAATAAAGAGAAGAGGGTGTGCCAGCACCCAGTCTGACACTGTCTTGCTGTTGAGCTGCTCCCTTTCCAAGGAACCTGTCTCTTTGACCTCTTTTCCAATGTACCCAGATGACCAGCTGAGAGAGCACATAGCCCATTTGCCTGTTTCTTGAAAAATAACCATTTGGGGTTGTACAAAGTATTCAGGTTCCAAAGAGTCATCACAAAATGATCCTGTAAAGTGCGTTCATGAACATCCAAAATGCTTTATCAGGATGAACGTGCTGGGTGAGTGTTCAGGGCAGCCATCGACCATCTGCCACAGGGGAGCCTGTGCCAGCACACAACCCTTACGTGACAGCTAGCGCTGTGGCAAGAAAACATCCCAGTGGAATTCCACAGTGTCATCCCTACTCTGTGCATTTCTGCACCGGCCACTGAAACGTTGGAACATGTTTCTCACCCAACTTCCAGGGAGAGCTCCAGACTCACCAAAGCATGTTTAATTCACGTGGGCAACTCCCCCCTTTCAGCTATTTTTGTAAACTCTAAGATATTATTACTGAACGGCAGAACAGTCAGTGCTAACTATCACTCGGTTGAGTTGTCTGCCCTTTTCATTAAGGCTGGAATAACATCTCACTAATTCTATGTTTAATTCCGAGAAGCATCCATTGCACCTGCTCTTTCAGTAGGCTGGCTCCCAGAAGAGGCGGGACATCCTCCCATCTCGCTTGCTTAATGGCTATGAACCTACTGTGTGTCTGCAGTGGGAGGCTGTCACACTATTTGACCTCAAACTTCTCCAGCCTGTCAGAGATACTTACAGCTTGCACATCCTCACATCTTCCAGGATCCTAGGAAATTCTATTCTACCCAGGAAATGTGGAGTTACACAAGGCAACCTGAAGGAGGGTGAGGACATCCTCAAGCGAGAGTTCAGGGCAATGTGATTACAGATTCCATGCTGAGTCATCACTGAGTGAAGGGCCCTGGTGCTAAGGGTGGTGTTGGGAGGATGAAGTAAGCTAATGCAAGTGATGCACTGAGAATAGTGGCCCCTGATCTGCCTCAGTAGTATCCTCCTCATCACCAGGTGCTGTAGGTGGTCTCCAGAACTGGCTGCCCTTGGTTCCTCCCCTGCTGACATGCTGCTGGTCAATCAACCTGGGAAACTGACTCCCATCTCCTTGAAACTGTGCTGATGCTTATGACTTAGCGGACCAATGGCATGTGGAGGAAGTGACCTCCAGAATCCCGACTCCATCAACAATTCCACGCAGTTTGTGCCTTGGTTTCTTGAAACACCGCCTCCAGGAACCGGCTGCCATGACTCACAAGGATATGCCAGTCCTCTGCCCCAGCTGAGATCCCAGCCCAGAGAATCCACTCTCCACTCTGGGGCCAGCTGCCTTTTTTCCAGTTTTATTGAAATATCATTGACATACAGCACTGTATAAGTTTAAGAGAAACAGTATAACGATTTGACTTGCACATATATTGAAATAATTACCACAATAGGTTTACCAAACATCTATCATCCCATATAGACACAACATTAAAGAAACAGAAAAAAATGTTTTGCCTTGTGATGAGAACCCTCAGGATTTTCTCTTAACAGCTTTCATAGATAATGCACAGCAGTGTTAATTACATTTATCATGTTGCAACTTCCATACCTAGCACTTATTTATCTTCAAACTAAAGTCTGTACCTTTGGACCACCTGCATCTAGGTTCCGTTAGTCCTCTCCATGCCTACAGCAGCCACAAATCTCATCTCTTTGTTTCTGTCAGTTTGTATTTTTGTAGGGTGTAACTAACTTACAACACTATGTTAGTTCCTGGTACACAACATAGTGATTCAATATTTCTATACATTACAAAATGATCACCATAAGTCAGGTTGTCATCTGTCACCATAAAAGATTTTACATAATTATTGGCTACATTCCCCACACACTACATTTCATATCTGTGACTCATTTATTTTGTAACTGAAAGTTTGTACCTCTCAATGTCCCTCAACTGTTTCTCTCCTCCCCTTACTCCCCTTCCAACTGGCAACCACCTGTTTCTTCTCTGTATTGATGACTCCCTTTTTGTTTAGTTTTCTGTGTTAGTTTGTTTTGTTTCTTAGATTCCACATATAAGTGAAATCCTACAGTATTTGTCTTTCTCTGTCTGACTTATCTCACTTAGCATCATTCCCTCTAGGTCCATCCATGTTGTCATAAATGGCAAGATTTCATTCTCTTTTAAGGCTGGGTAAAATTGTATTGTATATATACATATACTTCCAATACTATGTTGAATAAAAGCGGCAAGCATGGGCATCCTTCTCTTGCTCCTGATTTTGGGGGAAATGCTTTCAGCTTTTCAACATTGAGTGTGATGTTAGCTGTGGGCCTGTCATATATGGCCCTTTACATTGAAATATGTCCCTATATACCCACTTTGTTGAGAGTTTTTTTAATCATAAATGAGGTTGGATTATGGCAAAATCTTTTGCCATCTACTGAGATGATCATATGATTTTATTCTTCAATTTGTTAATGTTGTATATCACATTGATTGATTTGCAGTTATTGAACCATCCTTGCATTCCTCATAAATCCCACATGACCATGGTGTATGATGCATATATTGTTGAATTCAGTTTGCTAATATTTTGTTGAGGATTTTAGCATCTATGTCTATCAGTTATATTGTTCTATAATTTGCTCTTTTTTGTGTGATTTCTTTTTGTTGGTTTGGTATCAAGCTGATGCTGGCCTCATAAAATGAGTTCAGAATCATTCCTTCCAATACAACTTTGTGGAATATTTTGAGAAGGATAAGTGTTAACTCTTCTCTGAATGTTTGGTAGAATTCGCCTCTGAAGCCATCCAGTCCTGGACTTAATGTTTGTTGGAGGTTTTTTGTTTTTTTGTGTTTTTACTTACTGATTCAATTTGCTTACTGGTAATTTGTCTGTTCATATTTTCTATTTCTTCCTGGTTCAGTATTGGGACATTATACATTTCTAGAAATTTGTCCATTTCCACTAAGTTGTCCATGTTGTTTGTGTATAATTGTTCATAGTAATTTTTTATGATTCTATGATTTTCTGTGGTGTTGGTTGTAACTTCTCCTTTTTCATTTCTGATTTTATTGATTTGGGCCCTTTCTCTTTCTTTCATAATGGGTCTGTCTAAAGATTTATCAGTTTTGTTTATCATTTCAAATAACTAGCTCTTAGTTTCATTGACCTTTTCCTATTTTTTTTCTTAGTCTCTATTTCATTGATTTCTCTTCTGAACCTTAATATTTCTTTCCTTCAACTAACTTTGAGTTTTGTATGTTCTTCTTTTTCTAGTCCCTTTAGGTATAAGGTTAGGTTCTTTAGTTGAGATTTTTCCTATTTCCTGAGGTAAGCTTGTATCTCTATAAACTTCCTCTTAGAACTGTTTTTGATGTGTCCCATAGATTTTTGGGTCATTGTGTTTTCATTTTCATTTGTCTCTAGGTATTTTTTGATTTCCTCTTTGATTTCTTAAGTGACCCATTGGTTGTTTAGTAGCATATTGTTTAACCTCTACATGTTTCTGGTTTTTTTCAGTTTTTTTTTTCTTTCAGTTGATTTCTAATCTCATAGCATTGTGATCAGAAAAGAACTTTGACATGATTTCAGTTTTCTTAAGTTTACTGAGACATGTTTTATGGTCTACTATGAGATCTATCCTGGAGAATGGGCACTTGAAAAGAATGTGTATTCTGCTGCTTTTGGATGGAATGTTCCATATCTATCTTTTAAGTCCATTTGGCCTAATGGGTCATTTAAGGCCATTGTTTCCTTATTGATTTTCTGTCTGGATGATCTGTCCATTGATGTAAGTGGAGTGTGAAAGTCCCCTACTATTATTGTGTCTCTGTCATTTTTCCCTTTATGTCTGTTGATACTTGCTTTGTGTATTTAGGTGCTCTTATGTTGGGTGCATATATATTTAAAATTATTATATCTTCTTGTTGGATTGATCCCTTTATCATTATATAATGCCCATCTTTGTCACTTGTTACAATCTTTGTCTGATATAAGTATTGCTACCCCAGCTTATTTTTTTATATCCTTTTGAATGGAATACCTTTTTCCATCCCCTCACTTTCAGACTGTGTGTGTCTTTAGAACTAAAATGAGTCTATTGTAGGCAGCATGTGTATGGGTCTTGTTTTTGTAGCTATTTAGGCACATTATGTCTTTTGATTGGGACATTCAGTCCATTTACATTAAAAGTAATTATTAATAGTTATCTAATTTTTATCATTTTGTGAGTAGTTTTGGGGTTGTTTTTGTAGGTCTTTTCTGTTCCCTTCTTTTGATCTCTTCCATGGTGACTTGAGAAGTATCTTTGATGTTATATCAGGATACCTTTCTCTTTTTTGTGTATCTATTTTAGATTTTTGGTTTGTGGTTACTGTGATGTTTGTATATCTCTGTACATATATAGAGATAAATACATAGATACATAGATTAGCTATATACAAATATATATACATACATATATGATTATTTTAAGCTGCTGATCTCTTAAGTTCAAATGCATTTTGTACTTCTACAACTCTTTGATTATCTCTCTGGAGTTAAGTAAAGAGAGTTTCACATAAACAAGATGATTTAAATAAATATTTTGGCCTTAGAATGAATAACTTTCTCTGCAGAACATTTATTTTTCCTAGAAATGCCTGGTTCAGGCTAACAATGAAATTATTTTCCATGATAGGTAATAGAGTGTATTGGAAAGAGTCCTAAAAGACCTGTGTTTAACTCCTGGCTGTACCATGTACTAAGAATGTGATCTTGGGCAAATTGCTTGCCATTCTTAGTTTAGTTTGCTCATCTCTGAAATGGTTGTAGAAGTATTTATCTTACAAGATTATTGTGAATATTGAATGTATTCACTTCACCTATGTGCCAGGAACATAGTCAAAGTTCCCCTTAGATGGCAGATGTTATTATTACTGTTATCATTATTATTAATCATTATGAATTTAGCAATTCATTAAAGAAACAATAGTGGAAAAAAAAACAAACAAAAGCATTTTAACACTTCTTATTAAACCCCTGCTCACATTTACTGTTTTTGACATCCTATTTGACACCTTTTTATTTTCTGTATCCCTTAACTACTTATTGCTGATATAGCTGATTTAACTACTTTTGTCTTTTAACTTTTCTACTAGTTTTATAAGTAATTTATCTACTACTTTTACTGTATATTTGCCTTTCTACTAGTTTTATAAGTAATTTATCTACTACTTTTACTGTATATTTGCTTTTACCAAAGAGATTTTTCCTTTTGTATTTTTTATATCTCTAATTGTGGCCTTTCCCTTTTTGCTGAGAGAAGCCCTTTTAACATTTCCTGTAAAGTTGGTTTCATGGTGCTCAACTCTTAGCCTTTACTTGTCTGTAAAACTTTTGATTTCTCCTTCAAATATGAATGAAAGCCTTGCTGGGTAGAGTATTCTTTGTGGTAGGTATTTTCCTTTAATCACTTCAAATATATTGTGCCACTCCTTTTTGTCCTGCAGTTTCTGCTGAAAAGTCAGCTGATAGCCTTATGGAAATTGCCTTGTATGTAACTTCTCGGTTTTCCCTTGCTGCCTTTAACATTTTCTCTTTGTCTTTGATTTTTTTCCACTTTAATTACAATGTGTCTTTGTGTGGTCCTCTTTGGGTTCACCTTGTTTGGACTTTCTGTGCTTCCTAGACCTGGATGTCTGTTTCCTTTCCCAGGTTAGGGAAGTTTTCAGCCATTTTGTTTTCACATATGTTCTTTGCCCCTATCTTTTTCTTTTCTCCTTCTGGGACCCCTATAATGTGAATGTTAGTACACTTGATATTGTCTCAGAGGTTTCTTAAACAGTCCTCATTTTTTAATTCTTTTTTTCTTTTTTTCTGTTCATCTTGTTATTTCCACTACTCTGTCTCCTAGAGACAGAGTTATTTCCACTACTTTGTCTTCCCTGGTGGTGCGGTGGTTAAGAATCTGCCTGCCAATGCAGGGGACACAGGTTTGAGCCCTGGTCCGGGAAGATCCCACAAGCCACAGAGCAACTAAGCCCGTGCACTACAACTACTGAGCCTGTGCCCTAGAGCCCGCAAGCCATAGCTGCTGAGCCCACATGCCACAACTACTGAAGCCCACACACCTAGAGCCTGTGCTCTGCAACAAGAGAAGCTGCTGCGATGAGAGGTCCATGCACCACAGAGAAGAGTAGCCCCCGCTCGCTGCAAATAGAAGGAGCCCGCATGCAGCAGTGAAGACCCAACACAGCCAAAAATAAATAAATAAATAATTTTTTAAAAATACTATAAAAAAATAGCATAAGCAAGAGGGAAACTTTAAAAAAAAACCAATTGGCCTAGTTCACCAATCCATTTCTCTGTATCATCTAATCTACTGCAGATTCCTTCTAGTGTATTTTATCTCATTTTTTTGTATTGTATTATTCTGCTCTGTTTGATTCTTCTTTATATCTTCTAACTCTTTGTTAACTTCATTGTGTTCATCCATTCTTCTCCTGAGTTCTTTAAGCATCTTTAGGATCATCACCTTGAACTCTTTACCTGGTAGATTGCTTATCTCCACTTCATTCAGTTCTTCTTCTGGAGTTTTATCTTGTTCCTTCATTTGTAACATGATTCTCCGTTGCCTCATTTTGCCTAATTCACTGTTTTCATTTCTATGTATTTGGTCTGGTTACATTTTCCAATCTTAGAGATGTGGCTTTATGTAGGAGACATCCTGTGTGGCCCAGAAGCACGCTTGCTTATGTTCACTACAGCTATATGTTTTAGGGGTACCCTCCATGTGAGTTGTATGAGTCCTTCTGTTTTGGTGGGCTGACTACTGTGTGGAAACTGGTAGACCTGGCTGACCCCTAGTGCCTCCTTTGTGCAGAGGCTGCTGGCTGCTAATGGATATGGCCAAGTCACAAGGTCATTGGCTACAGACTACCAGGGGATCCTGGGGCTAATGCTGGCTCACTGGTTGGGGACCTGGGTCCTGGGGTGTCTGGCTGTGGAGCAGGGTGTCCTGGAGCTAGTGTTGACCTGTTGATCAGTGTTGCCATAGGCCCAGAGAGGGAGGGCTTCCTGGGGCTGGTATCAGCCTGCTGATGGGTGGGGTCAGTTCTTGATATGGTTAGGTGCAGGATAAGGCATTACCTGGAGCTGGTGAGGGCCCACTGGTGGGTGGGGTTGTATCCTAACATGACTGGCTGAGGAACTAAAGGTGTCTCAGGGCTGATATTGGCCTGCTGCTGTGTGGGGCCAGAACCCAGGCTGTCCCAGCGTGGTGCTGGCATGCTGGTGGGTAGGCCAGGTCTTGACCTGGCTGGCTGCAGTGGTCCCAGGGCTAGAACCAGCCCACTGGTGGCCAAGGCTAGTCCTACAGCAGCTACCTGTGGGGGCTCTGGGGATCCTGGGTCTAGTGCCCCCCACTGGTAGGTGGAGCTGGGTCCCAGGGTCTCTGGTTGTAGGGCCCTGGTGGTCCCAGAGTTGGTGTCAACCTTCAGGTGGGCTGGGCCAGAGCCCAGGTGGTTCTGGGTCTGATGCCAGCCTGCTGATAGGGCACTGAGTCCTGATACAGCTGGCTGTGTCCCAGGGGGTCCCATGGCTGGTATCTACCCACTGGTGGGTGGGATCAGGTCCAGTACTGCTGGCAGCTCAGAGGATCCTATGGCCACTGGCCTGCTGGTGGGTGGAGTCGTGTCCCTGCCCAGCAAGCTGCCTGGCCTGGGGCATCTTGAGACTGATGCTGAGAGTCTGGTGGGCAGGGCCATGTCCTTGTGCTAATAAACTAGAAGAGGATCAAAAATGGCATGTACCGCACCAGTTCCTTATGGTGGGATGATTTCCCATAAATGACTGCTGCTAGCGTCTATGTCCCTGGGCTGAGCACAGTTGGCTCCTGCCTCTCTGGGAGCTGGGAGGCCCTCCAAGGCCAGCAGGTGAGGCTGGCCCAGGCCCCCATCAAATTACTGCTTCTACCCTGGGTCCAGTAATGTGTGAGATTTGTGTGTGCCCTTTAAGAGTGGAGTCTTTATTTTCCACAGCCCACTGGTTCTCCTGGAAGTAGGCTCTACTGGGTTTCAAAGTCAAATGTTCTGGGGGCTCATCTTCCCAGTGCAAGACCCCTAACCTGGGGAGGCTGATGTGGGGCTCAGACACCCTTGATCCTTGGGGAGAGCCTCTGCAATTATAATTATCTTCCCATTTGGGGTGCATAGGTATAAATCTCGACTACACTGCATCTTGGCTCCTCTTATCCATCGCATCTTGGTTCCTTTTTACATCATAAGCTGTAGAAGGTCTTTTCTGTTAGTCTTCAGGTCGCTCTCATGGGTAGTTGCTCTGTGAATAGTTGCAATCTTGGTGTGCTCCTGGGAGGAGGTGAGCTCCAGGTCTTCCTACTCTACCATGTTGGCCACTTCCCTGGGACAAGCTGTCTTGATGGCCAGCCCAGAGTCTCCCACTGTCTCCAGCCCTGGTACCTCTGATGGCATCATCATGGGAGCCCCGCAGAGGGCTGCCTGTTGAGCCAGTCCATCCAAGGGACCTTAGCCGTCATGGTGGAGGGCTGTGCTAAGACACACAGTGTTCAGGTGGGTCCAGAGGCTGAGAGTGTGGGGTTTTAACTTGTGCAAGACCTGGGTCCAGCACCATCTCCATCAACCCCTGGTTGTGTCCCTTCAACCACCACTGCTCCCCCAGGCTTTGGTTCCCCACTTACAACACAGGTACTTGGTGTCAGGTTGAAGTGGCTGATTTAAGGGTCCCATGAGTTAAGTGTGTGGATGGAAGTGCCCCATAAATGCAGATACAGCTGTTGTTCTAACACTCTAGGCAAACGCATCAGGGACAGGTGCCCTCTGGGAGGGCAGGTGGAAGTGGAGTCTTTCCTGTGTGGGGCTGGGAGAGGATGTTGGGGGCAATAAGCCCGAGGACCTGGCTTTGCCCATCCTGGGTGTGCTGTAGTGTGTACATCCCACACAGGACACAGATTTCCCAAGTGGGGGTGGATGTGTAGCACACGTTTATGCCTGTAATGAGTGGGGGTCTATGCAGACACATCTAGAATCCTGCCAGGCTGCAGAAATGACCCTCCTTCAGTTTTGTCTGCTTTCTGCTGAGGCCCATGGAGGCTCAGTGGCCTGAGGACCCCATGGTTTGTGGTGGACGAGCTGGATTCAAACCCCTCCCATGTAACCCGAGGGCCTATGTCCTATCTGTGTCCACACTAGGCTGTCCCAGGCGGTATGGCTTCCTGGGGGTTGTGGGGACACCTGTGTGTTGGGGCAGCTCCACGAAGACCAGGGCACACCCATCCTCAGGACACGCTGACAGCATTGCCAGTGAGAGCAACACACACCACATGGAGCGGTGTCCTGCAGGCCTGGGACCGGACCCCAGGGACCCCAGAGCAAGGTCACATCACACAAGAGATGGCAGCTTGTTTTCTAAACCATGGATAAAAAATCAGGCAATGCCAGCTCTTCATGTAAAGAGATTTCAGACCCTGGCCCATTGCCACCCACACAGCTGTGCCAGTTGGCACTGAAGGTGTCATTAGTCACCACGGATGACAGAGGAGGACTCTGATGTCCATGGACACTGGGTCTTGCTGAGGTCCCAGCCAGGACTCAGCCCAGGCTTTCAGACAGCCTGCCCTTTGCCCTTCCAACAGCAAGAGTGAGATGGAATGATCAATTCAGTAAAGGTTTGGCCCTCTCTCTGTCCCCGGCCTTGCACTGGTCACCTGTGAAATGGAGATGACAAGGACAGTCCTGCCCTCAGGTGGGGGGCACTGAGGGGGTTACAGGCCAGGAAGAGTGATCACAACTGCTCAGGAGGGCCATGACAGAGAGAGGTTGGAGTCCCAGGGGCCATGAAGCTGAGAGGAGGAGGGGCCAGCCGGTGTTCAGGAGAGGCCACCAGGAATGTGTGACATCTGTGCTTGTTCCCAAAGATAGTGAACGAGGGGCTGTTGTGGGCAGGGGCTGCAGGAAAGAACAAAGGGGGGACCAGCCAGAGAACTGCGACTTTGTCCAAGCCCCTGGTCTCACACGGCCTGGTCTCACCCAGGGGCTGCTCAGCCTGGAGCTTCAGCAAGACACTCTACTCAACTGAGACGTCCACACCCCGCTCAGGAGTCCTGCCCCGGCTGGTCGGCCACAAGCCCAGCAGCTGACTACACTCTGCATTCCCATCCAGGGAGGCTAGGGAGTTGTATTCTCCTGGGGGTGGGTCAAGAGAGCTGAGAAATTAAAGAACCTCGAAGCTTCTGGAATGACAGGTGTTACCCTCAGGTGCAGACCCCACACACAGAGCGATGGGGAGAGGAGACACGTTTGGGCCCCTTGTCCAGCACCCAGATCTCCCCCACCACATCCCCCTTTGAAATCCTCGGCGCCTTCCCCTGCAGTCTGAGCTCAGATGCCCAGATGTCCTTTTGTTGGCGTGGGCTCCGCCATACTCCAGCTCTTGGGTTCTGTTCTGCCCCCTCTCTCCGGAGATCACCCTCCTGCCTTCCTGCATGTGGAAGATGGCATGTCCCATATGCTGTGCGCCCTCCCCATGGGGCCTGCATGTCCAGCCCTGCTGACCTCTGCTTCCTCAGACAGCGACAGCATGTGACCAGCTGGAGCTCAGTGCTGAGGACAGATGACAATAATATTGCACCTTGTCCTTTACAGTGGAGCTCATAAATGGGGCTTTTTGAAGTTATTTCATCAGAGGGGCATGTCTTTGTACTGGACGCAAGGTCATTTTCTGCTCAGATGCTGGATGGCAGGTGGCCCAGTGGGCAGTGTCAGCCAGGAGGGGTGGGAAGCCTGTGTGCATCGTAAGAGAGAAGAGCTGCTGTTCTGGAGTCCTCACTAAGGAACGGAAGTCAGACCAGCAAACCTCTGTGGACAGAAGTGGGTTGGGCTGCAGGTCGAAGGCATCCCCTCGTCCAAGGATGTTCACACATGCCTGGCCTTCTGATGGATTCTGAAATCAGTCATAGTCATCACCCAGAGGGAAAACGAGACTCAGGAAGACAGGCTTCCTTGGATACCTTCCTTGGATGTCGAGTAGAACCCAACAGTCGTGCAGTCAGATAGCGGAATATGAGACACGCCAGGGGGAGGCGTGATCAAGCCCTCGGTGCAATCACAGTGTAATAAACAGGAAATTGCTGCTATAATTAAAGTGATTTTAATAATAACAGACCTTTATATTTGTGGAACACTGAAGCGTGCTTGAGTATTGTCATAAAATGGGGGAAAATAAAGGAACACTTGATTCTTCATTAAATCCTAGAATGCTTTAACTCTGGGACAAATAAAATCAACCACCCAACCCACAAACATTTCTTACGTACAGATGCGGAAAGTGGGCAATTGGGTGAATGCAACCCAATTACACAATCATATCCAAAGGCACAGATAGCTAAACAGATCCCAAACCTGCCATGGAAAATTCTTAATAATATTGTCTGAAATTTTGCTTACTAAATATTTTTGCATGAACAGAGAATTAAATGGATGAAGAGTTAATGGCTGGTAAAGAAGATGACACATATTGCATTCTGATCCAACGTGCAGGAGAAAGGGTGAATGTGCATTGTTGGGTGACAGATGATAACAAAAATGACCTCAAAGAGCTGGGGCGAAGGCCCAGTTTGGAAAAGCTGACACTAAACAGGAATGGATGTAAAGTTTTAAGTTTGAGTCTGGAAACCACCATTAACACTTGCTTCCCATGTGATGGGGCCTCGTCTCTTTTCAGCAGCTATGCTGTTGGTGGCCCAGGAAGATTCTTTGACTGCAAATTTAACATGAACCCACAGTCTGACCACACACACTATGTGAACCCAAGACGAGAGTCCACACCAGTCTGCACTGGTAGGGGTGGTGGATGCAGGGAGATTTCCTTATCTGCAAGTCAAGTCCAGCTGGAGGAAAATCCATTCCCAGATGGTATCTTTCCACTGTCTTTCAAAGCAGAGGCAGCCTCACTGTACAACATCTGGACCAGCACCGAGGGAGGTCATCTTCCAAAGTAAGAGCCAAACTCTTGTATGGTGCCTTGCTGTGGTCTCACATATGTTCAGAAGTGATGTCCTGTGAGAGAAGGAAAACCTTCTGCCTGAAACTTCAAGTTGGAAAACACATTCTTTGCCTTGTCCTTCTTTCAAATTTTTAGCCAAAAGTATGATGTAGGCTTGTATACAATTTCTAGTTATTCTTGCCATGGAAGGAAACTCCTTTCACCATGGTCCACCCAGAACACGGCCTCACGTGTTATAAGGAGGGTTCAGATTTGACAAGTGTGCACCCGTTGTCCACCCTTGGGGTTGGTTTTCACAACTATCTGGGATGTCTGCTGAACAAGCAGACAATGGGCCATTGAAAAGCTAGGTGAATTGGCTGAAGCCACAGGGCTATCAAGTTGAACTGTCTGAAATTGCCAATATTCAACTATTTTTGGACCTACACAAATAACAATTTCATAGAGTTCAAGCCAATAAGAAAGTGATGAGCCAAGATGCAGGTTTAGGTTTTCTGAATATAAAATTTAGTTCTTAATGAGTAAACAATCTTTGGGGGGAAAAATGGGGATTTTTTTCTTCTTATATTAGCCCCTTAGCATCCTTCTGATACTGTTTCTGGGACCTCACTAACCCCTCAAGGATGGCCAGGTGTGGGGTTAACCTAAGTGTGATCTGAATGAAGACCCAGTCTGTGGAGAGGTCCTGAGCTGGTGAGGGTCTGCAGCTCACCCAGACAAGGGGAATACTCATCTCAAAACAGGTAGGACTCTTAGATTCCCTGTCTCTTCAAATGTTTGCAGTAGCCCAAGGGTTATGTTCCATTCCCCCGTTTTGCGAGGTGAGGCTGAGGTCCAAAATCCACACATTTAGCCAGCAAAGGAGCTGGGATTTGTGCCCAAGCCTGACGTGTCCTAAAAGTCCACACCCTTTCTCCCCAGCCCACACCTTCTACTCAGCCTCCCAACTCCAGGCCAGGCTCCCTGATGAACACAAGGCATGCAACCAAGAAGGAGGTGAGTATTCCCCACGAGTGAAGGATGGAAGGGCCTGGAAACCCCGGGTGTGGAGAGCATCTGCCTGCCAGTCCTGCAACTCAGCACTCAGTCCTCGGCCAATTCTGACTGCAAATTTATTATATGCATTTCAACCTTTTTATTTTCCCCCAAATGTGATACTTCTTTCAAAAGACTCAATGACGAATGTTTTCAGCAATCATTACTAACCTTATTACATCTCAGTGATACTACAAACCAAAGTAGAATCCAATTGCAGTGCATACTGAAATAATCTTGCAAAAGAGAGAAGTGAAATTCCCAAGTCTGACAAACAATTTTGAGTGCAATATCTTGTAAGACCTCGATAATTGTTTGTTTGTGTCACTTTGGGAGGTGGCATCGCAGCCCTGGGCAGAGCCCAATGTGGTGGAGTGTTTGTGATGAGACGCTCCACTGGTTATTCATAAATGATTCACAGGCAAATGGGGAACTCCTGGATGAGAACTGGGAAGGAATGCCGACAGCCTTCTAGTCTCAAGAATCTGAGTCTTTGGGATCAGATGTGAAGAGTCCTGTGTTAGGACTGCAAGGAGCAAGGCTCCAATGGCAGCCCTGCTGCTGCTAACCCCAACCACCTGGTGCCTCTGGGTGTGTGAGGCCCTTGCCTTCAGGACAAAGGAGTTGAGTGAGCCTAGTGCCTGGTATGTGGTGAGTATGCAATGCAATCATCGTCATCACCATCATCACCAGCATCATCACCATCTTTGTGGTTCTTGCTGTTTTTGTTATTCTCTGATTTAATTTTTGTTTAAAGAATGGATGACCATCCCATTGGTATCTTAGACACAACACAGACTTCCTGTTGAAAATACTTTGACATTTAGTACATCAAGGTTTCATCTCATCACCCCCACTGGGAATGGCAGGGCACACACTCTGGTTTTCTCTTGACCTGATTACTGAAAGGGAGTAGATTCAGCAAAGAGCCCCTCCGGGACTCCAACCAGGCTGCCCCAGCCCACCTCCACCTCTTCACTAAGGGAGCCCTGGATAGAACTGCCCCAATTCTCCATAGCTTCTCAAAACCAGACCCCAAACACTTCCTGGACCAAACACATTCATCAAATGATGCAGACGTCTTCTCTCTCTGATCCTTCGTTGGAAGCGGACGCTGGCAGTAGGGAGTGTTAACCGGGGATGACAGTGAGGGATGGAGGAGATAAAAGGGGAAGGATTCCAAGGGAGCAATGACTGTGTCCCTTTCTGGAACCAAGGGATCTTGGTGGGAAGAAGGGCTGCTCAGAGCTTAGGACAGAGTCGAGGGGTCCCTGGACCCCAGCGCAGTCTGCTTGTGGGGAACTTTTACATTTCCTCAGGAAGCTTCCGCCAGCATCCCCTCAGGAGCCTGCCTCCCAACCCTCTCTGCCAGGATGAGTGCCTGTCCAGTGGGTGGGGTGGGGGCATCTGGACGTCCCGTGAGCTATGCTTCCAAGGGGAAGGTCCAGGTGCAAAGCTGTGCTCTGTGGGGTCTGCCCTCTCTGCTCTCCAGATCCTCCTGGTGAAAGACGTTTGCCCTCCTCTCCTGCCTGTGCTCTGCTCACCATGACAGGCTCTCCCCATACTGGTAAGACTCTAGAAAAAGCATCCCTTGATTATCCCTCGATTGGTTTAGGATTTATCAAGAGAAAGACACTCAGTTAAAATTTCCCCCCCAAACCCCTACATGCAGTACATTTTCCAGGAGACCTTGGTCATGACCCTTGACAACTAGACTGGCATGCAGAAAGCAGAGGAAGAGTAGGGTGGCCGTGACTTCTGGTGTGGCTGGGGCGGAGGGAGGGGACTGGGAACTGACTGAGGTCTCTCCACCGCACTGGCCACTGTGAGCCCTGGTCTCCTGGCCTCGATGGCTGACCCTCACCTGCACGGACACAGCATCTCTACAGCCTGGGTTGCAGGATCTTCTGTGTCAGTGGTCAGGCGAGTGACGGGCAGAGAGTGAGATCCTGAGAGACACATCTCAGATGGACTGAGATTCAGGACCTGCCTGAAGGTCCTGACACAGGACCTTTGTCTACAGGACCTGCCGACCTAGAGGTACAATGACGGCTGTGTGGTGTTTGGGTTACAGAGGACTAATGAGTGAGGCTGGAGCCTCTAGGCTGTAAGAAGATGCATGAGTGGACACAAGATATCTGCCTCAATCCACCCCTCTTCATCTTGTTTTGAAAAGCATCCGGAGCCAAAGAGGGGATAGAATGATGTCTTAACACAACCACAGATGCCTGGACGTGTTCTCTACAGCACCACCTCAAGCAGGTTCTGGATTTGGAATTGTGAAAGCCTGGTGGGTGTGTTCATGAATGGGATGAAGAGGAATTGCCAGGGGAGGGGAGACAGCTATTGCACTGGGGATATAGTTCACCTTTAGTCCAAACCCCACAACAGGAAGCCTTAAATGTACAGATCTGATGCCTCAGAACCGGGAAGAAGCTTGGGGGCAGATCAAGGAACTACCAGGGTGTCCAGGTGAACAGAGGAAGGGTTGAGCTCCGGGTGTCAGAGAGAAAGCAGGGTGAGTGTCAGGTTCTGAAGGAAGGGGAGGACCCCACCCCCAAGAGGAAAACTTGACAGTATGAAGGAGATACACCACATTTAGGTCTCTTAAAGATGGGACCAAAACGGTGAGTATTTTGTTGCAAGAAGAACTGAAATGCTTTCTCTGATGGAAAAAATCAACAGAGAAAGAGAGGTGGAAACTTAGAGGGCGGATCCCAGGGACGACCACCACTCCCCAGAGGACAGCACCCACAAAACCGAGCCCTCGCTTGCAGACGAGGGAACAACTATGACAAGCAGTGTGTTACCACCCGATGGGTTGGAGGGGGCTCATGGTGACACATTTGCTCCGTGCGTGGGCTGCAGGTGTGGCGTGATCCATGTGCACGGGCCCAGGAGCATGGGGGTAGAGAGAAGCCCTGCAGTCTTCCTGCAGGTGTCAAGGCCAGTCTCGGGGTACGTGTGGCTCCCAGCCCAGCCAGCGGAAGGAGAGCAAGTCTTGTGAGAACCCTGGATGGTCCGCCCAGACCCCAGGCTCCCGAATGCTCATCTGCCAGTGGAGAACTGAACACAGAATCTGGAAGAGGAGAGAGCACGTTCTGAGTTCCCACATCAAAAGCCAGTGAAGGGCTTCCCTGGTGGCGCAGTGATTGAGAGTCCGCCTGCTGATGCAGGGGACAAGGGTTCGTGTCCCGGTCTGGGAAGATCCCACATGCCACGGAGCGGCTGGGCCCGTGAGCCATGGCTGCTGAGCCTGCGCGTCCAGAGCCTGTGCTCCACAACGGGAGAGGCCACAGCGGTGAGAGGCCCGCGTACCGCAAAAAAAAAAAAAAGCAAGTGAGAAGCAGGAGACCCTCACCACCCCTCAGGATCGCTCCTGCAAGAGGAGGACAAAAGGAACTCCAACCGCAGGTTAGAAATGTGACAACTCAGGCTTCCTGGACGTGGAAAGGAAGCCATGGAGACATATCTCTCAGGGCAGAAGAAAGATGTTACAGCAAGAAAGGGATCTGCTGCCACCAAAGAGGCCTCGTTTACTCGAGGCCCTGCCTGTTCAAAGGCCAAGCACAGGCAGCATGGAGAAGAGCTCACGGCCCAGGCATAGACCCGCAGTCTCCCGGGTGTGGTGGCTTCTGTGGCATCTGAGGTAGGGTCCGCGAGGGATCTGATGAGGGGGACTCTCGGACGGAGACCGGCACGGGGTTGACAGTGTCAGAGGACTCGGTAACTGCAGAGCAACAGGTAGCTTCCAAGGCCATGTAAGGTCAGAGTGGCCAAGCCTGCTCACAAGGATGGGGGTGGGCAGCAGGTGCCAGGGACACAGGCTACTGAGTTTTCATGGAATGGGATGAAAAAAGAGGACTTCAGGCCAAAATAGGTAACTGAGGGGGGGCGTGCTGCAGGTTTTTACTTAAGTGTGTTCTGCACCACCCCCCCAGACAGGGTAACGACCTATGGTTATAATTACTGTGGATGAAAAAGGTCGTCTGCCATATCTGTAAACAAAGGATGCTGCAGCCTTCCAGCCCTCAGCCACTGCTGCCCCAATGACGAGCCCTGAGGGATCCCAGGGTGGGAAAGCACAGGATGCTGGCTCCTGGATGGTTAAGATGCGCATCAAAGGAATGAGTTCAGTGAGCCCAGACTTGCATCTTCCCATACCTAGAAAAGTGCTAAATTCATTAACTTGAGATGTCTGGGGTTTTTTTTGTTTGTTTTGTTTTGTTTTGTTTTTAATTAACAGCGCTCTTTTGATGCTCTGATTACCTGGGTTTTTTTGCAAAAACTCCCATGTATCCTGGCTCCTCCCTGACCTCTTCAGAGCGGTTCCTCCCAGCGATCTGAGAGGCTGCGTCCCAAGCTTAAGTCCTCAGAAATTCCACCGAATAATACATAATTTGCAACTTTTAGGTTATGCATTTTTTTTCAGTCGACATTACCTGCCTGCAGGAAGAGTATTCCAGGGCCATGGACCACAGACAACTTGACCCACTGACCGGCCTCCGACTAGGTTGAAACCAGAAAATCTCTCTCTCTCTCCATGCCCTCTATCTACCCCCTGGCTCTCATGCAACATGAGTCATTTGGCCACAATAACCTGGACCTCAGCTGTCCCAAACACCTGGTCCCAGGACCATCACTTTCCCTTGGAAAACTGCCCTAGAGGCTGGTGACCTGCATGGAGGTTTCTACATTCTGTGAATGTGGGGCTGCCTCTGCTCGCTTAAAAACAAGGGCATGAGACGGGCCCGGCGGGATTAACTCTGATCAAATGGTCCTGAGGAGCCTGTCTTTCCAGGGAGAACCAGGTCAGACTCAGAAGCCAAGGAAAGCAAACTTTGCAGGAACAGAGTGCTCTCAGCAAAATACAAATTGCAAGGCTAAGGGATTCAAATGTTCATCTTTTTATATTTGAACATGCAAAGTTTGGGCTTAACGTTAAAAGACTATTTAATATTTGTACTTAAATTTTCTCCTCAGTCTTAAGCAGTGGGAGACAGTCTGCTTTCTAATTGGGCACATTTTAAAGTCACCGACACTCTATTATTTGTGACATTTGAGCTACTGCATAGCCGCTGGTAATTTATACTGATGAGTTAAGTGTATAACTCCTCAATAGAATGGGCAGTAAACGCCCATTCAGAGGAAGGCACATTCTTCAATCCAAATGCGATTCTGGTTCATCTAAGACTTCTGGAGGTAGAAGTCACGCGTCCTACCAGGGGCCTTGGGAGGGTACTCGATGGGGCTAGGGCTTAAGGGAAAGACCCCTAAAATCATGAGCAGGACCCCTGAGGAGACTGTGGTTCTCCTCCAACAAAGAGAGACACACTCCCGATTGACCACAGTTTTGTTAGATATGATGCCAAAAGCACAATCCATTAAAAAAATTGAACTTCATCAATATTAAAAACTTCTGCTCTTCAAAAGACCCCTCTAAGGCAATGAAAAGATAGGCCACATACTGGAAGAAAATATTTGCAGATCAAATATCTGATAAAGAACTTGTGTCCAGTATATATAAACAATTCCTACAACTCAGTAACAATACTAAGAAAAACCCAATGGAAAATGGGCTCAACATTTGAACAGAAAGTTCACCAAAGAAGAGATACACATGGTTAATAAGCATGTGAAAAGATACCCGTCATTAGGGAAATGCAAACTGACCTCAAGATGAGATACCATCCGCACATCCAACAGTGACTAGAAACAAAAACACAGATAAAACCAAGTGTCGGTGACAATGGAGCAACTGGGGTAAACAAGATGGCACTGTCACTTTAGGAACTAGCTTGATGGACTTTATAAAACTGAAATATACACTTTTCACACTACCGAATGGTTCCAATCCTTGGTAGTTACCCAGGGGAAAGGAAATTATATGTTTGTACATAAATATGTATGCAATATTCATAGCAGCATTATTCAAAATAGCCAAACATCAGAAGGTACCCAGATGTCCCTCAACTGGTGAACAAGCACGGGGAATACTACTGAGCCACAAAAATGGAACAAACTACTGGTACCTGTGATAACACAGGTGACTCTCCAAGCATTATTGTGAATGAAAGAAGCCAAACTCAAAGGGATGCAAGCTGTATGATTCTCTCATATGACGTCCCAGAAAAGGCAAAACTATAGGGACAAAAATAGGTCAGTGGTTGCTACATCCTGGGGTTTAGGTGAAGGCTGACCGCAAAGGGCTTGAGGGCAGTTTTTGGGTGATAGAATGTTCCATATCTCGGCTGTAGTAGTGGTTACACCTCTGTGTTCTTTTTTTCAGAATCTATAGATCTGCACACCTAAAAAGGATGAGTTTTGCTGGAAAAAGAGCAAACGTAAGGAAACACCCACCAGCCAGGCTGTTGGTGGCCTCTCTTGCCCAGGTCCTGGATCCCTCTGCAGGCAGCAGCTTGGCTTTGGGGAGGGCAGAGCAAAGGATCCTTGGCTCCAGGGGTCAAAAACCATGCAGAATCCCATCTCCACCATCAGTGAGACTTTTCATTTTCAGCACCTGTGAGACTCCACGTTCTCTGGAGAAGGTGGATAATTCCTTTCCTGCTGGGGAAGGCAGCGCTTGTGGAAATTGCCTGGCACATGGGAGGTGCCCACTCTTTTGCTTATGACGGTGTTAGTTTCCCAGGACTATCATAACAAAGCAGTAGACTGAGTGGCTTAAACCACCTGAATTTATTCCCACTGCTCTGGAGGCCTGATGTCAAGGTATTGATTGGTCCCTTCTGAGGGCTGCAAGGGGAATCAGCTCCAGGCCCCTCTCCCAGCTTCTGCTGGTTTGCTGGCCATCTCTGGTGCTCCTTGGCCTGTAGAAGCATCACTTGGATTGCCACTTCTCTAGCCTCAGCCCATGGCATTCTCCCTGAGTGCATGTCTCTGTGTCCAAATTTCCTCTTTTTATAAGGACACGGGTCACACTGGTTCAGAGCCCACCCTACTGACCTCATCTTAACCAATGACATCTGCAAGGACCCTATATCCAAGTAAGGTCACATTTGGAGGTTCTGGGAGTTAAGACCGAACATTTGAATTTGGGGCAGGGGTCTTAATTCAGCCACAACAAGGATGCCACCCAGAATGAAGGGGAATCCTCAGCTGTTAAAGAGAACTTCTTGGATGAGGATGAAGACATCAAGAACTCCTCTGCAGATGAGCAGTGGTGCTTCATCTTCCAGGAGACCTGTTCGTTGGGACTGAAACCACGGCCACCTGGGTGCTGTCTCGACTACTCCTGACCCAGCCCAGCACCAGAAGAGCAGATGAGACAAAGCAGCAGGGAGGCCTTCCTGGACAAGGAGGCACTCCCAGACCTTCACGCCCACTAGCAGCAAACCTTGTCTGCCCGTCTGTTCACAAACCCTTGACTGTGTAGTCTGACTGTTCGCCAGCCTCCAATTAGCGCTGTCCCAAAGCAGCCACCTCGCGCGGCTGAGCACTGCAGCTCTGCCCGCCTGAGAGCTTGCACATCTGGCCCCGTGGACCCCGTGCAGCCGGGCATGCCTGCGGCTCCACCAGGGCTGGTTTCCACCTGCCCTGGCGGGGCTGCCTACAGAGTAGCTCTGCTCACCCCAGCCCCAGAAAAGCCTGATCTGAGTTTTTAATTGAATGTTTCTAAATTCTGTGCTCGAGCCTGGAGGCAACGTGCTCTCAGAGGGCATGCTTTTACAAATTGGAAAAAAATAAAATAAAGCAAAGATCCTATCATTCTCTCCCTGTTCTCGTTAACTTTATGACAAGACCAGTATGACCAGAGTGTGTTGGAGAAAGTCTGTGAACTTCCTGGAAAATCCCAGAGGTGCATGTTACCCCAGGGGCCCAGGGGTCTGCCCACTCCTCATGCAAGAATCAGGACTTGGAGGGTCCATGACCCAGCAGGACCCAGCACGCCCAGCCTGCTGCCCTGAGTCCAAGCAAGTTTGCCAAACACTTTGCTGCCCTGTTTTGGCTGCATGTAGTTCACACCTGATCATGGATGAGCTGAAATTAGCATGAGGTACAGACATCTGGATGCCTGGCTCCCAGTGAGGATGGCCAGGTCTTTGTCCCCCGCACACATACACACACACACACATATATACAGACATACACATAGATATACACAGACACACAGAGACACATACATACACACATGCATACATAAAATACACATATGCACACATACATATACACAGACACACACACACACACACTCACACTAAGATACTCAGTGACTCTATTCTCTGCAAACTGTCCAGATAGGACTCTTCCAGGACCTCGGTCCTGAGACCCTAGAGTCCAGTGGGTGGGCCCATGATGCCGGTCAGACATCTTCTCTAGGGTTTTTCCAAACTGGATCTCAGAGAGGGTTTTCTTTCCTCTCTGGCTGCAAAAAAGTGAAGATGAAAGCTCAGCTCCACTTGCTGCCTTGTTGTCCAGCTTGGAGGAGGCCCAGCTATCTCCCAGGAGGACCTTGGAAATGTGCAAAAGGATCAGAGATGGGAGAGAGGGTGGGCAGGGGGAGAGAAGGGTTTTGAGCCCCCAAATTTGTTTACCTTGAGACCCGAGAGTCTGGTTTAATCTGGTTTAAGTCGCTTTTCTCTTACCTGCCCCTGAAGAAATCTGGACACAGAGGCAGGAGAACTAGGAAGAAGGACAGAAAGAGGGGAGAGAAAAGGCATCGGCGGGCCACCACCACGTGCCTTTTACCAGGTAAGAGTCACCTGCAGGTGCTGTCCTTCTGATCGCCTCTCAGGGGGCTGAGGGATCCTCGGGTGGGGGGCTCTGGGATGCAGTGTGTGCTTTGCCTTACGGGGTCTCCAAGCGCAGTCCAGACCCTCTGTCTGGTGTGCAGCCTGCAGGAGCATGTTGAGCAAACAGCCGAGGTGGATTTACACATTTCCAGAGGTGCTGATTTTGAAACAGGACCCAGGGAAACCCTTCTCTGAGGTCACTGATGGTCCACTGTTAGTGCATTGTCCCGGAGAAGCCTCAAGGCCTCTACCAAATCAACTCTTCTAAAACATCAATACAGGGACTTCCCCGGCAGTCCAGTAGTTAAGACTCCACGTTTCCACTTCAGGGGGCGCAGGTTCGATCCCTGGTTGGGGAGCTAAGATCACGCATGCCATGTGGCCAAAAAAGTAAATAAATGAATTTTAAAAAATCAATGTGACCACGTCACATTCTGTTTAGAAACTTAAAATGATTTTCCGCTATTCACAAACCCCTTAATTATCAGTACTCAGCCCGTCTCTCAAACCTCATCTCTCATGCACCCTCCCTCCAGAGACACCTGCCTGCAGCCTCCCCAGCGACCACCTGCAAAACACTGAACTTCTTGTCCTGCTGTGTGCCTCTGAGCTTTTGAAGATGCTACAGACTCTACCTGATGAACTTATATTCATCCCTCAAAACCCAGTCTAAATATCCCCAACACAGGTGCATTCTTTCTCCTCTCATCGAATTTTATGTCTTTCCTTCATGTCCTCACCTTCTCCATCATACCCCAGACACAGAGAATCCCCTCCCACTGGAATATGAGCCCCTCTGCCACTGGGCTGGTGTCTTGTTTGTTGTTAGGTACCCGGGGTGCCAAGCTCGGCCCTTCCCCGTGCCAAGTGCTCAGGAGCTCCCTGTTGAATAAACGTGTGGTCCTCTGACCTCCCAGTTACCTTTGCAGAGAACACACTCTAAGCCACGGATACCACATGGGCTGCTCTCCCATGCCATCTTTGGTTAGTTAAAAGGGGCTGCTTGCAAAGCTCAGTGGGGAGAGGTCTGGGCTCAGAGGCAATGAGCAGAGACGGATTCATGAGGTCCACCCGCTGAGAGGAAGAGGAAGGAACGGAAGCCTCAGGGTGTGGGTGCTCAGTTCTGACTTTCTCGGGGCGGGGGCGGGGGGCGGGGAGAGAGTGCAGAGTGCACAGGAAGGGAGAAGTCGCGGGGAAGCTGCCGGGGAGAGAGCCCTCCAAAACCGAGAGCCAGTGGCCTTGTAACCCCTCTAGATCTCTGTGCAGGAGGAAACAGCTCCGCGTGCCTGGCACCTGGGACCACAGCTCCGGACACACAGCGTGGACCTGAAACAAGTTGGTGACCCCCCTCCCCCAGCCTCCTGGAGCCAACGTGCAGCCTGCCTTTTCCAAGACCCCAGGCCTTGAGCTGGGCAGCGGCGCACCTCGGGATTCTGGATGTTGTCTTAGCTGCAGACGGTGATGTCGAGAACGGGGCGTCCCCGGCCCATGGCGACGAAGGGTGATGCTGTCTGTGGCTTGTGACTTGAAGCGGCGTGAAAGATGAATTCTGGTCTTGTGTCTTTCCTGTGTCTCGGCGGTTTCTCACTTACGCTGTGCCCATGCAGTGTTTATGTATTTGGCAGTGCCCTCCTCTCTGCTCCATGCAGCATTGTTGAAGTCTGCTGGGGAGGTGACCCGCATGAATATTTTATCAGAACACATGCATGGGTAATGAAAATGAGGCTCATGCCGAATCTGACAAAATGGGCTGGATCCCGCACGAAGGGGGGGTGGCACGCAGCCCCATTGTTCTTCCCTTTGACAAATAAGAGAGATGTTGTGAGCCGGGCGCTTTGTCAGAACCCAGGGAAGGAAATTAGCTCCTATCCATCTGTCACGGGCAGATGATGAAGTGCCTCCCCAGTCTCCTGTGCGATGCCCTGCGATGAGTCTGCTTTTAACCACGTTCTCTCACAAGCATGAGATGAGAACACACGAGAACAGAAGTGACAGAAATTGGGGCGGGCGGGAAATTCACCTACACGTCGTACGTCACAGAGAAAGAGGGAGCATCACCTGCTGCAGCCTCGGGGTGGTCTCTGGTTTGGGGTTTCTTGAGACATTGTGGGCGGGAAACTGCAGACCTGGTGCCCAGTTTAGCAGATTTAAAGCTGTTGGGGACAGAGTGAGTGGGTCTGTAAGAAGCTGGTGCTCCTCCTGAGGTTTACGGACACGTGTGCTCCTTGTGACTTGAAATAATAGTGAGACACAAACATGCACACACAGGTTCACGGCTGCCAGAAGATGAAACAGCCCACGTGTCCATCCAGGGAAGGATGAGCAGAATGTGGTCGATCCAGATGAAGGAACATTATTCAGCCACGTACAGGAGGGAAGGACCGACACAGGCTGCCGCACGGAGGAGCTTTGAAAACGTCCCTCTCAGTGAAACGAGCCCGTCACAACGCTCCAGAGGTGGGTGTTTGCCATTTGCAGGCTCACCAGGAAATCGCAGGACCTGGGCTGGGCCTCCATGTAGATTCAGGTCTGAGGCCTGGGGAAGAGGAGGCTGTGACAGGAGGGTGCAATGCCTCAAAGGGCCTCCCACTGCCCGGCTTCACATGGGGAGCCTGGGTCCACTCAGGGTCCTGTCCACAGAGAGAGGCCACACATTCTGGAGGGCCGACCATGGAGTGCGTGCCGTCGCTCCCTGGGGGCTGGGCAGCACAGATGCACTTAGCTGACATTGGGAACAGCTCCAGCTGGGGCCACATGGAATACGACTGGGGCGGCGCATGGGAGAAAGGACCTGCGTCCAGTTCTGCCTGAGTCTTCAGCCAAGCAGGTGAGTCCACGTTTCTGAAGGGTTTTCCCATGGATGGGGTGGGGAGGGGTTTAAGAAGCACAAGGCAGCAGCTCCCCCGTCACCAGGGAGCTCACAGCCTAACTCAGACGGCGAGATGACCACGGCTGGGCCGGTGTCTCTGCGATGCTGACGAGCACAGGCTCCCAGGCTCTGGACCCAATGAGAGGGCAGGCTGGGGCGGGGCCACCCCAGGGGCCACTGGACCCTGGGAGACAGAGATGCTAGGCGAGGGCATGCTGCCTCAGGATCCAGCTTGAAAGGCAGACGACCCACTCCGAGGACCTAGGAAGGAGGGCCAGCCCTGGGCAGGGAGACCCCAGGCCCCCGGGCGGGGACAGTGCCAGGAAGGAGGCCCTGGGGACAATGATAGGGCTAGGGTTTGTTAGTGCAGGTGCTCCGCATGGGAGGCTTGCCTGTGAGGTAACCAGCGGATGAGCCTCCCAGGTGTGGCTGCCTTTCCTTTCTCTTCGGAGACGTGTGCACACGCACTCACAGATATGTACACATACTCAAACACAGTGTATATGTGCACACACAGGTATGTACACTCATGCATGTATATGTGCGCACATACACAGCAATGCACACATGCACACATATACATGCACACAAACACATGTACAAACGTACATACCACACACGTACGCACATACACACTCATATATGTGCACATAACAAACGTGTATGCATGTGCACCCTTACATGTGTGTACTTGTGCACAAACACACATGCATATGTGCCCACACATGCAGGTGTATGTTCACACATATATGTACACATGCACAGTCACTTACATGCACACATACACAATTATACATCCACCCATACATAAACATTCAGTTACTCATGCACACACATCTACTTACACACACGCACACACATATACCCTCACACACATGCACACACATACCCCACACATATACACATGTGCACTTGCACACGCACGCACACACACACACACATACCCTGAACCTCAGGCAGTCAGGGAGAAGGGCACCTGCCTGCCCTGTCTGCCTGAATGGGCCGTGGAAGAAGCCTTGGCCTGTGGGCAGGACACCCATGAAAGTGAACATGTCGGTCTCCTCCCAGACGCTGCCTCGTCAGCTGTCAGGTGAGCTGCAGCCCGGGTGGAAGGATTGCGGGGAGGGAGCTCTGCAGGTGTAGATGCGCTGCCAGCCCTGCAGCCCGGGCATCAGACCCACGAGCCCACACCTGGATGTCGCAGCATAAATCATTACCTGTGTGATAGGCTGCCATAGAGCGTGGGCGCCGGGGAGAGACAACCTGTGACATTTCGGGAACTGAAAATGGAAATAGGATGAAGGGGAGAAGAGACACTTAAATTTGCTCTCTTTGTATAGTGAGCCTGATCTAGAGAGATTCTAAGGAACCGTCTAATTTGTGGCGAGAGGGAGGGAGCTCATAAGGGAAGGAGGGAGGACAGAGGAGCATCTTTGCTCCCGGCTCCGATCCTATAGCCCCCTGCTCTCTGACCATCCCTGTCCCAGGCCCAGACCCCAGCTTCCTGCTCAGCAGGCTGTGCCTGCCTCTGCCGGGCTGGGGCTCCCCGTGTGGACTGAGTTCCCTGAGCTAAGCTGCCCGGTCCGCTCCCTCCTTCACCAGCTGAGAGAACGAGGCCCAGATTTGGGAGGGGCTCACCACCTCCCACCCCCGCCAATGGTGGGAGAATCGAGTCCTATACGGGGCATGAGATCATCGCAGGTCCACCCCCAGTTACCCCAGTCAGACTGGGGGAGAGAAGGTCCTGGAACAGACTGGAGCAATTCCACCCCTGCCACTGGAGGTTGCTGTGGGCCAGGCAGTTGGGCCTGCCGAGAGGGCCGGGGTGGGCGAATGCCCAACTGGCTCCCTCTGAAAGTGGCTGCCTGATTCCCAGGCCCGCCTGGACACTGAGTGCCTTCTGTGGGGGCCTCCTGCCCAGGGCCGGTGCCCAGGGATTATCCTGCCCGCAAAGGGCCTCACAGGCTTGTTGGTTTGGCAATTACTGAAAAGAAAACATGGTTATTATTCATGTCGTGTGTTGAGAAATCTCTATAAAGTTTTACAGCAGCAAATGTAAAAGGGTTTTTTTTATTGGCTTAACATCCTCCCCCACTCTCCTCCCCCCACCCAGAATCTGGTCTTCTTTTCCTGCCTTCTCTGCACGGGGGTTTGAAGACGGCCTCCACTGTGCCCGCCGGAGAGAGGTGTGGAAGTCCCTACAGGGAGCGTGGGGCACCACCGTCCCCAGGGCCCACCCCGACCCACAGGATCTTGTCCCTTGTTGGGTTTTAGCCACCCTAAAGGACAGCAGCATCGCCAGCTTCATTCTTTTATTCAGTAAATAGGTTCTGAAGGTCTGCAGAGGGTCAGAGACACTTTAGGTGCTGAGAACACAGAGGTGAGCAAGATAGATATTTATTTGCTGAAAGAAAAGAGACAATAAAGAAAACAAGTAAACACTTATACAGGGAACAGGTGTGACTCAGGGCCCCCACCTGAGGGCCCAGGCTGGCTTTACTGTTGTCTCTTGAAATATGTGATGAATGTGGATGCTTTCCTTCTGCATGAGGCCCAGCAGGGGGAAGGCTGAGAGCATCCAGGTTGGTGAGGATGCAGTGGCCAGGAGGGAGGCTCTGGGGAGGGACGTGGGAGCAGAGAGCAGCATAGACCAGGGGACAGGAGCACAGAGGCCAAGGGAAGGCTGCTCAGGCAGAGGACTGGGCTGGGAAAATGTCAGGGGCAGAGAGCTTGGAGGGTTTAAGGTGAGGCAGGGAGGCTGTGTGGTTGGAACACAGGAAGGCAGGTGAAATGAATGAGACCTCAGCAACCCAACCGGGGAGGGAGCTTGGATTCCCGCTCAGGAATGTGGGAGGTTTTTGGAGGTTTGAGATAGCGATAGCCAATCTTTCCTCTTAAAGATCGCCCTGACTGCCATGCAAGAATTAGGGTGGAGGGCAGGTGTCCTGTACAGAGGCTGTAGGCAGCAGTGCGGGTTAGGGGCCGTGACACCCTGGACATGGGAGCAGGGGCCAGCCAGGAGCTGAGGGGTCGACCCACATGAGGCCTGCCAGAAGGGCAACACCAATCACAGGCCACCGCTCAGATAGAGGTCACAGCACTTGGCCACGGTGTCTTCCTTCCCCTCGTGCCCACAAGCAATCCTCCTGCTGAGCAGGTCTGGTTGACCTTGGGGAGAGATCCGAACTCCTTCCACTTCCCATCACACTTGTTAGGTCACATTCAGACACAGTCAGACAGATCCTGCAGCATTTTTTTTTTCATTTTCAAAGTCTTTATTTGAAAGATATTGTCAATATAATGAGTTTTATAAAATAAATATCTCAGATTGAATCTTTAGGAATCATCAGATAAAGAATTATTTATATTGAAAGCTTTGATACCACAAAGAAATTTTCTGCTTATCTTATGTAAGGTACTTGAAAGTATGATTCTTTTTTTTTTAACATCTTTATTGGAGTATAATTGCTTTACAATGGTGTGTTAGTTTCTGCTTTATAACAAAGAAATAGTTATACATATACATATGTTCCCATATCTCTTCCCTCTTGCGTCTCCCTCCCTCCTACCTTCCCTATCCCACCCCTCTAGGTGGTCACAAACCACCTAGCTGATCTCCCTGTGCTATGTGGCTGCTTCCCACTAGCTATCTATTTTACTTTTGCAGGCTTTTAATTAGGGCCGATGCTTGCTTAGCTGAGGAACCACTGGGATAGAATTATGCCCAGAGAAAGATTTACCAACAGCACCAATATTATACTCAGCCTGTGAGCTACACCATTTGCTGCAGTGTTCATGGTATTCTGTCCTCATTCCTCCGTCAGACCAAGAAGGAAGGAGGGTGGAAGGCACATCACCAGTAAGGAACCTGGGACCAGTCATGAGCATCTCTCTCCTCCTACCAGGGGGCTGTAGGGAAGCATCTGCTGGGCTGCTGTGATTACACATTGTACCTTTGTAAATACACGGAGAGACTTCCAGCTTCATCTCCAACATCAAAAGAGCTTGGAGGTCATCACTTCTGTCTTCACAACACAAAAAAACTGAGCAAACTGAAAATCAACAACTTAGCTCCATCAGAGAATTGAGGTCCCAGGGTAAACTAAAGAGACACCCAGGGGATGCAGAGAATTGCAGCTGAGATCAGCTTCCTGGGAGCAGAAGCCAGCAGGACCAGGAATTAGCAGGACACTTAAACAGTGACTGAAGAATCTCTGGAGGCTGAGTGTGGACTTGCTGGGGACCCAGTCTTTTGTAGACTTTACTGCCAGGAGCTCCAGCTGGGTCTCAGACTGAAGATCTGAAGATCAAAGAAATATGCATCAGGGAAGGACAGGGGCAAAGTAACCAAACAGACCCAGTAGGTTCTATTTCTGTAACAAAGCCTGCCCTCAAGAGAAACCGCTTTACCAGAGCCTTATCTGACTTCTAGCCCTCTTGTCTCACTAATGCAAGAATAAAAGAGACTAAAAACACTTCTGAGGGTCATAGCTCAAGAATTCAGACCCAATAATAAAACCTGAAATTTAGTCATAAGACCATAGAACACTGCCACTACCCGACACCTTACCACCAACAGGGTTCCAATATGATAGCAGGGGTTACAATAGAAAGAGCTGCAAGGTACAAACTCAGTTTAACAAGGAGTTCTGAGGTAAACCCAAGACAACAGGAGGGGAAACAACAAGCAAAGAAACCAGAAGATCTGGCACATCAGGAGGCACCACACGCAGGCAGAGCAACATAAAAACTTACACTAAAAATTGATGTTCTCTGTTCCTATTCGCAGATACATCATGTCCAGCTTTCAGAAAAAAAAAAAAAATTAAAGTCTTGTGCAAAGCCAAGGAGAAAACACAGTCTGAAGACACAAAATTAAGCATCAAAACCAAACTCAGATATAACACAAATGTTGGGATTACCAGACTAGGAATTTTAAATATCTATGATTAGTATGTTAAAGGCTCTAATGGAAAAAGGAGACAACATTCAAGAACAGATGGGCAATTTAATTAAAGAGATGGAAAGTCTGAGAAAGAATCAGAGAGAACTGACATGAATCAGAAATATTTTAACCAAAATAAAGAAATGCCTTTGATGGGCTATCAAAATAGAGCAGACACAGACAAAGAAAGAATAGAGATTCTTGAAAGATGTGTCAATAAAAACTCAAAAACTAAATTAGGAAGAGAAAAAGTGTATGAAAAAAAAGGGAACAGAATATCCAAGAAATGTGAAACTATTACAAAAGGAGCTGGATATGTGTAATGGGAATAGCAGAATGATAAGAAACAGAGCTGCTGGAGAATATGAAATATTTGAAGTAATGATGG
This sequence comes from Mesoplodon bidens, assembly GCF_964165515.1. Lineage (NCBI taxonomy): Eukaryota > Metazoa > Chordata > Mammalia > Artiodactyla > Ziphiidae > Mesoplodon > Mesoplodon bidens. The sequence goes on along the minus strand of NC_138167.1, from coordinate 59,367,365 downwards.
CTAAGAATTTTCCAAAGTTAATAACAGACACCAAACCACAAATCCAGGAAGCTTAGAGAATACCAAGTAGGATAAATACTAAAAATCAGCACATATGCATATTATATTCAAACTGCAGGAAAGCAAAGACAAAGAGAACATCTTGAAAGAAACCAGGGGAAAAAAACCTTGCCATTTTGAGGAACAAAGATAAGAATTACCTCAGACTTCTCATCAGAAACCATGCATGTAAGAAGAGATTGGAGTCAAATATTCATGGTGTTGAAAGCAGAACCAACCAACCTAGATTTCTGCATTCAGCACAGTTACCTTTCTACTGTGAAGGAGAAATACTTCCTCAAACAACAAAATATGAGGGGATTTTTCAACAGAAAACCTGCCCTTCAAGAAATGCAAAAGGTATTCTTCAGAGAGAAGACTTATACAAGTCAGAAATTCATATCTACATAAATGAAGAGCATGAGAGAAAGAATGAAGGTAAGAGAAAATCCTTTATTTTTCTTATTCTTAATTTATTTAAGAAATAACTGTTCAAATTCATAATAGCAACAATGTACTGAGTGATTATAACATATTATAACATATAACATATGATTATAACATATGAATAAAAGAAATGAATTGCAGCAATGTTATGAAAAATGGGAGGGAAGAATTCAGAACACTCTGTTATAAGGAACCTATATGACATATGAAGTGATAACATAATGTAGTTTGAAGGTGGCCTTAGATTAGTTGTAAACGTATATTCCAAACTCTAAGAAAACCACTAAATTTTTTTAAAAGAAAGGTCATTGATATGCTAACAGAGGAAAGAAAATAGAATAATCAAATAGTCAGTTAAAACCAGAGAAGGTGGAAAAAGAGGGGGGATTTAAAAAAATGGAAAGAACTGACAAATGTGATGAATAGAAAACCGTGTTAAACATGGTAGATATTAATCCAACTATATCAATCATCACTTTAAATGTGAACAGTCTAAATAAACAAATTAAAAGGCAGATACTGTCAGAGTGGATTTTATAAAAAGATCCAATTACATATTATATATAAGAAACCCATTTTAAATATAAAGACACACATATATTAAAAGTCAAGGAATGCAGAAAGGTATACCAGGATAATACTTATCAAAAGAAAGCTTAGGTGGTTATATTAGTTTTAGACAAAACAGACTTCAGAATAGGAGAAAGTGTCAGGAATAAAGAGAGGTTTTACATAATGATAAAGAGATCAATTATCCACAAATACTTAAGAATCTTTAATGTGTATATACCTAATGACCATGTCAGAATACATGAGGCAAAAACTGATAGAACTACAAGGAGAAATAGACAAATCCACTACTAGAGTTAGAGACTTCAGTACCCCTCTATCATAATTGGTAGGTCCTGCAGGCACAAAATCAGAAAGGACATAGTTGAACTGAACAGCACTATCTATCAACTGACTCTAATTAACATTTATAGAATACTTCACCCAACGATAGCAGAATACATCATACTCTTCTCAAGCTCACATGGGACATTAACCAAGATAGACATTCTGGACCACAAAACACACCTTAACAAATTTAAAAGAATATAAACCAGGGCTTCCCTGGTGGCGCAGTGGTTGAGAGTCCGCCCGACGATGCAGGGGACACGGGTTCGTGCTCCGGTCCGGGAAGATCCCACATGCCACGGAGCAGCGGGGCCCGTGAGCCATGGTCGCTGAGCCTGCACATCCGGAGCCTGTGATCCTCAACGGGAGAGGCCACAACAGTGAGAGGCCCGCGTACTGCAAAAAAAAAAAAAAAAAAAAAAAAAAAGAATATAAACCATAGAAAACATTCTTGCACACCACAGTGGAATTAAGCTTGAAATCAATAGCATAATGCTAGCTGGAAAATCTCAAAATATTTGGAGTAACAACACACTGCTAAATAACATATGGATCAAACAAGTCTAAAGACAAAATTTTAAATATTTCTAAATGCTTAGAGGAAAATTTATGGCATCAAATGCATATATTAGAAAAGAAGAAAGAGAAAGAATGAATGAAGGTAAAAGTCTTTTCTTTTTTATTCTTCACTGATCTAAAAGATAACTATTTTCTTGAAATAATAACAATGTATTGGATAATATAGCATATAGATAATTAATATAATGACAGCAATATCATAAATGATGGGAAGGAAGATTAGGAATATAACCACACTGTGTGTGGAGCAGTGTAGCATTAATGAAGGTGGACTTCAAATATTTAACTATATATTGAGAAATCTAGGACTACTAAAAAGAGTACAATTGATATGCTAAGAGAGGACATAAAGTTCAATCATATAAAATGCTCAATTAAAACCTGAAAAGGCAGAAAAAGAAGAATGAAAAAAGAAACTAAAAACAAATGCAACAGGTAGAAAATAGTTCCAAACATGGTAGATATGAATCCAACTACATCAATAATCACTTTAAATTGGAACAGTCTAAACATCCCAATTTAAAGACAGAAAGAGAGTCATAGTGGGTTAAAAAAAAAAAAAGACCCAACTATATATATGTTGTCTACAAGAAACTCATTTTAACTATAAAGGCCCAGAGAGGTTAAAAGTAAGGGGTTGGGATTGACATGTACACAGTGCTATATCTAAAATAGATAACCAATAAGGATCTACTGTAAAAATAAATAATAATAATAAAAATAAAAATAAAATAAAATATTGCCTTAACCAGAAAAAAAAAATTAAAGGTTTGGGGAAAGATATAACAAACTAACACTAATCAGAAGAAAGTTGGAATAGCCATATAATTTCAGACAGAGGTGACTTCAGAACAAGGAGAATTATCAGGGATAAAGAGGGGTATGATGTCTTGATAAAGGGGTCAATTTTCTACAAACACATTACAAGCCTAAACACATATGCGCCTAACAACAGAGAATCAAAATACACAAGGCAAAAACTAATAGAACTGCAAGGAGAAACAGATAAATCCACTACGACAGTTGGAGACTTCAACACTCTTCTGTTAGTAATAGATAGATCCAGTCAATGGTGAAGACACAGTTGACCTGAGAATCCTACCCATTAGCTTGATTTGATTGACATTTACAGACTAATTTATCCAACAACAGCCCAATACATATTTGTTCCCAAGTTTTCATGGAACAGTCACCAAGACAAACCACATTCTGGACCACTGAACACAACCTAATACATTTTTAAAAATAGAAATCTTGACAGAGTGTGTTCTCAGACCACAATAAAATTAAACTAGAAATAAATAGCAGGAAAGTGGCTGAAAAATCCCATATTGTTTTCAGATTAAACAACACAACATCTAAGTAACACATGGGTCAAATAAGAAGTCTCAAGAGAGGTTCAAGCGAACTAAATGAAAATGAAAATGAAAATACAATAAATCAAAGGGCTTTCTATAAAAGACCTGACAGTATTCTTCAAAACTGTCCAGATTATCAAAAACAAGGGAAGTGTGAAGAACTGCCACACCCAAGAGGAGCCCAAGGGGACATGACAACTAATTTTTCTGTTCCTAGAACAGAAAAAGGACATTGCTTAACAACTAAGAAAATCGTCATAAAATATGGATTTTAGATAATACTCTATCGATATTGCTTTATTAGTGGTAATAAAGGCATCGCATTAATGTGAGATGCTAATAATAAGGGAAACAGGATATATGGGAACTCTGTACCTTTGCAATATTCCTATAAACCTAAAACTCTTCTAAGATTTTTAAAGTTTACCTAATAAACATAAAACATCAAAATTTGTGGAAAGCAGTGCTTAGAGGGCAATTTATAGCGTTTGATGAATATATTAAAAAAGAAGAAAAATCTGAAGCTAATAATCTATGCTTCAACCTTAGAAAACTGGAGAAAAAAGATCAATTGAACCCTGAAGCAAGCAGACAAATAATTAAATAATAAAAATTAGAGCAGAACTCACTGAAAGTTGAAAACTGGAAAACAACAAAGAAAAACCAATGAAACCAAAAATAGTTTCTTTAAAAAGATCACTGAAATGGAAAACCTCTAGCTGGTCTAAACCAAGAAAATAAGGGAGAAGATGTAAATTACTAATATCAGAAATGAAAGAGAAGCCATCATTCCCGATCTCACGGACATTAAAAGGAAGATAAAGGAATCCTGTGAACAACTCTATACCCAAAATTTCGTAACTTAAATGAAGTGGACCAATTCCTTCAAGGACATGAACTGCACAAACATCCATAATGGAAAAGATAAATGTAATGGCTCATGTCTATTAAGGAAATTGAATCAAATAATTAATAACATTCCAAAAAAAGAAAGCACCAGGTTCAGGTGGTTCGCTAGTAAACATTTAAGAAGGAAATGATACCAATTCTTTACATCCCTGCCAGACACTAGAAGCCAGAGAAACACTTCCTGTCTCATTCTATGAGGTCAGCAATTCCTTAACATCAAAGCTAGTTAAAGACATTATAAAAGAAGGAAAACTACAGACCAATGCCTCTAATGAGCATAGATGCAAATATCCTCAACAAAATACTAGCAGATGGAATCCAACAATGAATAAAAAGAACTATACACCACAACGAAGTGGGACTTACTCCAAGTGTGAGTTCTACTTCTCTCTTGAAATTCCTCAGTATCAGATGCATGAGGGAAGGGATGTGGGAACAGATGTATATGTATGACTGATTCACTTTGTTATAAAGCAGAAACTAATTTAAAAAATTAAAAAAATATAAAAAAAATAAAACATAAAAAAAAAGAAATTCCTCAGTATCTTGTTGACTTCTTGTGGCTCTTAATGGGTTGTGATTTCTATTTTAAAAAGTTGTTTTGTTGTCTTCAAGGGGTTGTGCCACCAAGTTGCTCAGCCCACCATCACCAGAAGGGAAATCCCAGGTCCTGTCTTCACACAGTGTCGAGTTTGCAGCACATAGCAAAGAGTTCTGTACTTAGTGTGTGCTCATTAAAAGTCTGATGAGTAATTTATTAAGTAAATAGGCAATGAAGGAACATGGCTCTTTGTTTTTGCAGTGATTGTGATGCACAGATAAAAGTTTTCCTGCTTTATTCTAACACATGGGACCATCTCTCTCCCACCCCGCTTCCAGCAGGTGCGAAGCCACACCTTTGTCCTGAGTCCGGAGGGCTGGGATGGAGCTCCTGGCAGAGAACCTGGTTGAGGAAGGTTTGTCTTCTCTTTATACAAATTCCATGCTTTTGAGTCTAGTGAGTTGATGTGAGCTGAGTTGACTGTATGTAATTTAGGGGAAATTGAGGAGGTCAGGGAAGATCCCTGGGGAAAAGGCACTGAGTTCCCATGAGCACTTCAAGTTGAATAGTGGAGCTGCAGGAGGTGTTTCAGAGCGAACAGCTGGTGCCAATGCCCTGGGGCAGGACAGAGCACCCTGTTCAGGAAGTGAGAGATGGCCAGAGAGACTAGAGTGGGAATGGGGGTCTTGGACCCCAGCCTGCAGAACCTTGAGAAGTAAATTGTGTTGTTTAAGCCGCACAGTCTGTGGTACCCGAGCTGACCACAAAGGAGAGGCCATGGGAGAAAGGCAAGCAGCGACCAGCATGGTCAGGGGTTCACCTGCAGACGTGCCGGGCAGACGCGGTGGTGGCTCTGACTGAGGGGGTGAAACTGGGGATGAAGGGATGAGGGTTTTAGTTACAGTCAGGAAATCAGCAAGCAGGGCTGGTTAACTGGATACTGGGGTGCAGGGAGAGAGAGGAACATGCCAAGAAAAATGCCGAGATTTGTGTCTAGAGTGCCTGACATTCAGGAGGCAGCTCATGAGGTGGAGGTTTGGGGAGATGAAGAGGATCTTCATGGACATGGCCAAGCGGCCCACAGGAGCATCTTCTCCCATCTTTGCTCAGCTGCAGCCGCTGGAAAGCCTGTGTCAGTCCTGTGCCAGCCCCTCAGGTGACGGCAGCCCACCCAGGTGAGCTGTTGAGGAGGGTCCGAGAGAACAGCCAGAAGGAGTCAAGACCACGTTTCATGGAGCTCCACGCTGGGAAGGGGAGACTGGCCCCCGAGTGGGGAGGTGCAGAGACCTCTGGGCACCGTCAATGTACCCACGGCTCACATGGTGTGGCCCATTGTGGATTTGAGTGGCAGTGACATCCACGGGCGGGAGTTCGGGGGTCTCTCCTGAAGTCTGTGCCCCAAGCTGGTGTCCTGGTACTGAACCCTGGGGATGTGCCCTCCAGGGGCCCCTGGTCTCCCCGTGGTGAGCGAGCAACAGGGTCCAGCCGACCCTGGGCACGCCTGGTGCTTGCTGACCCTCAGGTAGGAACCTGCAGGCGAGTCCTGCGTGCAAAGTGCTCAGAACAAGCCCTGGCCCAGGGCCCAGCCACTCTTTCATTTTATTCTTTAGGTACAAAGAAAAGGTCTCGAAGGAAATATACACACACCCCCAAACATGGTAGGTTTTCTTAAGTGACTGGATTAGGTATTATTTTCTTTAAACTTTTCTCGTTTCTACAATGTGCACAAAATACTTTTATGATTGGAGGGGAAAGTACCCCTAAGAAATAACGTGAGTGCCCCAGGGCCAGGCGCTGGGCAGATGGGGGCGGGGGCAAGTGAGCATCCTTCCCCTCCAGATAAATCCACTTCAAGTCACTTTATCCCGGGAGCTGCTGGCAGGCGACACCCGACCCTGAGCACCCGCCAGGACCCACGGGCACATTTGCAGAACACGCATCCGCTCAGCCCAGCTCAGCAGACTGGGGGAGGAGGGACCACAGAGCGCGGTCCTCACACTTCCTGAATTTCCCTCTCTGTGTCTGTTTAAGCCTAAACAGCTTGCCTTCCCCAGAGGTACTTCTAATCACTGCCCCTCGGGATTCGTATGGCAAACAATTACCTTAACAGGGGTCGCCCGAGGTTCAGCATCTTCCCTCCCACATCCTGCAACCTTTGCAGACGTACCGAGGGGCCCTGGTCACCCCTCACATCGGACATAAAGGGAGGACGGGAGGTCTGAGGCCCCGAGTCTTCTGATGTTCGGTGGACTTTCAGCCTCGGAGGACGCTGGGCTTTCTGTGCATACTTCTCCCAGCCCACGCCCGCGGGGACCCCAGGCGGCTCATGTGGCTTTTCTCTTCACCCACTTCCTGCCACGCCCCAGCGTGGCATCCCTGGGATTTTTGTGTGTCTCTTAATACAGCTATTTTGACAGGAAGACGTTTTGATGAGGAATCAAAAGTTAAAATAGAATTTCATCTTTGTAAAATCTCCCAGCATCGTCAGCTCAATCCATCTCCTGTGCCCTTTGAGGGGAAGGATCCGGACAGGGAGGGACTTGGGTCCATGTGGGACCAGGTCAGAACTCCCTCTGTCCCTCGCCCCTCACCACCAGGACTCCTCTTGGCTGAAGAAGGGCCCGGAGAGGCTATGGACCACACAGGCTGCACACGGCCCCTCCATGCACCCAGGAAGTCGGGGTCCAGCTGCTGCAGGCTCTGCAGCGCTTGGGGTCAGGTCTCTCTGCATATCTCAGCAGGATCTCTTCCCTGGCTGCTGCTAGCTGGGACCCGCAGGGATGACCAGTGGCCGTTCAGGACTGTCACGCTGCCAGGTCTGCAGCCCTGGCCGAGACTCAGAGAGGAAGTGGTTTTCAGTGACACTGGCGAAATTGGGCCTGATCTCACACATTGTAATCAGCCCTTTGCCGACAGGGCACTCTGTGTCCACTGACAGCTGGGGAAACTGAGGCCCGGCTGGGAAGGTGGGCCCTGGCTCTTTCTCCCTGGGCCCTGATGGCTCAGCCAGTTTGGCTCAGGAAGAAGGAAGAGGGGCCAGTCCAGGAGATGAGAGGGGCTTCAGGGCGGACCCCCACCTTGCCCCCCTGGCTGGGCCGCTGTGGACAGGCGTCCTAGCTACTCTGGACTCTGGGCTCCATCGTGAGGTGAGGAAATCACAGGAACCATCTCCTGGGCTTTCTGTCCCACAAAACACAGAAAGGGCCCGGAACACAGTGAGCGCACTCTGACCTTGGGGACTTCCGGGAACCCCGATTCGGCCGTCCTAAGGGGGAGCTCTCACCCCAGTCCAGGTGGCTGCCTGTCCCTCTAGCCAAGGGTCCCGCGGAGAGGCTGGGCAGAGCAGGGCGGGAGAGAGACGCTGTGCCAGCTCCCTCCCTCTCCCCCGACAACCTTCACTCTGTCTCCCTCTGTCCACCTGCCCAGGGAGCCTGAGGACCAGCGGGCTCCAGGCTCAGCTCCGCCATCTGCCCGCTGGGTGACTTTGGGAAGACAGTCAGCATCCTGGGTGTCAGTTACGTTTGTCCGCTGCGGACAGCAGCCCCACTCTGCCTTCTCCGGGGCATTCTCAAGCCAGTTTCCTGTATATGTTCCTTACTTCCAGGTGTTTCCACTTGCACTGTCTCCAGGTATCTAGGTAAACCCCGAGTTTTTATTCAGGCCCATAATTCAGGTTGAGAGGGAAAGGGGGAGGCGCAGGTGGCCTGTGAGGGCTGCAGGAGGATGGGAGTGAGATCCATCATGACCCTTGTGATTTTCCGAGCAAGGTCCTGCATCCCTGCTCCAGACCGTCACAAGGTCGATTCCTCACTTTTTTTTTTTTTTTTATTGCGGTACGCAGGCCTCTCACTGTTGTGGTCTCTCCCGTTGCGGAGCACAGGCTCCGGATGTGCAGGCTCAGCGGCCATGGCTCACGGGCCCAGCTGCTCCGCGGCATGTGGGATCTTCCCGGACCGGGGCACATACTCGTGTCCCCTGCATCGGCAGGCAGACTCTCAACCACTGTGCCACCAGGGAAGCCCAGATCCCTCTTTTTGCATGTTTCACCCTCGCTTTATAGGGTGGATGTGAGGTAGCAGAGAGCCACAGAGAGCATCCTCCACGGTTCAGCCTGGTGGACAGACAGAGCACTGGAGGTGCCTCTGTGTCCTGTGGTGTCTCCCAGCACCAGGCAGCGGCCGTTGCTGAACTGGATGGGGGACCCATGGAGGAGATGTAGCCACAGGTGACTGTGGCCAGTCCCAGCCCAGCTCGGGGCTCTGCATTCCAGGCCCAAAGTGAGCCAGACTGGGGAGCAGCTAGGTCAGGGCAACAGCATCATTGCATGGTCTCTGCCCACAGGTCCTGAGATGTTCCCGGCTCCCTCGGAAAGAAGGAGGGGAACTCCCTGATGCGTTATCATAGGGAAGAACCCTCTTACCAGGGTGTCTGCATTTAATACACAGTCATTTACTGAAAAGGGAGAAACTGTCCTGCCAGCGGATTTTTACAGCCATGGCTCAGGCTGCCCTTCTGTGGATAAATGGTTAAGAGCTATTTTTCCATAAATTAACAAGAGAGGAAAACCCATAAAATTTGTCAGAAGGCTTCAGAACTGTGCTATTTCAAACAGCATGCATTGGGGTGAGCTTGGAGCCAGATGGTACCCCGGTGTCATGAAGGTAGGCAGCCAGTGGACCTCTCCCCCAGCCACAGGGATGCTGCCCCCAGAGGGACTCACGGTCACCTGTGACTGCACAACCCTGTGTCCCTGGGGATGTGACCTGCCTTCTCACAGGGAGGAAAATTTAAGATAATAAAACGGACATCACGCCATGAGTGCAGAATTAGTGAGTCACTGGATGGCAGCTACCACACCATCACCCCAGTGTGGGCGGTGAGGGCATCCTTACCCCTTTGGTAGGCAGGCCCGGGGCCCACTGAGGGCAGCAGCTGGGAGCATCCCTGACGTTCAGGGGACAGACACAGACTAGGTCACTGCCAGAGGCCACCAGCACTCAGACAGCTTCCCACACCCACCACCAGGTACGTGCTGTGTCCCAGACAATCGGCTCGACTCCCACAGCAAGTCTCTCAAGTTGGGGATATCATCCCCATGTTGCCATTGAGGGGTGCTGGAAATCAGAGAGGTTAGGACACGTGCCCAGGGTCACACAGGGGGCAGGTGGTGGCACGGTGGCTCCCAAGTCACTGCGTTTCAGCAGGTCGGCCTGGGGGGCACCATGCAGCTGCAGAGTCTACTTGTTTCCCCGTGGCCCCGTGTGCTCCTGCCTCATAGGAGGGCAGGTTTACAGTTCGTGGCCTGGCTCAGGCTTCTACAGAGCATCCTGGCTCATGAACACTTACAGCAAAGGGACAAAGGACAGATGAAGGAAGGTCGCTGGTATGTCAGGTTCCCAAAACCTGTGACCAGACAGCAGGGACTGCTGCGTCCCAGCCCCCAGCCCCGGGTGTGGCCTGCAGGGAAAGGATGTGGGGGGATGGAGGGAGGAGAGAAGGAGGGAGAAAGGGGGAGGAAGGGGGAAAGGGAGGGAGGTGGGGGTTCAGAAAGAGGGTGCCTTTGGCTGCTCAGAGGACCAGTTCCTGCAGCGCTGGTTCCCTGTGCCTCTCCGGAGCTCTGGTCTCCAGCCCCTGTAGCTCTCAGCACAGCCCAGAACTCACACACCCAGGGCATCACCCCCTTCCCCTTGAGGCTCAGGTCCCCTCCTGAGAAGGGCCTGGAGTAGGCCTTATTTCCCTCGTGTGCTCAGGGCCTGGCCCCAGAGCTACCCTGCAGCCCCCAGCTCCCCGCGGCCTCTCCTCACCTGTCCACTTCCGGGGCTTTAGGTCATCACACCTCACCTGGTCAGAATGCTGCTCAGCCATGTGGTCCCCGTCAGATGAGTGGAGAGCTGGATGGGGGCAGGGCCCGTCAGAGGTCCCCACACCCCTCATCTGAAGGCTTGGATGTCTGCTGATGGAAGGAGCAGTCCCGGATTAGGACTTGACAGCCGAATTGGAAATGATGTTTCCTCCCAAATGAATTCTAAAATAAACACTCTGGAGCCTGCGTACACTTCCTGTGCCCTGCTTCTCAGCACAGCCCGAGATTCACTGATGATCTTGTCGGTTATAAATTGCAGACTGCATTTCTCATATCAAAATGCACAGCTAGTGATATTTAACTCTAAAGAAATATATCCTCTGGCAATGAATACAGTCAGAAATTACTCACTGAATTTAACCAAGTAGAGAATGCTGCCATATAGATGTACTGCATAAATTCAGAAATGTGGGACAACGGCTGCCATTTATTAACATTTTATCTCCTCGTGGAAATGTTTGACCTTGCTTCAGCAGTTTTATTGGGAGCAAATGCTCTGGAAGCTCCCATTTCCCCCTTTTCCAAGGCAACCTGAGCTGTTCCGAGTGGCATATAGCACTTACATGGTCATTTTCCTGACGTTTTCTTTAACCCGGGAGAGGGAGGAAAATGTGAGGGGAAAAGGCCCCCCAGAAAACTGCCTCTCGAATGCATGGAAATTCAGGTCATTTAAACAGGCCTCAGTTCATAAAGGGAAATGAAAGCAAGTTAATTGTGAAGGGCTGAGGTTTCCGACAGGCACTCAGGACCCGGGAGGATTGCTTATTGGAGAGGGGAACTGGGGGGCCTGTACCTAGCAGGCGTAACCGAATTAAATCCATCCATTCCTGCCACTACCAGACCCTGAGCACTTGCTCTGCACTTGGCCATGGGTGGGGGATGAAGCTGTCAGAGGAGGAAGGAGCTCCTGGCCTCGGGGAGCTGGCAGTCTAGGCAGGGAGATGATGGTAAGTGACAAGCCCTGCAATTAAGGGGGCGTGACTCTCCTCTTCATTGTGCCCCTGGCTCTCTGTCCCTCTCTCGCCCACCTGGAGGTCCAGGTGCTGTGTCTCCCAGGTGTGCACAAGCAGGTGGAGAGCAGGGGACCTGGCTGAGCCAAAGCCCCCTCATCCTCATAGTTTACTGAGCTGAAGATGGGCTAATGTATTTGGCTCCAGCTGTCTTTCACACCGTGTCCAAAACAACCTGAACAAGGAGGATAGTGGCTTAGAGGGTGTTACCATGTGCCAACAGACCCTGAGTGATGGGCTGAAGATGTTGTGAGATCCAGGCTCAGGTACCCTCCTTAGATGAGCTGCCCTGAGCATCAAAACCAGCCTTCCTCTATTTCTATTTAGAGTGACATCATAGACTGTGCAAATATAATGTGTGTTTCTTGACCTCCAGCATCATTATTTTAAGTTTTCCTCTGAGATGAGGGAAAATAATAACATGAAAACTTTAGGTTGACATTATTTTTCCTTAACATGTTTTCATTATATTTTGTGACCCCTCCCAGTGGAAGATGAGGAATCAAACATTCAAACACCCAGTTCCCCTCACCTTTGGCTTTCCAGATTTTTTCCAACCCTGTTACTTGCATTTTTACACTATCAAGGTTTATAAAGGTAAGTTTTGTTCTGGGATGATAACTCACACAATAATTTTCATTTTGTCCTAATTTTTAAAGGACTCAGTGCTCACTGCCAGGCCCTAGAAACCCATGTCTTCACAACCTAGTTATTTATTTTGATTCTCTAATGAGGCATTTTTGGTCTGTTTCATTTTTGAAAAGAGCTCAAAAAGCCTATCTCCTAAGCTCCATCAGGCTGGAGAAGGTCTGCAGGTTGATTGGATATTGAAAGGCAATTTAGCTGGGTATAAAATTTTTAGTCAATATATTTTTTTCTCCCTCAGGATATAAGTGACCCTTGTTCTTTTGAGTTGATGTTCAGTGTTGAATTTGTTGTCTTCATTTTCCATCTCTTAGTTTGCCCAGATTATGTATTTATACATTTTTTCAAGAAGTGCTCATTGGTGATCTTTCATGCTTGAGAATGTCTGACTCCTACATTTATATTTAAATAACAAAAGTTAGATATAAAATTCTATATTTAAATGACAAAACTCTTAGGTCTCAATTTCCTCTTAAAATGCTGCAGACACTGTTCTCTGGTTTGAGCCCAGGGTGGGGACAGGTGAGCCCTTGGAAGCACAGAGACCCCAAAATTTGGCTCTGTGATCCTGAACTGCTTCCCCCACTACACCTGAGCCTACTGTTGAGGAGAAGCCTGACATCAGCCTGATATTTCCATCTTGTGGGTGATTGAGTTTGTTTTTTCAGCTGACACATCCAAAGGATTATTATCTCCAAGATCCAATAATCTAATCAAGATACATCTTGAGCTATTTCTGAATCAGATTTTCTGGTAACATCTTCTGTTTATTCACTACAGGGAAGGTTTTTCTTGTGTTTTCTTTTTTTTTTCCTCCCTAGTATTCCCTTTAAATACACCCCCTTCCCATTAGTTGTTCTCTCTGTTACAGGGGCAACAATTACTCACTTGTCCTCCACTTGTATTATCAACTGCTTAATTGTCCTCTCTGTATTTTTCTTCCATGTTGCTGTGATTATCTCAAGCTTTTCGTAATGTCAGTAGTTCCAGTGGAGCCAAGTTCATTCTGTTCCTTGTCACTTCTAACTTACTCATTGGCTCTCTGTTGGTGTTGATTGCGCCTCTGGTTTTTTTTGTTTCTTTTTTTTTTCTCAGCTCTGCCCTCTTCCTTCCATCCTTCACATTTGTTTCATCACCTGGTCTTTTAGCTCTTAGTTATGTTTTTTAATTATCATTAACGAGCTCTCTTAATAAGGTCTTCTATAGAGCGGAAGACCTCTGGAGAATTGTCTTTGGCTCACGGGGTTAGCTGAGCTGCAGATTAGGGTCTTCTGTGGCCATTTTTGCACTCTGTTCCATGAGTTTGCTCAGGTGGGGGCTGGGTTCTTCTCTGTCCACCTGAAGAGAAATGGTCTGTCTTCCCTTGAATTCGCTCTGTAGCTGTGGTTCTTGGGAGTGGATGTAGGGAGGGGGTCATAGGCCGGTGCATCGTCTGTTTTAGAAGAACTGGTTTATCCTGGTCCTCTGGGCTGGCCCGGGGCTCTTTTTTTTTTTTTTTTTTCTTTTTTTTGCGGTATGCGGGCCTCTCACTGTTGTGGCCTCTCCCGTTGCGGAGCACAGGCTCCGGACACGCAGGCTCAGCGGCCATGGCTCACGGGCCCAGCCGCTCCGCGGCATGTGGGATCCTCCCGGACCGGGGCACGAACCCGTGTCCCCTGCATCGGCAGGCGGACTCTCAACCACTGCGCCACCAGGGAGGCCCTGGCCCGGGGCTCTTCATGGTGCTGTCACACCAAGGGCTCTGCACTGCACCCCCTGCCTGGGGACATCCTCAGGTCTAGGTCGCTGTCTGCATCCAGAGCACAGAGGCCCCATGTGCCCTTCCTCCCTCACTCATCTCCCCCAACTCACCACCAACACCTTATTAACCAAACATTAAGGTCACTTCAAGAGTCCACTTTACCAAAGAATCTTTCCCCACCACCACATACAACACAGACACTCCCTCCATCTCATCTTTCTGTCCTCCTTATGATACGGATTGGTCTTCACACCACCTGACACCCTACATTGTGAGGTGGTCCTTTATGTCCTCTCCCATCCAGGCTGCAAACTCAGCTGGGAAGGTGAACTGCTCCAATCTTGTTCCTGGAGGGGGCAGACACCTGACAAACACAGAGTGGGACATCTCCAGGGTATTCTCGCACGTGATGCTTCCAGCATTTGGGTGAGGTGGGGACCCTGAGGGGCCCGGGGGTCCTCCGGAAAGGAGACGTCAGTGCAGACTTGGGAGTACAAGGGCTGATTGTGGGGGTTTGGGGGAGATGCTGGTGAGTGATGGGCAGCAGAAGGTAGATCTGAGCAGGAAAGGCTTTAGGCTGTGGTGCAGACCTGGGGGTCCTGGCTCACCCATGGGAGCTGCAGAGCAAAGAACCCTGGGACACCTTGGGGCCATCCAGCATTGGGCAGAAGCCCTGGAGCCCAGCACACGCTCAGCTCTGGTTACCTACAGCCTCAGCACCAGACTGAGCAGGATCCTGCAGGTGCTGAAGCAGGAGGCCAGGTCATCGACGACCACACTTCCTGAGGCTGAAGGCAAGCCCTTCCCAAAGGGAAGGGGGTGGTGCTTGTCCATGGCTTCTACACCGCTGTCCGTCCAGACATCTCCCTGACTGGCTTCCAGGCAAGGCTGCGGAAGAAACCACTACAAGGACATGGGTGCCACCACCTCCCCCAGGTCAGCCCAGAGCACCAGTCCCAGGCTGCAAATGACCCACGTGCTTCAGCCAACCCAGAAACTAGCCCCTGAAAACCAGAAGACAGAGAGAGTAAGCGATTTCGAGCAGAAATTGGCATCTGGCCTCCAGTGGCATTGGATTCTGATACGGCCCCCGGTACACTGCCTGGATAGGCGTGTGTGTCCTATTCTCCAAGGTCCCCCCGGACCCCCTCACTGATTTAGGATGCCCAGGAGAGACCTGAAAGCCCTGGAGTCTCCACCCCTAGGTCACGTCCTTTAACCAGCGATTTAGAACTTGAACCCCCTCTCTGACATTCGGAAGGACCTTTCTAGGCAAGAAAGCAATGATCTCACTGGCTCGGGGCCTTGTGAGGGCCCACAGCCCCATACCTACCAGTGAGCCAGGTGCTTGCTCTGCATGTCCCTGTTGCCCTGTCCCTAGGGTCCCCGGGAAGGAACTGGGAGCTGTCTTCCTGGAGGGAGCCAGCAGCTCCTGGGGGACAAGGGCCCATCCGCCTCCCCTTGCCCCCACACTCCCCAAGGTTAAGTTTGTCTTATTTAAGACGGTGTGATAAACTGATCTCTTTATCATCCTTGAGGCAGGTAATAAATTCTGCAGAAGGAGCAACAGCCTTGAAATTAGAGAGGCGCAGAGCAGGGAAGAGAGGACTCAGGAGGTCTCTGTGGAATATGGAAACATCGCCACATGCAAATCAGCTCCTCCCGATGTAAATAACACATTAGCATATTGTGCCAAGATCCAGGTGGTGACCCTTCCCCCTGGACCAGCCAGAAAATACATCCCAAGGGACAGAATGAGCAGGGTCTCTGTCTCTACCCAGCACGCAGCCTTCAGATACACCAGCACTTTCTTCTCAGACCCCCAGAGGGACTGTCCCAAACTGGCCAATGACCAGAGTGCTGTTTCAGGGCTGGGTGTCCCCTCGGGGTGCCCGGGGCTGGAGAACCAGGCTCTTTAATGTGTCTTCCAGACCTTTCCCTCCAGTGGCAGCTCCAGGGAAGCAGCAGGTGGATTTGATGGACAGGCTGCTCCAAGCAGGTAGGAGGGAAGGAGGTCAGGTCCTCAGCATGGGTGATGGGAAGGGACCTGGGCTCATCAACTACACTGGGATGCCTCAGAGCCTTCGCCTGGTCTCCTGCTTCCTAAAATGGGGAGAGGAAGGTGTGTCAAAAGGACTGCACTAGGGGGCTTCCCTGGTGGCGCAGTGGTTGAGAATCTGCCTGCTAATGCAGGGGACACGGGTTCGAGCCCTGGTCTGGGAAGATCCCACATGCCGTGGAGCAGCTGGGCCCGTGAGCCACAACTACAGAGCCTGCGCGTCTGGAGCCTGTGCTCCGCAACAAGAGAGGCCGCAATAGTGGGAGGCCCGCGCACTGCAATGAAGAGTGGCCCCCGCTTGCCACAGCTGGAGAAAGCCCTCGCACAGAAACGAAGACCCAACACAGCCCTAAATAAATAAATAAATTTAAATATATATAAAAAAAGGACTGCACTAGAGCATGCCTGCTCACTCCACAGCAGTGTCCTGCTGACCCCGACAATTATCCAGAAAAGAAAGAAAAGCACACAGACAGGTGAGTGCTCTGTGCAGGGGGCCACGGAGGTCCTGGGCACTGAAGGCTTTGTTCTTGGGGCTCTGCTGGCCCGAAGTCTCTGGAAATTCAGTGGGGGGGGGAGAGGGGGGTGTTACAGAGGAGTAGGGCCTGCAGGACAGGTGACCTCCGCTCCTGCCCACTCTCCGCCCTGCCATCACCCTACATGCACCCTGTCCAGGCTCCCCACCTGTGAGACTCCTCCACCTGGATTCTGGTCCTGCAGTTTCCACCCCGCAGACCCTCCCACCAGCGGCCTCTGCAGAGGTCATCCCGACCCCAGGTGCCTGTGCCTGGGGAAGGTGACATTCAGAAACCTCAGAAATGCTGGGTCCATGCTCCGGCTCCGATGCTCATTAGCTGAGAAATCTCAAGCACATCCCTAGCCTCCCCTGGGGTCCAGGCTCTGAAATGTGGAGGTGACTCCTGAGGTTCCTCCCCACTCCAAGAAACATGGTCTCCATGAGCCCCTTTTCAAGTCTGCATCCCCCTTGGGATGGATCCCTCCTGCCTCTCATCCCCTCAACATCCCCTCCATTCCTGACATACGATCTTGGACACAGTAGGTGCCGGGTGTTTTTAATGAGGTTATTAGACAAACATGATGGGGCAATTTGTAGGCTCAGTGTGAGTAGGGGTCCCACGAAGCTCTCTGCTTTATCAGTAGCGTGTGGCTGGTGGGCTCCACAGCATCGTGGGGGTTTAGTGAATATTGACGGACAGTGAATGAACAAGTGAGCAAACAGATGAACTAATGAACGAAGAGACCAGATTTCTCTGCAGATGAAACAAGAGAAAATAAGTTCCTTCAGCAGCCAGGGCGTAGCTCTGCACAGAAAGACATCCTCTCAGACTCAAGGCAAGTAGAGTCCGTCCCTCTGTCCTGGGTGGAGGAGATCAAAGGACACAAGACAGGCAGGACTCTCTCCTCCCTGCCGGAGCAGCGAGGCAGGCCTGGTGGGGTACAGAGAGCAGGCAGTTTGGCCCAAGGGGCTCCTCTGGCCATGACCCACCAGGAACCACGGCCATCCACAGCCGGCTGCCTGGTAATGGCCCGTGAATCAAATGAAGCAACTCGACCTGAAGCTAATGACAAAATCTGGAGGCAAACCCACCTTCCTGGGACTCGTCGAAGAAGATGCTATGAAGGGAGCAGATGGAAGAGTGAAATATCTGTGGATTCCAACCACCATCTGGTCACAGTTGATGGCCCATCTGAAGGCAGGTTCCTATTGTCTTTCTAGCATCATTAAACACGTGTTATTTATCCCTGTGCACCATTTCTGGGTTTGACGTGAGACCTTGGAAGGCTCCTGGGCTCTTCTCTTCAGGGACCTATCATTCAGCAGTGTCCTTTGGTCTCCTCAGCTCTGTTCTCTAGGTCTCTGGCCAGCTTCGCTCTACATTCAGGTGGCTAATTAATTAGGCTCTGCCTTCCTGTCCTGGCTCTGCAGCCTTGGTGATGTACCCAGATTCATCTTTCACCATTGATCCTAACTTGTCTCATTTAACTCTGAAAACTTCCAAAAGACTCCCATTTCCATGCTACACCTAACCGTATTTCTGCCAAATTAATCCCCGTCTTTTTTACTTTAGATTTTATTGGGTGAGGAAAATTGTCTGTTCGTTTACAGATACCCGGCTTTTTGGCTCAGACCTCTGTCGGCAACAACACAAATTTTGTCCTGACTTCGGCTGGCCATTTTCACTGGGGATTTCCAAAAACAGAAGAACATGTGTCAGAAAGGGGGAGAAGTCATTTATGAAATTCTCCAAACCATCTGTTCACAGGCAAAAATATTGGGCTCACATGAGAAAAGAAAGGAAATGTGTGATTTTTAAGAAAATTATTTAAGTGTAAAAAAATAAATTCTTGTCCTTAATTGTAGATGAAAACATAATTTTAGATGGTGGGGATTACACATGAAGAAATCTCTCTCTCAGAGGCATAATTTTAGCAATAGATGTACTGTTTAGATGTATCACTGGGTGGTTTCTATAATGCATCAGGGGTTCCAGATCTGAGCAGGGGACATATATAAATTGAATGGGACGAAATGTTTGTCTTCAGGGTCAGCTCCAGACAGACACCGGCTCTGCGGAATGAAGTGGCCGAAGGAAGTAGCCACATCAACCCAGGCTGAACTTGGGGCTGGGCAGCCCAGGTATATTTTGTTGTCATGTTACTGCATTT
The DNA here is from genome assembly GCF_964165515.1 of Mesoplodon bidens. Taxonomy (NCBI): domain Eukaryota; kingdom Metazoa; phylum Chordata; class Mammalia; order Artiodactyla; family Ziphiidae; genus Mesoplodon; species Mesoplodon bidens. Next base: position 59,348,589 of record NC_138167.1, on the reverse strand, counting down.
TTATTGTGGTAAAATATACATAACATAAAATTTACCATGTCAACCACTTTTCAGTGTACAGTTCAATGGCATTAAGAACATTCACATGGTCGTGCAACCATCCCCACCATCATCTCCAAAATCTTTGCATCTTCCCAAACTGAGACTCTGCTCTCATTAAACACTCACTCCCCATGCCCCTCCCCCAGCCCATGGCCCCCACCATGTACTTTCTGCCTCTGTGAATTTGACTCCTCTAGGGCCCTCATATGAGTGCAGTTTTACAGTATTTGTCCTTTTGCTTGGCTTATGTCACTTAGCATAATGTCCTCAAGGTTCATCCATGATGTAGCCTGCGTCAGAATTTCCTTCCTTTTGAAGGCTGAATAATATTCTCTTGTATGGATGGACCACATTTTGTTTATCCATCCATCCATCCATCAGTGGACCCTGGGTGTCTCCATCTTTGGGTGATTGTGAATAATGAACATCAGTGTACAAATGTCAGCTCACGTTCTTGCCTTCAGTGCTTTAGGATGTCTCTCCAGAAGTGAGACTGCAGATCAAATATGGTAATTCTATTTTTAAGTTTTTGGGGAAACACCATACCATTTTCCAGAGTGGCTGCACCATTTCGTAATTCTGCCAGCAAAGCACTAGGGTTCCAGTTTCTCCAGGGTGCCTTACTTTATGACTAAATTGAGAAAAAAAACAGTAACAGAGCAGAATCCAAGATGGACACACCAGAAGGTGCTGAGCCTGAGGTCACTCTGAAAAGCCACCAGATTACCCAGAAACTGGGTCAGAGGGAAGAGAGCCAAGAGCTGGCCTGCAGGTCATCCAGGGGCAATGTCCACTGTGGGCATAGCACTGGACGTCAGGTTGAATCCTGCATGCCCCTAAACCCACATCCTGTGGTCCAGCTCTGAGCCCTTGTTCTACAAAAGAGGACGCCCCCTGCCCTGCTTGCCCACTCACTCCACAGGCCACCTTGGTGTGTCCTCACCCCCCTCCTGGCTGGCACTTCCTTGCTCCACCCCTCCGCTCCCTTTGCTGGGTCCACCCTCCTGCCCTGGAGTCTGGCTAGAGAAGGGGAGCTGCCCCAGCAGTGTGATCACTGGTCATCTCAATTCAACCAGCAGAGACACAGTGCATGCGAGCCCCACCGGCTGTCCAGCTGTCCATGCCCTGCCCTGTGGAGCCACCAGGATAAGGCTTGGCACGGGAAGCATCCACGTGTGCATCCAAACAGTCTGCTTACAGGAGCGCACATGATGCCTGCCAGGCTGATGGGAATATGTTCTCTTTTCCGGTACCTCCATCCCTGGTGTTGGCGGCCAGCGGTGCCCGGCGTTCCGCAGGTTGTAGTTCATTGACTAATTGGCAGGAAGAGACGGGCCGGAATGGGGCTGCTGGAACCAGAGTCTGGTCCAGCCTCAGTTAATACCACCTTCTGCTCCCTTCGCCAAGCTCCGAGGAGCCTGGTGTTCTGGCAGATCCCACGTTGTCTGGGCTCCTGGTCCACTGGACTGAGCAGAAGCTTTCCCGATGCCAAATCCTGGGCACGTGGTGGGCACACCACCCTTGGAAGTGGAGGGGCAGCAGGTGGCCCAGGCATTGGAGGCAGGCTGCTCGGGGGACCAGGGACACGGTCCTGGGAGGGCCTTGGCAGGCCCATGCCCCTCCCCCATCTCGGACATCAGGGGAGGCCAGTGATCAGGCATTTGGTGGGTGAACTGGCCAGACTTTGTCCTGCTGAATCGGGCTTCGGGGAGGGTAGGTGCCCAGGGTTGCAGGCTGGCCTGCCTTCTGCCTGGAGCCTGGATCCAACTTTAATCATCAATGCTCCAAAGCAGGCTTCTGCAACCGGTCATTTAGGCAGGACGAGGAGGACCCTGCCCTACTGGCGACAGTGAGACAAAGCCCTCCCTCTCCTGGGGGTTGATCTAGGTGGCCGGGCAGCCACCCCTCGCCCTCAACCTTGCAGCAGCCACAGAGGTGACACGGGTGCTCCAGCTCAAGGCCACTCAGAAAGGCTTGGAAGGCACGGTGGGCCTCTCCACTCCACACCTGGCCTCCGCCAGTGATGGGTGGGGGCTGGAATGGGGGTCTTGGTGTGGGAGGAGCTGTGAGCCGCTGGGACCAGCAGAGGGAACGGGCGGCTCTAGTGGAGACAGCGGCAGGGACGGCAAGGGGCTAAGGTGGGCACAGCCGTGACCCAGTCTCTTCTGGGGGGGAGAAGGGGGCACACAGCACAAAGCAACAGGTGTGCATGGACGGTAAGTAGGTGCACAGTCCCCTCCCGGCGCACAAGTCGAGGGGGCGTGCTGCTGTCCGGGAGAAACCTCCATGCTGCCTCTGGCACGGTTCCAGGGCGTCTTGGTGGATGGAAGTCAAAACAGGGCTGGTGTTAGGGCCAAAGGACAGGACCGGGGTCCCCGAGAGACAGGGGGCCTGGGCCAGGTAAGGGGGGATGGCTAGATTTATATCAACAGGACTGGGGCCACCATGCCCGGACGTTTGGTAAACATTTCTGGATGTTACTGGGAGGATGCTTTTTCAGATAAGATTAACATTTAAATTGGATTTTCATGAAGCAGAAGCAGAGGCCCTGCCAGATGTGGGTGGGCCTCACCCAGTCAGTTGAAGGTCTGAGTAGAACAAAGACTGATGTCCCCATGCAGAAAGGAATCCAATGGGCAGCCTGGCTGAGGGTCCACCTGAAGCATCAGCCCGTCCCCCGTGGCGGGCACAGGACCCTCATCAAGCGGACCCTGTCCGCTCCCGGCACCAGGACGGAGGCAGGCAGGCAGAGGCTGGGCTGGCTCTGGGGGTGGGAGCGGGACACACGCATCCACCCACTGGTGCAGGAGGAGTTGTGGGGCCCAAAGAGATACTTAACCTCTCATGTTTTCATTTCTTCCTCCGTCAATTGAGGCTACTTTGCAGCGAGATTGTCCTGAGGCTTGAAAGTGATAGGGAGACGTGCTCGGGAAAAGTGAGTTGCCCCCTCTGAATGTCAGAAAACATTATTTTTGAACCAGCTTCAAGAGATCACTTCAAGAGGCGGTATTGGAACATTGATTTTTTTCTCTCTTTGGCTTAACCGAATGCCTCCTGCCTTGATCTTGCTGAGCTGTTGTCGTTTGCTTGTAGGGCTGCCACTGGTGTCTGTGCCTGGAGCCCCACCGGGTCCAGGAGAGGAAGCAGATGAGGGACAGTGGACGAATGGCTGAGAGGAGAAGACACTGGACACCTTGGCCCCTCTGAGCCCCGCCCCCAGCCCGCCTGCCACACTCCATGCTCCACCACTTCCAGCACTTACTGGTCTGGTCCCCAGGCTTCTGGAAACAGCAGCCTGCCCATGGTCCCTCTGGCCTCTCCAAGAGATAGGGAAGCTCTGCATTGTCCTAAAACATTCCAGGCTGGAAGGGGCCTGACTGTTACCTAAACCAGTCACCGTCCAGGCAGGTGTCCAGCTCGGAGCCCCCAGCCTCTGCGGCCACCTCCACTGCCCAGGAGCCCGGGCCTTGCTCCTGGTTCTGGGGCCAAGCTGGAGCCAGCCAGCGTCTGTTGACGTGAGCTGAGTTGAGCTGCGCACCGCAGCTGTCCTCCACGCCCTTCTCTGTGCCCCAGGAAAAGCCCCGGCGCCCTCTGCAGACCACGCCCAGCCCTTGGCATCTCTGGGTGCCTGCTGCCCAGGCCAGTCCCACAAGAAAGCCCTCCCACCGTGGCCACTTGGTTTGCAGTGTTCCCAGGGCCTCACGTCAGGGATGAGAGGTGGTGCCTGCAGGCCAGCGTCCAGGCTCTGAGTAACCAGGCCTGGATTCAAGTCTGTGCCCTCCATGCATGTGGCCTTACGGGGGTCTCTTCAGTTGAGTATTTTGATCTGTAAAATGGCAGGGGAGTTGACAATACTGACCTCGTAAGGTTATTCTGTGGGCACTGCCCCTCACAGAGTAAGAGCCCAGGAAACGGCCACTCTTGTTAGTCCTGGCGATTGTAACAGGAGCACAGGCGAGCTTGGGTGTAGGATGACACGGGGGCAGCTGGTGAGAGGAGGCCCGTCATTACGGTGGGAAGAAGCTCCTGGGGGCGGAGTTGGATCCAAACACTGCAGATGAGGTGTGGCTGAGTCACACACACACATACACACACGCGCGCGCTCATGCCTGCACACAGGCACACACACACACCTGCTGACGCAGAGGAAAGACAGCCAGCGCCTCCTATTCTTCTGGACGCCGGGACTCCTTTGGACCACAGCCTCCCACCTGCAGTGAGAGCCCTGCGTCCCCTCCCCGGGGCTGGCCCTCACTGCCCAGAGTGTGGCCTTCCCAGTCCTGCCCAGTCCTCCAGCCACAGTCTCAGGCTCCATCCCAGCTTCTGGCTGCATCCACCCTTCCCGCTGGAGGCCCAGGTCTGCTGTCTGCCCCTCCCCTCAGGGCTCTAGTCCAGAGCCCGGCGTTAGATGGGGCCCTGAGGTGCAGGTGGGTGCCCTCCCTACCATCACCCCACCTGGGAGGGTCCTCTTGCCCCTGAAGCCACCCTGAGCCATGAGGCCAGTGGCTGCCCTCTGTGGGCTGCACACAGGGCCCTGAAGGAAGCCAGGTTCCCAGCCCCAGGCCGGCCCCCAGGGAGGAGAGCTGCCCTGCAGGGCACCTGGAGGCACCAGTGCCCTTCCACCTCTGCCATCCTTGGGGGCCCCTTTCCCACCTGGCCCATGGGATCTCATTTTTGGGGGGCCCTCTGAGGTCATGCCCTGGGTGTTCCTCACTTAGCTGCCGTCACCCCGTCAGCTGGGCACACGGGCCCCTTTACTGCTCTCCCAGGCCTGGGTCAGCCAGCCGTCTGTGCAGTAGCTGCAGATGAGGTGGGACCTCACCTGCATCCCCTGGGGCTGTGGTGGCTGCAGCAGCACCAACGCCCCCCTGGAGCAGAACCAGCCTGCCCACCCGTCGGGGAGCACGGCCAGTGCCTGAGCCTGTGAAGCTGGCCCCATAGCCAGTTTCCCACACCAGTGACTGGGACCCAGGGGTAGCCCTGCTGGGGACCCAGGACAGCAGGTATGTGTGCCCTGCTGGCATCCGTGTGGCTGCCCTGCATGGGGCATTTTCTGGAACCTGGCGGATCCTTGGGGGCTGACAGCGGTGGGTTGCAGGGCCCCTCGTGCCCTCTCTCCCCCACCTGTGGATGGAGGAGCGTTCCCTTTGCATGAGAGTCTGAGTGGACTCTGCCCGGGGGCTGGCCCTGCTCCCTGGGGGCGTCCCTGGCTGTGCCCACGGCCCGGGGTCTGGGGAAGGCAGGGAGGGAGCAGAAGCCGGCAGCGGTGACCCAAGGCACAGAAAACAGAGGGCTGAGTCCTGGCCTCGGGCATCTTGTCACTGTGTTGACTGGACACCGGAAACGCCAAGATGAGCTGACTCCTGGGCCCAGCTCGCTCCTCTCCAAGTGACAAGGCCAGTATCGATTCGTTTTTAATGTGCTTGTAATGGGGCTTGAAATGAACACAGGCTTATTTATTTTCCTTTTTGGTTCCTGGCACCATCCATGGTGCTGGCAGCCCGGGGACCAGGGTGACGGGGAAGCCAAGACCCTTCTCCTCCAGCCACCAGGGTGGCCCAAGACCCCGCCCAGCTCAACCCACCCCAGGCCCAGGACCAGACCCCAGACCCCAGACCCACCAGGGCCCCCTTCAGCCCTGCTGCTCGGGGGAGGGACAGGGAGTGAATATTTCCTGGGGATAGAGTTTCCATCAGAGACAATGAAAGCGTCCTGGAGATGGATGGTGGTGTTGGTCACACAACAATATGAATGTGCTTAAAGCCGCTGAGCTGTGCACTTGAAAATTGTTAAGATGGAAATTTTTATGTTCTGTTTATTTTACTACATAAAAAAAAATTCTTTTAAAGAAATGGGCTTCCCTGGTGGCACAGTGGTTGGGAGTCCGCCTGCCGGTGCAGGGGACACGGGTGCGTGCCCCGGTCCGGGAGGATCCGACGTGCCGCGGAGCAGCTGGGCCCGTGAGCTGTGGCCTCTGAGCCTGCGCGTCCAGGGCCTGTGCTCCGCAGCGGGAGGGGCCACAACAGTGAGAGGCCTGTGTACCACAAAAAAAAAAAAAAGAAAGAAAGAAACACTGTTGACATCCTGGCGCTCTTGCCGCCTGCAGCCCATGAGCCCTCCCCAGCCCCCAGGCAAGTCTAGGCCTCAGCACCAGCCAGTCCAACAGGGGGACGCCCCCCTTCTTCACAGGGCGCTCCCACCGTCTGTCTTCCCAAGGCCACCTCCAATGTCTTCTCCTGCATCCAGCCTCCTGACTCCCAGGCAGGACGAGGGAAACCAACCAGACCATGAGTGATCATGGGGCCCGTGAAAGTAGCCCCAGGGGCTCCATAAGCTCTCGTACCTTGTCCGTACCTGAGTCTAGCAGGGAGGGGGAATGCTTAGCAGTGCCTGGGACCATCCCTTGCCCCCAGAACACGGAGTTCCTGCTCTTGAAACCTGGAGTCCAGGCAGCTCTGGGGAGGGTGTCCGACGCGGGTGGTCAGGTCAGCATCTCAGCATCTCAGCATCTGGCGAGGCTGTGAACCAGCTGTGGGCGGTGGGACCGCAGAGGATGAATCAGGCCATCAGAGAATTGCTGAGCCCCAAGCTGACCCCGCATCTCCCATGTGCCCAGAGCCCGCAAATGTGCTGTCACCCAGAACAGGTTCTAAAGCCCCAACCTGAGTCATAGGCAATTCTTCCCTTGCTCTTCCCCCTGGGCGTTCAGCCTACAGACATAGCAATGCCAACACTCTCCATATTAAACAAACATCATCTCTCACGATGGCTTCTCACAGTTGGGCCACTTTGGGCCATGCAGGGTGAGAAACAGACCACGTGTCCTGGAAAGAATGGGAAGCTGTGATTTGCTGGACCCCATGCAACTGGCTATACATAAATGCAGAAAGCGATTCTCATAAATTCTTTATGCTATTTACTTAGAGGCTGTGTTTATTAAGCTGGTTGGCTTCCAAAAACTTCTTGTAGATTTCTTTCTCAAAAAAGTAAGTTTTATTTCTCCAGCCCACCATGAATTAAAAATGGGTCTTTGGTATACTCAGCAGATTCTGCCCCATCCTTTTAGACTTACGTAAGGAGTAGAAATAGACAGTATTCATCAGCAGTTCAGATACACACAGTTCTTTGCAGTCGTCAAAGCTTAACAAATTCTTAGATGGGCTTCTCCGTGTCCCGTCTTTTTTCCTTCTTTGCTAAGATACTATGGATTCTCTCTGGGATTCTTGCAAAGTGGGGTTAGAGGCCTTGAGAGAACCCCTCTTCCATGAAAGCAGCTTTCAAGCTCCCAAGCCCATTCATACCTGAATTCACTTTGGATTGCTACACACCTTTGAAGATCAGCTGATGAAAATACCCCCTTCACTGGTCTCGAAACTGACGCCGGGATGGTGGTGGATTGCCCAGGTCACAGGGCAGCAGAGACAGCTCCTGAGCCTCTGTTGCTCCCACTGGGATTGCCAGGTGCACGGGGACACACCAGTGTGATGCCAAGTGGATGAGGCCTGGCTCTGAGGCTGGAGGAGCAGAACCAAGGCAAACCCCACGGAGACCCTGAGCAAGTCGCCGAGTGCCTCTGCAGAGTCTTGGTGTTCTGTCCACAGCGACCTCCAGCCCCACCCCCCAGGAGCTCCCAGGGGGCCTGGGGAGACCAGGGAGGTGGACGAGCTCTGTGAGCAGAGTCAGCTGGGGAAGGCAGGGGGTGCCTGGGACAGACACGGGGGCTGCCCTCCCACCCTGCAGTCGGGGTGAAAGACGTATGCAGGGCAGGCGGTGATGGGGGCAGAGTCTTATCTCCAGGGTGATCTTATGATCAAGGTCTAATATATAATTTGTTAGGCCAGTGAAAAATGCAAAATTTGTTGTCTCTCGTTCAAAAGGCAGGAAACAAGTGCTGATAATGATCCTAAAATGTAAAGCTTTATTCTTTAAAATATTGTATTACCTCTAGGGTGTAATAGGGATACAAGTGACACACAAGTAACAAGAGAAACTTACAAAATTGCAAAATAATAATATTTGGGACTCAATTTTATGTAAGATAATAAATAATGATAATTGATTAATACAATATCTCGATTGATCATAAAATTATTTTTCTGACTGCAAATATATTTATTAGGTCACCAAAACCAATACTTTCAGCAACTTTTCACCAATGTAACTGAAAATGATGTCAATTGTTCTTGGCAAATGGAAGATTACAAATAATTTTTGATAATTTTTACTTTTGCGAAGGATTTTTGTGTTAGTGCAATAGTTACTGAAGCTGTTACAGTATTAATAGCCTATGACAATACTGATAAATTTCTGATAAATTAGTTTGAACTATAAATTTTAGTACATCTACAGTTGGCAATTCTTGTAGAGCAATTTTTCTAAAAAGATTTAACTCTTTATATGTATCAATTTTATGTAATTCTGAAATTAATTTCAAATATAAATTTATACCATGGCAATTTAGTGTTTCCTTTGATATTTCCAGTCATTTGTGGCATTATATAAGAAACTGAAAGTGGTTTCATGATTTGTATGTAATTCAAATGCCTGCTTCTGCATTCTAATGCCAAATCTTCAATTAGAAGGAAAGTTTTAATTTAAAAAATTGTCTGTCTTATAAGTAATTGGCTCATCTGAACCTTCCTATGCAAATAGGATTCTTTTCTATCAAATCAATGATTTTTTTTTTTTAGGCTGCCAATCACCTGATACTCAGGATAAATCATCCCCACTTTTCATCTATGGAGCACCTCCTCTCTACACGAAAAGATGGAAACCCTTTGAGAGGATATCAGAAGAATCAGCATACTATTTGTTCTCAGAGACAAGCAAAATTATCATTCTCTTCCTTGAAAAAAATGAATTTCTTTTCAAACCTCATTCCACGAATAAACTTCACTTTCACCTTATTCCACATCCGTGTTCATATTTTATTACCCTCGTGGAGAACACTCATGAGCAGCGGTGGACACTTGGTCATTGAGACCAGTATCAGGGGAAAAGAACCATCAGATTCTAGGAACAAAATGGAGATTCTTTCCCCTGCTCTGTTGCTCACAGAGCATTTGACCTGGAGCAAGTGGCCTCACATGAGTGGGCCACCCTCTCCTCACCTAGGAGAGAGCTGTTTCCCAGAATCACAAGGATTAACTGCAACGATGATCTGGAAACAATTATAACAGCAATTATTAGTCATTGAGTTTGTACCAAGTGTCAGGCATTAGCGAGATTTCTGTGTTGACTCTTTGTAATAAGGCTGCAGTGTGGGTACTAGTGTCTCCTTTATACAGATAAGATCACTGACACATAAACCAATGAAGCAACTTGCCCAAAACCATGTGGCCACTTTGGAATCCACCCACTGGAGGTTGTGTCTGACCTCAGGGTCTGGGCTTTCTCCCACTGCATCAATTTTTAATGCAGAGAACAGGATAGCTGGCATATAATGGATCCCCCAAAAGGGCTAAGTCACTGCATTCATTTGCTAGGGCAACCATACAAAATACCATAGTGTATGGCTTAACAATAGAAACTTAGTCTCTCATGGTTCTGGAGGCTGGAAGTCTAAGATCAAGGTGTCGGCAGGGTTGGTTTCTCCTGAGGCCTCTCTCCTTGGCCGCCTTCTCACTGTGTCCTCACATGGCCTTTTCTCTTTGTTCATATTCTGGTGTCTCTCCCTTTTCTTCTAAGGACATGACTCATCTTGGATTAATGACCCACCCCACTGGCCTCATTTTAACTTGATCACCTTTTTAAAGACCTTATCTCCAAATATGATTAAATTCTGAGGTGCTGAGGTTTGGGATTTCAACACATGAATTTGGGGGGACACATTTCATAACATTCACTATATGTAATAGGTTGAATGGTGGTCTCCCAAAAGATATGTCTACCTACTAATCTCTGGAAACTGTGAATGCGACTTTGCTTGAAAAAAGGATCTTTGCAGATGTGATTAGGTTAACAATCTCAAGATGAGATCATCATGGATCATGGATTAAAGCAAATGATGAGTCTGTGATGAGATGTACAGGATAGACACACACAGAGGAGGGTGGCAGGGATCAGGGTGATGCTCCACGAGTCCAGGAAAGCCAGGAGTCACCAGAATCGACAAGGAAGGATCCTTTCCTTGAGGCCCCAGCGGACACACAGCCCTGCCAACACCTTGATGTTGGACTTCTGGCCTCCAGAACCGTGAGACAGTAGATGTCTGGTTTTTTAGGCACCTGGTTTGTGGTCTTTTGTTACAGCAGCCCCAGGACAACACACCACCTCCCCTGACTCACAGTGTCGGCTCTGGAAGGAAACAAAGCCCCCCGGAGGGGGCTGATGTTGAAGGGATGCCCATTTGAAGGAAGGCACAGCCTCTACAGAGGGCCTGATGTCATCCTGATGTGACCTTTCCTTAGACAGCCTGACCCAGGGCTCCCTCCTCAAGGCTCCACAGGGAGAGTGAACTGCCGGCTCCTCTCCTACACATAGAGCCGAGCTCTTTAGTTCTCTTTTGGGAATCTTGTCTATTTCTTCCTTGCTGCAACTCATCTCTTTTCTTCCTAGAGATAAAATAGTTGGGTTTCCTATTCAGGATTTCGTATTTAGCTGCCATTATGTAACTTTGCAGAAACCTTTTGTCGGGCCACTGTGGGGTGACCGAGGTCAGGCTTAGTAGAATGCAACACTGTCTTTGAAAAGAGAGGTTTGATTTGGCATCACCACTCCTCTGCCAGGGATTTTGGAAACAGATCTCTCCTTGGGTAGAAGTCCAGGTGGACGGGACTGCATGTATTTGTCAGGATGAGTGACCAGTCCTGGGGATGGGGCTGTTCCCTAAAGGGACTCTGCTTCCAGCTCCTCTGAGGTCAGAGGTGCTCAGCTGGGGGTGCCTGAGGCCCCAACTGCCTGTGGATCCACGCGTCTGTGCATATAAATCTCTGTGAACCAAAGCCAGTAAGTGCTGTAAAACAGCCTCTATTTTGGAACCTGAGCTGTGAATCCTTTTGCAGGGCAGATAATGGTCACTAATGCCACTGTTTGAAAGGCCAGGTTTCCTATTTGGACTTTGATTTAAATAGAGGAGTCTAAACTCTGAATAAAGTGCGACACTGGCAGTGTGTGGTGAGGAGCCCACCACTGTCTGTCTACACTCGCAGTAACGAAGCCAGGGAGGATCCGGAGTCCCAGCCCACGTTCTTTTTCTTCCCACGCTTAATGAGCGAAGGTCTCTATTTTCCACTCTCACTTCAGTCAAGGCTGAGTGTCTACTGGGTCAAAATCAACCCTGGTAACAGTCGTCTACACAGCCGTCGAGTCTCCCTGTGCTGCCCATCCTCCGTCCCCCTGTCTGGAAGGCCTTTCAGCCCTGCGGGCAGCCCTCCCCACACCAAACCTGCCCCCCCACAGGCAACCTCAGGCCCCACACGTGGCTGCTCAGACCCGTCCCCTGCCTGCCTCCACCATGTCTTCCTTCCCCCCCCCAGAACCCACACACACACACCCCTGGACACATCCCAGGACTTGGCAGTGCTGGAGACCCCAGACCCCAAAAGCAGACCCTCCCCACACACAGCCTCCTGTCTCTACAGCCCACAACCTCAGGGCCCCTGACCCAGCCACATTACCCATACCTGCCTCACCAAGACACACCTGGACCGATGGTTCTCCTACCTGCTGGGGTCACCCTCTCCTTCCCTGGCTTAGAATCCATGGGCCTTCCTCATGGTCCTTGGGATCTAGCCACTGCCATGCAGGACCCTCAACAGTTGTGCCCCCCTTCCCTTCCCTCTGGCACATGTGGTCAGTGCCCAGCTCCAAGGGAGTCTGCCCAGCTCACTGCTGCAAGGCTTTCCCCTGGGCACACAGACCCTTTCTGGAATATTCTTCCACCCCCTCCTCCCTTGGCTGGCCCCTCATGTTCATGTCGTGGCTTAAGTATTGTGCTCTCAAAGAAGCCTTCTGTGACCATGCATGCGTGCTCAAATACGTGCATGCACACACACACACATGCACCCACAGACACACACATGTACACACACAGGATGGAACCAGCCCTCAACTTCACTCCTTTGGGCATTACTGTCAGTTATAATATATCTGTCCCCTGTGGGGTGACCTGATCTCTTGCCCACAAAGCAGCAGGCCCCGTGGGGAGAGCCCATTTCTGCCCTAATGCCCGGCTTCCAGTACTGCAGCCAACCTGCCCCCACCCAGGAGCTCAGCTCAAGTTCTAGAAGCAGCAGGGGCTCCTACATGATGGAGTCATGTTGGATGTACATCCTTCAGCCCCCTTCGAGCCATCAGATGAGAGCAGACCCTTCCAACACGTGACTGCAGCTGTCAAAGAGATTCCCAGTGAGAACCACCCAGCCATGCCTTTCCAGGATTCCTGGCTAACAGAAGGCATGAGAGAAAGTGAATAATTGCTGTGGTTTTGAGCTGATAAATGTTGAGTGATTTTCTGCTTAGTCCTTGTTAACTGGAGGAGATGTCTCAGTTCTCCTTCCAAACTCACCCACCAGGTGGGTCCCCTAGAAGGAGAAGGTGAAGGACAGGAAGGAAACATTGGAAGTGGGAATAAACATTACCCTCAACATCCTCAGCCTTTTGGCTCCTTTTAACCTTTCGGGACTTCCACCAGCCTATCTCGAGCCAACAGTGTCCACCAGGATGTTCCTTCTACCGTATCTATAAACCACTCCCCCAGAGCCAGCCTCTGGCTTCTTATAACCCCCTGGGGCTACTCACAGTCAGTGTGGATTTTCCCCCAGAAGTCCCTGAAATTGTTCAGAAGATGATTCAACTAAATCTATGCAAAGGCTGCCCCAAACTGAAAAGCACCCTCTAGTCCATTCCCACTTGAGGTGGTCAGATTCCGAGATGTCTTCCAATGAGCCCCACCTTCTGGTGCTCATGTGACCCCCTCCTATGAGTGTGTGCTGGACTAATGACCTCCCTCTAACCTGTCTAGAGGGAACAGGACATCACTTCTGTGGTTAGGCTGTGAAAAGACTGTCTTCCATCTTGGGAACCTCCTCTTTTCTCCCTTACTCACTCCAAGCTGCCCTAAGCAGAGACCCATGTGGCAAAGAACTGAGGGAGACCTTCACGGGACAACCAGGGGAGAGTAGGCACCACCACCCCACAGCCCCGAGGAACTGAATCTGTCCTTTGACCATGTGAGAGAGCCGGGAGCAGACCCTGGCCCAGTCCAGCCTTCAGATGAGACCACAGTCATGGCCAACAGTGTAAATAACTTCACCAGATTCCTGAGCCTGGAGATCCATCCCAGCCACACCTGGATTTCCAACTTACAGAACCTGTACAGTAATGAAGGTATTTTGTTTTAAGCTGCTGAACTGCGAGGTTGTTGGTTATCCAGTAGTATGTAGCTGATACATCATCCCCAATTATGTCCCGCGATGTTATCCAATACAACCCTCCAGAGGTTCTGCAGTGAAATTAAAGGTATTTCAATAGTAAAATGTGAAATAGAGACATAGAAACTCCATCACAAAATGCCAGAAACATAGAGAGACAGGACCTGCAAATATAAACTTTCTCACAAGTATGATTATCCTAAGGGAGGAATTAAATTCTAAAGATCAAACCTTACGAGTGAAAGTTCAAAAACATTAAAGCCGAAAGGGATCAGAGTCCCTTTGCCTATGTTAATAAACATTCAGCGAATCATCACCACGTCCAAAGTCTTTTTCTGCCAATTCTCATCTGGGCTGTTTCTCTATGCCAGGGTGGAGCTGGGGCTCTGACAGCCACCAGCTGGAGCCTGGGGCTCATGCTTATCACTCAGAAGTGCAATGAGCTCTGTGAAGTGTCTCCTTAGCCTAACGTTTTAAGATTCCCAATTGTTCATGGGACAGACATGATAATGCAGGAACTGGGTGAATTCCAGAAGCATTTGGAGGAGAGGCTGGGGGTATCCTGGCTTACTCTCCCCCTCCCACCGTGCAAGGTGCACACTCATGCCCCCTCTTCTCCTGAACCCTCTGCCTTCAGATGACTTTTCACTCCATCAAATTCTCCCCACTCTTGCCCCTCCTGCTGACACTCCCTGTTTCCCCTTTTAGCCTCCTTCCCACCTTCAGCTGTCCTGGTGATGCCCCAGGCCTCCCAGGGGATGACAGGTGATGTGTGATGTATGTGATGGATGAGGTGTCTCACAGGCACGCACGATGACCCAGCTTTGCAGATCGTGACTCCAGCTGCCTCTGGCCATCCTGGCTGAGAGCCTTCTCGCCTCCATCACCTCCTGCTGCATCGCGGCTCTAGGGCATCCAAGGCTCTTCCACTTCTCAGCCATTTAGCGTGACGGTCCCCAACCCTTTTGGCACCAGGGACTGGTTCCCTGGAAGACAATTTTTCCATGGATGGTGGGGGGGGATGGTTCAGGCGGTAATGCGAGCAAAGGGGAGCGGTGGGGAGCGGCAGATGAAGCACCGCTCACCTCCTACTGTGCGGCCCGGTTCTTAACAGGCTGCTGACCAGTACCGCGAGTTCAGTCGGGACCTGAGTCTGAGGTGCTAACAAGACACGCAGGTAGATACGCGCCAGGCAATTGGAGGTATTTGGACGTAGATCTGCGCCCACTCTCAGGTCCTGGGACCACCTTGGTCCCTTCTCACAGGAGACTGGCTGATGGTGACACTGAGGGAGGCCTCGCCTATGCCTCTCTGACGCCAGCACACTCCTCCTGTCCACCTCCATCAACGGTCCCCACCCCAGGCGCAGTTCACACCCAGGCTCCTGAGGGAGCAGCCTTTGGCCAAGAGCACATTCTCAGGCTCTGGAGGGAGAGGTGAGCTCAGGGAGTGAGGGAGAGACACAGGCAGGGCAGAGTGAGAGGAAGACGGGCACCAAGGACTCAGTGGGAGCGAGGCCAGCTACCCTGGGAAACCCAGCTGGGCGCTGGCCATGCAGGCTCTCAGGACGGCCTGGAGGAACCACCTGGTGGCCGACGTCTTTGAGGGCACAGAGGAGCCCACCCATCGCTTCCTTGGCCAGGGTCTGCCTTAGGCTGACTCTACCTCTGGGAGCTGCTGAGGAAGCCACACCCCATACCCCCTGTGACCCGAACCCCAGCCCTCCAGGGGGCGGCGGGCCCTTGTGTCCAAGATTGTATCCAAAGTCCTGGGGGCCTGGCTTGACCTTCCCGGAGGCGGCTGTGCCAGGGGTCCGGCCATTCTGGGAGAGGTTGGGACAGTCAGAGACCTAGGGGTCTAGGAACAGTAACAGCGGCAGCGTCCAAGGCCCCGGGGCAGGGGGGTGACACATCTGAGAGGCACGGATGTGGGTCCCATCCTCACACGTGCTCCTGCTAAGCTCTGGGCCTCCTCATGCTGGTCTCTCCCTGTGATGCCCTCGAGAACCTTCCCAGGTCTTTTCACATCCAGGAAGCCCACTCTCCATCCAGGGAAGCTGGAAGCACTGGCCCATCTCATGCTCCCATCTCTGCTTGGTGCCCTGGGGACCCAGTCACCCGCCCGTGGGGGTCCAAGCCACAGAATCTGCCTGTCTGTCTCTTCCTGACATGTGGCCCCGAGGGGTGGGGCTGCATGCAGTCAGGGCTCAATCAGCTCCCGGGGGTGGAAGGAAGTGACACGTGAGTGCCTGGGACCCTGACACCCCACTCAGGAACGCAGCCCCTGTGTTTCTCCCAGGGATGCACAAGATGAAAGAGTAGCCCAGAGGGGTGACTTCCCTGGTCGCAGGGCCACACCCCCCGAGAGGCCAGGGTTGGGGGATCAGCATGGCTTCCAGGGAAAAGGCTCCACTCACAGGCACAACAGAGATCCCCAAGGCCCAGAGGAGGCAGCTGAAGGGGAGGTGCCCAGTCTGGTTCAGAGCCGTGTCCATCTGGGCAGCACCTGATGGCCCTTGCTGAGTTGAGCCGGGTGGCCTCCGGGGCCCAACCACTTGGCCCTGTGCTTGGCCCTGCGGCCCAGGCTGCCTCTCCCTCCAGGCACCTGACAGCAGGCCCACTTCTTCCCCAAGCAGTCACCCTCTCCAAGTAACGACGTCCCCAAAATGTCGTGGTTGCCCTTGGTAACCGGTCACAGCTCTGTCCCATTCATCTATTTAAACCAACCCAAGGTTGCTGGATTTCATTCTGGGGCCACCACTCCCCTCGCTGGTTTGTGGGGCCTCCCCTCAGCATCCTCACTGCTCCTAGGGTCACAGGGACTCGGGAGACACGCCCGCCCCCGGTGCCCTCTCCATCCTTGGCCTCCGTGAGCTGAGCCTGAAGAGAACAGAACAAAGTGCAGCTCTTTCACTGGAATCAGCACCCAGGGCTGCCCACCTGGGCAGAGGGATGCTGGATGGTGGGACCTCCCAGCTGGGCTGGTGTCCCCCACTCCCCGGTGTGTGTTGACCTTGGGCAAGTCCTTCCCCATCCTGGTCTGGACGTCAGGTACCCATGGGCCCTCAGGGAGGATGCCAGTGGCCCCGGGTCGGCCCCGACCTCCCACCCTCATTAACCCTTGCCTGCGCACCGTTCCAGGGGAGGGAATGTGCAAGTTTAAAGGACGGCCTCTTCCTTGACGAGGCCATGTGCTGACAGGAGCCGCAGGACGTGGGCCCTTAGGCCGAAGGTTAACAGAGCTGCTCATCCACAGCTCTGGGCCCCATGCAGGCCGCACCAGGGCACAGTCCACCGTCCCCGTGGCTCTCCGGCCCGACAAACGCCCCAGCTGGGCCCCGCTCTCATCACCGCACAGGAAGTGGGGAGAGCCCCCCAGAAGCAAAGCACCATCATTGGCTCCCTCCCTTCTGAGTACTTTTCTCTACCACGAAGGAATCAGGCAGCGCTGTGACAGGCGTCACTTATTTTTGAGGCGAAGCCAATAAAACGCAGTGGCATGCATCCTCCAAGGAGACAGAGAGGAAGGGGCCTGGCTGGGCAGACCGGGCTGGGAACGGTCTTCATGGCCCCACCTTGGCATGGGCAGATTTGTCAGGCCCGGGTTCAAAGGGCTCCTCTTGTCCTGGCCTCTGATGCTCAGTGGGGACAGGGACAGGGCGCAGTGCCGACAGAGGCCAGCCTGGCCCAGGCTGTGCAGACCCCACTGACCGCTCTCCGGTCCCTTGTCCCCAGG
Organism: Mesoplodon bidens; assembly: GCF_964165515.1. Lineage (NCBI taxonomy): Eukaryota > Metazoa > Chordata > Mammalia > Artiodactyla > Ziphiidae > Mesoplodon > Mesoplodon bidens. Next base: position 59,331,439 of record NC_138167.1, on the reverse strand, counting down.
AGGCCAGCACCGCCCCTCGGTCTTGCGGGAGCTTTGCGGACTCTGTCTTGGGCCTCACCCTCAGCACCTGGACTCCGGCTGGTGGGACAGGGCGGGAGAGGAGAGGGGAGCTCCCGCCCATCTCTCTGAATTTGGGTTCTGTCTTCTCCAGACCAACCTCAGGCCAGCAAACAGCATCTCTTCAGAGGAAACAGGATCCCTCCTCCCAGCCTCTACCTGTGGCGACTTAGCTGTATCCCTAGGGGAGGGACACCAGTGCCCGGACCACAGGGGCAGAGCCAGCCCAAGCCACCCATCACACACCCACAGACATCTATGGAGCCCCTCATGCAGGATGTGCTGGGGATACAGGCCCTGGAGGGCTGCCAGTGGACAGTTACCCCATGAGGTACTCGTGAGAGAAGGATGCAGCTTCCCATGCCGGTGTCCCTGCTGCTGGGCCGGGCTGGGGTGGGGGGCATGCAGGGGTGGGGGGCATTCAGAGGAGGAGGGCATCCTGCACCCTGAGATGCAGAAGGTGGGCGCATGCAGAAAGAAGCGTCTGGTAGGCCTCTTGTTCTCTTATGTGGTTTGGCCTCGGGCAGCCTCATCTTACAGCTGCAGTTACCTCAGGTGATGATGGCTCCGGGGGAAAGAGGGAGAGGAGGAGAGAAAGAGGGAGGGAGAGAGACGGAGGAGAGAGACAGGGAGAGAGAGGGGGGAGGTGGGGAGGTGAGACCAGCCCTGGGGACAGGAAGGAGGTCTGAGAGGTCCCGTGAGCTGTGCACAGGTGGCTCAGCCAGTCACAGCCCAGGCTGCCCATCTGAGCATGGGTGCTGCTGGGGGACACACCTGGGTGAAGGCGTGACCGGAGGGACCACTCCCTCAAATGCTCAGGTGAGGCAGAGGTGAGACAGTGACTGGAAGGGGGTTACCTGCACCAGCCGCGCCCACCCCGGCCCACTTCCACTGACTTACCTCAGATCTTGCCCAGGACCCTGTGGTCCCTCCTTGACCTGCAAAAACCTCTGAAACAGTGGTCTGTGCTCAGCAGCTGGGAGGCCACGGGGAGGCACGGGGCGGCCCCAGCTCTTACCCCTGGCCCGGCCCGCCAGGCGGCTGGCTGTGCCTGTCTCCCCGGGACTCCTCTTCCTTCCTCCATTTTTTTATTAACACACATGAATGAGCCTCGTAATGGGGACCTGATGACAAGCTGAGGGGCGGGTGACCTCCTGCCCCCTTGCTCCGCCTGGACGTGGGGCCGTGGTGGACAGTGATGCTGGGAGGACCGACCTGGGCCCACCCTCAAACTCAGATGGGTGGGTACCCCCTGCCCTAAGCACGCAGGAGTACCAGAGGAAAGAAGGTTCTCAAGTGGGATCCCTGAGGCTGCCCCCATTTGTGGCGAAGGTCCCCCAGATTTCTCCCAGGGCCCCTCTCAGAAACAACCCTGGGTCTGGCTCTGGACTGAGTGGACGGAGGGCAGTGGTGGGTGGAGGGGAGAGGGGGAGGGTTGGAATGTTCTAGATCAGGAGTTCCATAAGGGCGTAGGGCAGGTACTCCCCATGTTCATGTAAACGTGGATGCCACCACCAGGGGCTGGCCGCTTTCCTGCCAGGGAGGTCAGTGAATTTGGGGGACCTTCCCGGCCCACCAGCTTTGGAGGGTGACACCAGGATGCTTAGCTCAGGGCTATGTCGTTTCTCTCTAAAACGCTGCTGCCGGCTGACAAACGCACCCAAAGACACCCCATTCATCAACCACAAATCTCCCTATTTAGTCATCAAATAATGTCTTAAAGAACCCTCAGAAGTGATGCTTTGTTGGCTGTGATTTCATCACGCTGGTTGTGCTCAAACTGGCTCAAGCACCTACTTCCTAACGTACTCCCCTTGAGTCCTTTCTGCCCAATGAGAGGCTGCAGCCCCACCCTTCCGTTGAGGGCTCCTGGCTCAGATGGGATCACGAAGGGTGGGAAGTGGCAGGGCTGGGCTGGGGGCTGCAGGAGGCCTGGCGTGGAGCAAACATGGGGCCTGCGGAGACATGGGCGGGGCAGCCGAGCCAGGTGAGTAAGAAGCGGGGTCCGCAGACCGCGAGACAGACAGGTCCTCGGGAGCTGAATGAGGGCTGGACAGGCATGGGGCCAGCTTCTACAACTTGATCCGGGCCGGGAATCCTCAAATCCCAGGCTTTGATGAGAACCCAGAAGATGCTGTGACCTACTCTTTCCAAGTCAGGAAACCCTAGAAGCTTAGACTAGAGGAAGCCCGAAGCAGAATCAGAGCCTTGGTTGCCCTGCTTTGCAGCCATGAGACCAGCTTCAGTGTCCTGTCTGCAGTGTGGGCCAGCAGGGCCCCCCACACCCTCAGCTGGCTGGCGTGAGGACGGGAGGAGGCAACTGTGGGAGCCCCGAGGCCCTCCCAGCGCCAGTCTGGGTGCTAGCCTCCACTCCCCTGTTGGCATCCTGCTTATCCACTGTGCTCGTCACCCATCCTTCCCTCTCTCCCTGGTTCCACTTGATGGCTCATCCTCACATGAGCTGAGAGGCCGTGCGAGGGGCCAGTGTGTGGTTTCCGCCCTCGGAAGCTCACGGCCAACGTGCTGGATTAAGATGGTCCAGCTGCCTGCAGCCTGTGGTTCTCTGTGAGAACCAGCCTCTACCTATAACCAGCCCTCTGTCCACCTGCCCTGACAAACACCTGCCCCCAGGGCGCAGCATTGTCCTTATCGCTCTGCACGTGGGCAGTGGAGCCTGGTCCTCACTCATCCCCCTCATCACACTCCTGGGTGGGTTGTCTTTGCCCCACAGGGGCTGAGGTCATGCCAGGGTCACTGCCGCATCCTCCACATGAGCACCTCCCTCCAGCACTGCTCCCGAAACAAACCACGAAGGGTGAATAGGCATGGCAGACCCTGGGATGTGCCGCCAGGCCCCCTTCAAGGAAGGACGTGTCGCCAGCTTCCGGGAGCACCATCCCACACAGCCTTCAGAAGTCACCCCTGGGGTCAACCACGCCTCTCCCTTCCCCACGCCGTCCCCAAGGGCACTGCATGAACACCCACGTGCCAAACTCCATCGCAGGGTCTGCTTTCAGGGACCTCAGTCGTCTACAGTGAGGGAATGAAGGAGAAAGTGATGTCAGCAGGCAAGGATCCTCACTTTTATTTCAAATGAGGGAAATGAGACTTGGAAAAGACAACCAGCTTGGTCAAGGAATCACTGTAATGATGAAAGGAAGCCCTCAGGAGCGGTCATCCTAATTGCAAGATGACACCGCAGGACGCTGAGAGCAGCCACTGTTCCCAGGGCAGCACTGCCCGTTGGACCTCCACTGTGGCTGCAGAAAGCCAAGTCTCCCCTGCTGTCTTTCCTGATTTGTCCAGACCCACCGAAGAGCGGAGGTACGTTTATCCCCTCACTCCCAGCTTGAGAGTTGCCTCTATAAGGCTGGGTTAAGAAGAGGTGTTTTTCTCCCCAGAAATAGGTCTATTCTCCTTGGGAACCATTTTTACCGAAACCGTCAGGGCTGACAACAAGCTGGCTGTTTTCATATGCCTTCCCGAGGCGCAGACTTCTCAGTGGTGACAGCCGTCTCCTATAAATGCACACGTCTCTTCTCGGGAGTTTTTTCACCACAGTCTTGCTGGTCCCACCCACTCATCTGGTCCCCTCCTTCCTGTAATTGAACGTACAGTTCATTAAGATCTTTGGTTGTAGCAGAAATGTTTCAGGGGAAGGAAAAGCTGTTGAAATTTTTATTTTTAAAAGTAACTAAGAATAGGGTGAACGTTGTAAAAATAGCAAGCCTACCAACAGGATTGTACCCAAGGCCAAGTCCTCCTTCTAAAAATCAGAGTTTGGCATTTAAGTCACAGAGGTCTTGGGGGCGGGAATGGAAACCAGGCTATGTGTCCTGCCTGGCCCACCACTGAGCAGGGGCTTATGCAGCTTTCAGTCTGCTCTTCTCCACCCAAATTCATTGAAGGCAGAACCTTCCTCCCTACTCCCACCCTTCAGAAGACAAAGAGACTCATCCGATCTACCTGGGTTAGGTCCACGCATCACCTGATAATATGAGGAACATGTCCTCTGAGATCATCTTTCGTATTATCCGTGAGCTTAGGAGACACACGATGCTACTGGAGATACTGGGTTCCTTTGCAACTCTCGAATATTTACTGGGAGGAGCTTGGGTGTTTCCATCACGGCTCTTGTATTCACCTTTAACCCCTGGCCAGAAGGGATGGAAGATACAGGGCAAAGATCTTCGTCTGAGTGACCCTGAAGCAGCAGGTGAACAGGGTTCTGCAGCCTACCTGCTGGAGGTGGGGATGATGCTAAACCAGGTGTCTTAAGGGTCTTGCCCATCCCTGTGTCCTTGGCAGGCAGAGTCCTGTGGTCCTGGGTCAGCAGTTTCATCTGGCAGGGGCTCCATGAACAAGGCCTGAGTGTGGACACCACACTCTCTATGGTCCTGCAGTGCAGTAGGAAGCACACACTTGCTCTGGGAAATTGTGAATATGCCTCTCAGTCCTTGGAGAGTCAATAAGACCAGGTGAGGCTGAGTCATGGGTGCTGAAGATGGAGTTTAGGTGTGAGGCACAGGAAAGGAAAGAGCATGCTCAAACCCTGGAATCTTCCAAGAGCTGTTCCTGAGAGCTGTGAAAGGGAAGTCTTGTTGCAGCTGACCTTCCAGTGGCTGACCATCAGGGGCTGCTGACCATTGGGGGCTGCCAGGGAGAAACAGGAGCCCACCCAGCCCTGCACCAGCCCCAGCCATGGTCACTGAGGTCCCTGAGCCCACTCTGCCCTCACGGAGCACAGAGTAGAGGGGAGACCAGAGGTATGAAATCCCTAGAGAAACGTGTAAGAGCTCTGGGTTTCTAGGACAAGAACACTTGTGGCATTTGTTCACTAAGCATCTAGAAGGCACCTACTGTATACTCGGGTCAGTGCTGGATCCTGAGGTCACAGAGACGAACCTGGAGGAGATGGCCAGGCAGTGGCAATGCCGTGTGGCCAGGGCGATCATTTCATTGTGCACCATGTTCCACGGGGTCCATGGAGAGACGGGCGGAGAGGGATAACACAGGAGGTGGCAGCCCTGTGATGCTGCGACTCCAGATCTGGACCGAACCTGAAGGCCCCCTTCGTGATCCAGATGACCAAGCCCCAGAGATAGAGACAACTTGCCCCAGGCTTAGTATCGGGCCCTCGACTGATTTTCTCTGGTGTACAATGTTTCAGAAGTAAGTCATGACGTCTGGAACAAGCCCAGCTTGCGAGATTTCTCTACAATGGCAGAGTCAGTGGATCAGATGTGGGTCTTCAGGATTTGGCTTCTGATGGAGAATAAAAACCAAGGCGTTAGTTAAACTAAATTCCAGGAAGTAGAAGCATCTTTGCACTCTGTCCTTCTGAGACTGGGCTCCAAAGTCTCCCTTCTGTCGACCTCTGGTTTCACAGGTGGGTCTGCAGAGTGGGCCTGATCATGCCCTGCTGGGGAGCGTGCCCTGAGTCAACAGACAGCAGAGAGCCTGAGGTCTCTCCACCGTCTACCTATGCTGCCAGCCAACTCCCACCAGCTGGTACCTGCGTCTTTGGGAGGGAGGTTGCCCTCAGACTGCAGAGCCTGTCTCCCACTGCTTGACAGGGGCAAGTGCCAGCAACTAACATGCCTGACCCCTCCCTCCAATCCTGGGGCCAGCCCTGGGCCAACGCTGGTGGGCGTGGAGGTGTGAATACCCTGGCCTGCCCTTGACCTCCTGTGGGGGCAGTTTTCCATCATGTCCCAGATCCTGCTGTTTACCTGGTTACCGCCTCTCCCCCCAGCTGTCTCTGCCCTCTACGGTGCAGCCATGCCCCCTCCGCGCTGTGCATCTCATCTGGGCTCAGACTCTGCTCCTGGGGAAATGTGCCTGGTACACAGAGGCCTCTTCTGTGTGTGGCTGCATCTTCATCTCCACCTTTGCTGCAACAGCAAACACACACTCTTCCAAATCAATAGTGGGGCACTCCGGGGCTGTGTGTCCCTTTAACAAGCAAGTTTCCTGCACCCCAGACTAAAGCCTGGTACCCCAGAAAAAACACGCATTCAAGCTTTTCATGTATCAGTGATGTGACCTCGGCGAGACCCCTAACTTCTGAGGACAAGTCCCTCATCTTTAAGAGGAAATCGCTAGACCAGCCAACCCAGCCTTTGAGTGACATGCTATGTGTCAAGTGTGTCTATCCCCTGGTGGCTGCAAAAATGACAACTGTTACCTCCTCCCCATTCATCCTGGTCCTGGTCCACGGGCACTGGTTTTCCTCAAAGCAACTACCAGAGTCCTACATGGACTCAACATTCTCCATCCACAGAGCTGATGCTTTACAAACTATTGACATTTATGGGCAAACAGTGCTGAAGCTCTACTGTGTGCGGCTGTGTTTTAGACACTATGCAAACAGTACGGCATTCCAGGTTACGAAGTGGCTGTTTAATTATCCTCCCGCTCCAAATGAGGGGGCTGAGGCAGAGAGGCTCCGTCACTTTCCAGAGGTCACACAGCTAAGAGTCAAGCCCAGAACTCGGGCCCAGATATTTGCCTCCATCATCCAAGCTCTCAGACTCCCTGCTCTCAGACCCCAAGGGCCTGACCACTCATTTAATAAACACTCGAGAGACCAGCAACCAGGGCAGAATAACTAGATCACAGGCTAAGTTAACTCCTCTGTTTATGGAGATCGCGTCTCAGGCAGGGTATTCTTAGACAGTCTGACGTTACGATTCCCTAACATTGAGACTGTATCCAATCAGCCCTCGTTCCTAAAAATACACCCGGTGCCCATGCTGCCTCTCACACCTAAGTGAGGCAACTGGCAGGACCAACAGCATCTGGCCCTCAAGGCCTGACCAGTGGGCACAGAGACACCGGGGTTTAGAGGGTCAGCGTGGGGCGTCTTGGCTGACTCGTGTGTGTTGTGGGTGATGCCACTTTCTGAGTTCTGCCTCTGAGAAACAATCCTAGGTCCTCCAGTATTGAGAAGGGGGCTCAACACAGGTTAAAAAAAGACCAACAGAGACGGCGAAGAAAGACAGGCAGAGAGAAGAGAACAGATCCCCTACTTTCCTTACACAAAGGAGACACAGCACATGGGAAAACTCGCAAAGGGATCTAAACCGACTCTGCCTGCTCTGCTTCCTATGTTGAACCACAAGGTCAACAATATCAGTCACGAAGATGTGGTTCAAGGTCCAGGAATAAGACGAGCCCAGGGAGGGAAGGACGGGGAGGGACACTGGCTAAGCACCTACTGTGTGCGGGGCACTGCCCAGCATCACCGCCATCTCTCACTCCATCCTCACCTCATCGAGGTTCCGACTTTACACGGGAGGAAAGTGCATATCAGGGAGGTTAGGTCATTCCCCAAGGCCATGCCGCCAGCACACGCCCGCTGGAACCCAGCCAGCTCCAGCTCCATGTCCAGGTCTCACCTACTCCAGGCTGCCTTCCAGGATTTTCGGAGTGAGGACAGGGTGACAGTACCAGGGCTTCCGAGGGGACTCTGAGTCAACCGGGCAGAGAGCGGTGAAGTTAGCATCCCCACTGTGGTACTGTGTTATCCCCAGACAGGACAGGAGAGCCTGGGCCATGTCCAGGGCACCTGAGAAGCATCGCCCAGGAATGTGGAGCCCAGAAGGGCCTGTGCAGAGGGGGCACCATCAGGTCTCCACCCCCAGTGGGGAACATGCGTAGTTGGGGGACGCGTGCGGGAGAAAGGCTGAGGAGGAGAGAGCAAGGGTCAGCCTGGCCCCCTGCACCCTCCCCAGCACAGTAGCGCCCCCGGGCACTGTGCCATGTGATTGAAGAGCTTTCCCTGACATCCTGACAACAGGAACAAAAGGAACTTCCTGATGATGGAGACGGGGCTCCGGGACAAGAGCTCCTTCAGATGTCGATTTATCCCCGTCAAGATCAGCTACAGCTGTGGGCCGAGGGACAGAGACTCACAGCAGCCCCGACCTTGAGGAGGCCCGGGGGTCGCCCATACCAGCCGCTCCCCTGACCCACGAGGGAAACTGCGGCTCTGGCGGTGAAGCAGCCACTGAGGTCACTCCCACCTGAAGCCACAGAGTGACAGCCTCTCATTCCCGGGTGTCCGCATCCAGAGCTATTAAAACCTCCTGTTTATAAGGCATCACCCGCGACAGGTGCCAGCCCTGCAGCAGGAGATGCACAGGCTGAGGACCAAACTGCAGAGCCACATGTGGCCTGCACCGCTGAGCCACGTGGCCTCAGGCAGCCCCACATCCCTCCTGTCTCTGCCTTGAAGTGGGAGAGAGAGCCTGTTACCCACCCCCAGGGGCACAAGGATACAGGCGGAGAGCATCACAAGAGGGGTTGGAGTCCCACCCTGGCTCTGGGCTGCCCGTGACTTCTCTGATCCGTAGAACCAGTGGCGGTGAGCACGTGTGAGCTCTGAGGCTGGGCCTGGAGATGCCCTGGAGCCCTTCCTGTCATGGCTCTGGGACTCCTGCCTGAAGATGATGCTGGGCAGAAAGTGGTCCAGCCTCTGGGGGATGAGAGGAGACCCCCCACCAGGCCTTCCAGACTGAACTCTGTCTCAAGGATGCTCCCATGTGTTGATCCGATCGTCTCTCTCCCCCAAAACTCACTGAATTCAGGTTATTCCAACCAACAGACAAAGTGAACTCTGTGCCCAGGGGTGTGGGTGTGGGTGGGGATTGTGTCATAAATAACAGGAACCGAATTCGGCAAACGACGGTGGTGCCCACGTTTCATAAACCCTGGTGCCATGAAACGCTGATGTTTCAGGAAACATGAAAAATGCTCCTTGTGAAAGAAATACCTACTAGCTTCATTTGTGTTTTTGAAATTTGTATAAGCTTCTATGGAAATATTTGAAAAGCAGTATATGTGTACATACATATGCAGTGTGTTCTCTGAGAGTGACTGTCACCGCAGAGGCCCAGCTGATCCCTGGGCCTCACCAGCCTGCAGTCACCACACCCCCTGAGGCAGGACACGCAGGGCTCGCTCCCCAGGGACAGCCCACCCCCACCCCCCCGGAGCCCAAGCCCTCCATCAGAGCACATTTTTCATGCTCACTTCAGCTTTTTCTGTGATGTTAGTCAATGTTCTTTCAATTTATGCCACATTTTCTCTGGCCAGTCTCATTCCTAATGGCTGTGGCCAACAAAGGGAAGCTTTACATGAAAATACTCATTGGCTCTCTTGTGAGTGTCCATGCACACCTCCGACACACCCAGCTGGGTGGAGCATCCTACACAGACAGGAGTTCCTTACCCTCTCATGTGAGAAAGGGTGCAGTGTACACGGCCCACAGTGCGAGCCACTCCTTATTCCAGGACACATGACCTCCATTTCCAGGTTCACATCATGGTACAAAATGGCTGCACCTGCTACAGCCATCATGTCTGCATTCCCACCAACCATAAGGAAGAAAAGGAAAGATTAGGTACACTTCCCTTTAAGGGGTTACACACACACCCTTGACCACTGTTTGGCTAAAACCTTGTCTTACAGCCACATCTAGCTGTAAGGAAGGCTGGGAAAAAGGTCCTATTTTGGGCAATCTTGCACCCACCTAAAATGGGGGGGGTGCCATTATGAGAGAAGAGAGAAAGCATGGATGTTGGAGGCAACCAGCAGCCTCCTTCACAACCAATAATATGTATCAATGTCATAAATCCACTCACTAAACTTTAAATGAACTAAGTAAATTATGTTTCTTCTTTTGTGAATATACTCTTTAAAATAAATACATTTGGGGCTTCCCTGGTGGCGCAGTGGTTGGGAGTCCGCCTGCCGATGCAGGGGACACGGGTTCGTGCCCCGGTCCGGGAAGATCCCACATGCCGCAGAGCGGCTGGGCCCGTGAGCCATGGCCACTGAGCCTGCGCCTCCGGAGCCTGTGCTCCACAACGGGAGAGGCCACAGCAGTGAGAGGCCCACGTACAGCAAAAAATAAATAAATAAATAAATAAATAAATACATTTTATCTCTGAGAGCAGTTTTAGGTTTACAGAACAATTGAACAGAAAGTACAGAGAGTTCCTATATATTACACATACACATACACACACACACTTTCCCTTATTATTAACTTATTGTCTTAGTGTGATGAATTTCTTATAGTTGAACAAATATTGATACATCATTGTTAACTAAAAATCCGTAGTTTACAATAGGGCTCACTCTTTGTGTTATAAATTCTATAGGTTTGGACAAACGTATAATGACACGTATCCACCACTACAGTATCATACAAAAGTGTCACTGCCCTAAAAACCCTCTGTGCTCTGCCTACTCATCTCTCCCCACCCCAGCCCCTGATAACCACTGATCTTTTTACTGTTTCCATAGTTTGCCTTTCCCAAACTGTCATAGGGTTGGAAGCATACAGTCTGTAGCCTTTTCAGGTTGGCTTCTTACACTTAGTCATGTATTTCAGTCTCCTCCATGTCTTTCCATGTCTTGATAGCTCATTTCTCTTTAGTGCTGAAGAATATTCCATTGTCTGGATGGACCACAGTTTACGTATTCATTCATCTACTGAGGGACACCTTGGTTGCTTCCAAATTTGGACAATTATGGACAAAGCTACTGTAAACAGAAATGTGTAGTTTTTTGTGTGTACATAACTTTCAACTCACGTGAATAAATAACAAGGAGTCCGACTGCTGGATCATACGGTTAGAGTTTGTTTTGCTTTCCAAGAACCTCCAGAGTGTCTTCCAAGGAGGCTGCGCCATTTTGCATTCCCTTTGGCAATGCCTGAGTTCCTGTTGTTCCACATCCTTGCCAGCATGGAGTGCTGTCAGTGTCTGCATTTTAACCATTCTCACAGGTGTGCGGTGGCATCTCCTTGTCTTAACTTACAATTCCCTACAGCAATGTGTTTATTTGCATCTGAATGTCATCTCTTGTGAGGTTTCTCTTCAAACCTTCTACCCACATTTTAATCAGATTCTTTTCTGATTATTGAGTTTTAATAGTTCTTTGTAGATTTTGGACTTGCAGGTCCTTCATCAGATATGTGTTTGCAAATATTCTCTCCCAGTTGGTGGCCTGTCTTTCTGTTCTCTTAGCAGTGTCTTGTGAAAAGCTAAAGTTTTTAATTTAATGAAGCTCAACTCATCTTTTTTTTCTTTTCTTTCATGGATCATGCTTTTGGTGTTATATCTGAAAACTCATTATAAAGCCAAGGTCACTTAGATTTTCTCCTATGTTATCGTCTAGGAATTTAATAATTTGCATTTTACACTGAACTCTATGATCTATTTTTGAGTTAAATTTCTGAAAGGTGTAAGGTCAGTGTCTAGATTCTTTTTTGTTTTTTTGCATGTGTGTCTTCTCGTGAATATTTTTGTGTCATTAAATATTAATTACAAGGACTACAAAGAGACTGGAAAATATCATGATATAGTGTTAAGTGGAAAGCAGCAGGCAAAATCCCATCTCTGCAGTAGCTTCAAGTGTAGATGTTACATCTGGATTGGTAAAAGAGGGAATGGGGGCTTCCCTGATGACACAGTGGTTGATAATCTGCCTGCCAATGCAGGGGACACGGGTTCGAGCCCTGGTCTGGGAGGATCCCACATGCTGAGGAGCAACTAGTCCCGTGAACCACAACTACTGAGCCTGCGCGTCTGGAGCCTGTGCTCCGCCACAAGAGAGGCCGCGATAGTGAGAGGCCCGCACACGGCGATGAAGAGTGGCCCCTGCTTGCCACAACTAGAGAAAGCCCTTGCACAGAAACGAACACCCAACACAGCAAAAATAAATAAATAAAAATTAATAAACTCCTACCCACAACATCTTCTTTAAAAAAAAAAAAAGAGGGAATGGGGAGTGGCAGAGAGAAGAGAGGGGATGGGATGAGGGGGGTGGGCTAGGATGGTCTGCAGAGAGCCTGGAAAAGCTGATGCAACCAAGTAGATACCCCCAGGGCCTTGGGGTTGCATGCCTGTGTCGTGGGAGGGGATAAGGCTTGGGAGAGGACCATCCGCTAAGCCACTGAGATGTGGGGAGTTCCAAACAAAACAAAGGGGAAGGAAGGAGTGGGAGCCACAGGTGCTTCTGCTTGAAGAGAAGAGCCACCTGCAGACTCTGAGCTCTGCACAGTCTCCCCGGTCGTGGACATCCTTGTCATGCTGTTAGTCATGCTCCAGAGGGGCAGAACCAGAGCTGGAGCCAAGGTCCCCTGAGCTCCAAGCTCAGGTGTATCTCATAAGTGTAGAGAGACAAGATTAGCCAGAGACCAACACTGTTTATCCACCCAAGGCTTTGGCCCCAATCTCCCACCTGAAATCCCTCGTCCTGGAGAAGGTAAGTTGGATGTTGTGAGATAAGAGGACTTTGCTTGTGAGGGTCCAGCTGACCTGAACAGCCCAGACTCAAAGCAGGGCTGGCCTCCTCCACCTTCCTGTCCCTTCGGCCCCATATCTCCCCAAGTTGGGATCCAAGACCAGATATTAGTTGACTGACATCCCATGTTTGCTGACCAGTCCTTAATCCCTGTTCCTCCCCCAAGGGTCAAGCCTTTTGCCCCTGGATCCCAACATAAAGCTTCACAACAGCCTGGGTGGTGTCCTGACCACAAGCCCCACACGGAGGGTCCTATTCAAGGGCTGTCCTTATGGGGAACCTCAGAGCCATTAAGAAGGGGAAGAACATTGCTAATATCCTGAACATCCAGCATCTATGAAGCCCAAGTGAACTTGTTAAAAATAAAAAAGGTGCTGATGATTATTTGCTATGGGTTTAATCCACTTAAATGGTTTACTTAAAATAGGGCTTTGGGGGATGAAAACAGAAATTAGTATTGTACTTCTGGGTTATAGGAGAGCTTCTTCACACAGAGCCTAGATCCCTGCCGGGTGGCAAACCCAGATAATGACGCCTGCCCTGGATGTACGCCCACAACACAAAGAGGTCCGAGATGTGGGTCCTGCCCCTGATGGGGTGGCACGTGGGCCCGGAAACACCCCTTCTTGCCTGTGCAGAGGTGCCTGTGCTGAGTTTCGTGGAGACCACCAAGGGGTCCCTCGTCTGGTGGGGAATTAGGGAGCCTCAATTTGTTTTGTCTGGAACACAGAGGGTGGAAGTTGTGATGGGAGGAAAATCCAGAGAGAGGACAAGTGCATGTCACGGCAGGAAGCATTGGGTGCCTTGAGAAGTGAGGACTTCATCTCCAGGCACAATCCCAGGACATGTACCAAGGACAGCAGCAAGGTGCATCTTGGACCATCTGCCATCTTCCCTCCATTCCCAGCATCCTGGCCTCCTGGGGCTGTCCTAGCCCTCGGCCATCACCAAAGCCAACATCCTCTCCCCCCAGTCCAGGAAGCCTCCCAGTGAGCCTTGACAAGTAGACAGTCACCTTCTACTCAAAGTCACCCATGGACCAGGAGCCTGCTGACAGCCCAGCACATCTGAACTGTTCCAAAAGTCACAGCGTTCTTTTTATATTAATCAGAACCTGTTGTCTTGACGCTTCCATCTGTCAAAGTTGTGTCTCTTCCCCACAGTCAGCCGCACAGAACATATCCCTCGTCCTCGGCAAAGGGGACAGACCCTTGCATGTCTGAAAGTGGCTGTCATCTCCCCTGTGCCCTCACCACCTCAGCAAACTTAGGAGAGAAAAGCTGCCACTTCAGAGGCTCTCACTTCAGAGACACCCAGCGTATTATTTGGCTCAAAGCACGGTTATTCCCATTTAGAGATGAAGACACTGGATTTGGAGAGATTAACAGCTCACCCGGGGTCTCTCAGGGAGAAGGAGATGCTGATGCAAACTCAGTCTGTTTGACTCTGAAGGCCCCCTTCTCTCCAGGGTGCAGAGCGATGGCTTCTTTATGAGCTGAGCACCCCCAGTCCCACCAACGCCCCTCAGAAGTCAAGGCCCCCAGTCCATCAGAGTGCTGTCAGCTTTCTTCTGCAAAAGTTACCTAAGCGCCCCAGCCCAGTGGCAAAGGCACCCCTCTAAGCCTCTTTTTCTCTTCTGCAGCTGTTAGGAAGGCATCAGGTCACATAACAGGCTGCCTGGCCAGCACTGTCTTAAAGACATAAGGACATTTTAGACCCTGGGGTGGGCGGTCCAGGGCTGGTGCAGCAGCTCAAACGTGGCAGCACCACCCCAAACTCTTTTCCTCTTTGCATCCCACCACCTACAGCGGGTGTCTGCAAGATGGCCCTCCGCCTCCAGGCATGTATCTGTCAGGAGGAAGGACAGACGAAGCCTTTCTTCTCAGGCTGCTCTGTCTTTATTCCAGGAGGGAGGCACCCCCCCACACACACATTTCCTCCCATATCTCAGCCAGAACAAGGCCATGCTCCCTGCAAAGACCAACCCGTGGCCAGGAGAGATGAAATGAGCAGGACCGACTTACATCAATTATGCCTCCTTCCTCTGCTGAGGTGGGCACTGTGCTGCCTGGACCCCGCATCCCTGGGGAGCTCCCTGGAGACAAGGAGCTCTGTGTAACTATTAAGGAGGCCACGGCGGGGGTCGGCTTCACACTCCTAAATTTAATCACCCTGAAAGTCTCTGTTGGAAGCATTTCCTTTTAAGAGAGGTGAGAAATTTTAGCAAGAGTAACAACAATCCAATATTGGAATCTCAGGCACCACCTGCCAGTCAGTCATAGTGTCCATAGTAGGGTAGACAGAGAGAAGTCATCAAAAGGGAGTCCAATAAATATGGGGGGTGTATGGATCAGTGGGTGGAGGAAAGGAGGAGGGAAGGATTGTGGATGGATGAATGGAGTGAGAGAGAGAGATGAGTGGATGGGGGAGAGAAGGAGAAAAGAAGGGAGAGCGATTGCAGATGATGGATATATGTATGTGCGCATATATAAATGGATAGAGGGAGAGAGAGATGGATGGATGGACGGATGGATGGTTGGATGGATGGATGGATGGATGAAGGTGAGCTATTTCACAGGGCTTCTTCTGGAAAATGCTTTTCCTGTTAATCTTAATTATTGAGGACTTGGTTTTCGGTTGGAAAGCAGCTGAGTGCTTGCTGTTTTTTATGGATAGATTCTTCTGAGCTGGGGTTTCTGAGCTGTGAGCAAAGCACAGCTCCCAGCAGGGGGACGAGGGCTGGCGAGCACTGATCCCATTGTCACTCTAACACAGGTGGGTGGACAGCAACGCTCTTGGGAGTGGGCTTTTCTTTCCACTGGCACTTGCCTTTGACGCTGACAGTGAGGCTCCTCCACCTGCTACAGGGTCCCCATGGGCCCACTGGTCGTCCCTGTGGAGGCAGCAGACAGGTAGCTCAGAGAGCGCCCTGGAAGGACAAATCAGCATGGGGTGGGCCGAGCTCCAGGCTCAGCAGAGGCCCGCTGTGGACCCCGAGGAGGGGTCTCCACCCTAGCTGAGTGTCCTTTGCCCTCATCAAAGGAGCTGGGAAGGGGCTGGGGGTCCTGCTCGGAGGCAGCTGCGGGCCTGGGGAACAGTCCAAAGAAAGGGCTGGGGACACTGAAGAGCTCCCAGCCTCATGCACGGGGAACACTCACCTCCTGCTGCCTGGCTCCCAGGGTGGTGGCGGGAGGGGATGCCCTCTGACCTGGGCCTGTCACTGCAGGACCTGGCGGGCCCCTCCCCAGGTGTGTGCTGTGGTGTGGAGGGGTTCTCCTGAGGTCAGAGGGGTCCCTGAGGTGGGGGAGGGGAGGTGCTAGCCTCAGTCAGTTCCCAGACCCCCACCATCCTCAAAATAGCAAGCACGACCCTCCAGGCCTTCACCAGGATCACAGAGAGGTTCAAGGCGGCGGACCTGTCCCTTCCATGGGCAGGCGTGGGTGCCCACCTCAAAGCCTGGGGCCAGAGCGAGTGGGGTGTCCGTGCCAGGTGGGTATCCAGGGGGTCGGCATGCGGGGCTCCAAGGCCACAGGGCTGAGGGCCAGAAATCCGGCTGCTGGGGGTGGGTCTATTTATGGGCCACCTGCGCTTCTGTGCCTGTTTCTTTCTTGTTTCTTTCCCTTCAATCTTTCCCTTAGATCTCAGCAAAGGCCTTTTGGAAAATTCCAGGCTGGCTCAGCTGTGCTGAGAACAGGGGAGGTTTCAAAGGCTGGTGTCTGAGTGGCCCTGTGATCAGAGCACTGAGTGTCCTGGGTGGGAGGCAGGCAGGAGGGGAATAAAGAAGATGCCTGGGTGGGCATCGGGGTACTCATGGGGCAGGGGGGTCTTCCTGGCCGCCCCCTGGAGCTCCTTCAACTTAGACTTCTGGGGCTCTGTGGCCTTGGAGAACATGGGATTGTGTTTAACAAGGAAGGCTGTTTCCTACAGGCTAGGAGGGGCCACCCTGCATTCGGGCATCCTGGACAGGAGGGGTGCAGGCCAGACCGCGCTTCGTGTCACCCTGAGCATATTCTGACCTTTGAGCCACAGCCCTGTCTGTGACATGATGATGCAAGGCTGGAGGGGACAAGACACCACAGGGGAGCCCAGCGCACAGCGGCCGTTCATGGAGGGGCCACCAGGATGTCATCCCTGATGGAGATGGGGGAACCAGAGGTGCAGAGGGGATGCCCTGGCTCACATCACACACTTGCACACACGTGTGTACATGTACACACACACAGCCGGTTAGTGGCAGAGCTGAAATTCACAGTCCCCAACATCCTACCTACCCCCATCACAGACTGCAACTGCCTATAATGTGCAGGATGGAAATTTCCAGAATATCAACGAAATGAGATGAGCATAGCCCACAAATTAAGTTGTAAGAGCAGGGTAGAGAGAGGAAGACTCTCAAAACATCATAGATCTGAGAGGGAAATTCTGCCCCCTGCCCTGTGGTCAGTGAGCGGACCAAGGCTTTACACAAACTGCCCACAGAACACGGGACCCCTCCTGCCCTTGGAAGCACAAGACAGATGCCAAACAGAAACTGGAGACCTCGCTGACAGCATTAAATGTGAAAAGTTTCACCTTTTCTTATAAGAGACAGACCTAAACCTCTAAGGTCAGGCTCAAACAGAAGGAAGCAATTTGCAGCACACCATAGTATAAAGAACATGGCTGGCCTTTGTCCCCTCTTCCTGGGAGGGAACCTCTAAATCTTTGGAATTTCCAGAATGGCAGAGTGTCTGTTACTCACGGTGGGGCTTGGACCACATCCGAGCTTATTCTCATGAGATGATGTCCCTGGGCCCGCAGATGGTCTATGTGATGGAGGTGACTCAGGACGGGGGTGAGCCTCGCCCGAAACACCAGCCATGGGACTGGAGGGCTGGGGCTTTGAGCCACAAGGTTTCAGCCCAGCCTCCCCACCTCTGGGGAGGAGCAGGGACTGGAGATTGAGTTTAACCTCCTGGCCAATGATTCAGTCAACCTCACTTACAAGATGAAACCCCGAGTCAAAACTCTGAACACTGAAACTCATATGAGCTTTACCTGGTTGGCAACGTTCTGTGTGCTGCCACCCAAGGATGTACCTGGAGGAGAAGGTGACTCTAGGGACCATGGAAGCTTCTGGGAGGTGTGGCACCCTCCCAGACCCTGCTGAGCATCATTCCTGCAGCTAGTTCTCACTTGTGTCCTCTTGCTATAATAAAACTATAACCTCAGGTGTTAGCACTTTCCTGACTTCTGTGCATCGTTCTAGGGATTTAGCAAACCCAGGGAAGTCCGTGGAGACCCCCAATTTGAAGCCTGTCAGTGAGGCCAGGGAGCCAGCATTGCAGCTGCCATCTGAAGTAAGGGTGTCTCAGAGAGGACGGTGCCCTGAACCTGTGGAGTTGGCATTAGGAGTCATTCCACACGCAAATAACCCAAAACAACATCGGGATGTTATCATTCATTATCCTCCAGGAGCTATTGGACAAAAGCAAATAAAGCATGGATTTGGCCATGTTAATTTTTAATGCTGCATATTTCAATTTAAATAGAATTAAATGGAATAAGGTGTCAATGCACCTTGTTAATATCTTAATTCCACATTGCGGCTGTATTGTAATCCCACACAGGCTGAGCAAAATAAGACGGAAATAAAAGTCTACGACTCCTGGAAAGATCTGAAGGAAATGAAAGGAACTCTGAGCAGTTAGTAAAGCTCTGTTGAATTTCTTGGATCTCTCTCTCTCTCAATCTTTAGCATACAGAATGGAGAAAATTGATGAAGCTTAGAAACATTGGAATAATGCAATTATGAAGCAAAATAATACCAGAAAGATATAGACTCTATATTATTTCCAATAATTCACGGACGCTGCAAAACTTATCTTAGTTGATGCTACAAAAATCCCAACAAACGTTCAAAAGCAGGAGTTGCACGGAGTACATTCGTTCATTAAATTAGAATTTATCGTAGAAGCAAACACACAGAGATAGACACACAGTGTACATGACAAAGGTCTGGGGATGGGGTCAGAACTGCTTTCTTAGGTGAAGTTCTTAATTTCTTCAGGTAAAAGGCCAGCGGGTGGGGGAGAGAACATTCCATTCTTGGCATCAGGGCATAAAGAGAGGGTCCCCCAAGGAAGAGGGACTGCCCCCGTCCCCCGCCCTCATTGGCCCAGCTCCCCCTTTGCACCCCTGCTCCAAGGCCCAAATCCTCCACATGCCCCTCGTCCCTGCACACAAACAGGCCCTCTGCCATGGACGCCCTGGCCTGTGTCTTGCGGATGCCCTGTGCGGATCCAGAGACACCTGAGGGGCCGTCTCCCGGGGCACTTTCTCTGTCTCCCAAAGCTGAGGCGTGTTACCCCGAGTATTCTTGTGGTACCTCGGGCTCTCACGCCTTATCTTTTCTTGGGCTACACCATCACAGCCCGTCCCCACCGTGCAGCGGCGCACTGCAGGCCGCCGCGCGAGGTCAGGGTAGAGGGTAAGAATGTGAGCCGGCCCCGTGTGCCCTTCTTCTCCCATCATAGGCCCAGCTTCCCCCCTACCCCAGCCCTGCCCACTGACCCCCAGGGACATCAGGCCGGCCTCCCCAGGAACAGCGTGGTGGCTTTCTGTCAGCATCCTCCGGGCTCCCCCATCATGCGCTTCTTTAACTTGACGTCCCCTGTTCCAGTTTTTTCGGATGTTGTAGACGTTTGTTGATTTCCTTTCCCAATCCACATTTACACTCCCCCCCACCCCACTCTGATTGTGCAGATTTCTGCTGCGGGCACCCTCCGCACTGTGAAGTCACCACACTTCCGGGGGGTGTCACCTGGACCCGCACCCCAGGGTGGGGTCGAATCCTATCGCAGTGGCCTTGGGGAGGGGCCCGTGATGGGGGCCATGGCCGCAGGACCCGGCTGCAGAGCAGCTTCTGTAGGAAATCACCCTCAAACCCCACCCCGTCCAGCGTCCTGCACACGGGGAGCGGCCCGAGGTCAGTGCTGACCCCCAGGGGAGGCAAAGTCAACAGAATCAGAAGCAGCGAAAATGAGAAGCTAGAGGGCTGACACCCCAAGCTGGAAGCCTCCTCTCCGGCCTTCCCGCACACGAGTTGGGTCTCCGCCGCCAGCCGAGCCCAGCTGAGATGTCTTTTTGGTCTCTTTACTGTGACACGTCTCTTAATGAAGTTAGCTAAAGGCCAGGGAAAACAGAGTATTCGTAAGAGCCATGAGAAACATACTGATTAGAAGCAAGCAGTTCTTAAGTGAAGGAAAGGAAACATCTTCATTGAAAGGAGTAAAGGTGATTTGACCAAACGGAGCTGTGGAATAAGAAGAAAACAGTGGATATTATTTGTTCGACGTGAATTTGCATATCTAATGTAATTCCAATCAAAACAACTCCGTAGAGATTATGGCGAAAATGTGATAAGTTTATTCCTACGTTTGTTAGGGATACAAAAGCATATCCTAATATTTTTAAGTATGTAAACAAAGACCTGCGAGGGGGAACCTGCCTACCAGATAGCAACCTGCATTCATCATGAACCTGCAATAGGTAAAAGCATGAACCACAAGGGAACAGTAGGAGACATTCATGGAACAGCATCCATAGCTCCCAAACCTGCATGCTTGACACGGGATGAAGAAAAGATTACAAAGAAATGAGGGGATGATGGCTTGTTCCCCAAAGGGAGCTGGGATGACCGTTCTTTACAGGAAAATCCAGTTGGATGCCGCCTTCACACTCTACATATGCCAAGATGCCTTCCGAACTGCCTGAAGAGTGAAAGGCCTAAAAATAGACCACAGACGGCTGAGCATTTAACCACCTGAGATGTGGAGGGCGTCACTCAGGAAAGAAAAGGGGGTGTCTCTTTTTCCCAAATAGGAGTAAAATAAGGAGAGAGAGAGAGGTGGGGCGGAGAGGGTGATCCATGCCGGCCCGGCTGCTGGCTAACATTCTCTTTTTCTTTTTCCTCTGTTTTTAATAAACAGACACTTTCTCACCATATCTTGTGTATCTCCCGGCAGTTGTTTCCTGAGCGGCCTGACACCCTCCGACCGTTGTGTGTGAGGATGCTTTCCAGTTGCCCAGAAGTGTGGTGGGGCGTTCCCAGGTTCTATGAAATCTGGGAACACTGACCTCAAGGTGTGACCCCGGGAGCTTGCGGACATCGACTCCTGCGACCCCTTTCACTGAAGTCCTATGATGTCAGATTTCAGAAAGGGGCAGTTTGAGTTTTACTTTAGGCTTTCAACATGACTGAAGGAGAAACATTTCTTTCAACTCAAAAGAGAGAGGAAGAGGGGGGCGGGGAGAGAGAAATAAAATGTCAAATCTGCAAATGTGCGGCATTTTAAATCAGCCGAGCACTTGCTCTAATTAGTATTCCAAACTAGGCTAGAGCAGAAAATCAAAAATCTACATTTAAATTAAGATCTTCACAGTTCCTGACCCCAGGCTCCTGTCTGCACCGAGGCTTCCTGGGGCCCCAGGGACTTGGAGTTCAAGGCCTCCAGACGGCCCCCGGAGGTGCTGCGTGGGAGGGAGACCCGTAGAAGCTTCACAGACACATCCCTAATCTCCAGGACTTCTCAGCAAGCAGGGTCATTAGCCTCATTTTACAAGTGGAAAAACAAACAGCACTGGCCTTCGGGGACCTGAGAGGCACAAGGTCATGTCTGCCAGGGAGTCGGTGTCCACGGGGTTGGCAGGTCTGTCCCAGAGCTCTGGAGCTCTCCTCCACACACCCCATCATCTCCAAAGCTGCCCCAAAAGGCTTCCGGTATTCCCGGAACAGGGGGAATTAAAATGAATCTCTGTGACCTAGTCTTTTGAGTGCATCTGATCTTGTCCCAGTCTCGCAGTTTCCGAGTGACCATCTCACTCGGGGGTCCCGTGGGAAGTGCTGTGTCACTTCATCTTGGCTCCTGGATGAGAAAGAAAATCCCATTTTATGAATGAGGAAATGAAGCTGAAAACTTGGTCTCTGTGCACTGGTGCCGAATTGAATCTCAGAGACAGAATTTTGGGTGAAGTAGAAAAGACTAGCTTTATTGCTTTGCCAGGCAAAGGGGGACACAGTGGGCTCCTGCCCCTCAAAACTGTGCCCCAGCCTGGGAGGATTTGGTGAGGAGTTTTATAGCCATGGTTCAAAGGCGGGGTTGCTGATGAGGGTCAGGGTGTGTGCAGGGCCTGAGCTCCTTTAATCCGGCCTCAGGGGGTCTCCTGATGAGCTTCTCTAGGTTATCAAACTGTGACCTTCTCTGGAATGACGGATGTGAACATCTTCCATTTGTTGGGGGGGGTTAGCGCTGCAAAAGAGCTTAAAGATATTGTTATGTGTATCTCTTGAGGCAGAACCAGGACCCTGCCCCAAGGCTGCACTATTGTTTCTTGGCCCCTCCTCCCTTGTCTGTGCATCCCCTCCCTTCCCTGATTAGCAACTGTTTGAATCTGCTTGTTGGAACTCAGCGAAGGTCATGGAGGCTGGAATCCATCCCCCACAGGGTCCTGCTCAGTCTCAGAAACTGACCTCAGCGAGATTAGGCATCTTCCCCAAATTTAGGTGCCCAATACATTCCAGGGCCAGGCTCTGGTAAGCGGATCCCCTTGGCCTGAACCTCAGCTCCCCAGGGTTCACACCCACACGTGAGCTGCATTAGCTACAAGGTGGTGGGTCCCCGCGGGGGCCCTGCGGGAGGGCTGGGCCCAGGTGGGGTCCTCTCCTGCCTTATCAGAGCGCCTTAGGCGTCACCCCAAATGCATCCCCAGCGCCTCTCCCACATCCCTGAGCAGAGCAGCATATGATATGTTTCCACAAGATGAAAGAGTCAATAAGCGAGTTTTTTCCGAGGCTGGAAGCAGGCCTATTTGTCATATAAATAGGAAGTTCTGTGCCTGCAGCAGGGCTAGAGCTTCAATGGCTCCGAGAGAAAAAAAAAAAATCCATTTGGTTAAATATGCTTTTCAGGCCTCTTGCTTCTCCAGCAGAGGAAATGGTTGAAGAGACAATGCACTAATTAGCTCATCCAGAAATTCTCCAAAATACGGCTGTTGACTAACTTAGGACTGAGGGTTCAGATCTCATGGGAGGTCAAAATACTAGGTTTGAATTTCACAAATGCAACCAATAGAGGAGAACAAGATGGTCCCCTTATATCTGGAGGGCTGTGGATGCAGGAGATGTCCCCCACCACCCGTCTCAGTGCCCCCAGGCTGTCATCAGCATCCTGATGTCCCAGTGTAGTGGGACAGCCCTGGGTCCCGGGAAGACAGCACCCCTGGCTCAAGGCCTGGCAGGGGGGAGTCGCAGAGCTAAGTGCTGTTGGGGAGAGCACCTCTCCGAGGCTTGGACTGTGAGAAGAACATGGTTGTGACCAGGGTTCCTGTGGGGTCCTCAGTGTCCCAAATCTGCATGAGGTCCCGAGCACCCCAAGCTCATGGGATGCAGGGGCCCAGTGCTCCTGGGACTCTCCCAAGGCCTACAATCACTGGAGCTTCATTGTCTGTGTACCTGACATTGTGCAGAAAGAACTCCAGGAGACATGCCCCCTAGGGTCTCTGGGCATCAGACACCCAGGAGAGATTCTTGGGAGCAAGAAAGCAAGCCTGGGGTCCAACACACCCAGTGGAGGAGGGACCCAGAGGCCCAGGAAGCACCAGGATTCGGGACCCTGTGCAGAGCAGTGGTTCAACCCCACCAGCCTGCCTGACCCCAGCTCTGCAGGGGCGAGTGGGGACCTCCCGCCACCCCAGACACATTTCTCTTGCTGATGAGGAATCCAAGGTCTCTGCTGCATTCTGGAAACTTTAAGGGAAGTGATGTCACCCGCACTGCGCCCCATGGGAAGGACAGAAGTCTTCAGATTCTGCAGCCTTATTTTTTCACCTTCCAGGCATTCATGTCAATAGCTTGGAAACAATATATTTTAGTACCAGAGGTTTTCAAAGCACTCCTTGGAATTGGTGTCACTATGAACTTAACAGTGTTTGTATCTGTTCTGTGAAAAAAAAGCATCTTTCACTCACAGACTTCAAAAAGAAACATGGTTACCAAAGGGGAAAGGTCGGGGGGAAGGGATAAATTAGGAGTTTGGGAGTAACATATACACACTACTATATATAAAATAGATAACTAATAAGAACCTACTGTACAGCACAGGGAACTCTACTCAATATTCTGTAATAACCTATACGGGAAAAGAATCTATAAAAGAATGGATATATGTATATGTATAACAGAATCACTTTGCTGTACACCTGAAACAAACACAACATTGTAAATCAACTATACTCCAATATAAAATAAAAATTAAATTAAAAAAAAGCATCTTTCTGTTTGGGGATGCAAGTGGCAACTCCAAAGAAAAGTTTGGGAGGAGCCATCACTAATTAAAGGGGGCATTTCCTAAGGAGGCATGTGATTCCACCCTACAATCCCCTAGGCAGCCAGAAGGAGGGTTAGAAGGACAGACGTGGGGAAGGGAGATGGCAGCTCTCGACTTGGCCCCTCTTCCCAAAAGCAGCTCAGCTCCTGGAAGAGACTAGGGGATTGACTGTGGGGAAGAGGCTTAGGGGCAGCTAGAGGACCTGGTCACCCTCGGGGGCTGTGGACAGGCTACCAGGAGGCGATACTGCAGTCACTTTATGATATAACCCGGGAAGAGCTATCTTGTACCTGACATCCAAACCAGCTTTCTTGTTCTGCTTCCTCTCGGGACCTGGCCACCACACTGGGAAAAGCCAGGGCCATGTGGAGAGACCACATGAAAGAGGTCTGGTCACTGGTCCCAGCTGAGCCCAACCTTCGAGACACCCCAGCCCTTCCCATCTTCTCAGTTGAGGCTCCCACATCACGAGGCAGAGGTTAACCTGCCCTGCTGAGCCTGTGCAAACGGCTGACCTGCAGAAGTCATGAGCGTCATAAAACTGTCTGTGGTTGACACCACCAAATTCAGGGTGGTTTGTTATGCAGCAGTAGCTAACCGGCACACCACCTGGTGGTCGCTGCCAGGTCTCCTGTCCCGCTCTGCCCTCTCCTCTGCCTCATTCCTGGGATGGCAGTGGGAGGTGGGAGCTTGTCAGGAAAGGCTCAGGTGAAAGTTCCTTGCAGGTGCGCCTGGTGGGCATTGATTACCCCATCCCGTCTCCTGCTTCCATCTCTCCCAAACCCTCATCTCATCCACTTTCTCCACTTCAACGATAAAAATAATAGAAGTGCTATCATCATCATTTTTCTAACACTTGAAAATTTTAAAAGTACTCTCAAATATACTAATTCATTAAATAAAGCAACCTGTAAAGTAGAAATTTTTATTTCATTGTTATAGAAATGCTGGCTCAAAGAAGAAATGCAACTTGTTCAAATTCACTTAATATTAGAAGAAATATCAAACCAACTAACAGAAGATGGCTTCTGGGCTGAGCTGGTTTCTTTCCACAGCTCCCCAGTGTTCACTGCATTTCTTCCAAAGCCCCAACATAGACTCAGGCCACAGGATCTGGCCCCAGTAAGCCTCCTTCTCTGTTTCTTTCATAGCGTCAAATTCCTTTTGGGAATCAACAAGACATGAATAGAAAGGGAAGATGAGGAGCAGGTTTGGTCGTTCTGCCCACGGGGAATGCACTTTGTGCAGTCATCTTGCTTCCTTTTGTGCTTTTGTGGCTAGGAAGCTCAGCACAGCACCAAATGCAGCCCAGCCTTGACAACCCTGCATGACTCCAGGATCTGCAGGCTGAGCACCACTCTCCCTATTCTTTGGTTTTTGATTCTCTCTACACTATATTTTTCCCTGACCTGGCATTTTATTTATGTAGCACATAGGTTAGGAGTTTTGCCTATTTCATCCATGAATGAATTCCTGGAGCCTAGGACTGGGCCAGGCACAGGGTAGGCAGTTACTGAATCAATGAAAGAATGAATATTAGGGTCAGCGCCTATGGAAGCCGTGTCAAAATGGCTCATGTGTTAAGTGCATTGCTCTGTAGGGAAATTCAGTCATTATTCCAAATTGGAGAAAATTGGGAGGCGGATAGGGAGGCTGGAAGAGCCATGGACCCACAGTGAAGAAGGGCGGGGGTGGGGTACAGCAGGGTCAATGGCAGCGTCTTGGACCTCAACAAGGAGAGTTCAGGAAGACCAGAGGGGTCCCCGGTCCCTAGGAGCCAGCCTTGATCAGCATCCATGCTGTGCTCAGTCTAGGCTGGAGAGGCCCCTGGGAGGTGTGTCCTCCAAGTGACACAAGGATGGATCTCAGAGCAGCAGGGGCTGTTGATCAGAGGTGTGGGGCCCACACACTCACACAGCACAAGGATCACAGCTGGAGCGGTGATGAGAACATCGGCGTCCTTGCAGGGCTTCTGCTTCCTGAACATCCGAATGCGTCCATAAAACTCACTATGCGCATGCGCCTTGTTTTAACAATCCTGCCTCTCTGTCTGCAGGAAGTAATCAGATGATCCATCAAGACAGGGACCTGCTGTTAATCCCCAAATCAGCCAAGACAGTGGCGTTCACTAGCTAAAGAGCTAGCTCTGGGGCCAGCCCTCCTGGGTTGGGGTCCCAGCTTTGCCTGATTAGCTGTGTGACCTTGGGCAAGTTAACCTTCCTGTGCCTCAGTTTCCTCATTTGATAAATGGGAGCAAATGCTTGTTCCACAGAGAAGTAAAAGTCCGTCATTGTCAAGTGCTCAGGACAGTGCCTGGCCCGTGGTGAGCGCTAGTAATGGGCCAAATCGGCGCCCATCAGATCTCGGTGTCTCCTCCCATTGGTCTGGGTATTGCCACCCAGTTGCTCATGGTGGAGATCATGGAGGAAGGTCCTCTAAACTGCGACAATGTTTCAGAGATGGTCTAAAGCTTAAAGAGAGGGTGACATGCTCCCATTTTTCTTTAAAATTGGGCTGCATTAAAATCCATCTTGTGGAACCATGCTTCCCTTTCCGTGTCCCTGCAGGTTCTCATCTGTCCACCTCGAGCATCTTTTCCTGACTTAATTAAGAGGACCTGGAGGAGCCAGGCACACATGAGGGTCGAGGTCTGAGACCCTCTGGTGGTCGTCACTCCATGGCCGGTGTCGGGCGGGAGGGGCTGGGCATTGGCTCCCAGCCCTGGAGGCGGTCCACCCAGATGACCATCCCGACCTGCTCCTCCCACTCTTCCAGGGAGGCCCCACAGGGTGGCGGCACCTTCCCGGGGTTGGCAACATTCCCTGCCCACAGGCCCTTCTCACCCCGTCCCGTGAAGGGTCCATGCTATCAATGTGATGTATGTCTGTCGACCTTGACCTCAATCTGGCTGCGGTGCTTGTCATCTTCCTTCTCTGTACAGTTTCCGCCTCCTCCTCCCCTTTCTACTGTCCTCTTCAGAAGGAAGAGGTGGACACCACACTTCGGGGAGGGGAGTGCAGTTATGCCCCCTCTTTGCGGGTGGAGTGTCTACGTAAAGTATGAGGAACTCTTCTACATGGGAGGTCAGTCTCTTCTCCCCATTTATTGAATTTATAATCACTTATTCCTGTGGGTATAAACTTGGATATTTATTTTATACTTTGGATTATGATCTAATATGAATGTATTCATTTCTTTTTTGCTCAAATTATTCCACCTTTGGTCTTTGCGAGCATTTCTGTTAGCTTCTGTGTCCCTCTGAAATGTCTTTTTTTTTTTTGCATTTTTGCATCAATGCACTTTTGGGGACCTTTTTTTTTTTTTTTTCTTGCAGTACGTGGGCCTCTCACTGCTGTGGACTCTCCCGTTGCGGAGCACAGGCTCCGGACGCGCAGGCTCAGCAGCCATGGCTCACGGGCCCAGCCGCTCCGCGGCATGTGGGATCTTCCCTGACCGGGGCACGAACCCGTGTCCCCTGCATCGGCAGGCGGACTCTCAACCACTGCGCCACCAGGGAAGCCCCATCAATGCACTTTTGGTTTGGGGTTTGTTTGGTTTGTTAACACTTCTTCACTTACTGCTACAGGCACTTTAGTCATATAATTTCTTCCCCAGCCCTAGACTTGGAGCAGGCATTTCTCCAAGAAGCCCGGGTCCTTTTATTGGGAAATAGTGTCCGAAACCAAGATCTGAGCTCACAGTGTGCTCGCCGCTGCTGGAGTGACATTTCTTTAAGTCTCTCAAGAGCTGACAGAGCAAGGAAATATATGTTTGTACACCAACCTATGTACCTATGTACACACATAGCGACAAATATTTCTGTCTGTAACCATCTGTATTTATATTGAGTTAAATGTGACTTTGTATCGATTCTCCAACTCTATTCCATCAGCATGAGAATATTTCTAGTCTCCTTCCTTGTTTATCTGTGAATTTCCACTCCAACAGTGACAAACCTGGCTCCCGCCATCTGCTACCCATTTACTAACTTGTCCAATAGCAGAATTGCATGTACAGGAGTCTCAGAATGTCAGCCATCCTCCCTGGGGACTCCATCAACTGGAACGTGGCTCCCGTGTGGACCCTCTTTCCTTTATAGACTCTGCTCGTGTCCAAGGCTACTTAGGTCAGCACCTCCCCCCATCCAGAGCAGTGAGGTCATTTCACCATTTGCAATACGGTTATCTTCACTTCTCACATTGCGTGAGAATTCCACTTCCTGGGATCTCATAATGTCCTAAATGATTTCTCAAATTTGCATACATTAAAGTTCACTCTTTGTGCTGTAAAATTCTGTGAGTTTTGACAGATGCATCATATCATCTATTCACAGAATCTTTCATCCATCATACATTTATACATATTATACAGATAATTTATCATGCACACAGCTGTCCTACAGAAGAGTTTCACAACCCTAAAAAACCCCTGTGCTTCATCTATTCAAGTCTCTCCCCACTCCTACTGAAATCCTGGCCACCACTGATCTATTTACTGCCTCTATAATTTTGCCTATTTCAGAATATCATATAATTGGTACATAGTGTGCTGGTTTTTCAGGCTGGCTTCCTACGCTTAGTATTATGCTTTTGAGGTTGACCCCTGTTTTTCTTGGCTTCATAGCTCATTTGGTTTTTTTACTTAATGGTATTCCATTGTCTGGACACACCGTGGGTTTTTTATCCATTCATCTATGGAGGGACATCTTGGTTGCTTACACTTTTGGGTGATTATGAGTAAAGCTGCTATAAACATTCATGTGCAGGTTTCTGTGCAGACACAAGTCTTCAAATCAATTGAGTAAATACCACTAAGTATGATGGCTAGATTGTACAGTAAGGCGTAATTAGTTTTGTAAGAAACTTCTTAACTGTTTTCCAAATTGGCTGTCCCATTTTGCATCCCCGCCAGCCACGAATGAGATTTCCTGTTGTTCAACATCCTCACCAGCACTTAGTATCACTTGTTTGTGTGTATGTGTGTGTGCGCGCGCGCACTATAGCCATTACAGCAGGCTGTATTTGTGTCTCATTATTGTTTTAATTTGCAACTACATGAATGCAATTATGTTGAGCACTTTTTCATATGCTTAGTTCCTTATTATAGAGGAAATTATATAAGCTATATTATTATACAGCTTTTTTAGGTGCGGTGTCTGTTCAAACCTCTTTCCCATTTTTGAATTGGGTTGTTTTTATTGTTACATTCTAAGAGTTCTTTGCATATTTTGCATGCAGTTCCTTTATAAGAGATGTTTTTACAAATATTTTCTCCCAGTCCATGACTTGTCTTTTCATCTTCTTATATTAGTCCTTTGCAGAACAGAAGTTTATCATTTTAATAAAGTTCAACTTATTTTTTTCTTTCATGGATCAGGTTAGGTTGTTGTAGCTTAAGTCTCATCACTAAACCCAAGGTCACCTTGATTTCTATGTTTCCTTCTAAAAGTTTGGTAGTTTTGCATTTTACCTCTAGATCTACGATTCATATTTAGTTAATTTTTGTGAAAGGTATAAGGTATGTGTCTAGTTTTGTTTTGTACTGCGTTTTTTACAGCACCATCAGTTAAAAAGACTATCCTTTCTGCATTGAATTGCCTTTGCTCTTTTCTCAAGGCTCAGTTGACTACATTTTGTGGGTCTTTTCTGGATTCTCTATTCTTTTTCCATCGATCTGTGTCTATCCTCTCACCAGGGCCATGCCATCCTGATTATTTTATAATGAGTCTTGAAATCAGCTATCGTGTGTCCTCCAAGTTTGTTTTCATCACTATTGTGTTGGCTATTCTAGTTCTTTTGCCTTTCTATATAAACTTTAGGATCACTTTGTCAATATCTACAAAATAGCTTCCAGGGATTTTTACGGGGGTAGCATTGAATCAACAGATCAAACTAGAAAGAGCTGACATTTAAAAAAATATTGAGTCTTCCAACTCATGAACATAGAACATCTGTCCATTTATTTAGGATTTTGCCTTCTCTCTTCAGAGTTTTGTGGTTTATTGCCTATAGACCCTATACATATTCTGTTAAGTTTGTACCTAACTGTATCATTTTGGGGTTCTTTGGGGGGGAGATATGCTATTAAATGATATTGATTTTATTAATTTCAAATTTCAGTTTTTCATAGCTGGTACAAAAGAAATCAGTTGGCTTTTGTATATTAACCTAGTATATTGCAGCCTGCTATAATCGTACATTAGTTCTAGATGTTATTACATTTACTCTTTGGAATTTACATAGATAATCATGTCATCTGTGAACAAATTTTTATTTCTTCCCAATCTTTATATTCGCCCTTCCCCAGTCTTGCCTTCTTGCACTAGCTAAGACTCCCAGTAAGATGTTTAATAGGAGTTTGAGAGAAGACATCTTTACTTTGTTCCCCATCGTAGGGGAAAAGCATCTAGTTTCTCACCATTAAGTACGATGTTAGCTGTAGAGTTTTCATAAATAGTCTTTATCAAGTTGAGAAAGTCCCCCTCTGCTCCTAGGTTTCTGAGAGTTTTTATCACAGATGGATATTATCAAATTATCAAATGCTTTTTCTGAATAATTGATATGAACATATGATTTTTCTTTTTTTTTTTTTTTTTTTTTGCGGTACGCGGGCCTCTCACTGCTGTGGCCTCTCCCGCTGCGGAGCACAGGCTCCAGACGCTCAGGCTCAGCGGCCACGGCTCATGGGCCCAGCCGCTCCGCGGCACGTGGGATCCTCCCGGACCGGGGCACGAACCCGCGTCCCCCGCATCAGCAGGCGGACTCTCAACCACTGCGCCACCAGGGAAGCCCTGATTTTTCTTTTTTACACTGTAGATGTGATAGATTATATTACATTAACTGACTTTTTCAAAAGTTGAACCAACTTTGCATGCCTGAGACAAATCTCACTTGGTCATGGTGTATAATCTATTTTATACATAGCTGGATTCAACTTGCTAATATATTGCTGAGGTTATTTGCATCAATGGTCATGAGTGATATTGGCCTGAAGTTTTTCTTTCTTGTAATGTCTTGTCTGGTTTTGGTGTTAGGGTAATGTAGGCCTTATAGAATTACTTAAGGAATTATTCCCTTTTCTCCTCATTTCTAGAAGAGATGGGAGAGAATCGGTGTAAATCATTACTGAAATGTTTGGTAGAAGTCAATGTTTGGTAGAATTCATCAGGGAATCCATCTGAGCCTGGCATTTTCTGTAATGGAAAACTGTTAATTATTGATTCAAATTGTTAATAGATATAGACCATTCCAATCATCTATTTTTCTTTCTGTTAATATCAAAAACAAAAGGAGACCAGACTTGAAAACTCCCTGAACAGGCAAAATCAGCTTAGTTATTTATACAAGCAAAGCTTAATTTAGCTTATTTTGCAAGACGAGTGAGGTTAACTTGATCTGGGTCACTTTTTGCTTATGCCTCTGAAAATCATAAGCAAAACTTAATAGTTTCCCAAAAGTGACATGAGGTGACCACTAACTAATTCCCTTTCATTTAAGGAAATTCTAATATTGGTACCAATCCTGCAAAGAATAAACACACGTTGCCTCAGACTATGTAAGTTGCTTTATAATAATATACCTGTAAGCCTCACTCCATGTTTTGTTTGGAGTACCCCCTGTTTACAAACTGTCTTTTTGGTGTGTGCACAATAAATTTTTACTAATTACTACTTCAGTGCTTCATTGGTTTTACTTCTGTGTTTTTCTGAACTTTTGACACTTCTATGAGCTTTGGTGGATTTTCTCTGTAAAGAAATTTTTCCATTTCATCTAAGGTGTTAAATTTGTGGACCTAAGGTTATACATAGTATTCTCTTAGTGTCCTTTTATTGTCCATGGTATCAATAATGATAACCTCTCTTACATTTCTGATTTTAAAACTTTGTGTCTCCCTCCCACACACACCTTTCTTTAATTAGCCTGGCTAGAGTTTTTTCAATTTTCTTGATCTCTTTTAAGAACCAGTTTTTGGTTTGAGTGGTCTATTGTTTTCCTGTTTTCAGTTTCATTGCTTTCTGCTATAGTTTTTATTATTTCTCCTCATCTGCTTTCTTTTTTTTGTTTTGTTTTGGAAAATGTAGTTATCTTTTCATAGTTATACATTATTTATGTTTACATGTAATAGGTTCATTATGTTATTTTTATTTTTTATTTTTTATTAGTTTCTGCTTTATAACAAAGTGAATCAGTCATACATATACATCTGTTCCCACATCCCTTCCCTCATGCATCTCCCTCCCTCCCACCCTCCCCATCCCACCCCTCATCTGCTTTCTTTAGGCATAATTTGCTCTTCCTTCCTTTAGTCTGAGGTGGAAGCTTAAATAATTGATTTTAGATCTTTCTTCTTTACTCATGTTTGCATTTAATGCTAAAAATTTCCCTCTAAACATCTTTTGCTGTATCTCTCAAATTTTGATGAGCTGAATTTTCACTTAGTTTAAAATATATTATTTTAATTTCCATTGAGAGTTCTTTGACCTATGTGTTATTTAGGAGGGTGATGTTCAGTCTCCCAATATTTTGAGATATGGCAGCTTTTAATTCCTGGTTTCAATTTCTATGTTAATTCCACTTTGGTCTGAAAGTATACTTTGTATTATCTCTACTACTTTCAATTTGTTAAGGTGTGTTTTATGACCCAGAATGTGGTCTTTCTTGGTGAATGTTCCATTTGAGCTTAAGAACGATGTGTAACCATCCTGTTCCTGGATGGACTGTTCTATAGATGTCAGTTGGATCAAGCAGGTTGATGGAGACGTTCATGTCAACTCTTCTTACTGATCTCCTGCCTGCTGGATCTACCAGTTACTAGAGACGGTGTTAAAGTCTCCCACTGTCACGGTGGATTTGTCTACTTCTCCTTTAAGTTCAATCAGCTGTTGCCTCACATATTTTGACATTCTGTTTTTAGGTGTGTGCAAATTAAGGATTGTTATATCTTCTTGGATAATTGACTTATTTATCATTATATAATGCCCCTCTTCATGCCTGAAAGCATACTTTGTCTGAGGTCTGTCCTGTCTAAAATTAATATAGCTACTCTGGCTTTCTTTGAGCTAGTGCGGATATGGTATATCTTTCTCCATCCTTTTAATCTATCGCTGCCTTTATATGTAAAGCAGGTTTCTCACAGATGACATATAGCTGGACCTTATGTTTTTAATCCACTATGACATTCTCTGTCTTTGAATTGATGTCTTTAGACTGTTCACATTTAAAGTGATTATTGATATAGTTGAATTAATATCTACCATGTTTATAGCTCTTTCCTATTCATTGTACTTTGTTTTCTTTTTTTCCCTTTTTCTGCCTTCTCTGGTTTCACTTGAGCATTTCATATGACTCAATTTTCTCGCCTTTCTTAGCATATTAATCATAATCCTTATTTTAAATTTTATAGTGCTTTTCCTAGTGTTTTCAAGATGCATTTACAATGAATCCAAGTCTACTTTCAAATAACCCTATACTGTTTCAAGTGTACCACAGGTACCTTATAACCGAGTGTTCCTAATTCAGCCTTCCTGCCCCGTATAACACTGCTGTCCTTCATTTCACGTATCCACATGCTATAGTTAACCCAATACATCATTAATGGTACTGCTTTCAATGGTTATCTTTTAGATCAATGAAAAACAAGAAAAACATTTAAGTTACTTGACCTTTATTTATACATTTTCTGGTGCACTTCCTTTCTTTATGTGGATCTGAGTTTATGACCTACATCATTCTCCTTCTTCCTGAAGAAGTCCTAAGATTTCTTGCAAGGCAGGTCTGCTAGCTGCAAATTCATCCAGACTTTTTTGTTTTGTTTTTTGTTTGTTTGTCTGAGAAAATCCTTATTTCCATTTCACTTTTGAAAGATAACTCACTGGATATGGAATTTTAGGTTGGTATTTTTTTCTTTCAGCACGTTAAATATTTTGTTCCACCTCTTCTTACTCTCATGGTTTCTGAAGAGCTGTCCCATGGGATTCTTACCCTGGTTCCCCTAGGGGTGATGTTTTTTTTTCTTTTGGCTTCTTTCAAGATACTCTTTTTTGTCTTTGAATTTCTGCAGTTCAAATATGATATGCCTAAGTATAGTTTTTTTAGTATTTATCCTGTTTTTCTCAGATCTATGGTTTTGTGTCTGTTCTTAATTTGGGGAAATTCTTAGCCATTAGTACTTTAAATATTCCTTCTGCTCCTTTCTTCTCCTTCTGTTATCCCATTAAATATATGTTATAATTGTTTTATTGTCTCAAAGTTCTTGGATATTCTTCCTTGCCGTCCCCCCCATTTTTAATTCATTATTTTTTTCTTTTGCATTTCAGTTTGGGAAGTTTCTATTGACATATCTTCAAACTCACTGATTCTTTTCTCAGCAGTCTACTTGTGAGTCCATCAGAGTCATTCTTTATTTCTGTTACAGGATGAAAGATGTCCTTCCTTGGGAACTATAGTTAATAATACTGTATTATAGGGCTTCCTTGGTGGTGCAGTGGTTGGGAGTCCATTTGCCAATGCAGGGGGCACAGGTTTGTGCCCTGGTCCAGGAAGATCCCACGTGCCGCGGAGCGGCTGGGCCCGTGAGCCATGGCCGCTGGGCCTGCGCGTCCGGAGCCTGTGCTCTGCAGCAGGAGAGGCCACAGCAGTGAGAGGCCCGCATACCACAAAAATAATAATAATAATACTGTATTACATATTTAAATGTTCCTAAGACAGTAAATCTTAAAAGTTCTCATCACAGGAAAAATAATTCTATAATTATGTGAGGTGGTGGATGTTAACTAGACATTGTAGCAATCATTTTGCAGTATATACAGATGTCGAGTTGTTATATCATAACCTGAAACTGATATAATACTGTATGTCAATTATACCTCAAAAAAAAAGAATGACCTTCCTAGCATTTCCTTTTGATTCTGTCTTGTAGTTTCCACCTCTTTGCTTAGCTTATTCATCTGTTCTTACCTGTGACAGCTCCTTTTCATTAGAGCCCTTAACATATTAATCATGATGATTTTAAATTCCCTACCTGATAATTTCAAAATCTGTGCTGTATTCTGCAACTTACTTGGTCTCTCTCTTTTTTTTAATAAATTTATTTATTTTTGGCTGCACTGGATCTTCGTTGCTGCGTGAGGGCTTTCTCTAGTTGCAGCGAGCAGGGGCTACTCTTCATTATGGTGTGCAGGCTTCTCATTGCGGTGGCTTCTCTTGTTGCGGATCATGGGCTCTAGGCACATGGGCTTCAGTAGTTGTGGCTCACGGGCTCTAGAGCACAGGTTCAGTAGTTGTGGTGCACGGGCTTAGCTGCTCTACAGCATGTGGGATCTTCCTGGACCAGGGCTCGAACCCGTGTCCTCTGCATTGGCAGGTGGATTCTTAACCACTGAACCACCAAGGAAGTCCTTATTTGTTCTCTTAAGATGGTGTTTTTCCTTGCCTTTCACATGCCTTGTAATTTTTTGCTGCAATCTGGGCATAGTATATTGGGTAGAAACTGAGATGAAAAGCCTTTAGTTGGTGTTATGTTAATCTGGCTAGGAGTTGGGCTATATTTAATGTTCACTGCAGCTCTGGGTACCAGAGCCTTCAAATTCCTGTAATGTCCTTGCTTCTGCCTCCCCTGATGTCTCTGGGTTTCCCTAAGAACTCCTTCTTACTATGAGCCTCCACATTTCAGCTCTTTTACCATAATCCTCTGTTATTATGATGGAGTCCTATTGATGGGGTGTGAGGTGTGGGAATAGGGAAGAGTCTGGTCTTAATTCAAAATCCCAGTCTTTTAGTGGGGCTGTGTCCTGAGCTGTGATCCTCACAAGGGTTTCTTAGCTTCCTTCCTCCTCTTGGGTGATGCAAGAGGGCAAGAGGGTCTGGAGCTGGATAATCACAATTCCCCCTTCAGTCCAAGTGAGAGAAGTGTCTGCTAAAGCTGTTTCCTTACAGGGTCAGAAGTGTTATGGAAAATACTCTGAACTATTTCAGCAGGGTTACTTTCCCCCTCCCACTGCAGGAGCTACTGGGGGATTTTTCTTGGCACCTCACTGTGTGGACCTACTGGGATGCCTACAGTAAAGCCCATGAAATATGGGGCCCCCTAGGGCTGAAGCCTCAGGACTTGTCCACATGCAGCTTCTGGCATTTGTCAAAATTAGTCTTTAGGTCTTGCTATCAATTTGCAGCTCTAGCAGCTCCTTCTCCAAATAAACTGACCTCAGCCATGTTTCTGTCTTTTTTTCTGCAGATTTTGGGTGACGGTTTATCCTGCCACCTCCACTCTCTGAAGGCTCATGGAAAGTCATTGGTTTTCATTTTGTTCAGCTTTTTTTGCTTAATATAAAGAGGAGAGTGACAACTTCCAAGCTTTCCTTGTCGTGGTTGAAACCGGATGTTCCTAAATAGACTTTTTATTTTAGAATTTAGAGAAAAGTTGCAAAAATAGCCCATTGAGTTCCCATACACACCCACGCTCAGTTTCCCCTATTGTTAACATCTTACATTACTGTGGCACATCAGTCACAAGTAAGCAGCCAGGATTGATAGATCATGCTTAACTAAAGTCCATGCTCGGCTGTCATTGGTTTTACTCTAACGTCCTTTTCTAGCTCAGGGTCCCATCCAGGATGCAGCGTGACATTCACTCTGCTCAGACTTCTCTACACTGGGACTGTTTGGAGAGTTGTCTTGTTTTTGACGACCCTAACTTAACAGTTTGAGGCACTGCTGGCCAGGCATTTTGTAGAATGTCCCTCAGTCCGGATTTGTCTGACATTTTTCCCATGGTTAAACTGCGGTTATGGGGTTTGGGTTTGAAGGCTAGAGAGGTACAGAACCTCGATGATACCCCATCACATCAGGGCACGTGCTGTCAGCGTGACTGATCTCTGTGAGGCTGACCTTGATCACCTGGCTGACGTGTGCTTGTCAGGTTTCCCCACTAGTTACTTTTCCCAACTTTTAACACTGTCCTCATTAGAAGGAAGTCACCAAGCATAGCCCACACTGAACAGGTGGGAAAGACATTGTCATCTGAACTAGTAAATGGAGGGGGTCATCAGAGATCCTTTAGGAGTGGGGAGAGAATGCATATGTCCATATACTTACATACCATATAGTAGGTTTATTGTCTTTACGTATATATGTATAGATTTATACACAGACACAGGTGTCCCCCACTTTTCAAAAGTTCGCTTTACCCTACTTCACTTTTACGAAAGACCTATATTAGTATCTGTTTCGCTAACCAAAAGAAATCCAAAGATTTTCACTTTTATGCAAAAAGGCAAAAAGTGGAAACAGCGTCAGTGTTTGTTTTGCAGTGAGCATTACAGAGGCAGCGCCGCCTGAGCAGTGAGAACCGTCCCGTCAAGCTCCTTCTGGGGAACCACACTCAGCATCCCAGCATCAGCTGCCAGAGCTGTGAACTGCGTCTGTGAGCATCTGTGCTTCATCTCCATTCGTTTTGTGCGTCTGTGACCAAGACAGGTCCTCAAGTAAGTGCTTCTTTGCTTTATGCTATTTCGGTTTATGAAAGGTTTCATAGGAACACTACTCTTGTTTGGCTGTGATACCTGGATATATATTATATAAACCTGGAAATATATATATATGTATATATATATATTCATTTAGCAGGTGGAAGGAAAAAAATATATATGTATATTCTCAAATAGGTGTGTGTGTATATATATTCTCTCACCACCTATTAAAGAAATATATATACATATACATAAGCACACCTATTGAGCTCATCTACCATACTGCTGTATGTATTTATGTGTGTATATATGTATCTGTATACATATATATACATATAAAAATGCATATAAACATATATAATTTATATGTATATATTTACATATATAAATACACATAAACATATATAAACATATAATACATATAAATTATTGTATAATTTATATGTTTACACGTATTTTATGTGTAGATGTAGATGTATATGGATACATACATATATACACATATATGTATATATGTTTATTTATGTATATGTGTATGTATATATATGTATGATATGTATATATCATTGAGGTAGATGAACTCGCATAGGGCCAGCCGTCTACACACAGGGAGGGGCGGGATACCACAAGCTCAAACAGAGGCCGTGAGGATGGAGCTGTCAGTGCAGAGCTGAGAAATACCCCAGCCTGAGTTCAGTCATTCATTTGTTCAATCAACAGCACGTTCTTGGTCGCTCACATGCCCCCGGTGCTGGGCTCGGTACTATGAGTATCGTGGCAGCTGAAAGGGGGAGATGCACCTGTCTTGTACTTTAGGGACGACTGTAAAAAGCGGACACTTACAAACTGATCACGTGCACACCTGAGACTTGGGATCTTTGCTACGATCAGCTGTGACAGGGGCTCTGCCCCAGCCCAGGGGGTATGGAGGACTCCCTGAGTCGTGATCCTGAGCTGAGATGCCAAGTGAACACAGAGCAAGAGGAAGGCCACGGGGTGATCTAGGCAGAGGGGATGACTGCACAGATGCCTGGCAGGGTGTTAGAGGGACAGAAAGGAGAGCACAGGGCTGGATCCTGAGGATGAGCAAGAGAGTGGAGGAGGGAAGGCTGGGGGTGCAGCCAGGGAACTGCGGAGCACAACAAGGCTGGCTTTACCAGTGAGCCAGAGAGAACCTTATGGGATCCACACCTGGGACCAGGGAGGAGATAAAAAAAGCAGGTGGAGAGGGGAGGGAAGGAAATCGTTCGTAGCAGAACCTAGAGCCAGAGGTAAGAAAGCTGAGACCAACTGGTCACAGTGAATGAACAGTCGGCTTCAGTACAATCCAGGGTTATAAATGGGGGGCAGGAGAGGAGGTGGTGCAGAGGCCTGTTGGATAGCCCAGGGAATTATATTCAATATCCTGTGATAAACCATGGTGGAAAAGAATATAGAAAAGAATGTATGTACGCAGAAATGAGTCACTTTGCTGTCCAGCAGAAATTAACACAATATTGTAAGTCAACTATACTTCAATTAAATTAAAAAAAAAAAAAGAAAAGAGAAAAAGACCCATTGAGTCCAGGGTAAGGAAGTGAATGAAGGTGGAGAAGTGTACTGAGAGGGATTTCTGGCTCTAATTCCATCCATTTGCTCATTCATGCAATATTTATTGGAAGCTCGACTCTGCTGAGGTCACAATATTTCCTTCACCAACAGATACTGAGGGCTTTGCATGCCGAATGAAGAATCTGGTCTTAGTTCCGTTGATAACAAGTCAAATGGAGATTTCCAGATAAAGGAGTGATAAAATGAAATAAATAACCAAGAAAAAGGTCCAAGCCACAGGGATCTCGCCAGCCTTGCCCATTTTGGTCTCAGCACAGCAGAAGTGGGGATCCAGGAAAGACTTGCTGGATGGATGGGTCATCAGAGCTGGGCGTGGTGGGGCAGGTGCACTGGCAGGGGAGTGGGGAGGGTGGACCAAGACAAGGAGTCCCCGGGAAGCTGGTGGTATAGCCTGTGTGTGTGGAGAGTCATCTGCCCAGAGCAGGGCAGTGAGCCTGAAGGAAGCGGGCAGAGCCACAAGACTGCTGTCTCAGCCCGGCTCCCCAACAGACCCTGCAACCAGGATGTCTGTGTCAGGGCTGTGCAGTAATAAGGAAGAGTTGCTGGGAGCGGCTGGGGCCTGGAGGATGCAGGGTGGGAAGAGGAGGAAACCTGGCAGAGATGTGATTTCAGGCAAAAGGCTACGAGGGCATCTCCCGCCTGAGGCTTGGGGGGGCTCTCTGCAATGTAAGCCACACCTCTGAGATGTCCTGACCCAGACAGGGTGTGGGTCTTCCCACCCCACACAAGTCGGTCAGGCTTAGGGTACTCGGTGAAGGGGGCAGAGGCCAGGTCACCATGTCCCAGGCATGTCTGGCCCTTTAAGTGTGCAGGTGATGTAGTGCCGGAGCCCAAGGACAGTCCCCACAGAGCTGCAGACACCAGCCACAAGCATGGAAGAGCACGTATCAGAAAGGAAAGGGGCCTGCGGGCATCCAGGCAGCACCTGACCATGTAGACCACAGTAGGCAGGACCCGGAACGGAGGCAGCATGGAAGGCAATGCCAGATGGTCATGCCTGGAGGGTGGACAACCATGGGGATGGTCAGCAAAAGAGGAAGGATGAGAAAGGACACGTGGGGAAAAGAAGCGAGTCTGGCTTGGAAGAGAGCCGCTGATCTGTGTCCTACAGGTAGGGACAGCGTGCTAATTGATGGCCACTCTGTCCCTGGTGCTGAGAAGCTGGGCACATCACCCTCCCGTTCACGCTTCTCCTCAACCCTGTTACGGATGAGGAAGCTGGACCTGGGGGGCTCAGTATTTCACTCAAGCTCAGGAAACGTGCAAGGTAACTGATGGAGCTCGGATTCTAAGCCAGGCCCAGGTAACCCCAAATCAGGTGCTCTCAGACACGTGGCACGTGGGTGTTTATGGTGGTAGGAATGCAATTGGCAACCTGGCCTCCCCTTACTAAGGGTTTGTGTTGAGTCTGGGGGCTACTTCTCCAGGCACATCCCCTCTGGGTGCAGACGGAGGCCCATGTTTCCGCGAGGACAGCTGTCTCTAGCAGCCAGGTCCACCCAGCCCTGTGGCTCATGATCTATTTTACTCCAGTTGTTTCCACGGCCAAGTGTCCAGAGGCAGAGACGTTTCTGAGTCGTAGCTGTGGAATATAAACCAGGCAATGGCCGGAATACAGACTCTGGGCACTTGTTGCCCATTTTC
Source organism: Mesoplodon bidens (assembly GCF_964165515.1). Lineage (NCBI taxonomy): Eukaryota > Metazoa > Chordata > Mammalia > Artiodactyla > Ziphiidae > Mesoplodon > Mesoplodon bidens. The sequence goes on along the minus strand of NC_138167.1, from coordinate 59,290,978 downwards.
TGGCACTCTCAGTGGGGTCTCCATCTGACACCACCTTTGGGTTGCGTTTCCTTTGCCCTCCAAAAGTGAGTGTCCCCTTGTCAGACAGAAGGCCCCTAGGATGCAGCAGGGGACGTGGGGTGGCGGGCAGCCTGGATCCTAAGTCTGATCTTTCCTCCAACTCCGCTGTCTGCTTGCTGCTGATATCGGGCCACGTTAGCCTTGGGTGAAAGCGTAGCCTTCCAGCTCTTTTACAAAGCACCTGTTTTCCATACTTAGAATGTTTTCATTTCCGGACTTCGGGCAAAAGGGTTTTTCTTGGTAATTTGGTATTTTCCTCCCTCTCTGCTTCCACGGATCTGTTCCCACTGGAAGCCATCTCTGGGTTCAGGGTCCTACGGAGCCACACATGTGTCACCCTGATGTTTCCATGTGTGCTGCCTTGGCCAGAGAACGCAAGACACCGGCTCACCTGCTGTCCTGCTGCTGCCCAGCCAGGAGTCCCCGTCACCCTGGGGCCACCTCGGTGAAGACGACTCCACAGTGGGCCACCTCCTCGACCCCCCGCCCCTGTGCCAGCCACCGCGGGCAGCAGGGTCCTTGGTGTAGCAGTGGAATCTGGCTCCGTCTGATATAAACAGAAGAACCTTGACTGAAAGTTCATCCTATAGCTCCAAGGTGAAGGGCAATTGGGAGCCTGGCTTGGATAAAGGCAGGGGCAAGCATCTCGGGGTTCACCTGGTAGGAAGGCCTCGAGTGATAAGGGGTGCAGCTCACCCCACAGGGCAAAGCCCGGGGCAAGCACTGTTCTGTCTGCATGCCCCCTCTCAAGACGTGTACACACACACACACACACACACACACATAGAGTTTTCACCCAGTTACAATCACAGCACGCATGCAACTTTGCACCATACACATTTTTATATGGCTTTGTGCTTTTTTTGGAATTATAATTTCGAATGCCTGCATAATATTCCATCAAATGATGGCCCATAATTTACTAAATTAACTCCGCAGATGGTGTCTGGTCAGTTCCTCCACTTTGGAAACACGTCCTCGGGAGCCTGTCATCAGGGATGACCTCTGTGAGGCCCATCCTCAGGGGTCGCTTGGCAGATGGCTGGCCCATGTCACATCCTTCCACACCCACACTGTGACATCACAGTAGCAGTTCTGACCCAGGCCCCCGGCTCCCAGGACTCCCCCGCATTGATTCTTCTCCCACCAGGAGGTCAGATATCAAGGGCAGGGCTGTTCCCTGTTTGGTTCACGGCTGTGTCCCTGGTCCCTAGAACCTGCTGGCTCACAGCAGGCACTCAGACAGATGTGTTGAATAAATTCACAAATTGTGGCTTTCTAAGGTAAGCCCACCCCCTGCCACCTTACACCTGAGGCTTCAGATTCCGAAGGAAGCAGCCTCATCCGATGTCTCGTAATCAGTCATAAGCTGTCAGACGAGCCTGGCTCCAAACACCCATCTTCCTCCTCCTGCTTTCTGGAAGGTGTCCGTCTATCCCTGTGTTTTCTGTAAGTTAGTCATCGGAACACGGTCAGCCTCTGCATTACTTTTTGATGAGAACACATCACAGGTAGGGCCGTGTCCTTTGGACGACGTTAATTCAGGAGCCACATCAAAGATGGATCTGATGCACCCGTTATAAATCTCCCCCTCGGCCTCACACTTGCGTGGAGACAGACAGGCAGAGAGAAAGGAAGGAGGAAAGACTGACAGTCTCTGTCTCGTCCCTGGGCTGTGAGTGGAGACCCTGCAGGGGCTGTGGTTTGGTTTTGCTTTTGTATTTTCCCTGAATACCATCATCCATGACCACGATGCCCAGCGCCCGGTTGGTGCTCCATAAACATTGTCTAAAGCAGGGACAAATGTGTCTTATAAGGGGTTGAAGTTCAAAGGAAACCACATGAAAACGAAACCTCTCTATATCACAAAAAGTGACCTAAAACCCTATTCTCATCATTTCCCGTTTACTCACAGGTAGTAAAATGCTGCTAATTGAATAGCAACAAGTTTCCTCCATGCACAGGCAGAAAAGGCCGTGGTGCGTCCTTCCAGGGACCTAGTGTCTGGAGGGGACGTGGGCGGAAAGGGCGGGCTGTGCAGCTGGGTCAGGGAGCGGCCGGCGACCTCTCTGAGCAGCTCTGAGAGGCTGAGATCTCTGAGGCTGCAGTGTCTTCAGGAGCCCGGAGAGTTAAGGGAAGTTTTGCACAGGCTTCCAGTGGGGCACAAAGTGAGTTCCCGATGAACGGCTCCCTGGGCTCAGCGGTGTAGATGGCGTGGCCCCTGAGGGCTGGAGCTGAGTCCTGGGGTGGAGGTCTCCCTTGGCTCCCACAGCACCCCGTGCTCAAACAGCACACCCCTAGCCCCACCCCAGCCCCACCCACCTTGGTCGGCCTCACTGGACCACCAGCAGTATCTGATTTCACATTTTTATAAATTTCTAAGACCATTTTTCCCTCTAATAAATTTCTTCCCTGACTTGAAATCTGTACAGTCCCGAGTGGTTTTTTTAGCCTCCTGTGATTAGCAATTCTTAATGAATGAGTTTTTAATCACTTCACCAGCATCTACTCTCAAGCACATTTATCATTCTTACCTCCCTCACCTCCCCAAAGCATGCCCCATGGGATTTAATTTTCTCTGGCAAGTCTGTCTTGCCATAACATCCCTTTGAAATGATGGGAAAATTGAAGAGCTTATCCTGATGAGGTAAATATTATGATAGGACAGAAATTAGTTTTACAGGGATCCATGAAGATCCTAACAGATCCCAGAAACTGTGTCCTTCTCCAGGCCCGGGACCCACGCTCAGCCGGGCTGCTCTTGTCACTTTCAGAGCAAAGCAGGAAGATGTTCTAAGGGGAAGCAGGTTCACTTAATGACTATTGCTGTTTCAAGCTCCAGAAATCTGCTCTCTTTACCCTCCAGGGAAAAGCCGTGTTCTACAAAAATCAGGCCACTTGCTTAAGAAAAGCAAGACAGAGCTGGAGAATCACATCACGCGTGTCGACCCGTGTTCCCATCATGCTGCCGACACTTCCGGGGCGAGGAGGTTGTTGGGATGTGAACCTGGACCAGCTCCCCCAGGAGGGCCACCCCCATACTGTGCCCCAGGCCCCAGGAGACCGGGGGCACTGCATGCACACGGGGGCCAGGCTGCAGCCTCCGACAACACAGCAACCCCTGCCTAAGGGACCCCAGGTGCAACCCCTGGTCCTCAGAGCTGGACTTGGACATGCCAGCCTTCGGAGTGGACTATGTCCGTGTCCCTGCACTCACCCCACTCAGGCAACCTTCCTCCATGAGTGATGCTACTGGCCACCAGCTGCCCCCTGCCCCCAGACGCTGCCTGCTCCAGAATCTTTGGGGACATGAGCTTCTTCTTCCCAAATGGCTTCAAACCCCCCCCAAACATGTGGATCATGTCCCCACCCCTGACCACAGCGGTGAGGCTGGGGACCATGTGCACTAACTGGCCACGTGCGTCAGGCAGCTTGGGTGGCATTAACAGAGCCCTATAGCCCAGGCAGCTTAAATAACAGAGGTTTATTCCCTCCCAGTCCTGGAGGCTAGATGTCCAAGATCAAGCTGTCAGCAGGGCTGGTTTCTCCTGAGGCCTCTCTTCCTGGTGGTGGACAGTCATCTTCTCCCTGTGTCCCCTCATGGTCTCCCTTCTGTGCCTGTCTTTTGGTCCCCCTTGTAATTTGTTGAAAGCTGAGCATACTGTGTAGCATAATAGGTGCTGAGTGTTTTGTGTTCATCTGAGCCGAACCTTTGGGTGGCTGCAGGTACGGGAGGTTTCCTGCTCATCCAGGTCCTGGGTTTTGTCTCAGAATCCCCTTGACCTTGTGCCTAGTGCTCCTCCTCAGAAGGGTCTGTGCCCTGCAGCACCTTTAGCTGTAATTATACTAAATAATTCACTGTCATTATACCAGAGCCCCATTACCATGGTGGTAGGGTGTTGGGTACAGAGAATGTTCTGTAATATTCTAGTTAAGTCTCAGCCTTTTGGTGAGTGTCCATTGTTGAATGGTGGCCCCACAAGATATGTTCACATCCTAACCCTCAAAACTTGTGAACGTGACCTCATTTGGAAAAAGGGCCTTTGCAGGTGTGATTAAGTTACAGATCTCCAGATGTTGTCTCCTGGATTATCTAGATGGATCCTGAATCCAATGATGTGTCCTTATGAGAGGAAAGGACACAGTCACACAGAGAAGATATGTGACAATGGAGGCAGGGATAAGCCTTATGAAATGAGACACTGAGGGCAGCCTGGAACCACCAGAAGCTGGAAAAAACAAGGAACGACCCTACCCTAGAGACCCTTAGGGCAGCATGACCCTGTCCACACCTTGATTTCAGAGAGAGAATAGATTTCTGATTTTGGAAGACACCAAGTTTGTGGCACCTTGTTATGGCAGCCCAAGAAGCTGGAGCAGTGGATCCTGGCTGTGCTCTTCCCAAGTGTTTCTCTCCCTCCTCCATGGACACAAAGCATCCCAAGCTGTTTCCTTGAAGCTCTGTGCCATGGTTCCCCCTCAGGTCAGGCAGGAAGGCTGGATGGGGCTAGTGTGAGGATGCTTTTCTCCAACCGGGACCAAAATTCAGAGCTGCCCCTGGCAGAGTCCTCCCTGGAGAGTAGGTGTTTATACAGAGAATGTTGTGGGCATATTTCACGAGGATTTTCCTCCTTCCCCCGTCACAGCCACAGGGATCCTTCTCTGAGCCCCACTGTGAGAACCTGGTGAGGTTCCTGAAGAGAAAAACCTCAAAGGTGTGGGGTCCCCCAAACACATGACCCCCAGGAGTGTCTCACTCTCATGCTAGACCACACTCATCCTCCAGGAATTTGCTCAAACGACCATGTAAATATTCCTACCTGTCTATGGCTCAGGGGCTTCTGTTCCAGGTAAGTGGGTCTTAGCTGCATTTCTCGGATATGCCTTTCTCTCAAGGTGTTGTGTTGGAAGGTTTGCCCTGTGACCGTCATTCTCTGATGGGTCTTAAAAAGATTTTCCAGTTTTCCAGTTTGTTCTTGTAAGGATGAGAATGCTGACGTCCAAGGTCTTTACATGTTGGAGCTGAAACTGTACATCCCCAATAGTCTTTGCTATATATTGTGATGTTTTTCTTTAACTATTAAATCTCAAAGACAATTAATTGGTTAGATGGCTAATTTGTCCATTCAGTCAGTCCTTTCGTGACCATCCTCTGCGAGGCTCTGGGGATTCAGAAATGTCAAGATCTGTGCTGTCAAGGAACTTCCCTCAGGAGGGGTTGAAATCAAGAAAGAACTACTTGCTGTGAGGTTTGTGGCTCTAAGAGTAAGTTGTCCACAGTGTTTCTGCTCCAGCAGTAATGCGAAGAGCCTTTCCCAGGCTGGCCCTGGGGCAGGGAAGCTTCCTGGATGGGGTTAAGTTCCAACTGAGGACAGAGGCCAAGTCCCCACCTGCCACCAGCACATCAGAGAAGGAGGAAGGAAATCACCCCAGCAGAGGAATGGTACTTGGGAAAGTAGTTCTCACTCTGTGAGATGCTAGAAGTGTGCACAGAAGTCAAATTAGAAGGAGGAAAGATTTTCAAAGAGGAAAAGCCAGTCGTAAGGGTTTTTCCAGCTTCGCACTGAGCATACGTTGTGGGCACCTCCTACCATCAGCTTTGTACTGGGGACTCATTTGTGCTTCTGAGAGCCCAGCCCCATTGGCCTTCTCTGGTTAGTTTTATGTGTTTTTGGATTCAAGACTCATTTTTATGGAAGTTTTTTTTAAGTTTATGAGCAATATACTTTGTGTGAGCAATTTTTAAATTAATTTCTAGTTTAATGCATTAGAATTAACTGATACTATTGTTGTGGTCTAATATCACTGATCACTATTTTGCAAATGTCTCATAGCAGCATAAAAGGATGAACCAATAATTTTGTATGATACTACGTTTGATAAAAATGCATTAATGCAACATTTTAGGAAGACTATTCAAACTTATGAGGTCTTTCATTTCTTCATTCTCTATTTGACACATAATCTCCTATAAATGGATTTCTGCTTACCTATATCTGTATTTCTAAAGGGTTTGGTTGTGTATTGAGATGTTGGTATTTAGTATAAAATATTCAACTGATCCATCCTCACTGAGCGATATCATGTCCTCTTGTCGACACAGCAACCCTCCTTGTCCACTAAATGATTGTGGCTGAATAATATTCCGCTGTGTATATATACCACATCTTCTTTATTCACTCCCCTGTCAATAGACATTTAGGTTGCTTCCATGTCTTGGCTATTGTAAACAGTACTGCTGCGAACATTGGGGTGCATGTGTCTTTTCGAATTAGAGTTTTCTCTGGATATATGCCCAGGAGTGGGATTGCCAGATCATATGGTAACTCTATGTTTAGTTTTTTAAGGAACCTCCATTCTGTTCTCCGTGGTGGCTACACCAATTTACATTCCCACCAACAGTGTAGGTGGGTTCCCTTTTCTCCACACCCTCTCCAGCATCTATTGTTTGTAGACTTTTTGATGATGGCCATTCTGACGGGTGTGAGGTGATACTTCATTGTAGCTTTGATTTGCTGACTTTTATTTTAAATTCATATAACCAGCCTTCCTTTTTTTCCCTTTGCTTCTGCTCAATGAATCTTTCCTGTTATTTTATCTCCAACCTTCCCATTGTAGTGACAGTGTTTTGCCATCAATCGAACGGGAGCTTCCATTCTGGCTGCATCACCTGGGATATGCACGACCATAGGAAAATCACTTAACCTCTCAGAGCCGGGTCCTTCACTTGTACCTTGGTAGCAATAATAGCTATTTGCAGAGCTATTGTAAGAATTAACTGAGATCATGCATTTAGAGTCCATCAGTGACCAATTTCTGACTGAGTACACAAGTGCCAGGCCCCATCACAGATGCAGGAATCCAGGAGCAAACAACACTTGCTCTACTTTTAGGGACTTACAACAGGATGGAAAAGCATGTGAGGGTAAATGCTTCATAAAATTTCCATCAATACGAACGAAGAGGTGGTACAAGCATTTATGAGAAGGAAGATCAATTAAAAAAGGCTTCCCCAAGAAGTACCCCATGATTCATGCAGTCATTAAAGGCCAATGCATGGTAACGTTTTCTTTATAATAACTAACATTAAATTACCATTGTTTTATCTATGTTCTCTGTAAGTGTATTTTACATTTTACTCTAATCTGCTAGTCTTTGTCATTTAATCAGAGAGTTTAACTCATTAATATTTATTGTCATAAAGTAACATTTTGTCTTCCTTCTGTCATTAAAACACAGAGCATATTAAGAAAAATATTAGCATCAAAGATGGCAAAGGCTTAATATCCCCAGCATTTCATGGGGGGAATGGGGGCTTATCTACCACTAAGGAGACAAATGACTTGAACAGAAAACTCACAGAAGAAGTACCCAACATATGAAAAATGCTCAGCCTCACAAGTAATTTAAAATGCAAATAGGAACAATTATGGGACTTTTTTCCGTCTTTCAAATTGGCAATTTAGAAACATAATATTTGACGGAGAGTTGAGTGAAATAGCTGTATTCTTCCCCGCTGGTGGAGATATCAACTAGAGAATTTCCTCTCTCCAAAGCAATTTGGTAATATATGGGAAGAGAGTTAAAAGAGCTTATACCCTTTAATGCCACAATCATACTTCCAAAAAACCCATCCTCAGCTACACAGAGATGGGGGCAGGGACATTCACATGAGGATGCTTGGCACAGCTGCTGTGGGTGGATTCCCACCACCTGGAAGAGTCATGTTGGGAGCCTCACAAATCCATCCCAACACAATCTTTTAGGGGGATTTCTGGCTAAATATCAGGAACCTCTTTCTTCCTCATGGATGCTAGTATAGAAAAAGTTTCTCTTTATAAATTTGAGCAAATGATTCAGAATTCTACTAGAATTTGTTCAAAAGGTTTTTCCCATGTCTGTTTGCTGTTCAAAGTTGTATTCAATAATAATCAGATATTACCCCCACTGGTCTCTTTCATAAATAAGTGAGTTGTTGCAAAGATCCACACAGAGAGTCAGGTCTCCCCACACCCCTCCCCCTCTTGAGAATGTTGGTAATAAAGGAGTTTCTCTCAGGTCAAGAGCCATGGACCCAACCCAGTCATGACTTCTGCCCTGAATGAGATGTTCACCCTGTGTGACCATGACCATTTCTTTTCCTTTTAGGGCAACCAGAGGCAGGTCAGTCCAGCTCTCCCACTGGACCAGGAACTTCAGGGGCACCCTGCTCCCCAGCCCTGCTTGGCTGCAACCCTCCATGGACATTGTTACCCAGAGCCTGTGTATCCCTCCTCCTACCCCATGTCCTGCCACCCAGGACCCAGAATTCTGCCCAATGGAGTGGGCAGAATGGTCACAGGCCATCACCCAGGCCACGGACTGCTTCTCCACCTGTGGTCATGTTCCCACACAAGGATCTTGGGTATCTGAGAATTCTAGGTTCAACCCTTAACTTCCAGGTCATTATGATGACATATTAATCTAAGTTGGAGTTTAGAACAGAATGCCTTTAACAGATTCTTAACTCAGATACTCGGACACACAGTGTGGGTGCCTCTTTTTGTGTTCTTGCTTCAGGTCCCCAAAAGGTCAGCATCGGGGCTGCCGAGCCTCCCCCAAATTTGAGATATGGCAAACTAGCAGGAACTCAAGTATTTTTCATGATGTCTTCTGAGAGAAACCAATATAAAAATTAAAGATCCTCTTCTCTGTCTTCATTATAAACCATTTTCCAAATTGTCTGAGAGAATATATCACCTCTCTACTCCATATTTTAACAAGCTGGTTCTGTTTAAACAAAGAATGATAGCACATTCAAAATCCTTCTGTTTATCCAGAAACTTCAGGTTAAAAATTGAAACATTTAAGTTATGCATCTGGTGGCATTCTCCCACAGTTAACATATTGGATTGAGATTTTTCTGAGAAGGAAACATGAAATTCAAAATATATCTCAAGTCAGAGCATGATTATTTACCAGATAAATCGAGAGAGACATAATTTCCCTCTGTAGTTAGAAACTTCCCAGGGATGACACCAGCACAGATTCAAGCAGCAAGGTCTGCTCTGGGTGGAAGGTCTTTGATCTAATCCTTGATGCCCAGGCTGCAGAGAGAGATAGACAGCGGTGGCGGGGCTGGGAAGTTGGTGGGAATGTGGACCCCCCCCCAACACACACACACCCCGAGTGACAGTTTGAGCTATTTTAATGCAACTGTTTATCCAATCAGTTGGGTCGCTGTCTCTCTGGACAGGGCAAGGCTTTTTTTTTTTTTAATGCAATTTGACATCTGAATTTATGTTTTTACACCAAGTGGTTTTATGGCCAATATAAAGAATATATTTTGTATATGTATAACTGATTCACTTTGTTATAAAGCAGAAACTAACATACCATTGTAAAGCAATTATACTCCAATAAAGATGTTTAAAAAAAAAGAATATATTTTGCATTTAAAAAACATGTTCTTCCTGTTCCTTAACATTGGGACTAAAGCCCAGAGATCTTCCCAGTTTGCCCCCTCCTCCTTTGTCTTCCCACTCTGATAATCTCCTGAAGGCACGCACAGTGTATCCAATTAATTTTTGAGTTGATTAGGTGTGAATTCCAGGCTGATAGCTATGCATCACTTAGCATTACAAAACTGTATCAAAGCCCCCCCATACACAATTGTACTTACACTTCTCTTCATCTTCTGTCATACTTCTTTGCCCCAAGAGAAAGTTTTTATCACCTTTCTAAAGAATTTAATAGCTGTGAATTACAATCCCCACAGCTCTGCACACCTGTCTAAGCCACTAAGGAGCCAGAGCTGATTGTTTTTCCTTCTGCATATTCAACATCAAGTTTAAAATGTCTAGAGTACTGGTACCCAGGCTCCAGTGAGTTTTACTCTTAAGGAAGACCAAGAAGAGAGGGGACTTTCAAATGAGTTCATTTGTCTCTGCGGTGATTTGCCTAAAGATTCACAAATGCAACCATTGATACAAAAATTGCCCTTTTCTCCAAAGCTCCATCCTCCATCTTCACCCTCCAAAGCTGCCACTTGACTTGGAACTTTGTTGTACTGCTTGTCATTACTTGGAGAACTGACTAGAACCTGACACACACGCAGTCTTCACACACACACACACACACACGCACACACAGGGTTGTGAGCACATGAGGTAGAAATTAGGATTTTATCTGGGAAAAGGAGAGAGTCCATGTGCAGTTCCTTTTTCTCTTTAGGACTCTTTTAGACTAGACTCTTTACAGACTAGACTTGTCTCTATTCACAGTTCATGTCAAATTAAACTCCAGTCTTGCAAAGATGCCAGCGTCCATGCCAGACACAAATCCTCTTGTTCTTCTGTGGACTAAGAATGTCACCTGCCATAACAGTAAATGAAGGATGTTGCAGCCCTCAGCCACTACAGCCATCTTGATGGTGAGCCCTGAGAGATCTCAGGAAGGGAAAGCACTGGATACCAGCCCTAGAAGTTCAGGTGCACATCAAAGGAATGATTTCAATAAGCCCAGACTCTTCCATCTTCCCATACATAGAAAACTATGAAATTCCTTAACTTGAGATGTCTGGTTTTCTTTAATAAACAATAATCTTTTGATGTTCCAACTACCTGCCCTTTATTGCAGAAACTCCTATAGATCCTGGCTCCTCCCTGACCTCTTTGGGGCAGTTCCTCAGAGCGATCTGAGATGCTGTGTCCCAGGCTTAAATCCTCAGTTTTGTCCACCAAATCAAACATAACTCTCAACTTTTAGGTTGTGCATTTTATTCAGTCAGCACCTCAGATGAATCTCATGCCAGTGTCTCCAATAGGCATTCATCTGAGGATCAATGTTGAAAACAACAGCTTCCTAACAAGCAGAAAGCAGGCCCTGCTCCTGACTTGGATCTGTGAACAGTTAGGTGACTCCAGCCTGCAGTCGGACCACCGTCAGGAGAGGAGAAATTGCCAAGCGCACAGCCTGACATCATAGGGGAACCTCTCACCCCTGCCTGGGAGTGGCACTCCCTCCCTCTGACATGGTCCCAGTGGACAGTGGACTGTATATGGGTGAGCTCAAGAAGGCATCATGCACTCTGGGGCACTTAGCGGGACAGTGACAAAGATAAAGTCCTTGAACCAGGACCAAGAAAAGGGCAGCTCACTTCCAGGCGGCTGAGTCGGAGCTGTCTCTGAAATCCCAACTGCGGAGCCCTCTATTCAGGGCATGGCAGAGGAGGGGGCCAGGGGATCCAGCCAGAGAGGCCCAGGACCGAGGTGGGGTTCTGGTGAAACCTGCAGGGGAGGGGCATGGAGGGGACATAACCCACTCCAGCAAATTAATAAACAGCCTCTAAGGGCCACATCCATCAAGCAGGGGAGAGCAGAGAGAACCCAGGCAGGATCAGCAGCAGAGAGGACCCAGCACTTCCTGAGCTCTGTCTGTGGGCCAGAGACTGAGATGCTCAATCTTGTTTAAGTCTCAGCCTGTGAGGAAGGTCCAATTGTCACTTGCCTTTGGAGGTGAGCGATTTTAAGATTAGGAATAAGTATCTGCTGAGGGCACTTAGCTTGATGCAGAGGCTGGACTTGACCTGGGTGTTGTTTCCTTCTTCTTTCCTTTCTTCCTTCCTTCCTTCCTTCCTTTCTTTCTTTCTTTCTTTCTTTCCTTCTTTCTTTCTTTCTTTTCTCTCTTTCTTATTGAAGTATAGTTGATTTACAATATTATGTTACTTTCAGGTATACAACATAGTGATTTGATATTTTTATAGATTATACCCCATACAAAGGTATTATAAAATATTGACAAGATTCCCTGTGCTATATATAATATCTTGTAACAAATCTGTAATATTTTTTGAAATTAAAAAGTATCTTCATATTCAGATAGTTAGGGATTGCTACTATATTAGAAACCTCAAATGTTCTGTAGTTTTCATGAGTAAAAATTCAATCCTGAGTACAATTTTGGCAACTTTTAGAAGGAACACATATAAGGAAACATTGGTAGGAAAAAGAAAACAAAAACAGGCAAACTTGAGCAAAAACCTAGACTAAATGTAATGAATTAGAAAATAGTAAATGTATTTCCTATTGTCAAAACAGAACCAAAAGTTCCTTTTTATTCGTAAATGCAGACCTGGGCATTCTGATGGTGAGACCTTTCTCCTTGCTCTGCCTTGTCAGCCCCACAAGAGGAAATCTCGGCAGATGGCCTGGAACCTACATCTAGGAGCACAGCGCTGGGAGGAGCCCTCCTTCAGTGAGTTGAATGAGCCCCCAAAGGGCTTCGGGAAGGTGGGACTGCGTCTAGGGAGCCTGTGAGCCGGGTCAGCCCAGCGAGGTCCCTCCTGGTCCCTGCTTCCCTCCAAGGTCACTGTGCTCCCCAATCGCTGGTGGCCAGCCAACCTCCCCCAGCTCATCACAGGTCATGTGCAAATATTTTCCTTGGTGACAGAGCTCAAAGATGGAGGCGTGAGTCTCAGGAGGGGAGTTCCCCTAACCCGGGCTGGTGAATTAGGAGAAAAGATAACAGTGCCATTCAAGGAAGATGGCCAAATTAAGATGGTGGTTTTTGGCCAGTTTCTGGCTTCGAGAGGAGAAGGTGAAATACAGGCTCAGGGCAGGGGGGCTTCCCAGGCTCAAAGCCCTCTGGGGTGCAGGGTCTGCTCCCAGCTCTGTCCTGCAGAACGAATTCAACCAATGTGCTGAAGGGAGCAGAGACATATTATTCTCTGACATAAGAATGATTGGGAGCTGATTATTTTGAGCAACAGCAGATGTGGGCAGGAGAAGGTCTGAAATGTCCGCATGCGAGGGGCTCTTCCACTGCACCAGAAAGAGGACTGCGACTCGAAATCACAGGAGTCTCTCATCCACTGAGAAAGCCCTACTTGAATGTGCACAGTGAGTGCATCCTTGTTGGCGGTGCTTTTCTTGGTACCTTGCCTCACTGTCCACCCCCCCCAAAATATCTATTTTGTCTGTAGCTCAAGATGATTTATAAGCGCCATTTCGGGCAGTTACTCAGTTTCCCTGGGTCTCTCTCATGTGTGCATGAGGTATGTGTGAATGAACTTCTGTTTTTCTGTTGTTAATCGGCTTTTGATCACAGGGGGTCTCAGTCAAGAACTCAGAATGGTAGAGGAAAAACTGTTTTTCCTCTACTGGAACATGTTTCCAAACATGGCCCCAGGACATGAGTTTGGATGTGTTAGCAGGTGTTATCTATTTTTTAAACAAGCAAGTGATGAATTCAGGTGATGTTTTAAATTGTGGTATGTCTTGGAGTTTTTTGTTTTGTTTTGTTTACTTTTTTATTGAGGTATAGTTGATTTACAATGTTGTATTAGTTTTGGGTGTACAGCACAGTATTTCAGTTTTATGTGTGTGTGTGTGTGTGTGTATTCTTTTTCAGATTCTTTTCCCTATAGGTTATTATAAAATATTGAGTACAGTATCCTGTGCTATACAGTAGGTCCTTATTGTTTACCTGTTTTATATATGTGTGTATATGTTAATCCCAAACTCCTGATTTATCCCCCCTTTTCCCTCTGGTAACCATAAATTTGTTTTCTATGTCTGTGGGTCTATTTCTGTTTTGTAAATAAGTTCATTTGTGTCATTCTTTTAAGATTCCACATATAAGTGATATCATCAAATATCATATGATATCACTTGGAGTTTTAAAATACTCCTGTTTGTGGCAGCCTCTCACAAAGGGGTCTGTGTGTTGGGATTCACACATGTTTTAGGGCAATAAGCCTGCTCCATGGTGTCTCTTCAGGGGGTGACTCTGTGAAATATCCAACCAGGATTTTCTGCTGTGGTGCCCCATGGTGCCGGGCTAGACTCCTGGTTGGACAGGCTTGGGTTAAATCCCTAATCTCATGACCTTGATCTTGAGAGGTCACCAAACCACTAATCCCTCCTCTGGGCCAAACCCAACAACACCTGTGTGGAAGCTGAAGTAAGTCCTGAAGGTGATGGGTACATGACACTAGGAGGGTCTCTGGGACTCAGCCATAGTCACAGGGTCATTGAGGAAGGTGGAATTGTAACACAAAAGGACCCCGTGGGGGCCTTCCCACCACAGACCCCTCCCCCCGCCATGTCCTCTGCCTGCCTCTTGTTTGTAGAAATTCCTCCCCTGAGTCACAAATCCTGACTCAAGAATTAAGGATTGAAAGGATGTATCAGTTGGGCCAGGAGAACTGGTAACAATTTAAACAGTGAATCAGCCATAGGGCAGTCACAGAATCTTTAGTTCCTCCCTGAAGTACCTAGATAACAGTATTGGATGCACCTTCCTGATGTTGTTTTACAGATGTTAAAACCCCCACGAAATGAAAGAAGTTAACTGCATGATGACTGTGAGCATGTAGACGCCAGACCCTGGGGTCTGGCCCCTGAGGGTTGATGATGTTAACCCCTGTGACCCCACCCTGTTATCTCACCAGGAACAGATCAGAGAATTGTACGAGAGCTAATCACACACCTTTCAACTTTCTTCCCTCACCTGGCCTTTAAAAATGCTTTTCTGAAACTCATCGGGGAGTTCAAGTTTTTTGAGCACTAGCTGTCTGGACCCCTTATCTGGCACCTACACTAAACACCACACTTTCCTTCACGACAACCCAGTGTCAATAGATAGGATTTATGGTGTGTAGGCGAGCAGAATCAAGTTTGGTTCAGTAACAGGATGATGCAATTATTTATCTGCATACAGCTTCCAATCATCCCCTGAGTTCTGGAGCTCATTAATTCACTCTACTCAGTCCTGCTGTTTTTATATTCAGAGGATTGAGAGTAAAAGAAACAAATAAGTATAATATATAATAAATAACATATAATAAATAACAGAGATAGTGAGCCCATTGGATAAAGTATCTATTATTTTATAGGTTCCATTGAAAGGGTCTGAGGAGGTCCCTGTGGACCCACTAGAAGCTCCCAGAAGATGAGGTAGCCTGGCCGGGCTGAGAGGAGGCCGTGCCCCCATCTCAAGGTGGGACCAGGCCTCTCTAGCAGGCAGCAACAGGAGGGAACAGAAATCGTTCCCCGTTGCTTTGGAGCAGCTTTTTTGTAGGAAATAAATCTTCAGAAGTGAGAATTATAATTGAACCAAGTTCAGCATAACCAAGTGTAATTTAAGCAACAAAAGTTGATGGTTCCAGAAAAGGAAGCTCAGGGAGACCCATCAAGTGGCAGCGAGATAATTGGATGAAGGCCGACCAGGCAGCGCTCTGGGTGCTGGGGGAGAAAACATCTTCGGGCAGGAGAAAAGGGTGCCTGCCTTGTAAGGATGAGGAAGAGGCAGGGGTGGTGTGTTCTTAAGTCTGAGGCTCAGACAGTTTTTGTCTTAAATCTCAGGAATTTCAAGACTCACCAAAAATTACCCAGGAAAAGGTGGTCCCTTTAATCCCAACACTGTCTCTACCTTAGACATTCCCATGTTGACACACCTGTCACCCCACCTCTAATCCAGATCCAGACCAGCCTGAGGACTTGATCACCCCCTCCCTGCTGAGCAAATTCCTCCCTTACTCTCAGCCTCATCCCCTCCCTTACTCTCAGCCTCATCCCCTCCCTAATCACCCCCATGCCGTCATCCCCCACACTGACACCACACCAAGGGCTTGGCATACAACAAACCTTCTACATTACTTAGTAGATGGGGACATATCATCAGCTTTTGGTCCAAGACATTGGAAGAGACAGTTTATCATTCTTTGCCTAGGTCCATCATCCTTATTTTAAGGTAGGTGGCCTTGGGGAAAGAAGAAAATCTCACAGAGATTGTGAGCCCATTAGAAAAACTATTTATTGTTTTGTAGACTTCTTTGACACTAGCTGGCATTCCGAATCCAAGGGCATTCATCTTCCACCTAAAGCGATGTTAACTAAACAAGTACTTGAAACATGGTGTATTTGTTTCCTGGTGTTTCCATAACCAATGACCACAAACTGCAGTTCTGGAAGTCAGAAGGCCATGGTCAAGGGTTAGACAGAGCTATTCCCTCTGGAGACCCTGATGGAGCCTCTGCTGTGTCTCCAGCCTCTGGTGTTACAGGTGACCTGGTGCCTCTGGTCCTTATCGGGCATCCCTCCAATCCCTTCCTCCAACCTCACGACTTCACGTGGGCTTCTCCTCCCTCTGTGTCTCCACTTCTGTCTCATAGGAAGCCTTCCACAGATTCAGGCCCACCTGGAAACCCCAGGATGATCCCATCTTGAGATCTTTAATGTCATGATGTCTGATAGACCCTTTTTCCAAATAAGATCACATTCCAGGGTTCTAGGTAGATGTATTTTGGGGCAGGGGCACCGTCCTACCCACTACACCTGGTATCACTCACTCATCAATTAAACCATAATTTAAGGAGATAACCAGAGTGAGGGTCCAGGGACAGGGATAGTTTTTAGCAATCTGACCTCATCTCACTAATTCAAACTCATTATTGAAAAGATTGCTCTCAGGGACGGGAGAGTCTGAATGACTGCGTTTTACAAAGACATATAACTTCATCATATTGAGCTCTAGAGAGCAGATCTAAAGAGGCCAGAGGTTGCTCCTTCCTGCTGTGACCTGTTCTCACATCTTTCCATACTGAGAGGGTGCTACCACGGCTGCAGAGGGACCACACTTGCATGGCCCAAGGGGGTGCTCAAAGGTACTATCTGCTTAATGATTGCCCCAGGGAGGCATCACAAATGGAAATGTGATCACGGATCTGAATGCCAAGCAAGGGTCTACTTTCCTTAACACACTAATACATTTTCTCCTAGTAGACAGTAAGGATACGTAACTGGCTGTCTTTTCTTTTTCCACCAAGAAGTTCAGAGCTGAATACATGGCTCCAATTTGGTGCTATTCCAGGACCCAAAGCCTAAAGTGCTTCTTTCCCATCTGCCCACTGGTCTGAGCTCTGATTCCTATGGTATTTTCCCATATTCTAACATACCAATTATTTTACTGATTACATATTTTCCTCTAAATGACTTCAAACTTTGCGGAATGAATTAAGGACTGAATGAATGTACAGCTGGCTGGATCGATGGATGATGGGCAGTGAGATGATTGGATGGATAAAAAACTGCATGGTTGAATATGTGGATGAATGATTGGGTGGGTGGATATAAGGCTTGATGGGTGGATGGTGAATGGATGATAGATGGGTGGATGGAGGGATGGATGAATAGATGGAAGACTATCTTACAGGAAGAGGATATTTTAAACCCATATGGGTATTTGAGTCAATTTTAATAAATATAAATATTAAAAATAGAACTATAACTATTGATCAAAGTTTGTCAAAACAGAGTGTTTCCTCCTCTCAGCCATAAAAAGAAACGAAATTGAGTTATTTGTAGTGAGGTGGATGGACCTAGAGTCTGTCATACAGAGTGAAGTAAGTCAGAAAGAGAAAGACAAATACCGTATGCTAACACATATATATGGAATCTTCAAAAAAAAATGGTTATGAAGAACCTAGGGGCAGGACAGGAGTAAAGATGCAGACCTACTAGAGAATGGACTTGAGGATATGGGGAGGGGAAAGGGTAAGCTAGGACAAAGTGAGAGAGTGGCATGGACATATATACACTACCAAATGTAAAATCGATAGCTAGTGGGAAGCAGCTGCATAGCACAGGGAGATCAGCTCGGTGCTTTGTGACCACCTAGAGGGGTGGGATAGGGAGGGTGGGAGGGAGGGAGATGCAAGAGGGAAGAGATATGGGGATATATGTATATGTATAGCTGATTCACTTTGTTATAAAGCAGAAACTAACACACCATTGTAAAGTAATTATGCTCCAATAAAAATGTTAAAAAAATAAAGTAAAATATTAATTAATTAATTAATTAATTAGCCAAGTTTGATTTAAAAAAACCCAGAACGTTTCCATCTACTATAATTCCTTGATTATTTTTTTCATGATTCATATAGCTAGTCTTGTCTTCATTTTTATTTTACCGAAATTAATTTTGTGAGTATCAGGTGTTTTGGTATAAATTTTATAACAAATATCTAGTTCAACAGTCAGCTTGACCATACAAGATTATGCCAATTATACCAAAGATAAACACTGCCTTTGCTTCTTAAGTGCATTATTTCCACACAGATCAAATTTTCTTAATTAAATTTTGTGAAAATGATCACGGTCCATTTTACTGTGTGAAGTTTTATTCTTTGCCACATTTATTTTATGTTATTTCTACCAGCAATTTTCATTATGAAATAAATAAAATGGGCGGTCTATATGTCTCTCTTATTTTAAAAGAAAATTGTGAAAATTCCTCTCACATGTTCTTGAGTTACTTTTGGTTCAGAATTTGTTTACATTGTTGCCAGGTCTTCTGGTGTTTTCTTTTTTTTTGGGGGGGGGGAAGGTTGTTTATTTGTTTGTTTCTGAGGACCTAAAAGCAAATAGAGGGGTTAAAACAGGGGTCAGCACATCAAGGTCAGATGACAGTCAAGGGCTCACATGGGGCTTGCCAAAAGCCGCATCCTGGGAGACTGAGCTCCTGGGGAGAAGTGGGTGCTTGTTAATTCCTTGTTGGCTATAAACACAGCAAGGGTCCCCCTACAAGGTGGGAACTATTGGCCACCAGCACCCCCACTAGCTTCTCCTCCTGATCTCCCACCCAGAAGCCCTTTAACTGTCCTGGGGCCACTCCTGGGCCCCCTCCCCTGCAAGGGGCAGGCTCAGAGCTCACCCTTCCCTCTGCATTCCTATAACTCAGCAAGTCTCTGTCCAGCCTTAGAAACTGATTTTTCCTGATTTAGAGTTTTCCCCCAAAACTCAGCACGCACATTTTAAGGATGAGTGTGTAGCTGAAATACCCCTTGCTGGGATCACAGGTGACAGAAAGCAGCAGGAGGGAGGGGCCGAGGGGCCAGTTCCCACTCCCCAGTCCTGCCTCCTGCCCCAGACTTCCCCTCCCCCTGCCCCCGCCACACAGGGCATCCGTTCAGAAAGCCCTCCACCTGTTGGGACCTTGTCCCCACCCAGACGGGGTTCCTCTGTGTCCCCGCTTTCCAAGGAAATCCAGAAGTTGTTCTTGGGGTCTCCCAGGACTGAAACGTCATACAACCAAACCTATAAAAATGTTTCCAGCCACAGTAGCTTTGGGCAAGCTTGGCGACCACTGGATAAACCCAGTCTGTTGCTTTCTGGGCTCTGGGCACTTTTGGGACAGACCCTGAACATCCGAGTGGGATGTGATCCCAGGAGAAGCTGGAGAGAGTGGAGGAACAGGACTGGATGGAGTTGAAGGAAACAGAGGACACGACCTCCCTGTGGGTGCTGGGTACCATCCTATTGTCGTTCTTGAATGGTGCACCCCGAAAGGGGCCAGGCACAGTGGGCTCCAGCCCAGGAGCTGGCAGTGTGGGGGGGGGGCGGGGGGCGGGGGGCTCTGGAGAGTGGAGGGAAAGGAAGTGGCTCACAGGGACAGTATCAGAAAATCCTTCATGTCTGGGGGACATGTGTCCTGGGCCTGAAGACGAACAGTTTCCTCTGGAAGAGCCTCTCAGGCAGAGAACTAGGACGTTCGAAGCAAGGAGTGAGTCATTGGGGCATCTCCCCCCAAGTCTCCACTGTGGCACTGGGGAAACTTAAGCAGGAGCCATACATGTTTCCTTAGAGACCAGAGAGTGAGCATCGTCAGCTCTGAGGACCACAAGTCGTCCTTTGCAACCAGCTCAAAAGCAGCCGTAGATAATGAGGGACAGGTGGGGGTGGGGCACGTGCCAATAAAGCTTTATTCACACAAACAGGCAGAGGCAGGCCAGAGTCTGTGGATCTCTGCCTTGGAGACCTTGGGGCTTTTCCAGGGAGCACATGAAATGAGGTCAAGTGTCTCTCCAGCTCTCCGAAGAGGAAACAAATTGTAGCTGGGTCGTGGGCCCCCAGGGAGCTTAGGAAGGCAGTGAGCGTACCCTTGCCTGGTGATGGTTAATGGCACAGGCTGATTATTAATGGCACAGGGACAAGGCTCGCAGCAGAAACCTGGCCTGGGGACAGCACCAGGGACACCCAAACGCAGCGCTCAAGATGGAGAGGATGATGGAGAAAGTGAAAAGAATGAAAATGTATCCCCTTTTTTTTTCAGGCCTGTCTGGGTATTAAAAGCCTTCAGGTGCCACGCCTCTGATTCATGGCTTGGCAATTCTTTTGTGGAGTCACCTAAATACTGTGTAGCCAGTTTAGACTTGGAAATGCAGCATTTGAAATATCTTCACTTGACCAAGAGGCCCCCAATGACATTGGAATAATGATGATGGCATATTTTGCATTTCGTTGAGAAGCACATTGGAATAATACAGCTCACGTTGGTCTAGCCCGCGACGGTGATTTAGGAGCGCAGCTCTGATTTGGGGTAGATGGCGGCGGGACCTCTGTCTCCCTCCTCATAAAAGGCCCAGGAGGAAGAGTGTTTCATTTTTACCATGGCTCTTCTGTCTGGAGGGAGCTTTATTTCTACTTAATACTCTTTCAGAAACTCTGCTGTTGACTAAATTTATGAACCGGATAGAAGGTCCCTGTGAGCACAGGGACGTTTGACCCGCGGGCTTCTCCCGCAGCCAGAGCCCAGCACAGGCTTCACTCTGATATTTTGCTTTGCAGAAGCCATCTTCAGATACGGTACAAGGCTGGCGTCTGGGTTCCAAGACTTTAGACCAAGGATGAGCCACTTTCTGGATCTTCCTTTTTTGGGCCAAAGGTGTGTTTTCATTATTTCACTCCTTTGTTCATTCACTTCCTCAGCACACTTTCCTGCGCACGTGGCTGTTCCAGGCCCGGAGATTCTGGATCAGACGAGCATCCCCACCGGGCCTTGGAGCTGAGCCCACCGGGAGGAGACGGCAGCACGTGGAGAGACAGACGGGGGCTGGTGCTGGGGAGAAGCTCGGGCAGGAAAAGGGAGGGGAGCATAAGGGGGTCGCGTGCCATTTTAGATGGAATAATCAAAGCCCCCCACCCCAAAAGGTAGCCCTTGAACCCAAACCAGGAGGGCTGAGGGTGCAGACAGACAGAGCCCAGGCAGGGGTCGGGGGGAACAAGTGAGGTGATGTGTACGTGATGTGCTGAAGGAACAGCGGGGTGGACGTCCCACAGGAGGAAGATGAGCACAGAGGGGTCTCAGGCCTGGAGGGTCTTTGCGGGGATCTGGTAGGTTCTCAGAGAAGAATGGGGCCACAGAAGGGTGTGGAGCTGTCTCTTGGCCACAGCATTTTAAAGAGGTCCTGAGGCTAATGCTTATGTGCATGTTCTTTGGAGACCCCCTGAGGATGTGGTCCCAGTGTCTGGAGAGCCGGCATCACACAGGATGTCAAGTCGGTGGGTTTCCCAGCCCTCGAAGGAAGGCAGCCTTCGCTGTTCACAGCAGCCAGATGCAGAAGGGAAAAATCTCAGGGCTTCACCTCCACCTAAGCTGATGGAGAGCGTCTGGGAGGGCCACATCCTGCTCCATTCTGTAAACAGGACCCCACAGAACAGGCAGGGAGAGAGGAGAGGTGGCGGCGTGTCCTGGAGCCTGCATCGTGGGGGGCCTCCAGGACCTGGGACCTCTGACACTTAGGTTCTCCCAGGGGTTTGGGAAAGGAGGAGGGTGATTGGAAAAGGGAAAGGACCTAGGAGGGAGGGGGGATGAGGCGGAGGGGGAGGGAGGGAGAAAAAGAAGAAGGGAGGGACTGAGGGAGGATGGAGGGAGGGACGGGGGGAGTCAAGCCTAGTGCAACTTCAATGCACAAAAACCCTGTGCATTTCCCTTGTTTCTCATCTGTCTTCTGTTTTCTTTGGAAGGAGTCTGCATCTGTGGACACATCTGAACTTAGAGGGTCCTTCGGCCAGGGCCCAGGAGGCGCTGCCCTGGGTTTTCCCGTTCATTCCACCCATCTAGCAGGGCCAGAGCAGCAGCGGTTAGAAGCAGTTTCTAGGTGGCAGCCGGCTACCAGAGATGGATGGTGGCCCGTGGCACTCGGTGGTGGGTGGATGGTGCCGGGAGGCTGAGGGCCTCCATGTGGGTCTGGTGTGTGCGATGGCTGCACAAGGGCCCACTGGCTTCCTGTCCCACAGAACCCATCCTTCCCAAACTGGAGCAAGGCCACTATGGAACAGAGCCTGGTAAGGTAAGGAAGCAAGAGAGCAAATGGAAATCTGATAAGAGAACAAAACAGACCACAGCAGGCTGGACTCACTGGAAGCTTCCTTCTTATCATCATCATTAACTCATGTCGTTAGGAAACAGCAGTGCTTAGGGCTGCCAGGAAGGAAGAGCATAGCCCCTCCTTAGGACATCCATTTGCAGCAGGGGGGTGCCACCAGGCAGTAAGGACCCTTGGAGCCCAGCCCCTGCAGGGTTGATCATTTGCAGGATGCCTTTGAGATCCTTAGAGCAGGTGGTCCCATAAGCTTTGTCAGCACCGATGCTCCATGAAAGAGGCAATAGTCGTATGGTCAATGTGCTTTACGCTCAAGGTCAAGCACCCAAATTGAATTAAAACCCAGTTCTCTTTGGCTTATGGTTGTTGTGCAGCACAGCGGCCAGTCTCTGCACTGATCTTTTTCACACAGTGCAGGTCAGACAGTATTAGTTTCCAGGGGCCACTGTAACAAATGTAGCTCAAAACAATATAGATTTATCATCTCAGAGTTCTGGACATCAGAAGTCCAAGAGGGGCCAGTAGGGCTGCGTTCCTTCTGGGGTATCTAGAGGGAAATCTGACAAAAATCAAGAAGCCAGAGACTCAGTTTACGAGCAAATCCCTGGATGGAACCACCACGTGGGATCATAATGCACTTCCTCCCTTAGAAAGCCAAGAGCAATCCATGATCTTGTAGACAGATGACATGAATTCACAATCATTGAGTTCAGTTCTCACCCAAAACTCAGACAGTACGTAATCAAACAAGAAGAGGAAAACAAAGTCTATTTAAAAGGCACACATCTACATCATTATGAAATTAACAAAGTATGAATCAAACCGTGTATTATTTGAGGAAAAAAGTCATTGGGGCTGATCTGTCTTGAGGATTAAGAGATACGTGGTTAGAAAGCAGGGCTCCATCCCTGAGTCAGTCTCTGATGGCTGCTGTGACAAAGGACCACAAACTGAGGGGCTACGAACCATATGGATTTATTGTCTGGCTCTTCTGGAGGCCAGAGATCCAACACTGATCTTGTGGGGCTAAAATCCAGGTATCAGGTGAGCTGGGTTCCTTTTCCAGGCTCTGGGGGGTGGGGGGAGAATCCTTGCTATGCTGTTGTGATGTGAGATAAGAAACGTATGTTTGGTTTTTCTCCCTAATGACACAGAGCTCCTAAAACACTCAGGATTTCCTAAGTCATCAGAGTGATGAAGGTGAAATGGGTCTGTTTGCTAATCATATAACAACCAGCAACCACACCAGGGTTTATGGTAACTAAGCGACTTTTGGAAAGTCTCTAAAGATGAGGGTTGGTTGCCAGGGGAACCAACCAAGCGATCAGGGGCTGGAACCTCCAGGGAGGGGAGAGGAGCTGAAGGTTGAATCAATCACCAGTGGCCAGTGATTCGATCAGCCACTCCGAAGTAATGAGGGGTCCACAAAAATCCCTACAGTATGGGGTTTGCTGAGCAGTTGGAGGGGCTGGGAGGGTCATATGTTAAGAGGGTGCATGGAGGTCTGCCCACGCACCTGTCCCACACCTGGCACCGTGCATCTCTCCCATCCCGCTGTTCCTGAGTTGTAGCCCTTATAGTAAATTGGTCACCTCATAAGTAAACTGGTTTCCTGAGTTTTGGGAGCTGCACTAGCAAATTACTGACCCCAAGGAGGAGATCACGGGACCTCTGATGTGCAGCCGGCTGGTTAGAAGCACAGGTGACAAACTTTTATTTTGTTTCTAGTATTTTTAGTTTTTATTTGGTGTGTTCTACATCATTACATTCTCCTCTTGGATATTAGAAATTCCTTATTTTCTTTATAAATATGAGATCCAATCTTTCTAATTCCAAAATAAGTCATTTTATTATTTTATTGGTATTTATGTTGGTATTCTTTTCCATGGCATAAAATGAACATGGTTTACTTTCTTTTACATATATATTTTAAATGCATTGTTTTCTGTCATGTTATTACTTCATACAATTTATTTTGTACATTTTAATAATTATCTTAATATTTGCACTCATTGGGGAAATACTTTCCAGAATTTAATAGTTTTAACTTATAACACTTTATTACATTTTCTTGCATCATCCTTGTTTGAAATATTCACTCTGAAATAAGATCACACATTATCTTGATTTTCTTGTACTGAATATTTCTTCTCTTTGATCCAAAAAGCACATTCACTACTCTAATTTTTTCTAACAACAGAATTACTTTATTTCTTAAATTTTTTTTAAGCTGTGTGTGTCAACAGTTTTTTTTTTTTTTTTCCCTTTGAGATTGAACTACTGTTAGCACTAGGGAAAAGAAATATTTCAATCGACAGTTGAAATTTTTAATCAGCTCTACACTCTGTATATATAAGAGTCTCTTTAACTTTAAAGACAATTCCTCTGTTGTCCCACTGGATGAGGTATGAGCTCTAACATGGCCGGATCATGACTCCCACCTGTTCTTACAGAGGTAACATAGCTCGCTAGCAAAAAGGTAACAATATTCCCCTTAAATCTGACTGTCTTAGCTTACATCTTTCATATTTTCTTTAGTAGACTTATACTGAATTGAACTTCCGCCTGTGAAGAGGAATGAGGAAGATAAAGAAATTGCATCCATTGATAATTCATTTTGTGAAAGTGATTCTCAAGGCATCCCATACAATTTCCACAGACCCCCAGGTTAAGGTGACAACCTTAACCTGGGGGTCTGTGCTCACTCCTGTTAGTGTCACGATCATGCGGTGTGGAAACCCACACACCTGGTGTCTGTCGGGAGGGCTGGGAGCTCCAGCCGGTGCAGAGAAGGAAACACTTTGCTTTGCACCCTCCTTTCCCAGCTTCAGAGGCCACCTGTTTTCATTGGCTGGTGGCACCTCGTCCCATGGCACTTTTTCCTGCCTCTTCCGTCATCATTCCTCCTTCTCTGATGACTCTCCTGCCTCCCTGTGACAAGAACCCATGTGGTTACATTTAGGGCCTCTGAGAGAGTCCAGGCCCTCCCGCATCTCAGATCCTTAGCCCATTCACCCATCAAAGCCCCTTTTGCCGTGAATGGAGGCTTGTTCCTAGGTTCTGAGGATGGGAGCCTGGGCATCTTTCAGGAGGCAGCCGGTTCCTGGAGGGCAGGTGGGGGCCATGCCTGCTGCTGTGCTCGGAGGCCTGAAGAGGTGCCCGCTGACCCTGGATCATTTCTCCAGGGAGCCGGGTGAGTGCCAGCATAATGCAGGCCCCAGGAAGATCAGGACACGGCACCAGGCAGCACGCAGGGCGAGACAGTGCAGTGTGAGACTTCACATCTCTCTCCGGTTCTGTTTTCTATTTCGTAAAGAAGAGGTGGCGCTTCCACAGCACAGAGTAAACAGGAGCAGGACTGAGGTTCAGCAGGGCATGCGGCTCCTTTCCTGGCTCTGGGCAAGTCCACCTTGTGCTCAGCTGTTGTTATTCATCTGGTGTGTGGGTGTGAGTTCCTGGTGTGAGTGTGAGTTCCAGGAGCGTAAGTGTGTGAGTTCCTGGTGTGTGAGTGTGTGACTTCCTGGTGTGAGTGTGTGAGTTCCTGGTGTGCGAGTGTGAGTTCCGAGTGTGTGAGTTTCTGGTGTGTGTGAGTTCCTGGTGTGTGAGTGTGAGTTCCTGGTGTGAGCGTGTGAGTTCCTGGTGTGTGTGTGAGTTCCGAGTGTGTGAGTTTCTGGTGTGTGTGAGTTCCTGGTGTGTGAGTGTGAGTTCCTGGTGTGAGCGTGTGAGTTCCTGATGTGTGTCAGGTCAGTGAAGCTGCTCCCATGACCATCACTGTGGGGACATCAGGGCCACCCTTGCTGCTCCATGCTCATGTTCCCCGTGCCCCCATGCCGACAGACCCCATGAACCAGGTGTCTCTTTTGTGACCATAGAAGCATCTCAGGGCTTTGCCCTGTTCCCAAGACTACACCAGTGGCCCTGTACTTTGTCCCCACAGGGCTCTCTTTTTGGTGTCCAAATGCCATCCAGCACCTTGTCTGGGCCATGAGCCAAGGGGGTGGGAGTCTGACAGCTGTGGGTGTGGCATCATAGCATGGCAGGTCCTGGCACACATTGCAGCAGCCTTTGAAAGCAGGAGGGACACAGGACGACCTCATGTGAACATGACGAGGCCGCCACGTGGAAGAGCCGGGGCCCTAGAACTACCTTGCCAGATAGCAGGTGGGGCGGGGTGGGCAGGTGTGTGCCCCAGAACCTTGCTGTGGCCTGGGCTCCCTTCCCCCGCAAATCCCACCCAGGCCCGGAGAAGGGCTGGGGTCTGGGAGGAGCTGCCCAGGACTGAGATCTGGGACGAATTGCCCCCCACCAGCATGTTCCCTGGGGAGGGGGCATCGGTGGAACTGAGAACCACATAGCAAACAGGAGAGACTGGCCCACATCTGTCAAGCAGGGTAATGAGCTGGATTTATAGAAAAGGAAACACAATATGATTCCGCATAACGGCTGTTGACAGAGATTCAGGCTGTTTGTTCTAGGATATTAAACTGACAAACAGCAAGGGTTCGCTGGGCTCCCCTCTCTGATTTGCGGGCTCCTGTCAAAAGGTGTGTGCGTGGCTGTGCCAGTCCGATGGCCAGACCAAGCAGAAGGGTGAGGAGGGCCATCCTGGTGGTGATCTGCATTCGAACACCTCCCAGGACCTGCTCCCCAGATGAGCTGTTCACCAAGGAAATGGGGTAGAAATGTTACTGCTTTGCTGTCAGACAGAACAGGCCATATTTTTTTAAATTTAATTAAGACCCAAGACCAGGTTTGCATAATTAAATTTAGGCTGTGAGTAAGCACGAAGACAGATGGACTGGGTGTCATCGCTGACACCCTGGAGGTGAGGATCTCCCCCCGGCAGCTCCCTGCTGGCCACGGTCCTAAATTCTGTGGCTGCGTCTCAAGTATGCAAAATACTCCAACCACTTTGTTGCTTTGTTTTGGTTTGTTTTTTAATCTCTGAGGAATGTTCTCCGGGTGCAAGCAAGCCAGAGAGGGTAAAACGTGGATCACTTTTCCTGACGTCCTCGCACTCACTCAGCACCTCTCTGCATGCGAGTCTGTTCTGCAGAGCATCCTTGTCCTGGCGGGAAGCAGCCCAGAGTCGGAAGTCCCCCATGGACCTGGGCAGCCTGCGGGGATGGGCCACATGCCTGGAAAACCCTCTGTCAGCAAATAACAGACACTTAGCTGGAGAGATTCAATAAGATGGGAAATTATTGTTTCGACCATAATTTACTTAAGGAAATGGAAAAGATGAGTCAAAGACCCTGGCAATGGGGTGAGGAAGATGGCATCTGGCCTTTTTAAAAGAAAAAGAACACATGTAGGGGGGAAGGAAGGAAGAAAGACAGAGCAGAGACGGGGGAAGAAGGGTGGAGGGGGAAGGAGCAGGTGGGCAGAGACAGACGGACCTCACCTCGGGACAGCAAAGCCTTCCTGTCCACTGGGAACTTGCCCCCCATGGGAGCAGCGGCCCCGAAAAGCCACAGAGCCTAGAGAAGACCTCTCTTGGGATCCAGAGCCCTCACCCCACAGCTTGAGGCTTGCGTGGCTTTGGGAAGTCCAATAGGCCCATCTCAGGAGCAGAGAGCAGCCGTGATCATCTTCATCGTAGCAGCTCTAAGGGATGTGGGCAGAGAAACATTTTCCCATGGAATTTACAGAACAAGGAAAGGCAAGCTGAGGATGAGCCAGGCTCAGGAGTCTGTCCAAATCCCCCTGTCCCTTGAGCTTCACTGCCACCCTTGTCTGCCCGCAGGTAAACTAGATCCAGGCTGGTGGGAAGGGGTGGCTGGAAAACGTGAAAGGGCTCAGGGACAGATGGTTTGTAGAAACTGTCTGTTAAAGGCTGTGAATGAGAGACCCATACTCAATTCAAAACCAAACAAAGTGTGTTCTTTGTTAAAGTTATCCTCTGACCCTAGCAAGACGGTAGGACAGTGTCCTTCCTTGCTCTTGGAGGAAGCTGCCTCAACGTTCAGAGGCCCTCTCACCAAACACACACCTGCACTCTGCCTTTTAGGGTCATGTGACAGCGTAATCCTAGGAGTCCCGAGAAAGCATCAAGGTGAGAAGGGCCTTCGATCGACCGACCTGGTGTTTGTGGACCAAAGGGCGTTTCAAGAACATGGGTGAATTGTGCTACCCGGGTGGGTTAAACCCTCACCCTGGAACAATGCTTACACCAGAACATTGCTAAACAGGAGCGCTACGCTGGCATTCCTTCCCACACCCTGATACACCCCAAGGCGCCCTCTCCTGATCTCTGTGTGGACCCAACCTCCTCCCTTTTCCTCTTTCTCTTGCCCTGCTCTGCCTTCCTGTCCATGCAGGATCCCTCCGCCTGCCTTAGAAGCACACATTTTACCTTTTTTGGTGGAGGGCTCACTTGGACGGGTCCACACTTTGGCTACAAATTCAAATCTAACAAAAGAGCTGGTCCACCAAACACGCCCATCCATTGGAGTAGACAGGGCTTGACTCCATCAAAAACTGGGGACAAGGCACCATCACAATCAACACGGCAGAGAAGCAGTTTGCAGGAATATTTTGCAGCTCATCAGGAAAGTTCTGGTTGAGAGAATGAGCTTCTTTCTAAAAAGAAGCCCTGGGAAGCCCCCTCCTCATTTCTGAGTTCGCTCGGTTCCAGAGGGATTTATGGTTGTATTATTCGTAAATCTCTTCAAAGATGTAAACAGGGTGATTGTGCCTTTGTAAGATATTAATAACTTAATGAGTCTGTGCCATTTGTTTATGTAAATGGATAATGGAATCTCTACAGGGACCAAATATAGTATTACAATCTGGTAATTCAATGACTGTTATCACACACACACAAATACTGTGCTGTTGGAGAGACCAAGTCCTGAGTGCTAACGGAATAATCATAGTTCAGGTTTCCCTCCAGGCTCCTGGAAAGAGCCAGGGTTGAAGCTTCCCCTGAAGGGCTGGGACCCCCAACGCCCTCAGGGAGGGCATGCCGGACCCATGTTTCCTCCTCTCAGCCTCCCACTCCTCCTAGGAAGCTCCCAGGCCTCCGGGCCACCCTCCACCCTGTCCTCAGCCAGAGATGGGCCCTGCTGTTTCCCAGCCCTAGGCCATCCTCCTCTGCCCGCAGCCAGCAAAGCTGGACCAGTGTCCACATCCTCCTTCTCAGAGCATCACTGGTCCCTGATCCTCCAAGCAACTCAGCCTTCGGGTCCTGATATGGCTGAAGTGTGACCCTCCAAATCCATAGACTCGAGTCCTAAACCCCAGGGCCTCAGAATGTGGCTGTATTTGGAGATGGGCCTTTGAAGACGTAATTAGGTTACAGTGAGGTCATGTGGGTCCTAATCCTCTGATGGGGGTCCTTGTAAGAAGAGGAGATCAGAACACAGACACACACAGAAGGACGACCATGTGAAGACACAGGGAGAAGTCAGCGTCTACAAACCCAGGAGAGAGGTTGGGAGGAAACAACCCTGCGACACCTAGATCTTGCACTTTCAGCCTCCAGACTGTCCAAGCTCCATCTGGGGTGTTGTGTGGGGCAGTCCTTCCGAGGAAGACAAGGCCCTCTGCCCCCAACCCGGTCCCAGCTGCTTTTCCAGCCCACCCATCACTCTTCCCTCCCTGAGCCGCTTGCCCAGGGAGACAGGACAAAGGCCAAGCACAAGCACAGAGAAAGCTGTTGCTCTGGGCACCCGACTGCAGAGGACCAGGCAGGCGTGGGGCTGTGGGCAGGGATGCACCCAGCTGGGTGCTGCAGGACTGAGGGACCCACTTGGAAGTCAGACACTGTGTCAGCTGGACAAGACAGCGCTGGGAAAGTAGACAGTCGCCGTCCCGGCCCCGCACGGGGTAAACTGAGATCCTGGCAGGGCCAATGCCTGCTCCTTGGCTGGGTGACTTGGGGTCGTCCCACGGGAAGGTTCTGCAGGGCTGTCACAGAATTAAGTAGCACTACCCCCGCTACAGAGCCGGTGTCCAGAGAAGGATGGGGCCCATGGGTGTCTCTGCAGCTCACTCTCTTGTTGGAGACTAGGGAGGCTCAGTGAAATGACCCCTGGGTCCCTTCCACACCCCAAGGGCGAGGGCGGGGAGGACCTCAGTGGTGGGTTGTCACCTCCTCCTCCCTCCCCTGCCCCATCTTCCGCTCTTGCTCTGTGGCTCAGAGAGGGTGGTTCCATTGCCCCCATCCCAGCTTCCTTGTCTCTAGATCCCAGGGATCGCTGGGTGGTCCCTTCCCTCAACTTCAATCATCTGAAGTTAAAAAACGAGAAAGAAAGGGAAAAAAATTACCCACTCACCATTAATCTCAGAATGACAGGGCTTCTTGGAATTTAACTCTGAAGATGAGCAGCTCTGTACAGAGACATCCTTTGGGGGCTCAACCAGCACCCACAGCCCCTCCCTCGGGGTCCCGGCTCCTCTCAGGTAACCAGGTAACAGGGTCTCAACTGCACCGACCTCTGGAGCCAGCTTGAAGGGCTGTTGGCAGGGTCACCCCACCCACTGCAGGGTGCGAAGCAGCACCTCCCCGCGGTGTACTGCATCCCTGGCCGGCCCCACTGCACTCCAGTAGTCCAGCAGCACCCTGCCCTAGGGTGGAACACCCCAAACTATCCCCAGAAGTTACCAGGTGTCCCTGGGCAAAGTCACCAAGCTCTAAGTCTCGTCTCCTGTCTCCCCACTCCCTTCTGGTGTTATGTTCAGATGTCTCACAGGTCTGCCCCTTTCGTCCCAAGGAAAAGTCAGCTCTGGTCGCACATGTGCACACACTTACACATGTGTGTTTGCACACTCACACACACACACAGCTTTCCCTCCCAAGCCTCTTTGTCTTCTCTGTAAGATGAGGTGACAATGCTCTTCACAGTGTTAGGACGGAGATTATCTGAGATGACACCAGCACTTTCTGGGTCTTTTATAGACTGAAAGTTTGTGCCCCAAATTCCTATGTTGAAGCCCTAACTCTCCCAGTGGGATGGTGTCAGGAGGGGGGTGGTCTTTGGGCAGTGACTAGGTCATGAGGGTGGGCCCCCACAATGGGATTAGTGTCTTGTGTCCCACAAGAATGAGAAAAGAAAAGAATGAGATGCCAGATCCCCCTCTCTCTCTGCATGAGGGGACACGGCAAATAGGCAATGGGACCAGGGCCCTCCCCAGCACTGAGTCTGGCCTTTAGCCTCCGAGCTGTGGGCACATGTGTCTGCTCAAGTCAGCCCCCATAATGTATTTGGCCATTGCTGCCAGAGCTGAGACGTGAGGTGGGTGTGTTATGGGTGCCTCCCCGCTCATCCAGGGGGTGTGCACTCAGGCCCTACTGGCTGTCTTCACCCTCGGGAACCTACTGGCCACGAGCTCATCCTCCATCCTCACCAAGTCCTTGTCACCCCGGGGGCTGGGAGGGGAAGCTGGGCCATGTGATGGCCTCTGGCTCCATTGGAGCTAAGCCTGGGGTGAAGAGGACTCAACCCCCTTCCTCCCTTGGGGTCTCAAGCTCTGTAAAACCAGGGGCATGGAATCCAGCCAGGGGCTTTGTGTGTCCCCCCTCCCTGTGTCCACACACCGCTCCCTCGCCTGCATCTCAGCACTCACCTTCTCCTCTGCAACCTCCTCCCTCCGTCCCCACCTTTCTCCGACTGCCCGCTTACCTGAGTGATGACATTAACTCTCATCTTCTCTGAGTCCTTCTGTTGTGTTGTTTCCTCCTGTTTATTTGTGAGCTGCCAAGTGAAACAGTTACCAGCTCGAATTTCTACTGTGGATAAACAAATACAGAAAATTAACAGATGTGTTTTGCAGATGCACTTCACAAAAATAATCTCCCTCCTGATGAGGAGAAGCATCAGGAAGCTGAGCCGTGAGGGGCCCTGAGCACCCGTGGATGCCCTTCCCGGCTCTGATGGCAGGAATTTGAGAATCAAGGAGGAGAAAGGACCAGCCCAAGACTGGAGCTGGTGGCCAAGTGTGATGTGGGCACATGGGAGGGCGGCTGTGAGGGGACCGAAGATGGGGAACTGATGGGGGAGAGGTGGGCAGCAAGCCAGGGCCTCGGGGTTACGGGCTGGACCAGGTGGCTGTGAGGTTCCCTGGAGCCCATGGGGTGGAGGAGGGGGAGATAGAAGACCCTGGAGAAGATACAGAAGTCAGGTTTCAGGACGTCAGGAGGGACTCAGGCCAGGAGAGCTTTGACCCCTGGAATGGAAACTCAGATGAGAGTCTGAAAGCAGTCCTGACGTGGCGGGACATGGCCCCTGTGACACCCAGCCCCACAGCAGGTGGTCCCGCAATTCAAGATGCCCCCAGACCACAGGTAGATGTCCTCACAGTCCTGGGGGATGAGGGGATGCAGGGAAGGGAATCAGATAGGTGTGCCCCCCACGCTCATTCCTTATAAACCCCTAGCCCTTCATCCAGCTGCTCTGAGTGTCCTGACCCTGGTCCCCAGCAGATCCCCACCCAGAACCACTGACCAGGATGCTAGGAGCAGCTGGGACCTTTTTCTGCTCTCGTCTTCCTGGTA
Organism: Mesoplodon bidens; assembly: GCF_964165515.1. NCBI lineage: Eukaryota > Metazoa > Chordata > Mammalia > Artiodactyla > Ziphiidae > Mesoplodon > Mesoplodon bidens. The sequence goes on along the minus strand of NC_138167.1, from coordinate 59,258,276 downwards.
GGAGCCGCCTCCCCAGATCCCATCCCCGGGATGCTGCCGGGCAGGCCCTGCCCAGAGTGAGTGGAGTCTGGGCTCCCAGCCCGCGTTTGCAGGAGATTCAGGGCAGCAGAGCTGGCGGGGTTCTCCCATGGGCTCGGGGCGGCCTCAGTGAGCCAAGCTCCTTTTCCGCTGACTCGGTGTCTGCACGTGGACCTGTGCGTATCCTTTGCATTTTTACTCTTTTTACGCAAAATGGGTTAGTCTCCCAGCTTTAACCTACAAACACCTGGAATGTTTGTGTTTCTCTCCTGCTGAACAGAAAACACAAAGCCCAGTGCTCCGGTTTCCCTCCTCTGGGTCGTCTGCCATAGATGTCAGGTACCCGTCCTCCCCCGAGGGTCTGGACCCCCCACGGGCACATGACGTGCCCACCTGCACACAGACACACAGTCACACCTGTGTGCACACACACACACACCTTAATTCACTCCCAGCCTAGACGCCATCCTGCAGGTGCTGAGACTTGCTCAGTGAGTGAATGAGGCCTTCTCAGCATGCAGGTCTGGTCCTGGGGAGGAAATGCTCTGTACAGATTTTATTTCTTCTTACATGAAAGGCGACAGAGGCTCATAGGAAGAATTTAATTTGCCTTTTCTTTCAGGAGTGACTGTTACACAGAGGTGGCTTTCTTCTCATCTAATTTTACCCACAAATAAAATAAAAGACTCAAAGAATATCAGAACTGAAAGAGTTTAGTCCAAGCCCATCACCTGATACCCGGGGAGAGAGACAGGAACAGTCCAGTGCCAGGCTATCTCCTGTCCAGGAGCGGGTGGGAGACCAGGGACACGGAGGGGACTGAGGAATGGGGTGCGGACCAAGAAATGGGGTGGGGGTCCAGGGACGGTGGGTCCCCTTGGGGCTCCCACACAACTTGGGGACCACCTGCCTGCCAGGTATGAGGCAAAGTAAAGTACAGGGGCCTCTGGAACGTCCTCCCTGTTCTTGGGAGGGCGGCTGCCGCAGAGCCACACCAGAGGTGGGGCCCCTGCAGCCAAGATCCTAGCAGACAGGCGAGGGGACTAACAGGTTCCAAGAGATACGAGGTTTGGGAGGTTAACAGGCTGGCCTGGCTGCTGTCCTCCCAGAGGCCTGCTGCGCACTTGGCCCCAGCACCTGGGCACTTGGATTCTGAGGGTCCTAGCCCTCCCATTAGGAGGGGCGCTCTGCGCCTGGACTGTCAGACCGTGTGGTTTGGGCTGAGTGCAGGGTTTCCTGGAGTCTGGAGTTTGGGTGCCCGCCAGGCATGACCAGCCCTCTGACACATCCTGGGCACAAGCGTCTGATGGGCTCCTCTGGTAGACAGCATCTCACATGTGAGGTCACTACTCATTGCTGGGGCATTGAACACAGCCTGGTGACTCTCCGAGCAGGACCCTGGGAGCCTGCCCTGGTCCTCGGGCTTCACCTGTGCACTTGCCAACTTTGCTGTGTCATGTCGCCCTGACAAATCTTAGCTCTGAGGACTACAGGCTGAGTCCTGTGGGTCCTTCTAGCAAATCACGGAGCCTGGGGGTGGTCCTGCGGACCCTGACACATGCTTCAGGATCTCAGAGAAAAATGACAAAGTTTCCTAGAGGTTGAGGTGCCTGGCCAGCAATTTGGGGTGAATGACAGCCGGTGACAAGTGATCACCTCAGTGGGCCTGCATTTGTACCCACAGACTGGTCTGGCCTGGGGCCGCGGCTGATGTGCATCTCATGTCTGTGATCCCAGGGGGCTTGTGCAGTTCTGGAGCCTACGGTTTTCTTTAACATTGTCTCCCGAACATTTGCTCTCATTGTTCGAACTCTTTTAAAAACATAACTTTAATAGGTGTCTAAGGATCTACAGAGTATAACTGATTGTTGTTACTGGTCATTCATTCTTCTAAGAAAAATCACCATTTTCCTGTGCTGTTCTTGAGGAGAAGAATGTGGACAGACCAGACCCCACTGTCCCGGGTGCACATCCAGGGGCGGGAAAGATGACAAACAAGTGGACGAGGAAGATAAAACAGGATCATGAGATGGACATAAACCAGAAATCATTTAGGCCACTGACCTTTTTACCTGCTAAGTATCAAAGGAATTAATATCTTTGTGTGAAAATCTGTGAGTGCATCTCAGATCATGTCCTGAAGATAAATTCCTAGACATGAAATCCCTGGCAGAGAAGTATGAGCATTTACGGCTCGACACACGCTGTTCGGGCAACTCTTGCAACTTTCCCCTCTCTGGAGAGCTCTTCAGGTCAATAACTCACTCCTGAGAACCTCCTTTCCTGTTTTCAGGTGGGCCTTGGGGTTCCACTGCACCTGGTTGTACACGTGGGCCCAAATTGTCCACCACGGTCTCTGCCGCAAGGACACGACTGCACCCGCCCCACAGATTCACAGTTCTCCATCAGGTCGGGGCAGGGAGAGGCCTCCAGAAGGAAGTGGAATCCGTGTTCCCTCTTCTCCGAATCCCAGCGCTCGGGCCCCTTGGTCCCGGCAGGAGAGCAGAATCACCAACAAGGATGAAGTGTTCACCTTTCAAGGGGATATCGGCACTGTTCTGGGCTTCCCGTTTTTATCATGTAGTAAAGTAGCCCCTTCCCTGTCTTTTACCCTTTGCGTTCACGTAAGGTCGCTTACTCTCACCAAGTTTAAGTTCTTCTGAAGAACACGTGTGCCGTCAAGCAGCTCACAGTCCCCACCCCGCCTGTCCCAGATCTCCGTGCCGGCCACCGGGGTTTTACCTGCATAACTGGGGAATCACGGGCGTGTGTCACGCACTCTCCCTAAAGTGGCTTTTAAGCGTACAACGGACAAATCACAGGGAGCCTCGTCCCGCGCTGTTTGACTGACTGATGCTCACAAGCGGTGGTGTCATCTCCTTGGCACAGCATCTTAAAGGGTCCTGATGCTCATGCATCATCGGGGTCTCCAGAGGAAGACAGATGAGCCTGTGATGAAACTGTCACCGTGGACCATCTGCCACGCCGTCCCGGTCACTGTCTCCTCCGAGTATTCGCTCAGTTTCCCTATAGGGCGGCTCCCTGGACGTGCATCCCGTTAAGCCCCTCTGCAGTCCCCACGTCCACCGCCCCCCTTTTCTGCTCATCGCCCCCCCCCCTTGGCCTCCCATCCACTGGTCCACACGGCCGGCACAACCGGGCTGCCCCCCGTGGCACAGGGAGCCAGCCGGTTCCTCAGCGGCCGCTCTGGCCACGGCATCAGTAAAGATTCCCACCTGCTGCCGCCCCCGACCTGCTCACGGTGACCCCCGGGGGAAGCCCTTGTCCTAGCCCTTCTGGCCCCTTGAAAAGAGACACTGGTTGGCAAAGAGGAAGAGAACATGAGCCTCAGGCATGGCTGCCAGCCAAGAACCTCTCCCGGCCTCTCAAAAATGCACTTGAACTTGCATTACTGGAATGGCTTCCAGTAACTCAGCCAGGTTGACTTGAAGGCTAAAATAACAGGCTTTGCCTCAAATCTGTTGATAAATCTTGGGACGATGCAGCCCGGTTTGGCAGGCTCCATGTGTGGCCTGGAATTGTGCCATGTGCCACGGAATCCACAAAGCCTGGTTTCCAAAACACAAACCTGCTGTTCCACACACCAGCCTCCATGATCCATGCAACGTTTCTCCACCTCCGCCTGGAGACGCTAGGCCGGGCAGGTCACTCTCTGCAATGGGACCGTCCTGAGCACTGCAGGCCAGCGGCTTCCCTGCCCTCTGTCCAATGGCCGCCAGTGGCACCCTGCTCCAGTCGTGTTGACCCAGACTGTCTAAAGATGTTGCCACCTGCCCCCCGGGAGGGAGCAGACTGGTCCCCAGCTGAGCGCTGCTGGGCTAGTGGGGTCTGACCCTGGCCACCTTCCCGGGGCCCCTCATCTTCCCAGCGGGCATGCCGCACGTTCTGCCGTGGTTCCTAGCAGCTCTCCCCACGGCTGCATCCTGGGGCCTTTGCTGCCTTGATGGCACAGCTGAGTCGAAGCCGTCCAGGTCCTCATCACAGGGTCTGGGACAGGGAGTGCCTGACCAGCGCACACAGCGTCCCCCTCCTTCACACGTGGCCCCTCCGCACGGCCTCCCCGCTGCCAGCTTCCATGTAGTTCCGCCGACCCAGACCCCAAGGGAGAGGCCTCAGACCAGGTCTGGGTGATGCAGGGGCCACCTGCACCTTGGGAGCAGGCCTCCCTCCCTCTGCACCAGCCTGGGAGTGCATCAGGGGCTGGCCTCGTAGGTGAGCTCCTGGGTCCAGGCCAAGAGCAGACCCTGTGGGTACAGCCGGGCACCCAAGGCCCCAGCCCCAGCCCGTGCCTTCTCACATTGGCCACAAGGCTCCTCCTTGCCAGGCCCCCGGACCCCTGCCCCTCCAGAGGGACTGCCTGTTCCCTCTCTTCCCCGACCGCCGGGCATCAGCCCTCACTGGATGGCTGGTAAGAAGGTGGGAGAGCCTGAGTGAATGTGACCTGCAGCCACGGGCTCAGTTCCAAGCTGGCTCAGCCAGGGCTGCACGTGGCTCCTGGAACCGGCCCGTCCTGTGTCTGCAGGTGCCTGGGGAAAGTCGGGGTTCCACACTGACCTGCCGCTGCCTCCCGGCCTGAGGGTCTGCATGTCTGCCTGGACGCGTCCCTCCAGATGCTCCTGGCTGCCCCTCCAGGCAGGTTCCAAGCTGGAGGCACAGCAGTGAACAAACCGGGGACGTCCAGAGCCCTGGCCCCGCACCCATGGGGCCTCCCTAGTAATACCATGGCCCCATATGATTATTCCATTGATACCCATGATTGTCATGTTATATCAACACCGGATAATAAATAACCTAGTCACTACGACGGTGGCAGCAAGAAGAAGTCACTTTGGCACCAAATGAACAGCAGTGTGGTTCTCTCTGCTTCTCAGATGTGAAAGAGCAGGCAGCTGCCTGGGTCCCATGGGAAGAAGACAAGGCCCAGGGGCGGGCTGGGCACCCACTGCATCCCTGGGTCCCCTCTACTTGTCTCCACCCCCCTCCCCTGGAAGATCCTCGGGGAGAGACCACAGGGAGAGGTCTGGGCCAGGCTGGGGTGTGTTAGTGTGGGGGGCCTGAGTCCCCAGCCTGTGCTTCCTGTGTCTGGCAGTGTAAACACAGCCAGCAAGGGCCTCTGGGGGAAATTAACTGGAGGTGGGTCACGTTATAGAGCCCTTACCCAGTCACCGTTCCTCCCCTTCTCCTGAATCATCACCTCCACCCCCCCCACAGGTGTGATGACCACCCCTCTTAAAGGTGAGGAAGGGGCGGCCCAGCCTGGCCCCATGGCTGGGAAGGGAGGACCCAACTCAGGGTTGTTTCTTCATCCCTTCCTTCCTCTGCCCTGGCCACTGGGCCTGGGCCCCGAGCCCTGAGCCGCAAGTTCAGGGCCACCCCAGGCAGGGTCTGTGCTCCACTCTCTGCTGTGTCCTCGGTGGGCAGAGCAGACCTTCCTGCCCCGAGACGGCCCCGGACTGTGGTCCCCGCGGCCTCCTGAGCAGGGCCGTGCTTGACAAAGAGAAGGAAGACCCCTCATAGAGGACAGAAGTACCTGTGACTGCCTGTCCCTAACCAGCCTGTGACATCAGGATGGAAGGACACTTCCATTCCCGTCTGTTTCCCCAGAGGGACCTGACAGACCTGCCATCCCGGGTTAGGGACAGGAGGCCACAGAGGGAGGAGGAGAGAGGGCGGGAGGGCCGGGGAGAGAGGCAGAACCAGCGCTGCCCTTGAGGAGCCCCCGCCCGGCTCCGTCACCCGCTTTCTCCAACTCTTCGGGGGCCTCGGGGGGTCTCTGTGTCTGGTGCCAAGTTGCAAGGAGCTGTGGCTGTTGGTAGTTCAGGCCTGATTTAAACTTTTTCCATGTACATAAACAATAGTCATAAAAAGGAAAATTGCATTTGCTTTGAGTGGGCAGGAGATGCATTTAAGTCAGAGTGAGGAATATTCTGGGTGCATGGCTTCAGCCCGTGAAGAATGACACTAGATTACTTTTTCCTGAGGCTGCTTGCTGGGCAAAGCTGTTCGCCCTCACCTACTGGTGCAAAACAATTATACTATTTAATGAAGAATGGCCCAGACCCTGCTCCTGAGGCAAACACGCTGCCGGTACCAGCAGTAGCATCATTAGCGCTCCTGGACCCAAGGATCCACCTGCAGCCCCTGGGGATGCCCGCGACGAGGGGTCAACCATAGAACCCAGCAGCCTCCTGACTCAGACCTCAGGGACAATGAAGGGAAACTGGCTCGGTGGCTAGAGCTGCCCCAAGTGACCCAACTGACAACATCCTGCTAGGCCTGGAGTATGATTTCCATCAAGTGTGTCTTGGTTGCCACCCTACCTTGGGTGAAGTCCTCAGCAGAGCCAAGCCCACAGCATATGTTTTAGCTCTTACTTCCATGGCAGGTTTTACTCCCATTAAAGAGATGGGGAAACTGAGGCCAGGCCAAGTCAGGGGCTTCCTGACGACAACAGCCCACAGGTGTCAGGGCACAGACAAGACACTCCTGCCCCATCTGCATAAACCAGGGTGTGGTCGGATCGGAGCTTTTACATTTCACACCCACATCCAGAATGGGGTGGTGGCCAGTCTGCTTTGCTTGGGACTGAGGGTTCCCCAGACCCGGGCCCTTCAGTTTTCAAACAAGGAACATCCAGGATAAATCAGGATGCATTGCCCGTCGTAATTCAGAACCATGTGAGATAGAAGAATCCAAGAAGTTGGAAGTTAAATTAAAATAATATTTCCATAGATAAGAAACATACCACCACCAATGATGGAAAACAGCCTTCTGCTGCTAGACACAGACTCCGGGCACTGGCTGAGTGCCCGGCGCTGGCCTCCTGCTCCGAGCACAGGTGGCACGATGACCCCCAGCCGGGGTGGTGCAGGGCCCCTGGATGGGCAAGGAACTGCTGGGCAGGTGCAGATGGCCTTCTGAGGTGGGGAGGACCCCCAGAGAAGAGGCAGATTCCGAGGGTCCATGCCCAGGCCCCCCAGGTGGGCGACTTTCAGCAGCGCAGGAGGGCGACAGGTCTGCACTCAAGACAGTGATCTGGGGAGACCCTCGTGGAAACCAAGGAGCTGGGAGACCCATTCTACCCCACACGCACACCCCGCACTGCCCCCTGCAGCACACGGGCCCACATGCCTTTAGAGACACAGACGTCATCTCCTCTGCATCTTGATGAGCACATACTTCCCCTTGTGAGTCAGGGGGACTCTGGCCTTTGTCGACTGCTAAGTCCAAGCCTGGTGTGTCCTGAAGCACATACCGAGGGCAGGGTGGTGGGTCTTCCCTCCAACCACCTTGGGGCTCTAGAGCCTAAAGATGGAGCAGCAGGTGCCGAGGCAAGTCCCAAGGGGCCTTTGCTTCTCTGAGACCCTCCCAGACCCCGAGACCTCACATGGCCCGGGAAGCTCAATGCTGGGTTCTAAAAATTTACACGATTAGTCATAAATTTCCACCACTGATTTTTTTTCTTAAATAAGCACTCAAATTTATGGGTGGTCATGAAAATCTCCCATCAGATATGAGTCAGAGCCACAAAAACAATGAAGCAGGAATTCTAATGTTTAATGAACTAGCTGATCCAGGCTGAGTAATAAAAATCAGGCACCGTCCTATCTATGCATCTCACGATGAGTCCACCCCTCCGATTCTCACGAGCGGCCTCAATTGTGTGACGGCTATGGACAGCCCTGAGCCCTGAGCCCCAGCCACTGAAGCTCCTCATGGTGTAGAGAAGTGACCTGAGGGTCTATCCATCGTGTCCTACCAGACAGAGGGACTGTGACCTTTCATCAGGACCTTGACCCACCTGGAGTATATCAGCTCTTCAGTGTCCATTAGCTGAGTGTATTAGTCAGGCACCTCCAGAGAAACAGACCAGTAGGATATAGATACATAAATAGGTCTATTACAGGAACTGGCTGAGACGTCTCAAGTTATGCCATCTGCAAGCTGGACGCCAAGGGAGTCAGTGGCTTAGTTCCAGTCCAAGCTGGAGGTTGACAGCCAGGAGCCCCTGTGGGCAAGTCTGAGTGGAAGGCAGGAGGAAATGGATGTCCCAGCTCAGGAGAGAGTCAGCTCTCCCTTCCTCCACGTTTTTGGTCTATGCAGGCCCTTGATGGATCGGATGAGGCTCCCACACTGGGGAGGACCATCTGCACTGCAGACAAACACACCTAGAACAATGAGATGTCTGGACACTCCGTGGCCAATCAGCTAACACGTAAAATGAACCATCATGCCGAGCAACGGGCCCACCCCAGGAAGTCCGAGAAGGCACAGAATGTGGGCACTGGTTCCCCAGAGGTGCCTCCAGCTTGGGCCCCTCTGCCACTCAGCTCAGACCAGCCTTGGGGACAGCGAGGTCCTCATGGCCAGAGATCTCTGCCCCAGGCTCCTGACGCACCGGCTTCATGCCAGACAGAGTTTGCCACACACACGACGCGAGACGGTGTGATGGAAGAACCCTCTCTGCCCCGAGAGTTCACGGACCCTCGGAAGCCCCTATTTCTTCACCTGAAACACAAAGACGCCCACAACGGTACAGGACAGCTGCTGGTGATTGCCTCAGGGCCAGTGGGAGTCGGCACTGGGTCGTGGTCAGCATCCTCCTGTCACACTAACCCACACGCGTGTGAACAGAGGCTGTGTGTGTGCATTTGCTAGCTTTGCTTCCAGATGCTATGAGGGATGTTCTTTCCAAATAATCCAGCAGCAACGCCACTCTCTGCCTGTGTCTGAGAAAGTTAGACAGTTCAAGCACCTCCCAGCATGAGGAGGAATCCAGACACCTGCCAGGCACTCGGGAAGCATATGCTACCACGTGATGAAGAGAAATGGGTAAATCCATAGATTTATTGACAGACCTCGGAGCTGACTTGGGTCTGCATCACAGCCCGTTTCACAGCTGTTAAAAGCTGACCTCCAGGGAGACCTGGTCACTTGTCTGAGATGGCCAGGGGCTGAGGGGGAGAGCCAGGGCTGGCCCAGCCAAGGCCACTCCAGATCCACGTGCAAAGTTCCCCAGAGATGGCCTGAATTCTAGAGGTTGGAGTGCACTTTTAAGGGTTATCAAGTGAAGGGCGATGCAGCACCAGCAACCGGCATTGCTTCTAAATCTAGACACCAAGATCAGCAACCAGCACTCCATGGCCAGGAATCCTCTTCCCTTTCCAGCGCCTCTGCGAACACATTATACTGCACCACACCTCCCTCCCAGGCTGCTTTGTCCCCCAGCCCGGACCACCACCTGTCCTTCACAGGTTGCGTTGCCCTCCCCCTGCCTGGTCCAGGGAGACCCAGATGTACCGAAGCAGCCCTTTGTCCACATTCTAGCTGTGAGGACAGACGGCCACAGAGGCAGCAGCCGGGCGGTCAGCTCTGTCCCTGCTCTGTCACGCACAGGCTGTGTCCTTCAGTCCAGCCTCCAGCTTGCTGACCTTAGGGGTTCTCTGTAGATGGAACCAATGGCTCTGGCCTCAGGGCCAGGGGTGGGAGGAGGGCGGAGAAGCCAGAGACATGGCAAAGGCACAGCGCAGCAGCGTCCTGGCACTGGGAGCGGTGTTGTCCACCACACCCCTCGTGCAGAACCAGGGGCCACGGCCCAGACCACAAGCCTGGCCAAGGGTGTGGGGAGGGAGAAGGGGGGTGTGATCTCTTTGAAAGTGCAGGGTCCGAGAGCCGTCAGGAGACGAGGGACGGCTGGGATGTGGGTGAGATGTGGGTGCGTCTACAGCTCAGAGGCGTGACTGTGCTCAGGGACCTGAGGGTCCTGAGCAGAGGGGAGCCGCAGGACAGAGGAGGAGGAGACTCTGCCGTACTCCGTCCAGCCACGTGGGCTGTGGACCAACCCCAGGACTGGAGCTGCCCCTCGGACACTGCAGAATCTGCCCGGAAACTTTCCTGCAGCACAAGTGGAGAGGCGGTTGTAGCTGCAGTTAGAACCCAGGTAGGGGCAGCAAGCCTGGACTCAGAGGCCTGCTTCCAGGACACTCTGTGGATCATTGGCGCTGACCCCAAGAAAGTCACCAGTGGTCCCGCAGCCTTGGAAACAGCATGGCGTCAAATTCAGGGCACCTCCCTGCCCACCGTCACCCTCCTTTGGCCGAGGGCCACCACCCTCAAGTGTTTAGAGGTGCCTGCAATGCGTGTCAGGGCCTAGAAATGAAGAAACAGAGGAGGTGGGCGGGAGCAGCACCTCCCCAACGCTGGACAGGCCGGGCCTGGCAGATCTGCCCGGATGCGGCCTGAGGCTACGGGACTGGCCAGCTTCCCCGGCCGCTGCCACCCCCATGACAGTTTGTCCAATACTGGGTGATGAAATACCATCATCTCCACACTTATTTTTGTCTTCTCCATCTATTTTGGGAAGCGGATTCTTAGATCAGCAATTAGAAATGTCACTTGTACTTTGGGAAAGGGGGAATTTGCAAAGTCTATAATTGAGAATAGTAATCAAATTCGTTGACAACTTCAATGGTATGAAAATGGTAATTAATTGTAAATTTTTGATGGAATGTATAATATTTATCTATTTTTGAACTTTCTCCTGATCAGCAACAAGCTCTGGTGTCTTACTTCCTTTTTTATCTGATTTCTATAGTTAGCATCTTCATTATTTTTTCATTAAAATTTCCAGGTGGAAAGAGGAAGCTACTTAATAGTAAATGTCAGGGTCAAGGAAACCTTCGGCGTCTAATCAGGAGGCTGAGAAATGGGCACACGTTGTTCTCTGGGGCCTGGGGCTTTGCTGGAGCAGGCGTGGGGTGAGGACAAAGAGGCCTGAGATGGGAGAGCAGAACTGGGATTCACCCAGACCCTGCGGCCAGGGTAGCCCAAGAGAGACAGATGGTGACACATCCAGATTGCCGGCCATCCCAGGGTTAGCACCTGCCTTCAACCTGCTCTGGCTTTTACATGCCTGTCAGTCACTACAGGTCGGTCCCTATGCAGGTGACAAGACCATGTCTGAGTGGGTGTCAGGCAGTGCAGTGGCTGCAACAAAGCCACAGACTGGGGGGCTACAATGGACATTAATTGTCTCCCAGTCCTGGAGGCTGGAATCTGAGATGCAGGTGGGGTAGGGCTGGTTCCTCCTGAGACCTCTCCTTGGCGTGTAGACGGCCATCTTCCCCCTGTGTCCACACATGGTCGTCCCTATGTGTGTGTCTGTGTCCTGATCTCCTCCTCTTATAATGATTCCAGTCCTGTTGGATCAGGGCCCACCCCTGTGACCTCATTTTACTTTAATCACCTTTTAAAAACCCCAGCTCCGAGTTAGAAGGTCAACACATGAATCTGGAAGGACACCGCTGAGCCCATAACGGATGGCGGGGGACCAGCAAACTAAGAGATGCTCACACCTCCCGGGGAGCTGATGGGAATCTGGCAGGGACACCTCGGGTCCTGCTGCAGAATGCCCGCCTTCAGGGGCCTTGAAGGATGGACTCTGAGCCCTAGCTCAGTGGCAGCTCTGAGCTCCACCTCCTGGTTTTCATCATAGTCACGATGTTCTAGAGGGGATTGGAGGAAAGAAGGAGAAAGCCTTGCCCAGCTCTTGCCAGGTCGGGAGACAGAGGACCTGAGACCAGCCTGCATATTTCCTGCTGCAGGTCACACTAGGTGGTCCTGGGGGCCCTGCTGTTACTCCCCCACCCCACAGACAACGGACCAAGGATGCCTGTTGTCAGGTGGTGGAGGCGATGGTGGAATCTAACCCCCAGGGTTGACCATCCCACCCAGGGCTGAAGGGAGATGGGGATGCTGGGGAGATAGAGTATCCTCCATGTACTGGGAGGTCCTGCCTTCGGGGCAGAATGTCCATGTCTCACTTCAGGGCCACTTACAGGTCTCTGCACCCACGACCCCAGCTGGCCTCAGCTGTCCAGGGTCTTGTTTTCCTTTTCCAGGGCCCTTGCTTCCGCCACCAGCCAGGGCTCTGACCTCGGCACGGATGGGGTTGCAGGAGCTGCAATCTTGGCCCCTCGAGATATTTTTCCATCAGGGTCAGAGGAGAGGGCTGCAAAGCCTGCTGGTGGAGATGCTCCAGGCCAGGGGTACCCTGAGGGGCTAGAGCCCGGGTTCCCGTGTGCAGCACCCAGGTCTCTATGTTGGTGATGTCAGCCCTCAGTCCCAGGGCACACCTTCACCATCCACCTACTGCTCCCCTGCCCCCGCCCAATCACCCACTGAACTCCAACCCCCTCTTCCAGGAGCTCTGACCAGGGCTGCCAGGTGGTCTTAAAAGAGGGACGAGCAGGCAGCACAAACCAGCCATCCAAGAGCAGAAAAAATGCACGTCAGTGCACGTACGCACTCGTGCCCTTGGAAGGCAGTGAGCCTACTGGCCACCATCTATACTGAACCTCATACTTTGCATTATACATTAAGAATGTTTTTCAATCTAATTTTTCATTATGTCTTCAAGTCTCTTTTGCTCCCAGCGTGTCAGCAGCACACACTTGAAATTTTCTCCAGCCCAGCACTCAATCTGCTGCTTCATCAGCCCTCAGCTGTCAAACTCCTTCCACAAAGGCATTTGACAGAGGAATTGAAACAGAACAGTGGATGAGGCTGAAGAAATTTGGAATCGCATATTTGCAGCTGAAAACGAAATCTATTTGCACTCACCCAGATAGGCTGTTCCGCAAGTAATGAGAACAAGTACTCAGGGCTCAAGAGGCGCCTTACGGACTTTGGAGGATGTTCTCTGTTCTGGGGAAGATTCTGACAATTAGCCAAATCCCAGGCACTCCCGAGATCGAGCTGGAGAAGAAGCAGAGGCAACTGCTCTGTAGAGATGTGGACCTGCGTGACTGTCCATCCTCTCACTGGATGTATCCTGGCCCGCTGTGGTCCAACCCTGGTCCGGTTGCTGGGCAGCATCCGTGGGCACAGAAGCCCTGCCTTGGAGGGGGTGGATCCTCACCCCCAGGGCACAAGCTGATTAGCGTGAGCGAAGCAAGCCTGGGGAGGTAGCCGTCCAGATCCCAGCTGCCCCTGAGTCCTGTGATGTGAGGGACCCCTGAGGGTTCACCGGAGCCTGAACTTCTGGTGCCCAAGGAGCTCTGCGTTGAGGCCAGAGGGCTAAGCGCAAGGAGGAGAGAGCAGAGGGCCCCTCACTGCGTCTTTGAGGCAGACAGTCGAGTCCAGCTTATATACTGAGATGCCAGGGACATGGCTCTGTCCTGAAACTCCAGGGCCATCAGTTCTGACAGGGGACAGAATCGGAACCCCCAGCATGGCCATTGGCATTTAGAGCAGACACAGAGAGCTGTGTAGTGAAGTAGTGTCTGGCCCTCCCAGGCATGGGGACTCCCAGTAACAGCTCCATAAGTTGTAGGAGAACAAAGGTCCTGGGGAGCAGGTGGGGCAAGATCCGGGGACATTTGGGTTCTTCCCCATCATGGCACCCGATCTCATATCTATGGCTGGAGAAAGTGAGAAGGTGTGTCTGCAGAAGTGGGGGCAAGCTTTGCTTCTTCTGGGGTCTAGTGAGCATCTTGTTGGCCCTTGGAGAGGACTTCACCTTGGCCTCCCACTTGGGCTGTTGCCCTTTATGATGCAAATTGATGTATCACCAACATTAGCTGCTACAGACCCAATGCAAGATGGCACCTGGCAGAGAAGGGCCTTGATCAGGCCAGGAAATCGGGATCTGATCCTGTAGCTAAAATGAGCTCCTGCTGAGACACTGGGTCCCTGAGTCTCCCTGGCAGAAGGTGGGGTCCGCTCAGACCTGAGCAGCCTGGGCAGCCCAACAGCCATCCATCCATCCACCAGCCATGGCGCTAATCACCCCGGACAGGCCCCCGTTCCCGCTGCAGCACAAGCACACTCTAAATCCAATTGATAAGATGTAAAACATCGCCTCCCCCACCTTCTGTGCACGGTCGGGTCAAAAATAGGTGACGTTCATTGCATTACTTGGCATAAACATGATTTTAATAATTACCATGGGCCAGAACCCATGCCTACTCTTGAATAATGAGCATTGAATCCTATTATCGTTGAGTATTAAATATCTTCCAGCGCAGTTCCTCTCATCGGCTGGCAAGGAGATGTCCATGGCACAAAGCATCCCTCCGTAAGGCGTGTGGCCACAGATGAAAAATCTCTGCTGTTATTCTGAGGCACTAATAACATATCATGTTGCAGCCGTAGAAAACCACATCTGAATTATATTCCTTCTTTTGTAATCAAGGGGATTTGCTTGAATTTGTTATAATTTCAGGTAGTTTTCTTGTTCACTGAAGATTATAATTATTCTCTACCTGAAGCTACATATTAGTCTTATGACAACATCTTCACATTGGAAACAGTTTATTTATGGTTCTTACTTGTGCCATCAGCACCAGGAATCCGTGCACCTTGAGGAACTGAACCCCCGCATCAGAGCGCAGAAGCCAGGCAGGAGCTCAGAAACCATCATGCAGCCCATCTCCTGCAGCCCCTTCATCTTCCAGATAAAGACAGTGGAGTCCAGAGAGGTTAATTGACTCATCCAAGGTTACCTGAATAATTTAAGACCCTTTGGTAACACGAATTAAGTCTGCATTTCAAACAGCTAACTCCCAAGTGTACTTAACCAGTCAGTTTGCCTCACCAGCCTGCATCTCAAGGAAGTGGAAAAAGCTGATGGGCAGGTCAGGAGCCCCTGAAAGATGCTCGCTGGTAGAAAAGTCCAGAGAATTGTCTCCACAGTGTGGTTTTAGAAAGCACAGACTTTTCTCCTGAGAAATTATGAGGAGGAATTATTCATTGAGAAGTTCATAAAGTGAAGATTGCTCACACATGGGTACATGCACACTCATGCACACACATGTGCACACGCAGAGACAAAGTGGCATGACTCCTATCTGATGCTCCTTTATGATGTTCGCGCTCCAGCCATGGAAACTTATTTTGCAGATTACACAGTGGTTTCCATAGAATATTCCATTCAATTCCTTAAAAAAAAAAAAAACATATGGGTAAAGAGGTAGGTGTTACGATGACCATTTTCAAGGAAAAGAAAAATTGAGATCCATGGAGTTTAAAGAACTAACTCCAAAACACTAGGGCAGGAGGGACCCTCATGGGGCCCATGGGCATGTGGTCCTGTATCATCTCCAGCATTCCTGCCAGTGTAGCCACCCCACCCTGCATGAGTTTCTGGAGTTATCCCTGACCTGAATGTCTGCCTGTCTGGGTGCCTGATACCCACCATCTAGAAAGGACACATCTCCCACAATTTAACCAGATGTTATGATATTCTACACGTCAGGGCTACACCTTCTGGATTAAATGCATTCTTAGAAATTTTATGGTTATTTTGTTATTATGGATGGGATTTTCTGTCTACTTCCACTTGAAATTGGATGTTTCTGCAAAACAATGTTTTTTGTTCACTTACCTTGTACTCCAGCTGTGTTACCACATCCATCATGTATAATTTTGATGGTATTTTCAGTGCAGTCTCTTTGGTTTTCTAGCAATGCAATTGTATGGTTGGCAAATGAGTATGAGTCCTTTCTATGTTAACTGTGCATTTAATAGCATCCCAACCAGATCCTTAATGTGGTATTTTGGGGAACAGGACAAAATGATTGAAAATTACACTTGGAAGATAGAGTCTCCAAGAATTGCTTTTTTTTTTTTTTTTTTTTTTTTTTTTGCGGTTCATGGACCTCTCACTGTTGTGGCCTCTCCCGTTGCAGAGCACAGGCTCTGGACGCACAGGCTCAGCGGCCATGGCTCACGGGCCTAGCCGCTCCGCCGTATGTGGGATCTTCCCAGACTGGGGCACGAACCCGGTGTCCCCTGCATCGGCAGGCGGATTCGCAACCACTGCACCACCAGGGAAGCCCCAAGGATTGCTATTTTTAACATGAAGTATAAATAACTCCTTCAATCAAAACAGGATGACATTGTCACAGATAGACAAACAGATCAATGCAACATAATAAAATGTTTAGAATTAGTCACTATGAAGGTGAGTTTTCTGTGTCAGCTTGGCTGGGCTCCAGTCCCCAGTTATTTTATCAAACATGAATTCAGGCGCCACTGTGCAGGTATTTTGTGGATGTGGTTGACATCAACAATCGGTTGACTCTGAGTAGGAAGATGACCATTGGTTGTGTGAGTGGACCTCCTCCAATCAGTTGAAGGCTTTTAGAACAAAACCTGAGATTTCCTGCAAAAGAAGAAATTCTACCTCAAGAGTTCATCATCAACACCTGCACCTGAGTTCCTCACCAGCTGGCCTCCCTACGGATTTCAGACGTGCCAGCCCCTCAGTCACGTGACCCCATTCCTATAAATGCTGTTGTGAGTCCTATTTGTTGTGTTTCTTGGGAGAACCCTGACTGATACAGACTTTGATATGAAGAGTGGTCCTAGAGGAATGAAATCTTAAGGATACGTTTTCTGAATTGCTCCCAGGCTTTCTGGAATTGGTTCTTGAATTGGATTCAATTTAAAGGCACTACTGGCTCTATTTCTGTGGTGTGACATAGCAGCAGAGAGCCAAAAACATATCAGGACTGGATACTCCTGATCAAACACCTAACAAGGGGCAAGGCTCTGGGTGGCCATTGATTTGATGCCTCAGAACATTTTGTCAAACTAACAAGCGTGGCAAGATTGGCTGTTTTTTCCCAATTTTGTTCAGCAGAGTGGGGAAAGAGAGGCCTCCCAGCTCACACACCACACACAACCAGAAGGCCCCACATCTGCCCTAAGAAAGAGACCCTTTACTCCTGCTGCCACAGAGCTGAGACTTCCAAAACCAAACTCAGAGGCTCACCCTGCCAGGGGTGGCATGACAACAAGAGTTGAATTCTCGACGTTGTGGAGGGTCTGCTGATGTTTGGGAAGGTCTGCCTTGCAAGACGCTGCTGATTCTCAGGACCCACCCACAGCCTCTAATGGCCCCCAGACCAAGGACTAGACTCAAGGCCCAGCAGACCCCACAAGCTGAGGTTCAGAGAGTAAACCAAGAGGAGGTGGGTTCACTGTACCCCAAAAGAACTGTGCTTCCCAAGTTCTACAGACAGAAACTGGAGAGTATGTATGGGATGGAAGTTAAGGGTGTGGAAAATGGTGGAAGGAACGTAAAGCTGGACCAGGCTGAGTTTCCTGATATGGGCCCACTCAGCAGAGAGCCTGGAACCAGGGCTGTAGCCCCCAGGGTTTGCTTGGATGGGTGGCTGAGACATGGACCAAAAGGTGGCCGACACTCAGAGAGCTTGAAACGCCAGGACCACCTTGGGATACGGCAGACGAAGGGGTTCAAAGGCTCAGTGAGATCTCAAAGTGGATCTGTCACTTGAGGCTGCTCACCCATTTGGGAGGGTCCAGAAGGCACACCTGTCACCCTGATGTGAGAAGTGAATTCGTGTTGGAGCCCCCAGACTTATGAAGCCCTCTGTTGTCACCCTTCTCTGTAAGGGAGAAATTACAACAAGAACTAAAGGGGGTTCTCAAATGCAATAGGGGTAATTGAATCTTAGGGGGAGGGGCCCAAGTGACATGAGATGTGCCGAAGAGAAACAGCCTCATGCCTGGCCTCTGTACACCTGGACTGGAGCAAAGAGCCTAGAAGCTGTTTGGGTCTGAAAAAGGGATGGGCCTTGAGAGCCAGGAGCAGCAGAGGACACAGTGATGCTGGCTAACATTGAGGTGTGGGATCTAGGCCACGTGCCAGCCTTGGTCTGAGGGCCCATGTGTATATCCATTCCCCTAAGAACGCTCCAAGGTGGGGGTTATCAGGCACCTCCTTTGACCAATGAGGAAGACCAGCCTCCAAGAGATTAGGGACTTACCGCTCCCACCACCACCCCGGTCTTGTAGGTGGGAAGAGGAAATGCCAGAATTGAATGTCAGATGGTCTGGCATTAACCATGACTCAATACTGCTGTCTGGTCAAGCAAAGAGAAAGGCAGCTACAGAGAGAACAGAGAGTTTCTCCACCAACAGGGGACACAGGGCCATGCTTCTCTGGCTCCTGGCTGAGAGCCAGACTTGAGCCCTTGTGAAGAAGCCCTGCCCCAGGAGAATGTGATACAGAATTGGGGCAGGTAAAGGGCGATGGGTGGCCAGCAGAGGAGGGCTGTCACCCACTCCAGAGGCTGGGCTCTAGGTCCCATAGGAATATGCCTAAGGAGAACCTCGTCTGAAAGCAAGTTAACAGAGAGAACGCTGACAACCCATCACAGCCCCTGCATTCCCAGAGCCTGGGCCCTTGCCCTCTGACTCATTAATTCTGGGTAGACCTAGAAGGGTCTTGAAGAGCAGTTATGAGATGGGGACAGAAAATCGAGCCTGGAGGAGAGAAGACAAGGACACCTCTCCCCACCATAAGCCACCTGACAACCCCCCTGGAGATGCCACCGGGGAGAAGATTTACTTTGGATGAGGGCTTGAAGTGAAGCTTTTGGACTACATGGATGTTGAAAATCTGAAAGTAACCAGAAGAGAGACCAGATCTGCCAACATCTCATCCAGGAAGCAAGGATGAGCAGCTGAGCTGTTCATAGGAGCAGCCATGAGAATGAATGGCATCCACCAAGGCCAGCTTCTCGGTTCCCGGAAAAAACTCTGCTCATCCATGACTGGTCATCCTTTTAAATACACTAACCAGCCTGATTTCATGTCTACATTTTATTGAAGAGTTTTGCATCTAGATATAGAAATGAAACTAACATATAATTATATAATTTGTTTCTTCCTTGACTATTATTATCCGGTATATTATCCGCATTAAGTTTTCCGTCTTTTTGTGTGATCTGCAATAGTTTAAATATCACAGGAAGTAAAGAGCGAGAATACAGTTTAGAGATCATGAGGAGTCATTTATATTACGCAATACTCAAAACATTCCCTAGCTCCAAAAGTCTATGTTAATATGACGAGCACCTTCCAGAGGAAAAGGCAGTATTCTGGATACGAAATTACTGTCAGATGTTGCCTTACAGAGGGACTGGGAGAGAGGGTTAGGTAGATAAAAAGGTACGAAATTTTCACTGCTCATTTTCTATATGTATTTATTTTATTAAAATTATCTCAAATGTAGGACAAGAATGTAGAGGAAAATAATAAAAATCCTCGGACTGTCAACAAAACTTTAGCAAATCAAAATATGACATTAAAAATAAAATCTCTTCTAACAAGATTTTGCTGCATAATCGTAAAGGTATCAAAGGGTCTGATTTGCTGAATTTTCACAGACAGAATCCACACACGGAACCAAAACTCAGATCAAGAAGCAGGACATGGTGACCCCCCAGGAGCCCCTGGTGCTCCCTTCAGGTCACCACCCCATCCTCCTAAGGGGGGTACCCCCTTAATGCCTTTTACAGAAAGGACTGCTCTCACCTGGCCTATACTTTAGGTAAATGGGCTCCAACATACATAGTGTCTTTTACATTCAGCTTCCTTTGCTCAAAGTAGTATTTGTGAGATTCCTCCATGTTGTTGCATGAAGTGCGTCTCATC
This sequence comes from Mesoplodon bidens, assembly GCF_964165515.1. Taxonomy (NCBI): domain Eukaryota; kingdom Metazoa; phylum Chordata; class Mammalia; order Artiodactyla; family Ziphiidae; genus Mesoplodon; species Mesoplodon bidens. The sequence goes on along the minus strand of NC_138167.1, from coordinate 59,238,770 downwards.
CATTCCACTGTGGTAAAGGACTCCATCGTGTGAATATATCAACATGTCTGTGCCCATTCTATTCATGGGCAAGTAGGTAGCCACCAACTGGGGGCCACAAGAAGCCCTTTTCTGAATATTCCTGTATGTGGTTCTTGGTGAACACATGCCCACGTGTCTATCAGTACCTCACCTGGGAATGAAATAGCTCCATCACAGAGTGTGTTTAGTTGGGGCTTTAGTAGATACTGCCAAGTGGTTTCCCAAGGGGATTGGAGGGCACACATCCACTTGCAGCAATTAAGAGATGGCGTTGCCCCATTTCCTCACCATCTTTGGGTGCTCTGGGTTTTTCCCCATTCTGGTGCACAGATCATGAGAAATCACCAAAGTTGCAGAGGCCACTTGGAAGCCCACTTCTTGTGAAGTGCTTAGTCAAACATTTTGTCCCTTTTTCTGATGGGTTATCTTTTCTTGCCTATTAATTTGAAGTTCTTTACATATTGTGGATATGAGTCCCGTGTTGGACACACATGTTGCAAATATCTCCTCCCACTCTGCTAGATGCCTTCTCACTCCCCTAACAGTATCTTCTGATAAAAAGAGATTCCTAATTTCACTATAATCCAATTCTTCCACTTTCCCAGTTTAGGTCTTGGTTAAGAAATCTGCCTACACTAAGACCGTAAAGATAGGCTCCTGTGCTTTCTTCTAAAAGCTTCCTTGTTCTCACATTTAGATCTGTAATCCATCTGAAATGGTTTTTTATGTAAGGTAAAGTGTGGGGACCCATACAGATATCCAACTGATCTCACCCCATTTATTGGAGAGTCTATCCTTTCTTCTCTACTGCAGTGTGGGCTATGTTTCAAATCATTTTTTAAATGAAACTCCAGCTTATTCACCAGTTTTTCCATTAATGTCCTCTTTCTGTTCTAGGATCTAATCCAGGATCCTGTGTGATGTTTAGTGGTCATATCTCAGTCTCATCTGTCTGCCGCAGTTTCTATATCTTTCCTTATTGTTTATGACCTTGAAGGTCTGGAAGAGTACAGGCCATGTACCCTGTAGAATATCCTTGAACCTGGGTTTTTCTGTTGTTTCACTCATAATTAGACTAGGGTTATGGATTTCTGGAAATAATAGTGCAGAGGGGAAGTGCCCTTCTCATCACGTCATATCAGGGGGCACATGGTATCACATGACTTATCATTGGTGATGTTGACCTCCATCACTTGGTTACGGTGGTATTTGCCAGGTTCTCCACTGTACAGTTACTGTTTTTCCTTTCCTAGCCTATTCTTTGGAAACCAATCCCTGAGACTAACCCACCCTTCGGGATGAATCTCTACCTCCCAGAGGGAGGATTATCTACATATAATGTTTGGGATTATTCTACAATGAAGATTTGTCTCTTCTCTCTCATTTGTTTATTTATTCAGTCATTTATTTATATCCATATGGACTCAGGTGTATTTATTTTCTATATTGTCATATTGTCACATCTTTTAAAAAAGTTCAGAGTTGATGTTCATTTATGACAGAGATGGAGTAAAGGGGGTCAGATTTAACCTCTTGCCTAAAACAACAACAAAGCCAGACACAACACATGAAAAATTAAAAACAAGTATGGTTTTCAAGATACTGGACACCAGGCAATGAAAGACAGGGATCCCTGAGAGATGGAAAACCAGTGAGGTGATCTCCCCAACTGCTCCAGCTGACTGCCTAAAGAGTTTCCCATCACTGAGAGTACAGAGAAAGAAAATCCACAGGGAGCCTGGCAGATGCTTGAGTTGAGTAGACAAAGCCTAGAATCCAAGCTGACTAAAGCAGCTGGAATTTGTAGGACAGAGTATTTAAGAGAGTGACACAGAAAGAGGGGGCAGAATATTGATTAGTACATAAAAGTGAGGAAACTACTTAAGTTCAGGAAGAACAAAAAGAACAGTGAGAAAAATACCTCAAACTCATGTAGGGCCAGGAATATTACCTGTTCCTAGAAGTCAGCTAAAAACCTCCTAATTTATGGGACACTAGATAGATTACTCAGAAAGGTCATGCCCCAGTAATAGGGGAAAATTGCCCTAACTCAGTGTTGCTCTGGTCCTGCCTAATAAATGTGGAATAATTACTGAAAGAATAAAACTGTTTCCAAGTAACATAACTATACATCAGAACAAAGCTCAAGAACATTTTAAGAATATAAAAACATTCAACACTTAACAAGGTAAAGTTAATAATGTCTGGTATCTAATCAAAAATTACCAGGCAGGGCTTCCCTGGTGGCACAGTGGTTGAGAGTCCGCCTGCCGATGCAGGGGACACGGGTTCGTGCCCCGGTCCAGGAGGATCCCACATGCCACGGAGCAGCTGGGCCCGTGAGCCATGGCTGCTGAGCCTGCACGTCCGGAGTCTGTGCTCCGCAACAGGAGAGGCCACAACAGTGAGAGGCCCGCGTACCGCAAAAAAAAAAAAAAAAAAAAAAAAAAAAAAAAAAAAGTATATGACACATAGGAATAACAAAGCAGGTGAGATACTATTATTTGAAAACTCTAAAATTCTGATTAAATAAATCAAAGAAACCTAAAGAAATGGAAAGACACACACTGGTAATGGATTGAAAGACTAACGTAATAAAGGTGTTATTCTCCTCAAAATGATCAATAGGTTTATATGCAATTACTATCAAAATGCCAGCAGGAATTTTTGTGGCCAATTCTAAAATTTATATAAGAAAGCAAAAGGACCAGAATAGCTAAAAGTGTTTTCAAAAGGGAAGAATATAATTAGAGGAATTGCACTACCTGATTTTAATACTTAAAGACTGACTCTGGAGCTATAGTAATGAAGATGGTGTTTTATTGATATAAAGATATTCAAGTAGATCCACGGAACAGAATAGAGTCCAGTATCAGACCCTTACATGGATGACCTACTGATTTTTTTGACAAAGGTACAAAGAAGGTGCAGTGGAGAAAGGAGAGCCTTCTTTATTTTAACTATATAGAAAGGCAAATTTTTTTCAAGATTAAAAATGTCAGAAACAATGACAGAACACAGATAATAGAGAGGGAAATGTTTTTCAATACGTATGGCCAACACATGGTTGTGTCTTAATTTACAATGTGTGTATAAGCCCAAAGTAAAACATGAACTACCCAAAAGAAAACCAGTCAAAGAACCAAAAGAGATAGTTTTCAGATAAAAGAAATACAAGTGTCCATTGAACACATGAAAAGATGCTCAGCATTATTCATACTTAACAGAATTCAAATAAAAATAAGGAAAATCCCCACCACTTTTCACCCATCTGATTGCAAGTCACAGGAACTCTTCCACCCTGGGGGTGGAAATGTGAATTGAATTGGTGCTGCCTTGGGGAGGGTATATTGGTCAGTGTAGGCAACCCACATGTCCAAGAAACACTAGTCCTGAAAAAGGACCCCTCACTTAAAGAAAATCTAAATACAACCTGGAATATCACAGCAGATTATTTTAAAGTTGAATTTGGGTTTAAGAATATGTATAAACTATGAATACAATTTTATCTTATATTTTACACAATAAAGTTTATAAGACAACTATGTCCTCATTTTCCAAAGGAACAATGTAGGATTCAAATGTTGACTGTGGGTTTTCAAGAATAATAATTCTTCTAAACAAATGTTATAAGGGTACAGTGAGAAACCTCTTCCTTTTTGTCAGAGAAGGAACATAGCTGAAATTTGACATGCTATTCAAAGGCTTCATCACTTTTCCCCAGGGCTCTCGACCTGCGATCTCCTGCTCATTCTGTCTCTGAGTGTGTGAATGTGTTCCCTCCTCCACAACTGAGAAACATGTTCTCATCTGTCAGTGGGATCCAAGTTCCCCAATGTCACTTCACATTTGATTTGCACTCTCCTTTTTTTTGATGCCGCATCTCCTTTTCAAGCTCTCTGATATATCATCTGTGCATATGGCTTTTCATTTTAGTTACTACATTTTTCATTTCTAGGGATTAACTAGTTTTTGTTTGTTTGCTTGTTTAATTACTAAGCTCCCATTTTTAATAGAGTTTTGTTCCCTGCCCATGTTTTATGTTCCATCTTACACTGAAACACGTGACGCATATGTATTTATAATCTACACCTGCCAATCCGCCAAATCTGACATCTCTGTGGGGTGGTGTTGCTGCCGTGTGTGTTTCCCTACCTGGTGGTATCCTGTGTCTTTGTGTGTTTATGGTGTTTTCAATGGGCCATTTGCTGGGCAGGCCCTGAGGTTGGGTTTGTGGGTGTATAATTTCAGAGAATATTGTGTGTTTTTCAGCAAGGACCTTTGAGCCCTCTGAACCTGGGACCATGTTTAAAAGCAAATTATCAGCTACAGTGCTGTAGGACTCTACAGAAAATGTGTATTCAAGTTTTGAGATATATGGATTTTCAAAGGAATCTACATTTTTTCCTCTACCTAGAACCAGAGTTGATACAACAATTGTCTGTTTCTTCTCTTCTTCAGGAAAAATTCATCTCCAGACTCCTCCCTTACTGAGCACGACCCAACCACAGACAGGGACACATACTTGGCTCCTCATTTTGGGTCCTATCTGTGCCACCATCAGACACGCAAACTCCACGTTACAATAGCTGGGAGATTCCTATATGGGCAATCGATCTCTTTAGAGCCTGGTTTTTTACTTTCCTGTTATTTTTTTATTCCTGAAGATTTTTATTGCTACCTTTGAGTAGAGACAAGCATTTAAGTGCATGTATTTTACACTTTATTCCCCATTCTGAGGGCTATTATAACAGGATATTTCATCCATTATGTTGCTTATCAAAAGAGATCTAAAGTATTTTAAAGCTTGCTTTTTAATACTTAGTATTCAGTCCACCTGGATATAATTTTTGAGTATGATATGAAATAATGATACTTTTTCCATATTGATAAGCAATTGCCCATGTATTGAAAAAAAATCTATCTTTTTCTCATTGAGGCTATCTCAGCCCTGCCATATATTGATTACGTGTATCTTGGGTCTATCCTGGGTTATTGCCTTCCATTGGTTTATTTGTCTGTCACAGGACTCTCAATATATTGTCTTAATTCTATAGCCATCCAATATGTGCTAAAACATGGTAGGATAAGCCCTTCATCTTTTTTTTCACAATTAACTCCACTATTGTCTGTCCTTCTCCAATATATAATAACAAACTTGTCATGCTCCATGAAAAATACTACTGGAATTTTGACTGGAATTACATTAAATTTAAAGACTAGTTGAAGGGGAATTGACTTGTGTACACCACTAAGACTTCCAGCTCATAAACATATCTAACCATTTATCCAGATCTATATTTTTGTCCTTTTAAGTTTATAATCTATGTAGAGGCCTGGTAACTCTTTGTCACCTTATAGTGCTTTTGGGGGGGATAAATGGGAACTTTTTCTTTTATGTTTTCTATAATTGTTTTGGAAAGCAATTGAAATTTTGTAAAATCACATATCCTGACACCTTCTTGGTAGTTTTGTTTATTTGATTGTTTTGTTTCTTTGATTTATAAAATCATATCTTCTGCAAACAGATATAATTGTACAATTTTTATCATTTCTGAATTCAATTTTTTTCTTGTCTAATTGCATTGGTTTGAATTCAGTGAAAATTTGAAGAGAAGCAGTGAGAGCTGGCCCTCATCTTGTTCCCGAATTCAAAAGGAATGTCTTAAAATGTTGTCACTAAGTATGATTCTTGTTTTTATTTCTGATATATGTCCTTCAGGCTAAGAAGTTACTTTCAATTCCAAGTTGACAAGTCATTTGTCATTCAGAATGGATATTGGCTTTTTCAGTACCTTTTTCTGAGTCTCTTGTGATGAATTTTTTAAACTTTAATCTCTTAGTAAAGTGGGCAGTAGTCACTGTGGGAAATTTTGAGATACTGATAGGTCTCTTCAAAAATTCTCAAAAGCCCTCCTGAACCTCCACTTCCCTGACCTTCTGCAACCTTGAGGTTGGTGATGCTTTTAAGAATTATTCCATTAGTTCTCGACCATTAACTTTGAGATTTCTGTGTGGTGGTCTCACTTTGAAATGAAGAATTTGCTGTCATGCATCTAATCTAAAGCTGAAACAGGCTCATTTCAGCACATGTCTGGATTTTGTATTTTGGATGACTTCCTTTGTGCTACCTTCCAATTCAGTACTTCTCATCTTGACTGCATTCAAGCAGGCTAAAGTTCAACACGTCTTCCTTTTTTATAAAGTTTAGTTTTTCATTTTCTTTTTTTTTAATTTATTTTTTATTGAAGTATAGCTGAATTACAATGCTGTGTTAATTACTGCTGTACAGCAAAGTGACTCAGTCATGCATATATATACACATTCTTTTCCATATTCTTTTCCATTATGGTTTATCAGAGGATATTGAACATAGTTCCCTGTGCTATACAGTAGGACCTTGTTGTTTATCTATTCTATATATACCAGTTTGCATCTGCTAATCCCCAAATCCCCCTACTACCCTCTCCCACCCCCCTCCTCCTTGGCAACCACAAGTCTATTCTCTATGTCCCTGATTTTGTTATTGTTTCATAAATGTGTTCATTTGTGTCACATTTTAGATTCTACATATAAGTGATATCATATGGTATTTGTCTTTCTCTTTCTGACTTACTTCACTTAGTATGATAATATCTAGTTGCATCCATGTTGCTGCAAATGACATTATTTCATTCTTTTTTATGGCTGAGTAGTATTCTGTTGTATGTACCACATCTTCTTTGAATATACAATGGGAAAAGACAGTCCCTTCAGCAAATGGTGTTGGGAAAGCTGAACAGCCACATGTAAAGCAACGAAGTTAGAATACGCCCTCTCACCATACACAAAAATAAACTCAAAATGGCTTAAAGACTTAAACATAAGACATGACACCATAAAACTCCTAGAAGAGAACATAGGCAAAACATTCTCTGACATAAATTGTACCAATGTTTTATTAGGTCAGTCTCCCAAGGCAATAGAAACAAAAACAAAAATAAACAAATGGGACCTAATCAAACTTATAAGATTTTGCACAGCAAAGGAAACCATAAACAAAATGAGAAGACAACCTACAGAGTATAAAGTTTATTTTAATGACTCCCTTTTAATCAATATTTAAGGTCTCCAGCTAGTTATTTTTCACAAAAATCAGTTCTGCTAGCATTTTCTCTGTTTTCTCCTTGTTTTTTATTCTTTTTTGATTGAAACTGTACATTCAGTTATCTCTGTAAACACCTTCAACATACTTGTTTTGATGTTTCTGTTCATCTCTCTGTGAAGGTCTGAATGATTTTAACCTAGAGCCCATCTCTATGGCAGGAGTTTATTTTCTTGGTTCTATTTCTCAGAATTATACATTTGTAGGACTTTCTCAGTTTGGGTTTCCAAGTCAAATCTGATGGGTGGAGTTTGGGGCTGTTTTCCCTTTGTTTCTGTGTCTCTCCTGCCTTCTTCTCCCTGCTCTCACCTCCCCACTTGAGGACCATGCCTCCACTCCACCTGAGGTACATCCAGATCCAGGTCTTACACAGGATCGTGTGCGGGCTGGCAGGGATGCTGGAGACAAGGCAGGCCCATCCGTGATGCCAGCGGGTACCAGGCTCAGATCCCAGCCGCACGGTTATGTCTGTTTCCTCTCATCTCCCCAGGCCTGCAGCTCCCTTCAAATTAGGGTCCTTGGATCATAGAGCAAGCTGTTTGCAGTCTTATTTCATGGGGCTCCTTCCACCCCTTGGCTATAGCCCGACTCTCATCTCCAGTCTGATATTCTGGTCTCCATTATACAGCAGGTGTCAACCGTTTTCCTCCTTGTGTGGACCCAGAGACCAGTGGCCCTCGTTCACCCCACTCAACAGTCACACTCTCCCCTCCCCACCCTGCCCCCCACCTCTTGAAATGAAACTCAGAGGCGCATCTCCTGGTTTCAGAGCCTGACACTGTCTGCATTTTCTCTGTTCACACGTGGTTCATCATTTCTATGAGTGCAGAGCAAAGGCAGTTGTTGCAATGCAAACTTGCTGCCCTGTCCTGACAGGAAGTCCTTGTGATTGCTGTTAAGTGATGGGATTTTAAATTATTTATATTTTTGTCTTTTATTTAGAATTTTTCGAGCAAAAACACATTGTAAAGACTATAAAGCAAAAATAATGGTTATTTTTGTAGGATGAAGTAGAAAAAAATACAGAATTAGTACAAAATGAATGTATAATAACAAGAATTATACATGTATATGGACAGAGCCTGAGAGAGAACTTAGAAAAAAAAGAAGACCCTTAATGTGTAGGTGTTCTAGGATTCTGGGTAAATTTCTCTGATTTTTATTGTGGCTAATATTACAATCATCAAGAGTGTGTAATAGTTGGGTAGATTGAAGAGATAGAAGAGTGAAGTAATAATTGTATTTAATGACTAGGTGATTTTTTTTTTAACTGCAAGAAATAGGTCAAAGTCTACAGGCTAACAGGATTCCAATTAAAAGAATCCTAGTATATATAATGAAAATAAAACGGGTAAACAAAACATTAGCCTTTGAAAGAGGGGGAAAGCTTTCTGAACAAAGCAGGAGGTGAAGCCACAGAGTTCTAAAGAAGCTTCACTGTTGGGCACTTCCTGCACTCAGTGTTTGCAGAGGCCATGGAGGGGGCAGTGAGGTCCCACGCTGAAGAGAGAGACAGCAGCACCGGGTCCCACTGGGGACCACCAGCCTGGGAACAGGGAGCCCAGGGTGAGATGGACACACAGGAGGTGGTAGGAGGCCATCCTGGAGGAGGTGAGACCCACAGGGTTGTAAAGGGCAGCCAAAAAGCAGGAAGAGGTCTCCAGGCGTTGATCCGATGAGAGGATAAGAAACTCTTATCTTTCATAATCACAACGATGATAAAAGCCTTCTGTTTCTGCCTGTGGGCAAAATTAGGATTCCACTTTGTACATTTCAGACAACGATCCCAGGAGGCAACTTGGTCACGAGCCTCACCCCTCTGCCCTTCCTGGGACCCACAGGACCAGGGCTGATGTCAGGCCTGCTGGTCAACCCCTGCAGCATTTCCCACAGGCTGCAGGGTGGGCGCTGAGGGACCTGAGGAATGAAACACACCCTTCCAGGCGCACCAGAACCCCTGCACCTTCCCTCTGTGTCACAGTCCCCCCGGGAGTGGAGGGCGGAGGCCGCACCTGATGTCCATCAGTGCGGGCTCCCGCCCCAGGTGCACACCCAGGTGTCTGCAGGTGCAGGGCTCACGTACCCTGGGGATGGGATCTGGCCGCTGATGTCCCCGCAGTCCTGTGCGGGGGACCCTATGGCTCCTTGTTCACGGGGTCCCACTCTGCTTCTGTGGTTTTGTCGGTTGGCTACTTTAAGTCACAATGTCAACCATAGGACATCCCCGACCCAAGGACCAGCAGATAGGTTTCAAGTGTGGATGCTTCTAATGTGACGTGTTAGGAAGCTGGCCTGTGTGCCAATATTCTGTTCATCTATCTCTGTTCTTTGCTGACTTACGTATTGAATGTAACTAGTTTTACTTTCTTAAGGTAGAATCTTATTTTAGGTATCAAATGTTAATATATGTCAAGGATTTTTTTTTGTTTCTTTTGACCCAACAATAACGTGCTCATGGCTAATAGAAATTCAGCGGATGGGAACAGCTTTACCTTAGAGTGAGGTCAATGCACCTGGGGCAGCTCCAGGGCTCCGAGATGCCGTGTAAGATCCACTGTTTTATTCCAACTTTGATGTGTGCCCTGTACCAGCCAAATGGCCCAGCCAGACGCTCTGACGGCTGCCGCCCCCCCACTGCACACACCTTACCTCGGTTATTCACCCTTCTTGCACACGTTGATGGAGCCCGGGGCTGTGCACGCGCCTTACGATGCATTTCATCTAACCTCTTAAAGCCCTACGAGGATGTCCTAGTGACCAACTGCTTAGAGATGAAAGCTGAACTCAGAGAAGTGAGGTGAAGACCTTGAGTTTCCACAGCTAATGGTGAAACCATTTTGTCTGACAACAAACCCTGAGTCACAAGAGATCATGGTGGTGGGCACGGGGGAGGGGTGGGCAGGAGGGAGGGCTGAATTGGCGGGAGACTGGCCGCAGCTGCAGCAAATGGGGGCCCTTCAGGATGGCACTGCTAGGCTGTCAGGGGTGGGCAATAAACACCACAGTCTGGAAAAGCAGATGGAGAAAATCTATTACAGATAAAAGCAGCTGAGTGGGTTGAATGGGGGCCCCTACGTCCTAATCCCAGGCCTGTGCAGGTGACCCTATTTGGAAAAAGCAACTTTGCAGATGTACCTAAGGATCTCAAGATGGGATCATCCTGGATTACTCAGAGGGCCCTAAATCCAATGACAAGTGTCCTTATAAAAGACTAAGATGCAGAAGAAGAGAAGATGAAGACTCCGAGGAGGGGCCACGTGACAACAAGGGCAGGGATGGGTGATGTGGCCACAAACCAAGGAGCCCCCCAGCCCCCAGGAGATGGAGCACCCTCCGCTGGAGCCTTGGGAGGGAGCATGGCCCTGCAGACAACTTGATTTATGACTTCTGGCTCCAGAACCACAAGAAAACACATTTTGGGGGGGGGGGGTTAGGGGCCAGAGCACACAGAGCAGCCCCGAGGAAGTTTTGTCCGGCTCTGCCCATGATGGTCTCTGCACTTTTGATGGGCAAATACAGCCATCCAGATGCCTGTTCGTGATCATGCACTCCCTCCCTGATGGTGGGGTTTGGGCTGGAAGCAGCCGGAGGAAAGGACTTGAGAAGGAACATAGCTGCTTTGAATCTAAGGAGAAGTGGCAGCCACTTCAGGATGGAGGGATGGAGAAGGGAGCCTGGTGCAGGGCCCAGGCCTGCCTGTGGCTCATGGGTCACCTTCACAGGCCGCTCAGCCTCAGGCCTGTCCCTAGAATGAGCGGGATGTGGGCCCTGGGTCCCCAGGTGAGGAGGGCCCTGCACTTTCAGGGTCAGCTGGTCCTGGGCGGGCAGGGCCACCAGGGAGTTATGTTTCCAGCCCCGGAGCTGCGACCATAGGCTGACCTCGCTCCAACCCCGCAAACTCACGAAATGTTTTTCTGAATGAGGTTGGCGAAGCATCTTTTTTTAAGACTTTGATTAAGAAGCTGTTCTCTTAGGGCACTGTCCAACAGCCCAGCAAGGAATGAAGGTGTTTATCCTCACTCACAAAGGAAATGGGCTGTGGGGAGAAGAATTCCCTACAATTTATTCACACCACAAAAAATTAATGAGCATTAGTAAATTCCTTTTTAGTGTAAGGAAAAAAAGATGCAAACAGTGATTTAATGAAGGATTCTGCTCTCAATGCCACTTTCCACCATAACAAAGAGGACGGTCCTTGTTATTCAGAAAGCAGTTGGGCTCAGAAGGAGAAGGTTTTATAAACAGCCATTAGCATCTTAACTACACGACCATTCAAAAGGCAGCGCCCCTGGAAAAAAAAAAAAAAAAAAAAAACTTCAGCCCATAAATCTTGGTCTCAAAGTCCAAGAAGTGAAACAGCCTCCTGAGAATATGTTCCAGGCCGGGTGGGAGTGGGGGGGGGTCTTCAGGGAGCAGGGTCCCCGGATGCGTCCTCCCCATGGATAGCGGGCAAGTGGGATGAAGCCTGGTTTCTCCAGGCTTGTATCTCGGGGAGGGGGGGGGGGCAAGCCTCTCATGGCAGGAATCTTTCACTGGAAGTGGGTGACCTCATTCAAACCCACTCCTTCCTAAAGGAGTGTGTGTATTTGCACAGCTGAAAAAAAGAGAAAAGATGGACAGTGTTCCTTCTGAGCTGAGTCTGGCTTTGGAAACCAAGGGGTGAGCAACATCCCCTGTGGTCCCTCCAGGTCCCCACCTTGGGCTCTGGGTGACAAGGTCCTGGGGACAGGGCCTCTCCATGCAGTGCCTCTCAACAGCCCCATGCATTTGTCCCACGTGTGGAGGCCTCTGTGAACAATTTCTTTCCCAATCATTTCTGCAAAAGCCCTAGAACTGGCTGGTATAGGAACTGATCACTGGTTTGGGGGAAATCCTGCCAATTTGGGGTGAGGGGATGGACCAGCCGGTCCCAAACACACAGGCAAAGACATGGGGGCAGTTCCCTGCGGGAGAATGCAATTGGGGTGATGCCATCAGAATTAGGGGCCAGGGCTGGGCAGCAAGGGGACGGATAGCCACTGCAGGGTGACTGAGGCCTCCGAGAGACACTCAGAGCTGTGGCTTTGGATTTTTCTTCAAGTGGCATTTCAGGGCAACTCAAGGCTCAAAGCAACAGAAGCTGCCCCTGTTGACGTGATAGTGGGAACGCCGGCTGGTCAAATCCATCCCATCTTCCCCTGCCGTGGGGTCCGAGGCCCTACCCTGGACCCGCAGGGCTCTGAGGAACAGGGTGAAACTGGCAACATAGCCCTCCCTCCATCATAATACGAATAAACTGTGACAGAGTGGGGAGGGCACCCCAGTCAGTGTCCAGAGAAAATCACCTGGAACTCGGGTCCCAGAGACCTTCACCCGAAGGTGACCCCCAGAGCAGTCAGCTGGGACCGTCCTCGAGCCCTGCCCTGAGGCCTGCAGCTGGGGGTCTGGAAGCTGGTGATGGGGCTGGGGTCTCTTTTTATCATGTCAAAAGAGGAAAAAGCACCAATTGATTCTCTCTTTCTATGAGTTTGTTTTTTTCAGATTCCACATGTGAGTGAGATCATACAGTATTTGTCTTCCTCTGACTTACTTCACTGAGCATAACACCATTAAGGTCCATCCATGTTGTTGTAAATGGCAGGATGTGTCATTCTTCCTCACGGATGAATAATATTCCATCATATTTATATACGTCTTCTTTACCCATCCATCCGCAAGTGGACACTTAGGGTATCTCTGTGTCTTGACTACTGTGAATAATGCTACAATGAACATGAAGGTGCAGATATGTCTTCAAGATCCTGATTCCAGCTCCTTTCAATATATACTCAGAAGTGGGCTTGCTGGATCATAAGGTAGTTCTATTTTTAATTTTTTGAGGAACCTCTATATTAACCAATCTTATCGTGATCATCATCCTGCCATATATGCATACATACAATCACTGCGTTATACACCTTACACTTACACAGTGTTATATGTCAATTCTATCCCATAGAGCTGGAAAAAGCCCAGCAGGAAATATAATTCCATCTACAATAAACCAGCTGTGATTTTCCTGGGGCTGCCCTGACACAGGGTCTGCTCCCAGGTTGTCTTCCACTTATCATAGATGCTTTGTTATACAGACCGGTGGACAGATGGGTAAAATCATAACTTGAAAATACTGAATAAGCTGCTAAAGGCATAACACCCGCAGTGATGAGGGTATGCCAAAGGGATACAGGAGCTGCTGAGAGAGCGCCCAATGGCCAGAGCAACAAAATAAATCAGGTAGCTTTAAATCATAACTTGTGTAAATAAATAGCCCTGAGTCCATGCTAATATAAATACATAATTGAGGAAATAAAGAGGACAAGAGACACATCTCTCAGGCAGAAACATTCCACATAATTTGTAGATGCTTCATGCTCAAGGAGCCGGGGCAGAACGCCCACCCCTTAAGTGTGGGCCTTGCATAGTGACAGCCTCCCAAGGAGGAGTAAAATGAGGAGAAGCCTGACAAGCATACCTGAGCCAAGTGACAGAGGCCAGCACCACATCGATCAGCCAGGTTGACAGCGTGGGCCCAGATGTGATGTGATGAGGACACTTCACCTCTGTGGTCCACCTCCCAAAACCCAGGACCCCAGTCTAACCCTGAGAAAAACATCAGACAAATCCCAATAGATGGGGCACCTACACAACACCTCCCCAGCACTTCTCAAGAAGCTGCCAAGGTCTTCAAAAGCAAAGAAGATTTGAGAAACTGTCACAACCCAGTGAGCCTAAGGAGACATAATGACCAAATGTCATGTGGGACCTCAGTGGGGTCCTGGGACCAAACAATAAGAAAAGCAAAAGGCATCGGGTGAAAATGAAGCAGATCTGAAGAAAATATGGATTTTAGTGTAAAATAAGGTATCAGCACGGTAACAAATGCACTGCACTAACCTAAGGTGTTGACAGCTGGGGAAATGAGTGTTGGGTATATGGGAACTCTGTATTATCATCACCATTTTTCTATAAATCTAAAACTGTTTTAAAATTTAAAGTTGATGTTTAAAAGTACTTAATAAAAGCAATTTGGGGGAGAAAATCCTTGCAAGGCTATGCACCCATCAGCAGCAGGGCCTGCCAGCCCAGCAGCTTTCTAGCACCATCTTCACACCTCAACACTTGGATGGTGCCCAGGGCCCCCAGCAGACATGTCCTCAGCTTTGCGGAGCCTCTGGACACAAGCGGGTCCACCTGCTTCAGCGCTAGGGCCATTTCTGGAAAGTGCAGGAAGGGCCTTTAGACAGACAAGATGAACCAAAGTGGGCAGGAGCCCCGTGATGGGAAGGGGCTCACTGAACAGTCCATGACTGCATGCATTTGGAAATGTTCAAAATGAAAATCCAAGAAGGACGGAAGAGTGGACCAGAAGGGCTGACCGCCCACATAGGCTGGGAGATGACCCACGACGAAGGCCATGTGGGTCGAGCCCAGGGGTGTGATCCAGTGCCCGCAGGGGGCTGGTTGCTTGAGTCCGGGGTGGAGGCCTCCCAAGTGTAAAGGTGATGCTGTAAGGTCTTGTCCACAGAGAGGAGGACTGTGGGCAGTGGGTAGACGCTCAGGGTCCCTTGTCCTTGGGCCCAGGGCTGGATATGGACCCTCTGAGATGCCGGGTCTGTTTAACAGGCCTGTTCTCTCTGGGCCTGAGACGCTGCATCACTTACCCAGTGCAGCATGACAACCCCACGATCTGAGTGGTGGATGGCGGTAGAGAAGCAGGGCAGCTGGGGATGGCTCCTCAGGCCGGGCTGGGCTGGATTCAACTTCAACACCCATCGACCTATCTACTCCCCTTCACCTGTTTGTTTATTTATGCATTTATTCATTCTTTATTTTTTTCTCTGTATCATTTTCTATTAAATCTCAGGTATCCTGTTAATTTACCCCTGATCAATGCAGTAGGTGCTTCAAAATAATGACATATTTATTATAAAACCAGCAGCCATATCACACCTAACAAAATAGTAGCCAAATATTATTAAATATCTAGTTATGATGACGTTGGCTGAGAACTGTCTTCTGACACCAAGCTTAGGGAGACCTTTGGGGTGAGGGCGGCTCCTGAAACACCTCATCCCTGACTCTGGGGCCTTCTTTCAGCCCTCAACCCACCAAACACACCCTTTGGCACCCCTGTCTGACTGTGGGTTGGGACACCTGCCCAAGGCCACTGGGACCTCTAGGATTAACTCCTCGTTAACGATGAATGAATGGATGCTTTCATTTCAAGTCCTGATGCTCCTTCCCACACACACTAAGCTCTAGTCTTGCCAAATGATTTATCTTTACCTGGACATCCCTCTGTCCCTGGGTGTCTGCACAGCTGCTTCTTCTGCCTTCAGTGTCCTCTCTCAGCAGTCACCTTCTCATCCATTCTGGAAGCAGCCAGTGCCTCCTGCTCAGAACCCTGCCCCGAACTGGCATGGCAATGCCTGCCCCCCATGCTTACCTGTTGGCTGTTGAAGCACCTGTCGCATCTGCTGTGACTGTTCCCCAGGGTCAGGGGTTGTGCTGGTGATCTTCCCTCTCCAGGGCTCAGCACAGCATTAAGCACTGAGTAACTGAAAGGATGACTATTTTATCACATATTTTGCACAGTAAAGGACTTTTAATTATAAAAAATACAAACACGAAGAGTTTTGCTTTCAAAAATGATGGACTAACAGTGATAGAATATACCGTCCCACATGAATCAATCAAAAAGTGGACAAAGTATATGAAACGATGGTCTGCAAGATACTGGTCATCAGGCAACAAAGGACAGTGACCCCTGGAAGATGCAAAACAAACAAAGGGAGTCCTGGGGTTGTCCCAACTTCCTGCCTAGAAAGAGTTGCCAGGCTGCACTGCAGGGAGCAGGACCCAGGTGGAGCTGGGCGGGTTCTCAGAGCTGAGGACATAGAGCCAGAGTACAGAGGGACCAGGATGGCTAGAGGTCACCCACAGAATGCCTAGGAGGAGAGATCTGCCCAGAGAGAGAACCCAAGATCGACAGAGTGTCCCCCCTCTCAGCTGAGAATTAGCCAGATCATGTGGGTGGAAACTGCCCCAGGCCAGAGAAAGAACCACAAGAGGATCAGAGGTAATGGTCCCCATTGTTCACACAGGGCCCAATATTAGTGCTTGTTCCTATTACTTTGTCCCAGAGGACAGAACCTCAAGGTTCATGGGGCAATGGGTAGAGTGCTCAAAATCTGGGACTTGCCTTAACAGTGGAAAATAATTACTTCTTGACTATGTACTGCTCTTGCCCCCCACCCCAAATAATCTCCAAAAGCAAGACCCAAAAGGATCAAACTTCTTCCAAGTAAATTAACTGCAACCTAGAACAAAGCTCAAGAATATTCAGAGAAACACAAAACTATCCAGCACCCAACAAGGAAAACTCATAATGTCTGTTGTCCAGTTAAAAATCACTAGGTCTGCTATATAGAGGACATTTCAACACATAAGGAGGAGGTATATCAATCAATTGAAACCATGCCAGAACTGATACAGGTGTTAGAATTAGCAGACAAAGCATTTTAAAAGTTGTTAAAACAGCAATGCATATGGTCACAAAGCTAAGCGGAGACATGGAAGATATTTTTAAAAGACCCAAAAGGAAATTCCAGAGATACAACGATAATGTCTGAGATGAAAACTACACCAGTGGGATTAATGGTAGATTAGAAATTAAGAAAAAAAGATTAATGAATTTGAAGACATAGCAGTAGAAACTATTCAAAAGGAAACAGAGGGAAAACATTTTTAAAATTAGAGCATTATCAAGCTGTGGGCTAACTTTCGGTGGTGTGTAATGGTAATCCTCAAGGAATATGAATAGAAGAGATATTTAAAGAAATAATGGCTAAACCATTGGCAAATTTGAGGAAAACTGTGAATGCATAAATCCAGGAAGCTCAGAGAACTCCAAGCACAAGGAAGCTACACCAAGACACATAATAATCAGTTTGCTAAAACCACTGTTAAACAGAAAATCCCCAAAGCAGCCAGAAACAAATGATACGTTACATACAGAGGAACACATGTAAGAAAGACAACAGATTTCTTGTTGAAAACAATGTGGGAGGGAAGATAGTGACAAAACATCTTTAAAGTGCTAAAAGAAAACACATAAATAGGCAAATATCAGTAAACCTAGAATTCTATACTTAAAAAATATTATTCAAGAATGGAGGTGAAATAAATGTTTTTTAAGACATTCAAGAGATGAAAGAATATATTACTAACAGATCTGCTCTGTAAGAAATGGTAAAAGGAGTACTTCGAGCAGAATGAAATAATACTAAATGGAATAATTGATCTACTCAAATAAGGACATCAGAAATAGCAGGTATGTGTGTTACTTATACTGTAAATGAAGTGGTGTAATAATATACCTTCAGTGTGGTATAATAAAGCTACACTGTGAGAAGCAGACACTAATATAATAAAACAAAGAGTTGAAGCTGAAAAAAACATAAAATTGAATCATAAAAATATTCAATTAATCCATAGGAAGGCAGAAAAAGAGAGTAATGGGAAAAAAAGAACAGCTGAGAAAAACAGAAAACATTTGCCAGTGTGGTAGTTTAAAATCTAACTAATAAATATTCACATTAAATGTAAATTATCTAAATGCCCACTGAAAAGCAGATATTGTCAGATTGGATAGAAAAGTGAGGTCCAACAGTATACTGTTTTGAAGTAATTCACCCCCAAAATAAAGACACAAATAAGTAAAAAGTAATAAGATATGCTATATTAATAGAGTGGATATGTCAATTTCAGGCAGAATAGATTTCATAGCAAACTATTATTGGGAATAAGTATGGCCATTTTATAATGATAGAAGGATCAATTTATCAAGAATCCACAACAATCCTAAGTGGTCATGTACTTAATTACAGAATTTCACAATATGATACTTGAGGTAAAAACTGATAGAACTGCAAGGATAAATAGAAATCCACAATTATAGGCAAAGACTGCAATGACTCTCAGTAACTGATAGAACAAGTAGACAGATCAGTAAAGATACAGATGATGTGAATAACGCTGAACACTTACTCAGTGTGACAGAAGTTTGTTCAACATCCCACCCAACAAGAGCAGTGTTCCATTCTTATCAAGGACAAATGAAACATTTACCATGATAGACCATATTCTAGGCATAAAACATGTCTCAGATTATTTTAAAGGACTCAAGTCAGGCAAACTATGTTCTTTGTCAATGAAACTAAATTAGAAATCAATAAAAGAAAATCTCTAGAAAATCTTCTGAATGTTTAGAGACTAAATGACCCCCTTCCAAATAACTTACGGTTCAAAGAAGAAATTAAAAGGGAAATGAGAGAGTATTTTGTACTGAATGGAAATGAAAACACAACTAAAATAGTAATTGAAGGAAGTGATGATGTGATTGTCTCAGTAAACACAGAAACAATATTTAGAAAATTTAATATCCATTTCTGACAAAACCCTCCAAAATCTGGGCATGGAAGGGAACTTCCTCAACCTGAAAGAGCACCTGTGCAAAAACTTCAGCTAACAACAGGCATAATGGAAAAGACTGAAAGGTTTACTTCTAAGATCAGAAATAAGACAATGATGTCTGTTCCAACTACTTACATTCAAAACTGTGTTGGCATTTCTGGCCAATGCAATAAAGTAAGAAAAAGAAATAAAAGCCATCCAGATTAGAAAGGAAGAAGTAAAACTGTCTTTATTCACAGAAGTTAGGATCCTGAAGGAACTTGATGGAATCAACAAAACGATAATAGATCTGATATCTGAGTTTATCAAGTTTGCAGGATATAAGATCAATATAAAAAGTCGAATGAAACTCTGTAGTGTAGGAACAATCAAAAATTGAAATAAAATTATTTTAAAAATTAATAAAATATCATTTTGTACCAAAAATATGATAAATATGGCAAAAGGTGGGAAGACCTGTATACTGAAAACTACAAAATATTGCTGAGGGAAATTAAATAAGATCTGAATGGAAAGATACACAGTGTCCATGGGTCAGTAGGCTCAAAACTGTTAAGTTGACAATTACACCCTAAACTGATTCTAAAATTCATATGGAAATGCAAATAATCTAGAAAAGTTAAAGGAAAAAAATGGAGAACTAACACTATTTCATTTTAAGACTTTCTGTAAAGCTACAGTAATCAAATCAGTGCATAAAGACAGATAAATAGATTAGTGGTGCAGAGTGGAGAGTTTAGAAATAGAGCCACGCAAATGCTGTCAGCCAATTTTTCACAAAGCTGCAGAGAAAATTCAGTGGAGAAAGGATAGTCTTTCAAACAAATGGTGCCAGAACAACTGAAATATTCATATTCAAAAACAGAAGTTTGTATGTGTAACTCACACCATGTACAAAATTATCTCAAAATGAATCATAGATCTAAATGAAAAACCTAAAACTATAAAACTTCTAGAAGAAAACATGCTTGAAACATTTTTGGTCTGGGGCTAGGCAAAAATTTCTTAAATAAGACACAAAAATATGTACTTTATAGAGCAAACTGATGTACAGGACTTCATCAAAATTAAAAACTTGTGTTCTTCAAGTGACACTGTTCGGAGAATGAAAAGGCAAATAATAGACTGGGAGAAAATATTTGCAAGTTACATGTCTGATAAAAGATTGTGTCTAGAATATACAAAGAACTATCAAAAATCAAGAAAACCAACAACTCAGTAAAAAATTGTGGGTACTTTCCATAGAAATGTTTATTTGCACATATGCAAGTAAGCCCATTCTTAACATTATTAGTCATTAGGGAAATGCAAAATAAAACCACATGAAATACTGCTTTATACCCAATAGGATGATGACAATAAAAAAGACACCAAGATGTGAGAATATGCAGCACATAGAACTCTCATACACTGCTGGTGCAGATGTAAAGTGGGACAATCATGTTGGAAAAGAGTTTGCCATTTCATACAAAGTTAAGTTTGTAGCTGTGATATGATCCAGCCATTCTACTCCTTAATATTTACCCACAGGAAATGAAAACATGTGCTTATACAAAAACTACACATGAATGTTCACAGCAGCTTGATTTGTGATAGCCCAAACTGTAGGCAACCCAAATGTCCATCAACAGGTGAATTCATGAAAAACAGTTGTATCCATGCAATGGAACATTATTTGGCAGTAAAAAGGGATGATTTATTGATCTCTTCAGTAACGTGGATGAATCTCAAAATAATTTTACTGAGTGAAACAAGCCAGAAAAAAAGGAGGATATACTGTATAAGTCCATTTTTATAGGTATCTAGGAAATGCAAACTAACATATCATGACAGAAACCATGGTTGGATTGGGCAAGGAGGTGTGGGATGGAGGAATTGCAAATGGCCAGTGGTAATAGTTTCATGAGATGGATGTGAATATGTTCTTTCTCTTGATTGTGGTGATGTTTTCACTGGCACACACACGCCAAAATTTATTAAAAATGTCCACTTCAAATGTGTGCTATTTATTGTATGACAATTACTTCTTTTGTGATGGTTAATTTCATGTCCACTTGGCTGGACTATGGTGCCCAGTTGTTTGGTCAAACACCTGTCTAAATATTGCTGTGAAGTTATTTTTAAGGTATGATTAACATTTAAAACAGAAGACTGAGAAAATAGATGACCTTCCATTACGTGGGTGGGACTCATCCAATCAATTGAAGGCCTTAAGAGAAAACACTCTGATGTCCCGCAAGAAGAGGGAATTCTGCCTCTGGATGGACTTTGGACTCCAGCTGCGACATCATCTCTTCCCTGGGTCTCCAGCCTGCCTTGTCCTGCAAATTCTGGACTTGCCAGCCTTCACACTTGCATGACCCCTTCCTAAAATCAATCTCTCTCTCTCTCTCTCTCTCTCTGCCTCTCTCTCTCATTGGTTCTGTTTCTCTGGAGAACCCTGACTAATACACCTCTGTAAAGCTGTTATAAATATCAAAAGATACAAAAGATGAAAACCCGTATTCCCGTTGATAGCATATTTAAAATTACAAATGGAAAAATTGTCCCATGATCCATTCAACAGCTGAAAAAAAAAAGATTTATAATATAGGTGAAAGACTGGTAATACCTGTTGTTGTCTTATTTATACCTTTCTGTATTTTTTACATTTCAAAAAATTGAAATAAATGAATTGCAAAGTTAAAAGAGCTCTTACTCATCAATCATAAAAAGGCAAAACACCAGGAGAAAACTTGGCAAAGGATATAAACAGTTGATTCACAAAAGATGTTAAAATTACATATACATGTTAATCTTCATTAGAGCAAATAAATGCAAATGGAAAAACTAATAGGAACTTTTTATCAACTAAGTAATTGTCCAAGTTACTTGAGTCAATAATAATAACCAGGCTGATGTGGGTTGACTGAAATGGTTACTGTCAGGTACTGTCCAGAGAAATGTAAATTAATATAACATTATTTGGAAATTCATTTAGTAATATATAGCAAGACCTTAAACCAGTGTCCTTATTTTGACCTAACAATTCTAGTTCTACAATATTTTTCTACAAATAACCATAACTACAGGAAATGATTTACATACAAGTGTGTTCATTGCTGAAATTCTTAAATAGTCTAAATGCTTTCTAAATGCTTAGAAATAGTCTAAATGTCCCAAAAAATGATTGATTAAAAAAAAGGTGGTATTTATGCATTACAGAATTTCAGACTGCATGGAAACCATGTTCTGGAAGAGTATGTGGTGCCATGAAATAATGTCCACTACATATAAAGAGCCTGTTTACTAAAAAGTTATGGACCCAGCAATTTCACTCCTAGGTATGTCTCTGAGAGTAATGAAAACATATGTCTACACAAAAACTTGTTCATAATGTGACTAACAGCATTACTCATAATAGCTAAATGGCAGAAGGAACCCAATGTCTCTGAATTAATGAATGAATAAACAAAAGGGGTCAAGCCATACAATGGAATATTACTCAGCCATTAAAAGGAGAGTAGTATTGATGCCAGCCTACAACATGGATGAACCTTGAAAACATTATGCTAAAAGAGAGAAGCCAGTCACAAAAGACCACATATTACATGATTTCATTTATATGAAATGTCCAGATTAGGCAAATCTATAAATCAGAAAGTAAATTAGTGGTTATCTAGGGCTTGCTAGGATGGTATGGAGGGCTCTGGGGTAACAGAGGGTCTGGGTTTTTTTTGGGGGGGTCATAAAAATGTTCCAAAATTGATTGTGATGATTGCACAGGTGTTAAAAATGATTGTATTATACACTATTTAAATGGGTGAATCATACAGTTTGTAAATTATATTTCAATTAAGCTGATACAAAAATAAGAAAAATTAAAGATCTACGGAGTGAATGTGCCAAAAGAAGTATAAAGTTACTAACAAAATGCCAAGTGTGGTTAACTGAGTGGTGGAAGGAAGGAACATTTGATTTTCTTTTTGCTTATCTGTCCATTTTACAAATTTTTCTATAAGTGAACTTAACTGAGTAATGAGAGGTAGGGGAGCAACAGTGCTGAAAAGCACCCTGTCTGGAGTCAGACTGCCTGGGTCCAGCCTCTGCTAGCCCTTACCAGCTAAAAATACTGCAGCAATCCCCTTACCTCCTTTCTGCCCCAGCTGTGCCACTTGTAAATTCAGGAACGGAGTGCTTCAGGGGATGGTCCTGAAGGCTGAGTCAACCATCTCTACCTGCCCAGAACATGGAATAGAGCCTGGCACAAAGTACAGAAAAAGCACCACTTATCATTATTAAGACTGAATCGATAAAATGGATAATTGTTCATAAAAAATGACACATAGCTTCCCTGTACCAAGTCCCTGGAAAGCACTGTTCCAGGGGCTGAGAGTTCCACCAGGTTGCTCTCCATCTCCTTGGAGATTACAGCCTGCACCTGCCTAAACTTCCCACTCCTGCTTCTGTATCTTCTGCCCTCTGATGCTTCCTTCTGGGCTGCAGCTTCCCCATCAGCCTGAAAGCTCACAGAGGAAGCGGCTGACCTCACTTATTTGCCGTCTGCAAGGAGACACCGCTGCCCTCTTCCCAGTTTTCTAGCCAGAATCTTGGAGTCACTCAGGACACATCCATCCTGGTCCTCCACTGCCCATTTCTCATGGCTGGTCAATCCCATCTCCTGAACAGCTCCTGAGTGTACCTGGGTCCCCTCATCCTCTCTCTCTCCCAGAGAAGCAGCCAGCCCGCCTCTCACATGGACTTGTACACCTGCTGCCGACTGACTACTGTCCTGCCTCCCCTCCCCCACCCTCCCCCTGCACTCACTTTGGAAGTGATGTCTTTCCAAACGCACATGGGAGACAAGGGTGTCAGCCCTCAAAGGGAAACCGGCCGTGTTTCCAGAGGCGGAGCAGCCAGGCCCACCACAGTCCAGCCCTTTAGCTGCCTGCTACCTAGACCCACGTGTATTCTTCACAGAAGAGGACCTGCTTTTTCATAACAAAGTCCCTCCCCGTTGTCCCAGTGGAGACATCCCATTTCACCCAGTTAAAACATCCTGCTCGGTTCAGGAGCTCTGGGAGCTGCCGGGGAGCCTGGCAGCCCATGACTGAGTGACAAATATGACATTCAGTATGGAGGAGAAAAAGCGAATGGGAAAACCACAACCAATATTCCTGTTTTTAAAAGCAGAGCGGGGAAAATGAGGCACACTTATCTCTAAGAAGAGCCAAGATTTCCTGCCCAGACTTGGAAGGAGTGCCTTGGTGACCCACCCTCACGAGCCACGCCTCCTCTACGGGGTCTGTCCATTCCTGCCTCTGTGGTCACCTGAGCCATCCACGGTGCAGGACACCCCTCCCCGGGCCAGGTCTCAGCAGCTCTGTGACTGTCCACTTGATGTGGGGTGAGACCCAAGGATTTCCTCGGGGTTGAACACCTACATCCCTTGTTTCCTAGGCTTGAAGTGAAGGTGGTGGTGTGATTCTCTAATAAACTCACCCGAGTTTCAAAATTTAATGTTCTATCAGTTCTGGCTAGTAATCAAAACCAGCCAGTCAACAACAACAAACTGTCACTGGGTAGTATGCTTGGATCCAGAGCTGAGCTTTCTGTTGCCTAGCAACAGAATTCAGCGCTCTGCTCATCCCCATCCTGTTTCCATCTTGGTCTCTCACGGGGCCTCCAGGAACCACCGGTGTCTGCCCCTACCTCTGGGCTGCATCCTAGCTGTGCCGCTGTGATCAGATCAGGATCGTCGTCCTCTGGTCAGGAGGCCTCAACCTTGTCTCTTTTCCCACCACCTTACCCCTTCAGGCCTCACTGGGTTTCCAGCTCTCCATGTCTCTGGATTCCGAGTCATAAGCACCAAGAACTCCATTATTCTTCCTCTCTCTGGTAAGAGTTTTCAGTACACAGCATGAACTAGTCGATCCACTCTGACTTCCTAAAGTTTTCCACCTGACAAATGTTCTTTGCTTGAGCAATCTTTAGTCAGGCTCCAGAACCTTCTCTAGGCCCTACTTCCTTGTAGGATCCACTTTTACTAAGAATGCTGCTAAGTCTGTTTATTCAGAACCTGATCAGGCTCCTTACCCTCCCCCCACTCCCCCAGGTGATCTCTGACCACCTGGCCTGCCTGCAGCAAGAATCCTGTTGGGTCCACTTCACCAGAAGCACCCCCCCCCCCACCACCCCTGATGTTTCCTTTTAGTCATTTTCCATCTGCTGACTCTCACTGGCTCCCTGGCCATAAATGTCCACTCACCCATGTGGCAGGCAGGCTTGAGCCCAGTCTGTTTCCCCCACTGCAAAATCCTGCCCCAGTGGTCCCTGTACACATCATGATGGTCCTGAATAAAGCCTGCCTTACCGTCTTCAACAAGTGTCACTGAATTTTCTTTTTTTTTTTTGATACATATCAAACTCCTCACATTGCGGCCACAAAAATCTCCTGGCCTGAGTTTCAGGATGAAGGAGACTGTTTCATTCAGCGTGTCCCCTCCCTCTGCTCAGACCACCCTCCCCAACCATCCACCATCACCATCTCCTGCATCCTTCGCAGGACAGCCCCGATTTATCCTTCCGAGTTCAACACAGACCACATCTCTCTATAGAACAGTGTTTGTCAAGCAAAGAAAATTACAGTGAACAAAAATTATTGAGTGGGCAGCCAGCACTTTAAAAAATGAATTAGGATAGAATCGAACATACCAGAGAGTATTGAGGGTGTAAGTATTGTTCTGTGAAACTTTCAAGTGTTTGTCTGCCTGTGTGTGTGAGTGTGTGTGTGTGTGTCTTAAGGATGGCACCAAAAATGTTTGAAAACCACTGGAAGCTTCCCTGGGACGCCCTTATGGAACCCCACAACCTGATTTGGGCCAACTCTCCTCTCCTCTGCCCCAGCGGGCTCTCTAACAGCCCTCCCCCCTTCACAGCACCGGCCACACTGCACTGTAGTGGCTGGTTTCCTAAATCAGCCACACATTTCCAGGGGACAGAAAGTGCATGCCTGGTCCACTTTCCCTCCTCCAGCACCTGGCATCTCGTAGGTGCTCAGTAAATTGACATTGAGTAAATGAATGTCCAGAACAGGAGTTCAGAATGCACAGGATGAAATGCAAGGTGTAACATTTTTACAAGGTACATCCTTCTAACAGGATGAAATCAAATGAATGAATTGTGAAGGTGATGCAGGCATCCATGGTGGCTCCATGTACTCCGGTTGAGGGGCCCCTCCCTGAGCCAGAGGCAGAGGAGACAAGGGGTCCTGCCCTCGTGCCCACCGCCCCCCCCAGTTCTCAGGGGTCCAGGTTCTGCAGCACCTCCCTGCCAGCCAAGGGAGACGGGCAGCCACAGTTGGGAAGACACTGAGACGGGAAGTCAGAGGATTGTAATTAAACAGGACCAGAAAATTTATGAAGAAAATCAGCCTGGATACAACCATATTACAACACCAGCCCTGCCCGAGCTCCTTGCCAAGGCGCCCACGGAGCCGACCCCTGGGTCCAGACAGACCACCTGGCCTGAGTCTTCCGCTCGCTGCGTGCTTGCTTCCCCCACTGTGTGTGTGTGTGTGCGTATATGCATGTATGTTGTGTGTGTGGTGTAAATGTGTGTATATGCTGTGTGCACATGTGTGTGATGTGCACGTGTGTGTGCTCCTGGGAGAGCTGTCCCCTCACGCCCTCACGGCAGGCTCCCTGGTTCCTCAGGGGCCTCCCCAGCCAGGACTCAGGCGAAAGGAGTGAACTTCTTCCATCTCTGCTTCTCCCAGCTATTCAATCAGCGCTCAGGCCCTCTAGTGGCTCCTGAGAAAGGGTCCCCAGCTCCAACAGGACCTCATGGGTCTCCAGCTCCCCTTCCTCACGCAGAATCCGGAAGACCCCCTGAATTGGGAAGGATGTGTTTCTACGGCGTGTCCACGAACCGGCAGGGAGGCAGTGCTCAGGTGGACGGTGTGTCTGGGCACCGCAGGGTCAGAGCCTCCCCGGGTAGCTGGACCATCTGGTCAGCACCTGGACTTGGGAGCTTGTCTTGCCAAGGGGACCCGAGAGGGAGGAGTGGGGATGGGGAAAGTGACCTCAGAGGACGCACTTTCTCCATCCTCGGCATTAACACAGGAGACCAGTCCGAAGTGGGGAATTTAGAGACACAAGACTGGAGTCTTGTGAATGGTGCGCACGGAGACGGCTCACCAAGGCCAGGACAGTAGGCAGAGGTGGAGGTCCTGCAGAGGGGCCGAGGACAGGGCTCCTGGACGTCTGTCCTGGCCTGGCAGTGCCCGGCCTGGGGAAAGGAGCAGCCTTTCCTGGGTGCTCAGCTGACTGTGCGCGGGTCCAAGGCTGTGCTCTCCAGGGGTTTGAGGACGCCAACAAAAAACCCAGAACAGGGATGACAAGGCCCATCCGCGGAAAGGGTCCAAAGCCCCCTATACTTGGAATAAACTCCGGTAACCCCAGCCCAGGCAAGGTCTGGGACCCAGCGTTGCAGGCAGGGGCGGGGAAAGGATGTAGGCGCCGAGGGCCTAAGGGCCACACAGCCCCAGTCCACAAACTTCACGCTGGCCGGCCCGTCCCCCACGCGAGGTGCCCAGGCCGCGGGCGCGCCGCGCCGTCTCTGTCGCCATCCAGAGGCGCGGTTCCGGCGCTTCGTCCGCTCCGCCGCCGCCGGCCTCCCCAGCCAGCACCGGGGCCCCCGCGGGGCCCCCGCGGCTCCGGGCACGCGCATCGGGGGCGCCTCTCGCATTGGTGGCCGGCGCGCCGAGCCCTGGCGCGCAGCGACGCCCAGAGCGGCAGGGCCGGCGTCCCCGGGCTCGGCGGGCACGGGCGCGGGCGCGGGCGCGGCGCGGGGCGGGCCGGCGCAGGGCGCAGTGGGCCGGAGCCCGGGCGCGGCGGCGGCGGCGGCGGCGGCGGAGGAGGAGGATGGCGCGCGCGGGGCCCGCACGTGGAGGCCGGCGCGGGGGCGCGGGCAGGGCCGGCTGCTGAGACGCGCTGCTGCCCCCCGCGCGGGCGCCGCGGCTTCAATGGCGCCATCGCCCAGGACCAGCAGCCGGCAAGATGCGACCGCCCTGCCCAGCATGTCCTCAACTTTTTGGGCGTTCATGATCCTGGCCAGCCTGCTCATCGCCTACTGCAGTGAGTACCGCGCGGCCCGGGTCCTCGGCCGGCTCTCCGGTCCCGGCCCCGGCCCCCGTTCCCCGTTCCCGGGCCGCGGCTCCGGCGGGGCGCCCCGCGGGCCGCCCGGAGTCCGTGCGGAGTTGCGAGCTCGGGGCGCGCCGTCCCCCGGGTCCCCGCCGGTCCTGCGCTGGGCCGGGAGGGAGAGGGGCCGGCACTTCGGAGGCCGGCGCCACCGCTGAGCCTCCCTCCTCCGACTCTGGGGCAGGGCCCGGGCACCAGGCCCCGGGTGGCGCGGCGCGTCCCTGCGCGGCGATGCCCGCGGCTGCCCGGCGTGCCGCCGCCACTCTCGGCCCAGGCCCGCGATCCGATCCGAGCCGGCGGCTTCCCGGCCGAGCCGAGCCGCGCGCTCCGGCGGCGGCGGCAGGTCCGGGGCGGGCGGGCAGCGCTGCCTGGGCTGTCGGTGGAGCGCCTTGCCCTGAGCTTTCCGCTGGCGACACTCCGGCGGGGGACGTGCGGGGGACGCGGCGGCCGAGTCCGGAACGGGGTGCCTGGGGCAGGAGCGGGGCTCGGGCTAGGACGTGCGGCTGGAGCTTCTGCCTTCCCAGGAAGCAGGCTCGCCGGCGCTTTCCTAAAAAAGAAGTGAGGGCTGGGGTGCCCGGAGAGGGCTCGCCGCTTCCGCCGGCATTTCGCGAGTAGGGTCCGGGGACCCGAGCCGGTGAACCAGTGGGTCTGGCGCGGGGCCACGGGCTCGGGGCTGGGGTGGCGCGGGCTGGCGGGCACCCGGGGCACAGGCTGGGGGCTGGGGGAACGGGAGCAGGGTCGGGATCTGTCTGGGTGTGTCGGGGTGGGCTGCGCCCGGGTCACAGGCTGGGGGCTGGGGGAATGGAGGCTGGTGGGACGCTGGGCACAGCCTAGGGACTGCGGTGGGGGTGGATGGTCAATGCTCCGGACACGGGTTCGCGGCTGGCTGGATGAGTGGGGAGTGGTCAGCGTCCCGGGCACAGGCTCCGGGCTGGGATGGCGCGGGCAGGTGGGCTTCCCCCGCCGACCGCCTGGCACAGGATCCGGGTCCCTTCCTATCCCAGCGGGAGGAAAGGACGGGCGCTGAGCAACACCTGTCATGGAGAATTGCCATGGGCGATGGAAAAATATGGATTCTTTACCAAAAAAAAAAAAAAGAGAGAGAGAGAGAGAGAGAGAGGGAGAGGGAGAGAGAGAGGCCGGCGCGGAGCCTCGCTCCCCGCCACCACCTCGCAGCCCTCGGCCACCTAGCTCCCAGCGCGAGCCTTCGCTCTCTCCAAAATGGGACCGTGGCGGGCCATGGAGACGCGGGGCGCGCGCGGTCGCGGAGTCCTGGGACAACCCAGCCCCCCCCCCATCCTCCTCGAATGGCGGGGGAAACCCGGTGCTCAGAGCAGCAGTCGTGCTGCTGGTCTCAGCCGGGTTGTGCATTTCGCTGCAGTTGCTGGCGACGCGTGGGGACGCGTGGGGAGGGGTCTCCGAGCGGGAAGATTCCCCGTGGGGCCGCAAGCCCGACTGCCCAGACTGGCACCGCCATCCCGGCTGCACCCTGCCTGCCCCTCCGAATGTGTTCCTGCGCTGGCTGCCTCGAAGGGGGCTGTTCTAGGGGTTTGAGCGAGGTCTGTGCCCTCTCCCCAGCTCCTCGCGGCCATCTCGGGGCCCTGGGGCAGCGTTCCCAGGGTTCCAGAGAAGAGCCTCAGCCGGCTTCCTTGGCCATGGGGAACAGGTGAAAGGCAGGTAAACTCGGGGCTCACCCAGGAGGTGTCATTTAAATGCACTTCCTGGTGGCAGCACGGGAGGGGGGCTCATCCAGCAGTGTTTGGGAAGGGGATTGTTGTGCCCCAAGTCCCCAGGCTGCTGTCCCTCCCCGGCTTTGGGGACAACATCGTTGGTGCCAAGACCCGGCAACAACAGGCTGGCTGGTGAGGCAGCCCTCCGGGTACGGAGAGGAGGAACTGCTAATTGTTGTTAAGTACGTGACACCTCCACCCTGCCCTGTGGCTTCAACACTTCCCACCCCAGGTGCGCCAGCCAGGGCCTTTCCTTTCTCACCTTCTGTGTGCAGTCTCTGCTCACTCCACCCCCCCACCCAGCACCTCCTGAACCTGAAGGGGGACCCGCTATGTCTGTCCTGACACTCACACCTTTGCCAGACTGCTGCCTGCTCCAGGTGGCGGTCCGGGCCTGCCCGCTGCTCAGGCACTTCGTGGAACCCGAGATCCCACTGGAGACTCAGGCTGCTTTGCGGAGGCCTCCCTGGCATTCTGGAAACAGCTCTTCCACCGGGTTGAGGACATTTGGTAAAAAAAAAAAAGGTCTCATCCAGAATGGCAGAAATCATTAATAGCAG
Source organism: Mesoplodon bidens (assembly GCF_964165515.1). Lineage (NCBI taxonomy): Eukaryota > Metazoa > Chordata > Mammalia > Artiodactyla > Ziphiidae > Mesoplodon > Mesoplodon bidens. The sequence goes on along the minus strand of NC_138167.1, from coordinate 59,208,643 downwards.
AAGCTTGGGTTAACCACATTTTTATGGTTGTTTCCATCTCCATGTAATGGAATAACTGACAATAAGATAACGTTTTTGGACACACCCCATTACACCAGAAAGGCACTTGCAGACATTAAAACATTTCACTAATATACAAAATAGACATATGCACTTGGAAGAATTAAAACACTGCACTAAAATAAGAAATAGACATAATCATAATTGATAGCTTGGAACATCAGTCCTAGAGAAAAAAGAACTTCTTATTTTTAGAATTGATAAAGCAAATAAAATGCAAATGGAAGAGTTCCTGTGATTTCATTCTCTTTTCCAGTATATCTGGGATGAAGAAGAATAGTTAGCATCCATGTCTGTAAATTGTTTTTGTTATCAGTAAGGATTTTTATTACCCAAAATGTTTCTGTGTTTTGGAGCAGATCTATTTGTATCATTCGTTAGGGAGACTGATAAGCGTCATACAGGATTCAGTTATCCTGTGTATTAAATCTGTGCATTTCTCTGCAGCACAAAAGGTGTTCACTTCCTGGCGCTGCTGGAAGAAAACTGGAATCTTTCTTGGCCTCGTTTTCGGTTAGGGGTGTTCTACTGTTCTTGGCCCCATGAAAGCCCTCCCTTCTTTGCCGCCTGCTGAGATTCATATTTAAGGAGATGGGCTCCACCCTCTGGCTGGAGAAAGACCTGCAGTCCACCAATTAACTTAGTTGCTATAGTGACACAGCCTTGTCATTTTTCTCCTATTGGGGAACAATTGACAGGAGAAACAGAAAGAGGAAGGGGGCCCTTGATGGCTTTCTTTAGAGATGCATACTCCATCTCTGTGTCCGTTCCCATTACATCAGGGATGGACGCTTGGTAAAGACTTATCTTGGGGAGGTGATGAGCTCCGATGAGAAAATTGAAACTCTCCTTCTTTCTGGTCTGGGGAAACCTCTGTCCTCATGGCTTGGAAAACGCTGATTTAGATCATCTTCCCCTTAGCATATCTGGAGAGGAGAGTTCTGCCTGGACCTGGTTCTTGGATGGAGTGGGACGGCTCTGGCGAAACCAGAGTGGTTTGCCTGTGTGCTGGGCTCATCTCCGAGACCCCGAAGATGCGGTCTATTGTGCTGGCTGACAACATACTGGCTGTAATAACTGGGAGGGAGGTGGAGAGAATGATGATCTAGTGGCTGCCTTAGGACACTAAGCCTTGACTTGACACTTGTGCACGGTGTTTATTTCGAAGTCCGAGAAGGCTATGCTTTCACGTAGATTGCCCGTCTCCTATTTGGACGGGCTTGGTGGACAGCTGCTCCTGGCATGTAAACGGTGGGTGGGAGGAAAGTCTTATATTTTAAAGTACCAGGGAGTAGGGTGCGAGAGGCAATGTGACTCTGTGTTTGACTTTTTTTTTTTCAAATAAATCTCATCCAAATTGAATAGTAGCTTTAAGTTAAATCTCATGTCATAGTCCTCATGCAACTACGAGAAGAAATTACAAACAACTTCTGAATTGCTTTTTAATCCATTAGAATACTAAAGAAGCATAGGCTTTCTGATGCTGCATTTTCCTTATAAATATAATTTATTGCATATTTAGGAGAGATTAGAATATGCCACTTTCCTGCTGTTCAAATTTGATTTCTGGGATTTTCCAAGAGGTGAAATTGGAAATACTGGAAACTTAATGAAGTGATGACATTCAGAAGTTTATTTCTCATCTTTTTTTTTTTTTTTTTCGCCTACTGTGTTTTTTATTTGATGAATTTCTGGCCGGAGAAGATGTGCTGTGTGTTTCTTTCAACTACATAAAGATAGGTTGCCTGTTTGTGGGATTTGTATTAGTGGAACTCCACACCCAAGGATCGGCGAGCTGGGGGAGGTTATGCCCCTGGAAGCCAACCAGACTGATTGGTGCTCCCCCCAGCCCCACACCCCTCACCCCCACCCAGACACCGCCAGGAGGGGCCACGCCCTCCAGGACTCCCCTGGCATCTCACTCTTTGCAGCGAGTCTAGAGGACAGCGCCCCCCAAACGGGGGCTGTGTGTCACAACTCAGCTGGCCGGGTCTTTGGTACCAGGCGTCTGGGCTGAATTCCGCCCTGGAATTTCTCGCTCAGGACCTGCCACTTGACATCCCGGGGAGAAATATGGAGATCAGCTTTTGTGGCATGAAGTATTTTCAGGTGACCTTTATGGGCGTGATTACGGGAAAATGTTATGATAATGTGGCACAAGAAATGGGAAGAAAAGCAAAACATTAAAATCCCCATTTCTTTATATAGCTTCGCAGCTGCGCTGATTTACAAGGGCTCATTTTTGCATTAAAATGTGGTGCTCTGGAGTTAATGACCTCTACAGAACGCCACCTGTCACCCAGAGCCGTGGGTGCCGGCCGAGTGTTGGGGAGGAGATGGGTTGACGAGGAGGATGTGGGTCAGGGTTCCTGCGTGAGACGGATCGATCGGATGCTGGGGGCAGAGGAGGCTGGCCGCTGGATCTGCTGGATTTTATTTTTTGGGGGGATTGTCACTGGCTGTCCTCTCAGGGGCCGGGGCTGGCACACGGGGCTGAGAGTGCCTGGTGGTGTCCCTTTCTGCAGGCAACCTTGCACGCCATCCGTGAACCCCAGAGCCGAGCTCGGGCTGCCCGGGCTGCCCCAGGGCTCCCACGGCTTCTGGTGAAGCGTCCAGCAATGGCCTGCTCCTCCTTCCATGTCCCCCTCCCCACGGTTTCCAGATCTGGGCCCTGGAGTGGCGCTAACTGAAGCTCCCAGCAGGCAGCACAAGCTGTCTGATGGCTGGGCTTTCCAGAAACGGCCCGGCAGCTGGCAGCAGATCTGGGCAAGCCGCCCCATCTCTCCTTCACCCCGCAGACGTGGTGGAGGGCTCCCGCAGGCTTTGTAACGTTTACTTATTTATTCCAATGGCTGGCAGGAGTCGAGTGTGGAATCACTTTTGTCTCCAACTAGGCCGGCGGGACTCCTCCGGCATCCCCTGGTCCTCCTGGCTCTCGGGAGGCCCAGCTCCAAGTTGGCGTGCCTGCGGCGTCCTCGGGAATGGTGGGTGTAGGCCTGGTGGGCCAGTGGCTGCTTGGTGACATGTCCCCTGGGGAAGACCCCACTCATCTTACGATGTTCCCGCCTCCAGGTCCTGGGCCCTGGTGTGTCACCTGCTGTGGAGTCGGCCTCCCCCGTGGAGGGGCTGGCCTCTGTGGGGTCCCACCTGGGGACCTGGCCCTCCTTCTAAGTGTGCTGGAGGCAAGAGCCGTGGAGAGGCGGCCCCTGGCGTCTGTGCCTCAGCTTGTTCACGTGATGAGGAATTAGGAAGCCTGGGGACACAGAGATGGGCAAGACCGTGGCCTCCTGGGCTTGCGTCCCAGTGTGGGGGGGGCTGGACGGTTAGCACAAAGCAAAGACAGTAGAGGAGGGGGCACCCAGCTGGGCCCGGCACCCTGTTCTGCTGGGGTCCTTGCCTGCCTTCTCTCACATCACCGCCTGCCCCAACCTCTCAGCCCAGGGTCTGGCCCTGAATCCCCTTCCAGCCTTGGAGCCTCCTCTTGCCCTGCCCGGCCTTCGCCAGGGCCTCTGCATTGCAGGGCAGCCTCCAGCTCTGTCCCTGTGCCCAGCCTCCTGTGAGCCCTTCTCCAAAACACACCTAGCCATCCTCCAGGTCTGTCTTCCCCACCGTCACCCGAGTCCCTCCTGCATACATCAGCATTGTCCTTGGTGGCCCCTCTGCCTCCAGGCTGGCCGATGGGAGATCCACACATGTGGCTTCCCTTAGAATGGAGCCGGCACCAGTCCTCTCCTCCCCATCTCGCCGCCTCCCCGCTCACGTCACTCAGGGCCTCACAAAGCCCATCTTTCCTGCCCTGGTGGCCCTCTCCATCCCTCTGTGCTGGCCTGGCAGAGTTCAGCCCGGGGCCGGCACCCCAGGGCTCCCTTCGTGGGAATGTGATGTGTGTGCCCGTTCTCTTCTGCATGTCCTGGTCTTACTCACTTCGATACCCCACTGTCCACGGGGTCTCTCTCACGGTAACTCCCTCACAGTGCTGCTGAATGCAGCAAGGGAACCCTGAGCTGGACTGGTCTCCAGAACATGCCCTGCCCCCAGTGTTGGAGAACTCCTCTTCCAGGAAGCCTCCCCTGAATGCACTGCTTCCTTGCCCTCTCCAGCGCTCTGTGTATTCATCTGGATGCCGGCTGTCACGGCTCTGGGCCTTCGGGCATTGACTGCCCCATTCTCTGAGAAAACACTCGTTGATCCTGGCGCCCTGGGCAGTGAGCTATGACCGGGGTGGGGCTGAAGGTCTGGGTCCTAAGGACTTGGGGTGCCCCGAAGGTCTGGGGGCAAGGCCTAAGGGCTAGGGGTGGGGCTGAGGGTCTGGGTGTGGCCAAAGGACTGGGGGCGGGGCTGGAGAGATGTATTCTGAAAAAAATGAATTTGTTGGATCCAGAGCATCAAATCTGGTTCTAACACCATCTGATTGAAAAGGAGAAAAAAGAAAACTGTGTGGAATCTCAATGAAACGTTCACTGTTTTCAAAGTGTCCTTGTAGGCTTTCACACTGCCAGAGTGGAAAGCTCTCCAGACCCTCCCGTCAGCCTCACCTCCTTTCCTTAGCTTCTACTTCATCCTTATTTTCCTTGAATACTTACTTCCTCATGACATCCCTGGGGTTTCTTCCCCGTAGCACTGTGGACGTTTGGACCAGATTGCTCTTCAGGGTGGACTTTCCTCATGGTGGGGAGTTGGGCAGCATCCCTGGCCACCACGTACTGGGTGCCCGTAGTCCCCACCCCCCCGGGGTGATAACCAAGCCCTTGCTGTGTGTCCCCTGGGGGTAGAATCCCCCCCATCCTTGGGACCTCTGATTTAGTTTGTGGGTCTGCAGTCCACAGGCTTGTTCTGGCGTTTCCTGGTTTTGTTGAATCGGGACTCTGGTCCTGGGGCTCAGTGCCAGCAGCGTGACAACCTCATGACCGCGTCTGTAGCTGAACAGCCAGCACGGGGTGGGAGGACATTCAGCCGGTCGCCTTCTCTGGCAGGTGCCTCTCCCCAGTCGTGCCCAGATGGGCTGGGCTGTGGGAAAGTCTGTCTGCTGGGAGGGGACAGTGTCTCCCCACACTTCTGTCTCCAGAGCTTGGAACCAGCCTTAGGGCTTGAGGTCGGTCTCAGACTCTTCTCCACATCCTGATTTCTCCATATCTCACATGTAACTTTATTGCTGATGGTGATAAAGCCATTTAGAGGCAATAAAACATTCCTGATCCAACGGGGACAGGGGAGCCCACTCCCTGTCCGTCATCTACCCACTGGCTTGATGATGCTCGCCTTTTCAAGAGGCGTGATTTCGGAGATTTCTGTCTAGAGCCCATTGGAGCAAATTCATAAACGCCATTCCCTCCAAAAGTTCTGCTGCCCTTGGGACCTTGGCTGCCTGGAAGCTGCCTTTACTCAGTCCTTTTTGGGGGACGCCAGAGCCTGCTGCCTGTATCCCTGATGGGGCTCCGCCAGGCTCTTTCTGTTCCAGCCTGTGCCCATCAGCCTTGTCACTGGGCCCTGGCTGGGCCCCAGGAGCCCCTGCACGGGGATGGTGCCCGGGGTCAGCAGGCCTGTGCTGGCAGGTGGAGCATGCAGACCCCCTATGCCTTAGGATGTGCCCCTGCCCACCCCCCTCCCCAACAGGCAGCGAGTTCTAGTCCCTGGGCAGCCTGTTGCCGCCTTCCCTCGGGAGCCCTACCCCATCGCCATCCTCATGCCATCTGTGACCGCGGGGCGGCAGGGATGTGCTGCTGTGTGTGTGGGTGCAGCTCGTGAAGATGCACATCCCGCTGTATCAGGCAGCACTCCTGCACATGCTCACACACGCACACGCACACTTGTGCGGGTCTCCCCGCAGCCCCCAGCCCCGGCCTGCATGTTGCTCTTCAGTCTCAGACTCGCGTGTCATGAGCCAAAGCCATTGACGGCCCCGCCACAGTCCTAGTCCCGGGAGACCCCAGGTGGTGAGCCCAGGGCAGGGCGGGGATGGGGGTGGTTGGGGACTTGACTATCCCTAGAGCTTTTCCTCACTGGTTCCTTTTTAACCAGAGAAGTGGGATGCACAGGTGTGGCCTGGCGGCTTCCCTGGAGGATACAGGCCTGGGGACCAGGCACTGAAGAGCAGGAGGGGACAGAGCTCAGGGCTCCCTCCCTGTGCCGGCTGCTTCCGCTTCCCTGTCCCTTCGTGCCGTGTCCCTGTTTTTGTGCACGCACGTGTGTACACACGCCACAGACACGCATCCCTTCTGAGTTGGGGCCTCCATCTCTGCACCTGATGGTGATGGCGCTAATGGTCTTTCCAGGCCCCAGACGCCACGAGGATCAGAATGGAGTGAGTCTCGTACTTGGCAGGGATTTGACCTGCGATCCCAGGACCAGCTCATCCCAGGGTGACAGAGGGCAGCGCACGCTCACCTGGACTTGGGGTCCTTGGGCTGAAGGACCAGTGAGATTTCGCTGTAGTTCACACAAGGAAGTTGCAATATCGCTGGACAGACACCTCGAGTGCACTTGCAAAGAGGGCGTTGGTCGCTCAGGCCGCCTGGTGCCCAGTGAGCTGGGCCTGATGCCCAGGTGTCCCTGAGCACAGGGAGCGTGCGGCTGCGTCCTTGGGGTGGGGGGCCCTCCATGCAGATCAGGGACTGCGGAAGGTTTGCTGCTGTGCCTGCTTCCGCCCTGGCTGAGCTGGAGAGCAAACCTATCAGGACACTCCCTGACACCGAGCGAGCCTGCAAGGACCTTGCTGATTGAGCAGTGAGTCCTTGGGACCCGGCTGGCAGTGAACTCGGGGGCTGGGTTCCGCCTCCCGTGGTCCCTCCCCAGGCTGACATCCTCCCACATCCCGGAGCCACCTGCCACGGTACCTCAGGGCACCCACGGCAGACAGGGCTGGGGGAGGTCAGCGGGTGGGCCTGGGCCCAGCAGCTCTGCCCAAGGGCAGGCAGTGGGTGTGTCAGTCGCCCTGCACGGGGTGAGGGTGGAGGACAGCTGGGGACTCACACTTGGAGTCCTGGCAGGGGAACAGCCCGGAAGGGCCAGCATTGCCTTCCCCGCCCACTGCCTTCCTAAGGCCTCTTCTTTTGGTGGCACATTCCCTCTGACCTCCTCCCTGACGCCTAGGGCGCCCCCGGCTCCAGAGCTGCCAGGCACTCGGCCCTACCCCCATGGCCAGCCCCTTGGCCACAGCCCGTCCTTGCACCCACCCTCTGGACGTTCAGAGTGACCGTGAACTCTCAAGACCACACTGTTGAAACAGTCACAGATGTGGACAACAAACTTATGGTTACAAAAGGGGTCAGGGGGGAGGGTAAACTGGGAGACTGGGACACTGACATACACACACTACCATACATAAAACAGGTAACTAATAAGACCCTGCTGTAGGACACAGGGAACTCCACCCAGTACTCTGTAATGGCCTGTATGGGAACAGAGTCTGAAACGGAGGGGATAGGTGGGTACGCGTGACGGATCCACTTGGCCGTACAGCAGAAGCTGACACAACCCTGTACAGCAACTCTGCTCCAACAGACACTAGAAAAGAAAGGCCCCGCACCCCGCCCCCAGCCGCCTCAAGCCCGCAGCCCCTGTCTGGCTTGCTTGGCCTCCATCCTGGGGCCGCCCCCCGCCCCCTGCAGAACAGGCTCACGTTCTATGTGGAGAGTTGCTGGGGAGGAAACGCACGGATTGACCCGAGGGGCGTCCTCGCCCGGGGCCGGCCTCCTGCCCCAGCCGTGGGTTCCCCCAGGCCTGTTTGCCTGCGCTCAGATCCTCCGCCCTGGCTGCCAGGTCCAGCAGCTGAGTGTGCTCAGGAGATGCTCTGGCCGCCCGAACACCCCTCTGGTCCAGGCTCATTTCTCTAGTGAAGGGGGTGCCTGGGGTGCCCAGGGCGGGGTGGGGCAGACATGGGGCCGGGCAGGGGGAGACAGCTGCTCCTCGGAGGGCTGAACTCTGCTGACCTCACCGTCTGGCCCCCGTGAATCCTCCCAGGGATCCGGGGCTGTGGCTGGAGAGAGGTGGTGGATACACCTCACGGGCGCACGTAAACACTCGCCGCATGAAGGAGGCCCTCTCCCTCTGACCCGGGCTCACAGGCCCTGACAGTTCTAGCAGGGCGGCCAGCGGAGCCTGGGCCACCGGGCCTGGCCACCGGGCCTGCACGCTGTGAGTGGTGTCCGCAGGTGGGAGGATGTCGTGGGCCTGGATGGGGACAGAGCCGGGGGCTCTGCAAGGGCCTCCTTTCTCCCCCAGGAGGCCCAGGCATGAGCTGGAGGAGGGCTGGGCAGGAGGTGTGTGGCCCCGTTCTCATGGCCCCTCTCTGTGCCCCCGGGTCTGGGGCTGTGGACTCACCACAGCCCCTCGCTGTCGTGGTCACAGTCGTGCTGGGTCCATGGCATGGGCCTCTCCAGGGCAGGGCCCCCAGCACGGCACCCATGGTTTACTGATGGCTCCGGAATGGTTTTCCAAAAGAACAGACAGAATCGAGTCCCTGCAGAGATGGGAGCGGGGTAGCCAGGGCCCTGAACTTTTCAGGACACCCCCTTCCCCAAGTTGTCCCCATCTGCCTTGTCTTGGTGTCTTGAATGTCCAGCAAGGGGGGCTGATTAATACAGCTGGGCAGGCTCTCCCGGTGTCCTTGCTGATGGCCTGTGATGGGCCGCTTCCTCCTAAGTTCTATTCGGAGGGTTTCACCTGATGTTTAGGAAAGTCAGTACCAGCATTGCAAACATCTCTGAGCTTACCTACTTGTTACTAAAATCCACCAATGATGAAGTGACGGCGGAGTCTTCCTGGCCTGCTTGACCGGACCGTGAACAAGTCGGCTGGAGCCGGGCTAGGCCATGGTCTCCTGCTGTCAGGTACCTGGGTGACCTCGGGGGCCAGGGCGTTGCTAGTTTCCCAAGACCTGCCTCGCATCTGATTTTAACTGAGCGTTGAGGAAGGCAGTTTTAAAGCACACCCATTGCCTTGGGGAGGTTTGGGGAGGGGTATCCGGACAGTTCTCTGGAGGGCTTTCCTATCAGGGCGTCCACGGTTAAAATGCTAATGCCTCCGTGCCACCCTGAATGCCACTGGATGCAGGGGAGAGGCCTCTCTCTGGCTCTGTTTCTAAGTTATTTTTCTCCATAGCAGTTCCATTACCTAATAGCACTTCCCCGGGTATAGCTGAATGCCATTAATGGGTTGATAGGACTCGCGTTAGTCAGTTGATGCTAATTTATGGTCCTCGTTGCAGTGGCTGAAGGAGGCCAGCCACGGAGCCACGCTGGGTCTTCCGTGCATCTTCCTGTGTCTCTTTTCGTGTCTCTTTTCTTCCCCGGCTTGTGTTAGGCTCTGTGGCCGTAGGAGTGAACCCCGCAGGGAGGCAGAGGCGGCCCTCTGGGCTGTGTTTCGGAGGACCTGTCACACCCATGTTTGCAAGCTGGAGAGGAGAGGCCTCTGCTCTCTCAGTGCGGGAGAGCAGGGGCACCGTCTAGGGAGACAGTCACCTTGAGATGACCACGGGGGTGGCATGTGTTTCCAGAATTCACTGGGTCTGGAAACACGCGTCTGAGTCGGGCCAGCTCTGTCGGGAGCCACCTCATTGTGACCCCCGGAGACCTTTGCTCTGGCGTCCTGGTCGGCCCGAACAACATGCATTCCACACATTAAAAATTGTCAGGACCCAGACCTGGGAGCAGGTGTGTGTTAATGAACTTGGGGAGGTTTCTGTACTCCACCACAGTGAGACGTGAGCTCTCAAGCTAAGAAAACAGCAAAACTTCTCACCATCAGCATCTGGGACATTGGACGTGGGCACCAAGGGCTTCTGAAACCTTCTGGCAGGTTTAGGCCCTGTGAGACAAAGGCCACTGTCACGTGGCAACCCACATGCTTCTTTACAAGGACTTTGATTTAGTCAAAATCAGTGTTCCATGGTCAACAGAAATGCGTTTGCTGAGTGTGGTCAGAGTTCAGTCTGTTTTAGCTCCCATCTTCACCTTAAGGTTCCAGCATGAAAAAGGAACAGATTTTAAAGACAGGAGCAGCAGAAGCCCACGTGGTACAGCCGGGTGGCCGATGGCCACCTCCAGCTCCGAAGCCCAGTGCGTATGGAGAGGATGCAGACAGCTTCATTGGACGCTGTCGTCATAGAGATTTTGCAAGGTGCTCCAGTCACCCCCACTGTCTCAGGTGGTCAGGAGGTTTCTGTCTGTTAGACCCTGGGAGGTGGGCAGGATACCCAAAGGCCTCTGTCCACTCAGCATGTCAGCCCCCACCCACTGTGACCTGGAGGATGTGGGGTGCTGAGCCTGCTGGAGGGGCCAGGACCCTTGGGGAAGAGGCTTCCTGCACACAGGCCGGGCCTGGGATCTTCCTCCCAGTGTCACGCCAGGCTTGGATTTGCCCGCTCAAACCTGATACCCAGTTTGCTCAAGCTCTATTCTTGGGGCTAGCAGTGGGGTGGAATGCTTCTGAGAAACAGGGGAGCCGATTCCGTGCCATGGAGCAGTCGTGACACATACTGGAGTGTCCCTAGTGGGAGTCCGCGGAGCCGGGAAAGTTCCCTGGGGCGGGCCAGGCCACCTGTGATTACGGACACTCCACACAGCCTTGCCCATGGCCAGAGCCAGGCGGGACACCACTCTGGCTTTGGGTGCCCAGAGCCTTCGCCGGCCAGGTTCCCATCAGGGTGGCCGAAGCCTTAGCACGTCCTCTCCTGGGACTCAGGTGGACGCCGTGTGGGAAGGTCAGGAGCCAGCCCAGGCCCTGCAGGGCTTTGTGGCCTTGAACTCAGGGCCCTCCAGGCCAGCGTTTGCTGAGTGTGGCCACGTGTGGGAGGGCCCAGGCCTTGTTCCTGTGACCTGTGCGCACCTGGAAGGTGGGGATGTCTCCATTCACAGGAGCTCCCCCAGAAGTGGGGGGCTGTGGGCCTGCCAGCTCCACGCCGTGTGGCCCTGCGTTCACCCAGGGATGGGAGCCCCTCTGGGGCAGGACCTGGGCCTCCCATTGTCAGCTTGGCCCTGACGGCTGGGTCAGGGCCTGCAAAGAGCAGGTGCCGCGGATGAGTTAACCCAGGATTACTGCTGCCGTCAGCCATTTCCGCATGTGTGCGAAAAAGGCTCTGATGCTGATTTGGCTGACAGGGTGGGGTGGATGTGGGGTGACCTGCCCGTTCGACCCTGACTTGGAAGACTACCTCTGGCAAGTGTTTTTACCTGGGTGGCGGAAGTGCCTTTAGCAACTTTTGAATCCACTAAAGTTCCAAAAGGAGACAGATCGTCCAGGCCACGGGGTCCTTGTGGCCAGCACCTTGTTTTCCTGCCCAACTGTAACCCAGACGAAGGCCTTGTTGGCCCCAGGAGTCTCCCCTCTGGGGCGCCTCTCACTCCTGTTCCACCACGAGTCCCCACGTTGTTCTGGAATCCTTCCTCCAGGGTCCTGGTTGAAGCCCCCATATTCCCCAGCCCTGGCAGACTCCCCCTCTCGGGGCTTTGGTGACCACGGCTGGATCTGCTGCCCAGACGGACACGTGCTGTCACCCCAGGGCTTGTCCGTGCAGTAATGCTTCCCTGTCCACGTGGGCCATCCTTGGAGAGGTGGGCACTGGCCCTGCTATGTCACTCAGCTGCAGTCCTGGTGGATGGACATCCTGCCAGGCGCCCAGCAAACCGTGTCCACTTCCTCCTAGATCTTCACGGCAACCCTCCCAGCTCAGTGTTTGTTTTCTCTTCATTGTAGAGGGAAGTGAGGCTCAGGGAAGGCAGGGGACGCACCCAGGGTTCCTGGTGGGAGAGGTGGAAACAAAGCCGGGCGGTCTTCTGGGGCCCCGAGGGGTTTGGGAGGCTTGGAGAGGAGACCCGTGATGAGGTTTGCAGCCAGCCTTGGGGGAATCGGGATGCTCCAGACACCACGCCAAGAGGGGCAGGTGGGTCTTGGACTTCAGCGTCTGGACAAGTTGGGGGAGCCTACTGATGATATATCTGCTGTTTCCAAGTTAAGTTCTAATCGCAACTTTAAAAAGAGAGGGGAGAGAAAGAGGGGATGGAGGAGGGAAGGAGGTGGGGAAGGGAAGGAGGGGACGGGGGAGAGAAAGAGCTACAGTCACAGGGTGGGGTTCCTGAATGGAATCTCAGAGGCCACTGCAGGGGTCCCTTCAGCTGGCAGGGTGCGGCCAAGGGTCTGCACTGGGGAGACTTTGGGTGCTTGGGTGCCTTCCATACCCCACCCCACCCAAGCCTCCTTGTGAGCTCTCTGGGCAGGGCAGTCGTGGACACTGTCCCCCACTGTGGGCATGTCTGCCTGCAGGTGGGGCACACATTATTTGCCTTTGGGATTGAACCAGTTGCATCCGGAATGCTGCGTGCTCAGGAACCCACACAAAAGCCTGTAGCCCTCCCAGAGAGGACATTTCTTTTTTTTTTTTTTTTTTAAGTTTTGTTTCAGTGACATTCTTTTTTCCTAATCTTTTTTTTTTTTTTTTTTGACTGCATTGGGTCTTCATTGCTGAACGCTGGCTTTCTCCAGTTGCAGCGAACGAGCAGGGGCTACTCTTCATTGTGGTGCACGGGCTTCTCATTGTGGTGGCTCCTCTTGCTGCGGAGTGCAGGCTCTAGGCCCGCAGGCTTCAGCAGTTGTGGTTTGTGGGCTCTAGAGCGCAGGCTCAGTAGTTGTGGTGCACGGGCTTAGTTGCTCCGCGGCATGTGGGATCTTCCCGGACCACGGTTCGAACCCATGTCCCCTTCATTGGCAGGTGGATTCTTAACCACTATGCCACCGGGGAAGTCCCCGAGAGGACATTTCTTGAACCACTGCTGGGTGCCAGTCAGGTGCCAGGCACTTCTCATACTTTGTGGCATTGAGTCTTCTCAGCAGGAGATGGGATATATGATTCCCTTTTTATAGAAGAAGAAACTGAGGGTCTCAGAGGCCCACAGTGTCTCCCTGTCTTCCCCAAGTGTGATGAGCTGGGATTTGAACATGGCTGCTGGCCTCTTCAGCTCTGGATCTTGCCTTTAACCTTGTGAAACACCTACTGCCCCATGGGGGTGTGGAATCGGGTGGTCACCATCTGGCTGACCAGGGCTGCGCCACGCAGAGCGCTGCCTGCAGGCTATGGTGATGTCTGTCTGGAGACTGAGGAAGAACGTTTACCCAAAGGCATCCGGACAGCCTTGGCCGTTGACACTATGTCTACAGAAACGTCATCCTAAGCACACCCAGTGCAGACCATTGCCGCTGCCGATGGGTCAGGGTCTGTGAGACCACTGTCAGATTCAGAAAAGCTGTGAAAGTCTTGGGGATGGTTTGTTAGACTGAAAGGAGATTAAATTGGCAAAAGGGAAAGGTTCACGGAGACACAGTCTCCAGGAGACACCAGGCATGAGCTCCAGGCCCCAGGGGGTGGCACAGATGGCACTTAGTTCCCCAGTGAGGATGTGTGACAGCCTGTGTAGTGTCACTGAGCAGGGGCACACCCCTGAGCCCTGGGGCCCAAGGTGGTTATTGGGGGTCACTTGGTGGGTAGGCTCCAGTCCCCTAGACCCAAACCAGGAAGAAATAGAAAATATGAACTGACCAATTGCCAGTAATAAAGTTGAATCAGTAATTTTAAAACTTGCAACAAACAAAAGTCCAGGACCAGATGGCTCCACAGGTAAATTCTATGAAACATTTAGAGAAGAGTTAACACCTATCCTTCTGAAGCTATTCCAAAAATTTTCAGAGGAAGGAACACTTTCCGAACTCATTCTATGAGGCCAGCATCACCCTGATACCAAACCAATCAAAGATATCACACACAAAAAGAGAAAATTACAGGCCAACATGATGAACATATTTGCAAAAATCCTCAACAAAATACTAGCAAACCGACTCCAACAATACAATAAAAGGATCATACACCACTGTCAAGTGGGATTTATTCCAGGGGTGCAAACATTTTTCAATATCCGCAAATCGATCAGTGTGATACACCACATTAACAAAGTGAATAAATAAAAACCATATGGTCATCTCAATAGATGCAGAAAAAGCTTTTTATAAAATTTAACATCTATTTATGATAAAAACTCTCCAGAAAGTAGGCATAGAGGGAACTTACCTCAACATAATAAAGACCATAAAGGACAAACCCACAGCCAAAATCATACTCAGTGGTGAAAAGCTGAAAGCATTTCCTCTAAGATCAGGAATAAGACAAGGATGCCCACACTCACCACTTTTATTCAACATAGTTTTGGAGGCCCTAGCCACAGAAATGAGAGAAGAAAAAGAAATAAAAGGAATCCAAATTGGAAAAGAAGATAAACTGTCACTGTTTGCAGATGACACAATACTATACATAGAAAATCCTAAAGATGCTACCAGAAAATGACTAGAGCTCATCAATGATTTTGGTAAAGTTGCAGGTTACAAAATTAATATACAGAAATCTGTTGCATTTCTATACACTAACAATGAAGTACCAGAAAAAGAAATTAAGGAAGCAATCCCATTTACCATTGAACCAAAAGAATAAAATACCTAGGAATAAACCTACCTAAGGAGGCAAAAGACCTGTGCGTGGAAAACTATAAGATGCTGATGAAAGAAATTGAAGATGACACAAACAGATGGAAAGATATACTGTGTTCTTGGATTGGAAGAATTAATATTGTTAAGATGACCATACTACTCAAGGCAGCCTGCAGATTCAATGCAATCCCTATCAAAATACCAATGGAAGTTTTCACAGAACTAGAACAAATAATTTTAAAATTTGTATGGAAACACAAAAGACCCAGAATAGCCAAAACAATCTTGAGAAAAAAGAACAGAGCTGGAGGAATCACCCTTCCTGACTTCAGACTATAGTACAAAGCTACAGTCATCAAAACAGCATGGTACTGGCACAAAAACAGACACATAGATCAGTGGAACAGGAGAGAGAGCCCAGAAATAAACCCACATACTTATGGTCAATTTGCGACAAAGGAGGCAAGAATATACAATGGAGAAAAGACAGTCTCTTCAATGAGTGGTGCTGAGAACACTGGACAGCTACAGGTAAAAAAAATGAAACTAGAACATTCTCTACATCATATACAAATGTAAACTCAAAAAGGATCGAACACCTAAATGTAAGACTGGATACTGTAAAACTCCTAGAGGAAAACATAGGCAGAACACTGTGACATAAATCACAGCAAGATCTCTTTGGATCCGTCTCCTAAAGTAAAGGAAATAAAAGCAAAAATAAACAAATGGGACCTAATTAAACCTAAAAGCTTTTGTACAACAAAGGAAACCATTGACAAAACGAAAAGGCAACCTACTGAACGGGAGAAAATATTTGCAAGTGATATGATCAATAAGGGATTAATATCCAATATCTATAAACAGCTCCTACAACTCAACATCAAAAAAACAACCTGATTAAAAAATGGGCAGAAGAACTGTATAGACAACTTTCCAAAGAGGAAATGCAGACGGTCAACAGGCAAATGAAAAGATACTCAACATCGCTAATCATCAGGGAAACTCAAATCAACACCAAAATGAGATATCACCTCACACCTGTCAGAATGGCTAACATCAAAAAGAACACAAATAACAATTGTTGGCAAGGATGTGAAGAAAAGGGAACCCTGGTACACTGTTGGTGTATGTAAATTTGTGCAGCCACTGTGGAAAACAGTGTGGAGGTTTCTCAAAAACTAAAAATAGAACTACCATATGACCCAGCAATCCTACTCCTGGGTATACATCTGAAAAACAAAAACAAAACAAACACTAATTCAAAAAGATACATGTACCCTAATGTTCATAGGAGCATTATGTACAATTGCCAAGGTATGGAAGCATCTTAAGTGTCCATCAATAGACCAAGGGATAAAGAAGATGTGGTATATTTATACATAATGGAATACTATTCAGCCATAAAAGTGAATGAAATATTGTCATTTGCAGCAACATGGATGGATATTAAGTGAAATAAGCCAGACAGAGAAAGACAAATACTGTATGATATCACTTTTACGTGGAATCTAAAAAAAACCAATATATAGAGAATATAAAGAACAAACTAATGGTTACCAATGGGGAGGGGGGAGGGGGAGGGGCACTACAGGGCTGGGGTTGGGGGAGGTACAGACTATTGGGTATAAGATAAGCTCAATAACGTATTGTACAACACGGGGAATAGAGCCAATGTTTTGTAATAACTGTAAATGGAATGTAACCCTTAAAATTCTATAAACAAAGAAGAAAATCCTCAGTCCTGAGGGACCATCCTCCCCTAACCTGGGTGGAGGGGGTGTTGCTGTGTACATCCTGGCCAGCACGGGCACTGCTATCATCTGTTGTGGGGTGACACGCTGGGGTGGCCAGGACCCTGAAATTCACAGCGCAGGGCTGATCTGGGAGCCAGAGGTGCAGAGTCTCGGGAGCTGGGGGCAGCCGGGGCGCCCCCTAGGGGGCGAGCTGATCAACAGGTAGCCTCGGGGCTTGTGCTGTGCTTGGTACTCCATGGGGCCCCATCACCCCTCTGGGTGCTTTTGTTTTGCGCCTGTGGATGGCCTGGCCTCTTTGACTCCTGCTCGGGCCAACCTGGCCGGGGGTGGCTCAGGCTTCCAGGAGGTGGGAGTGTTCTCCTCGCTGGTGCCTTCCAGGGTCCAGCCCTTCTGGGCTCCTTTAGCTCCCAGAGGCCTGCCAACCTAGGAGGCAGTTGACAAAGCCCTGAGCGCCTTCCTTTTGGAAAATGCGCTTCATTCAGCAGCACCTGGGTCTGCAGAGAAGCCGTTTCATTGTGAGTTTTGATTTTACAAAACACACTTGCAGAGACCGAGTCAAATATAGTGCTTGCCTCCCAGGACAGAGAGGGCTCTGCCTTTCCAGCCCCTTTGCTGGACCAGCCGGACCCCTGAAGCTCTGAAGGGCCATTCCCTGAGGCTGGCTCGTGCAGGCCTGCATGTGGGTGTCGTGGACTCCTCACGTGGCCGGTGGGGATGGCCCCTCCCTGTGCACACATCCAGGGGCTGATCTGCTGGGTGGAGGGGAAGGGGAAACCTGCTTCTGTGTGCCTCCTCCCCCAGGGCTCTGTGGGGTCTCCCCAAGCTGGGTGGCCTCCCCTCCCTCCTTGCATGCTACTCAGGGCAGGGAGAGGGGTGTCTGCTGGGCGTCCCCAGGCTGCAGCTGGTGACGGGTATGACGGGTCCCCGGGTCACAGCGTGGCATGCAGGCAGCGAGCAGCCAGCCCAGGGATGCTGGCCACGGTGCAGGTGGGATGCAGGGAGGGTGGCTGGGGCCCACGTTGCACACGCGCCTGCATCTGTTGGCCCAGGAGGCAAGGTGACCAGAGCCCCCTGCCCTCAACTCCCTCTCACTTTCACGGCCTCACTCAGCCAGGAAATAGCCCCCTTCTGCTCTGCCCCGGAGACAGGTGGTAATTTTAAAGGAAGACTTTAAGCAAAAACTAAAGGAAAATAACAAAGTCCGAAATGAGGACAATACCAACACCTAGACGGTTTGTAGGGTGTGTACGTGTGTGCGTGCGTGTGTACGCGCACAGGTGTACATTCGAGCATAACTCCTCTCAATGTGCTTTTCTTCCCTCGTGGTGGGTCATCAGGGCTCAGCACCCATTACAGACACGAGGACCAGAGGCTTCCCCAGGCCAGACGTCAGCTTGGGGCCTCAGAGCAGAGCTCGGCCGAGAGAGGCTGAGGCCCTGACCGGGCCTGACTCTGGAGCCAAGTCCACGTTGTCCCTGCGCCGGGGCACCTGGCTTTGGCCGGTCTCTGCAATCTCTGGCGCTGCCTCTCCCCCGGGGGCCACGTGTGTCCTGTGCATGGCGCCCTTTAGTCTTGTCCGGGACTCGCTGTGCAGACAGTTTCGTCTGTCTACTGGCTTCCTCCCCAGGACGCTAGGGAGCGGTCAGGTAGGGATGCTTTGTCCACGCGGCCTTGGTGTGGACAAGGGCTCACTGCTGCCGGGTGGGACGGGAGAGAGGGAAGACCCAGCCCTCCTTCCCTTCACTTTTGGGAGGCTCAGGTCTCCTGCGGGAACCTGCTCCATCTTGGACACTCCTTGTTGGCCCGTGGTTACAGCCGGCCTCAGGGTCTTCCCTGCGTCCCAGGAGCGGAATCCGGTGCGGACCACCAAGTCGCTGCCTGTCTGTGCACACAGGCTCCAGACGGGAACGAACACATGCTCTTCTGAAGTTCCAAATTGAAAAATTTTCATCTCAATTAATGTAACAATAAGTTTGGAAAGGTGGCAGTCGGCATTGGAAAATTAAATGACACCTTCTTGGCGTCTCACGTTGGTGAGAAGGCCAACTGATTATTTTTATATTACAATCCCCAGGCATTGTCAGATTGATTAATAAATTCGCTAAAAACCCGTTGCCTCTTAATACGTTTAATTTGGGTAGCTGGGGATAACTTTCCTATGACTTCCGAGTGTGGGCTCTCTGGGCGTCAGCGGTGTGCACGTGAGCTGGCGTGGCAGCCATCTATTGTCCCACAGAAATGCACGGGAGCCAAGGGGACAGTTCTGTCAGTTACCTTTCCATGGACGTGGCTCAGGGTCTCGAGGCTGCATGGGGAGGGCCCCTTGGATCTCCCCAGGTGGCTTCTGTGCTGGGCAGAGCTAGAGCCTGCAGGGCCAGTCCCCTCACCTGTCAGCTGGGTGACTCATCCCAGCTGAGAATTACCGGCCCAGACAGAGGGAGCTCCTGAAACTGAGCACAGAGCTTAGCTCTGAGCTTCCTGGCAGACAAGGCAAAAAGGGAAAATCCACTGGGTGTAAGCCTCTCAGTGTCCGTTAAGGACTCATCTCAGAAGGTTGAAATGACACCAGCAGGACTGCTGACTCTGGGCCGTCACTCTGGCTGTCCTGGCATCTCAACAAATCATCTTCAACCTCCAAAACCAGGCAAGGTAGGCTCTGTCATTTCCATTTTTAGGGTGAAACCCGAGAGGCCCAGACCTCCCATGCGGCAGGGTGGACGTGACCCTGAGAGAGGGGCCGGGCCCTCCCGGGGTGGGGAGCGGTGGTGCAGAGCTGCCCTGGGTCGGTGAGACCCCAGCACAGGGCCAGCAGTGGGAACTTCATGGGGCTGGACCTGCCAGACTGCAGCTTCCTGTCCTGCGAAATGGGGCTTTGGGGTGCTGGTCTTGCCTGAGCCCTGCCCGATGACCCCTTCCCCTGGTCATCTCCGCCTCTCCCTCCTCTGGCACCTTGGCCTCGGACCAGTGGACCTCAACTCCCCCCACCCGTCTCCTCCTGCCTTCTGTGCAGGCGTCACGCCCGCTTTCCTGTGGCCCTGTTCCCTCCTTTCCCAGGATCGCACTTGTCAAAGTCACCATCACAGTTGCCAACCGCGAGGTCTTCTGAGGCCTCGTGGCGCCGGGGGCCCTGCTCATGTAGCCCCTCCCCATCTCCTCGCCCCCAGGCTGGTCCTGGCCTGTGTCCTGCCCGCCTCGTTCCTCTGGGATGGTCCCTCTGTCATCTGTTCAGGGAGCGCTGCTCACCCCCTGCCAGGTACTGGCTTCCAGCCTGATGGGAGAAGCGAATCCGGGGCCACCTGAGGCCTCCATCAGCCTCTGGGCAGGAGTCCATCCTCTAGGGGTCTGAACGCAGAGACCCCTCCCTGCCCAGGGCGACCCTGGCAGCCGTCCTGCCAGCGCCCAGCCTCACATGCCCAGTCCACCTCCAGGCCCACCCCCCGCACCCGCCGCTGCGTCCTCGGCCACCACAGCCTTGACCCCCGCCATCGGGTCGAGGAGAAAGGACGAGGTGAGGTGCGGCCCCAGCAGCTGCCGCAATCAGCCCGGCGTGTTCCGTCATTAACTCGGCGGCACACTACCCGAGGACTAATTAAACCAGATGGCGGTAAAACCCAAGCGGAGGCACAGAGATGTTTTTACATTTAAGTTGATCAAAATTAGGTGGAACAGCATATGCTGGTGGAGATTAAGAATTTTTTAAGTACATACTAACGGCTCTTCTGAACGCCCTTCCTGGTGATCTCAGCACAGATCTCTCCTCTCGCGCCGCTTGATTCTGGCTGCTCCCGTTCTCCTGTTGCCGAAACCTCGGGGCCCCTTGGTTTGGGTTTAGTTTAAGCCAGCAGCATATTTGGTGCAGACGTCACTGCTGTGGGTGGCATTCTGGCTGAGGGGACGGACACCGACCCCCAACCCTCATCGGGAGCCCGTGGGCATTTCCCGGCCGGGGCCCAGGGACCCCACAGATGACCATCTCCATGGCGATGTGCTGACCACTTGGACCACTTGTCGGGCATCCCTGTGCACTTACGTTGCCCTGTTTTGTTCTTGAGCCCCTGGCTGGGGGGCTTTGGGCTCAGGCAGTGCTGATGCCCAGCCAAGGATGGAGGGGAGGCCGCCCCCCACCGGAGGCTAGTGCTTCCTGGGAGGATGGTGGCTGCAGCCGCGGCCAGGGCCCTGCTGAGCCCCCACCCAGTGCAGCCCCAGGGATTGTGCCCCGGTGCGCAGTGGAGGGTGGGGCGGGGCCCTGGGGGCTCCGGGGAAGTGCGTGCTCCTTGTTCAGGCCTGATCTCTGGGCCAGGGGACCTCACTCCTGCTTTTTCAGGGAGAGCCTGGCTGCTCCGACTGCCCCTTTAAAAGTTTTCTTGTTTTATTTTTTTATTGAGGTGAAACTCACATAACAAAACTAACCATTTTTAAGTGTGCTTTTTGTCGGCATTTAGCAGTTCACAGTGTCCTACAACCACTGTCACCATCACGTTCTCATTTTCATCACCCCAAGAGGAAACTCCAGATGCATTAAGCAGTCACTCCCTGTCCCCACCTCCTCCCACCCCAGAAACCCCCAGACTCACAACCTTTGTGAAACAAAGGCCCAGAGACCCCTCAGTTCCTCTCAGGTGGAGGTTGATGAGAAGGAAAACAAAGATCCTGGCTTTGTCCCGGCTGCCAGGCTCCCCAGATGTGCCTGACCTAGGGAGAAGCTCCTGGGCACGGTGGTGCTGGGGGCATTCAACAGGCTGGTGTCGCATCGGCGTGGCAGCTCTCCCCAGGGGGGTGAGCACAAGCTGCCCGCGGGCAGCAGGCACACAGTAGAAGCATCCCTCCACTCTACGCGCCCCCAGGACACTCGGCCCCGCCTGCTTCCTGTCCCCCTTCCCCAGATGTTGAGGGCCTACTCTGTGGGCCTGGGAATGCTGGAGCAGCATCAAACTCCGACCCGGCCCTGGGCCCTGGAGCTGGCACCGAGGCTCTGCCTGGCTGGTGAGCCCAGCACACTGACATCCGGGGCTTCTGCCCGAGGGCTTGGCTCTGGGCCACCTGGGGGCCCTGAATCGTGTCCTAGTGGAAAGCAGCCCCTCGCCAGGGAGCAGCAGACCCTGGGCTCCGGCTGCCTGGACACCTGGATCCCTTCACCTGGTGGCAGCAGTGTGACCGGAGACGTGATTCCCGGGACCAGGGTCCTCTGCCGCAGCCAGCCTGGGGGGGGCCAGGCCAGCCTCCCTCCCCGGCCTCTCCTCCCTGCCCATCTTCTCTGGGCAGGCACGGTGGGGGTGAAGTCCTGGCAAAGCCCACTCTGTTTTCCAGCCCAGTGGTGCCCACATGTGACAGCCCAGGGGACAGTGCCCATGAAAAGCCCCTTTGTCTGGTCGGGCTAATTAAGAAATAGCAGCAGGCCTCAAAAGGGGCCCAGGCCCAGGCCCTCTCTGGACATCAGCCAGGGTCCCGAGGGGCTGGACAGGCACGTCCAGGAGTTGAGTGGGATTCAAGGAAGACCTTCCAGGCCGAACCGAGCATCCTACCAGCCCTGGGGGGCCTCTAGGCCGCAGTCAGCATGCTGTCCCTCTGAGTCTGGGAAGCTGACGTGGTCCTGGGAACAGGCCCAGGATCTGAGGCTGCTGCCCTGTCTGTGCTGGGAGCCAGGCAGGGCACAGCGTCTGAGGCTCCACTTTTCTCTGTGAAACGGCAGACTCGCTGCTGAGTCCACAGGGCAGAGGCTGCAGAGGCTGAGGCTGCTTCCAGGCCCTCGCTGAGCACACCAAGGCCCGGGTCCCCAAATGGGCCGCCGTCTCCGCACCGGCTGCAGGGTCGTCTGAAGTGGCACGTGGCACCTGGCGTGCCGTCCCCCTGCCCACCTGGGCGTCCTTCACGCTCCTGTCTGCACAGCCAGTGTGCCTCCAGGGACAGGGACCAGAGATTCCATGTGAGGCTCACACGGGATCCGTGATGGTTGCTGGGCTCCCACCTCCTGCCGAGTCGTCTGGGAGCAGCAGGGCGGTGCCCAGCACGGAGCGCCGGCCCAGGGAGCCCCACTGTGCTCGCCCTACTCCAGTCATGGCCAAAGCTGAGGATGAGCTGACAGGTTGTGATTTGCTTCAAGACGAAAGTCTTCCAACCTCAGAGAATCCGATGGATGCCGCACGGGCTTTGGCGTTTGGGCCCCATGACCCACAGACTCACGGAAGCTGGTCCAGCTCTCGGCTTGGACACGCAGTGACGAGACCAGGCAAGCTGCTCGGCCTCTGGGGCCTCGGTTTACTGGTCTGTGTAATGGGAGCAGGAGCCCAGGAACACCCACCCCCGAGGCTCGTGGCCTCAGCGGGTTGACGTAGGTGAGTGAGGGCCTCACAGCGCCCCCTCCCACCTGAATGGCAGCTCAGCCGTGTCCCCATCAGCACCATCACCACCAGTAACCTTACCAGACGCGGGGGCCCGGCAAGGATGCCTGGCTGTGGACGGGATGGCCCTGGGGCCCCTCCTGCCTGACAGGCATCCTGCGTGTCCCCACGAGGTCCCGCCTGGGAACTCCTACAGCTTCGAGGGTCCTCCGGAGGCCGGCTGAGCTGGGCGATGGTGGCCAGTGTGAAGATGAATGAGAAGACCGAGGCTCCCAGTAGAAACTGATTACCCCGGGGCACCATAATGCTGAGGGGTGTCCTGCCCAGTGTCCCCCAAGCACTGTGTAGACGGTCACTCTGAGCCGGGCAAGGGCCCTCACCTCCTTCCCTGGAGCAGTTTTCACCTGCATGGAAGCCGAACCTGCTCCCACATCTGCAAGGCAGGCCAGGAGGGTGCCCGTGATGACCCGGACCTCATGCAATCAACAGGCTCTTAGGGGCGGACCCCAAGCAGAGAGCTTTAGGGTAGTTTAAATTTGAAAATTAACATGAAATCAAAAGAGACAGAATAATTTTTCATTCTGCTTGAAAGGTTATTTGCTTTCTCAGCCGATGCTTAGTGCACTGATACGTGATGTCAAAAGGTAAATGATTTTAAACCAGATTCAATTTAAATTTCATTACATATTTGTAGGAGATAGAGGCTCCAAGCATCCCTCGCCTTCTCTTGGAGGATCTTTCACTTTTAATAACTCTGGTGCCTAATGCCCTAATCTGTTTATTATGCAATCATGTAGCAGGGGTGATGCTTCTCATGCTCCCCAGAAACCCCCTCGAGTGTCTGTGAAACAGGCCTGCGTCTCGAAGGGCAGCTGTGCAGGGGACTGAGCACAGCCTGGCAGTCCCAAGGGAGGCAGGCTGGAGACCCCAGTCCCAGGAGCCGCTCGGCCCAAACATGGTGTGACGACAGGCAAGCAGCACCCTTCTAAGCTCTGTCTCCCCATCTGCAACGTGGACCGTTGAGTGGCTGAACTCCCGTGACAGTGAGGACAAGGGCCAGGCTCCAAGTGTCCTGCCAGGGTCTGGCCTTGGCTCGACCACATAGCAGCTGTGCAACCTTGGACCAGTTGCTCAACCTGTCTGGGCATGCTCTCCTCCCTGACACAGAGATTACCACTCTTATAGGCTGAGTAGCATCCTCTCAAAAATTCATATCTACCCGGGACCTGAAAACGTGACCGTATTTGGAAATAGGGTGTTTGCAGATGTAATTGTTAAGATGCAGTCATACTGGAGAAGGGTGGCCCTAAACCCAGTGACTGGGGTCCTTGGAAAAAGAGGAGTGGACACAGAGACACAGGGAGAAGCCACGTGACTGCTGAGGCAGAGATGAGAGTGACGCCTCTACAAGCCATGGGACGCCAAGGATGCTGGCAAACACCAGAAGCCAGGGGAGAGGCCGCAGAAGGAACGAGCTTTGCCGATTCCCTGATCTCACGTGAGAAGATGGATGTCTGCTGTGTCGTCTGGGACATCCGTGGCAGCTGCCCCAGGGGCAGATGCACACGCCTGGAGTCGGTGTGAGGGTGCCCTGAGCATGTGCTACTGTGTGTGTGGCCGGGAGACCAGGCCTGGCCCCAGGCAGCATCGTGGACGCTTTGTCTGTATCCGTCCTCCGTTTTCCCGACTCACCATCTCCATCGCCCCCTGCCCACGGCCACGGCCAGTCACAGCTCTGCTCTGAGTGCCTGCCCCACATCTGAATGCCGGGGAGCGGGACATGGGGCAGGGCGTGCCAGCAAGCACAGCTCGTGTTCTGGTTGGTGGAGTGACCGCCCGCACCCCGTCCTGGAGGGTGAGACAGCACATCATGAGGATGTGTCCGGGATGGGACGCCAGGTGGACAGCATCGCTGGGAAGAGGGACTCGGAGCCAGAGCATCTGCCTCTGGGAGTGCGGCTTATCCCTGGAGATGAAACCGTGATTTGAGGCTGATCCCGCGGGCGGACCTGAAGCGACACAGGGCTTCACTGCAGGATGTGGGTGGCTGGACAGGCTCGGGAGGGCACCTGGGCCGGAGCACGGAGATGGGAGAGCCTGGTGGGCTGGGGTGTGCCAACATGTCCAGGCCCCACTGGCCCCCCTGGCCTCAGCCAGCCTGGGGCCCCGCCCTGAGCTTCGTCTGGGGAGTGAGCAGCGGGAGTGATCTCTTCAGATGGCCCAGGGCTGCTGAGTGACCGCAGGGGGAGGCCCAGCTGCAGGGCTGCACAGAGCTTTCTGGACAGCCAGGGAGAGGTGGACAGGACGCAGCTTAAATGAGAGTACAGACGCCCTGGGTCTGGACGTTTCCCTCAGGACCGGCCTGCCTTTGCTGCATTGGATCCCAAAGGCCAGGGCAGACCCAAGGGCGGGGCTGGGCTGGGCCTGCAGAGCAGTGTGGGAGCCCTGCTCATGCATGCAGCCCCGCCCACAGTGCTGGAAGAACCCGGCGGGGTCGGGGGTTGGGGACCCTACACTCACGAGGACGTCTGTTTGTGGGGGAACGTGAGTGTGGATGGAATTTTCTTTGGAAATTAATTGCCTGCTGAATTCTTCCCACCTCGGCTGCAACAGTGCAGAATCCAGGGCATGGAAACAAGGGCTGTAAATGGGTTTTCTTTGGCCCATTTCACCAATTACTGCCTTCTCGCCATCCTCTGGCTTTATTTACCCAGCAGGATGCTGCTCTTAAATGCACATCTGGGCACTTTTAAAAAGTAACGTTAGTGCGTCTCAGGAACTCTTTTCCCCGATTTGGGCTTGTTTTATTTTGCAACATCAAACAGTGAGGAATGGAAGGTTCCAGATCAAGGCCTGCGGGGGGGCCCCCCGGGGTTAAGCGTGCAGACTCTCCCCAAGCTTGTCTCCGCCTGACGCCAGATTCCATTCCCGCTGCCTCTGTCTCCCGTTTTCTCTCCTGTTCTGTGGTGCTAATGGTATCGTTTGTTCCAGGTGCCAGGTAAAAAAAGCACAAGATAATCACCCAGGCATTAGTCATCATTAAATTGAAGATAAAAACAAAGCTATTCTGAAGCTCTGTTTCCAGGATGGGCGCTGTGTCTTCGATGAACAGAGTTTGTTACACATGTAGGGTTTCGGGAATCCAGGGCGGCCCCGCGGGGTCGAGGGGGAGCCAGTGTGGCTGCGTGGCTCTGGACCATCAGGCCTGAAGGTAGACGGGTGAGGAGGTAAAATTGCCGCTTGGAACTGCCCTGGCGGTATTGGGTTTGTCCTTAAGCAGTGCATTCATTGCTGGGTGGCCTTGGCCTGCATCTGTGAACTCGGGATGGCGTTAGAGGCCCCTCCTCGACAGCTGCTGGGAGGAGGGTCCATGTTTGCTCCACCCCTGTGCTCTGCTTCTGCTCAGAGCAAAGCTGGGCCATGAGCTTGGCCTCAGAGGGGACTGGGACCCATCTGGAGGGAAACTCTGTTCCAGAAACAGGGCTCAGGCTGCACAGGGGCAGGGACCGCTCTGAGTCTTCCTGGCTCCTGTCACTGGCTGCCGCTTTCCTTAGGAAGGAGCAGGCGTCCAACCAGCATTGGTGTCAATGCTGGAGTTTAGGCTTTCACACGAAGAATTGGATGTGAGCAGCCCAGAGCCGACGCGGGGCTGACGGGGTTAAGAAGACAAGACCCACCCACCCCTTACGTCTGGCTCAGGGTTGGTCGGTGCAGGCAGCACCCCCTACCCCCCAGGCCACTGGAGCCGCTCCATCCTTGAGCCATCTGGGTTTCCAGTTCCCTATCTTGGTGGTCGGCTTCCAACAGCACGGGCTCTGGCCGATGACATGCCACACTCCCTTCTCCATTTGCTGAAATGATGCTTCTGGGGCGTGTGGAGGACCTGGGAGGTGGGGTAGGGCCCAGCCACTCCAGGTGGGTGAGCCTACATCTGCCCGGGAACGTCACCCCTCCAAGTCCCAGGGAAGGTGAGATGCTCGGGGATGCTCAGAGATGCGCAGGGTGCAGGAGGGCGCCCTGGAAACCAAGTCCGTCCTGCTGGGGTGTCCTGCCTTGGACTCCATGTCCACTCATTGTGGGTGACCTGGTGCAGTTCAGGGGGCATCTTCTAGTCACCCCAGGTGATTTCGTGGCACTGAGACCAGAGCAAGCAGGGGGCCTGGTGAGGCAGGAAGCGCCCTTCAGTGACCCCTGGGACCCGCCTGGTGTCCAGCCTGTCCTAGGGGATGGACAACAGGGCTGCCTCGGGCCACCAGGAGCAGCCTGAGGTGGCTCAAGTGCCAGAGACCCCAGGAGGGGCTGGAGGGCACGGGTCACCTCCTTCCAGAAGGAGACCTAGAGCTGGCAGGTCCTCACAGAGGGTGGCTGGGGCTGGACGTAACAGCCTGGGGGCAGCGCTTCAGCCCCTGAACCGCAGGTCACCCCAGAGCTGAGATCCCCAGCTTGAGGGTCTCCATCTAGTTCTCTGAAGCTCGTGCTCCAGCACTGCTCGGGGCCTGGTTGACCCAACACAGGCCCGGGATCCAGTTGTCCTGGGACAGCAGTGGCCGTGGCCAGGGGTCTCCTATGAGCCGCGGGCCATCACAGCCGGGAAAGTGACTGTGGCCTAGGGCACTGGGTGGGCTCGTTCAGGGTGGGGCTTAGAGCCTGCGGGTTTCAGGTAGGAGGGGTCTGAGCACCTCCACAGGGAGCACCGATGGCTATAGGCCCGTTTCCGGCCCTGTGCTCAGGCAGTGGTGTCTGGAAGGCGGTCACTGAAGACTCACCAGCTGACAACCCATTAGCGCTGTGGTGGGGACGAAGGAACGTGTGACCTAATGAGTTAAGACGGCTCGTGTTGAAGGCGGGGCTGGCGAGGGGTCCGGATGGAGAGGGTGATGGAGCACCTGGGCCCAGGTTGGGCTTGCATGGTGGACCCAGGTTGGGGATTCACTCACCCCGGCCGGACCGTGATGCCCACATGTGGTCTCGTGGCCTAGCCCTCAGCCGTCCCCCGGGGGAGTCTCAGGGGTGCAGCCCCTGCCCCCTTCCCCAGCCCACCTGTGGGAGACACAGGGCATCAGCCTTTGCACCGAACATCTTTCCGTAGATGAAAAGATGGCCTCTCTCCCCCCCTCTGTCTCTGTCTCTCTGTCCCTCTGTCTCTCTCATCATCATCACCATTGTCCCCCACAGCACCCAGAGCCTTCCCGTCCAGGGATCTTGGCCCGTAGACTTTAGGAGAACCCGACACATTCAGTCCCTCCCTGCCCCTCCCAGGAGTCCGTCCTCTACAGGCTCTAGGACCCGCTCAGCCCAGCATTTCTCACACTGTGGCTCGTGACCCCTTCTTGATGTTGAATCAATCTGGTGGGCTGGGGTCATCTTTAATAATGTAAAATATTTACCCAGAATTAGACTCCCTTTTGTGGCCTGCAGCTCTGTGAGGTTTGGCCCACGCATAGGTCTTTGTGGAGACCACAAACGGGACACAGAGGGTGCTCCCCCCCCCAGAGCATTCCCTGGGGAGGCCTCTGCGCAGGTGCACTGACCACTGATCTGTTCTTGGTTCCCAAGGTTTGCCTTTTCTGGGACCCACGTCGTGCCTTCTGCACGGCCGCTGCCCCACTGAGCATAACCGTGGGAGGTCAGTGCACCTGCGCAGAGGGCACGCCTCTCTCTGGCCAAGGAGGTTCCGCGTGGGTGCCTGGACTGTTCGCCCACCGCAGGGCATCTAGCTGCCTCCACTCGGGGCGATTGGAATGAGCTGCTGCGAACATTCGTGTGCAGGGCTTTGCGGGCACACACACTGCTGTTTCTCCAGGGGTCTGGCTCTTTGCTGTGCACTGGCCTCAGGCGGGGCGGGGCACAGGGCTGCGAGTACAGGGCCCAGAAGGGCCAGGGGCACCAGCCCTGAGGGTTTCCCTGGACACCCGGAACATGGCCGCTTCCCATGTTTGAGCTGCCGTGTTCCTTCAAACCCAGTTTCCTTTGCGACGTGGATGCTGTAGGGTCTGCCTGGGAGGGAGGACGCAGCTTGTGTGATTGAGTCGTGAGCGGGAAGCTGGGGGCGGCGAGTGGGATCACAGCTCCCTAATAAACAAGATAGGAGTGGGAACTCAAGGGGGGCCAAGTCCCATGGGACCTGAGGCTCTCCTGGCACTGGGCCACGTTGTCCATGGACATGTTCGTTCCACAGATGATTCTGGAGCACTGTCTGCCTGCCCGCCCGGGGGTCCAGGGGTAATCACAGATTAGAGGTGGGCAGCTCACGGGTGGGGTGTCCTGGGCCGGGCATCGCCGTGACCTGCCTCCACCCTTCCCCTCTGAACCCCTCTCCTTCTTCCTGCTTCTCTGTACCTGGCACCCTCCAGCCTGGGCCCCCTCTGCCCTCTGCCGTGGACCGCCCCCTTATGCCCTCCTTCCAGCACTCAGATCCCCCCACCCCGCCCACCAGGACTCCCAGCTGCTTCTTGCCACCCCGCCCTCACCATGCTTCTCCTCCCAGAACCGCTCACCTGCTCACATCTGGAATCGGGCACCGCACGCTCTTTCTCTAAAGATCAGAAATACGTGAAAGCTTTGAGGGCCCCGCATGTCCAGCACAGCTCCTCCGCTCGGCCTGTCCTGACATCTCCACGGGTTATTTCCGGTGGGTGACTCTGCCCCGTCTGCCCTGCTGTGGGAAAGGCTGACCCTGACCCTCCACCCAGAGCACCTCCGGGCAGTTGGCTAGGTGCCAGCCTGCAGGGCTGAGTGGAGAAGGGCTCAGGGCACAGGGTGCAATCCGAGTCAGCACCCCAAGAGCCATGAGGCAGGGCCTGGGGAGCAGAGACAGGGCTGGGGGTCAGCACAGACCGAGGGCCGGGGGGGACATAGAGCACAGGGGTCACGGGCGGAAGGCAGGAGGCGGCCAGAACCACTCCCTGACCGGCCAGAAATCAACAAGACAGGAGGTACATTCATGCCTGCAACGCACGACACAGTGCGCACCCGTGTGGGCACAAACACGGCGCACATGCACGCGCCATGCATGTACCCATCCTGACATTTACCCTCGACACACACACACACACACACACACACACACACGGGAGGTGAAGCTGACAGTGGAGACCTGGCATCCAGCCACCTTGGCCGGAGGCATAGCCACCAGCCGCCACCTGTTGAGTTTATCCACTTGACCTGCAAGACCCCGGCAGCCTCCTGATGTTGTTTGAAAGAGAGCTGCCTTTCAGCTGTTGGAGGGCCCACAAACCTTTCCTCAGGTGGGGGGACTGTCTTTTGGGCACTCCTTGCTCCCTGAGGTCTCAGCGGGTGACCCGGCCTCAGAATCAGAAACCTTCCCGCTAGGGGTGGATGCAGACGTTTTAAAACCACAACTCGTTTTCCTTTATTGTGCTTGTGGAGCGCCGGTCCTTGGGTTAATGACATGGCATTCCGTAAGTTTCCCTGCCTCCTGAGCCCATGCCTGCCATCAGCTAGATGCTCCGGAGGATGCTTGTTCTGGCTGAGCTCAGATCACAGTCGAACGGACGAGGGCACCAGGCCACCCCAGTGGAGCCCTGGGGCAGGCACGCCTGGCTGCTGGCCCTGGAGGTTTTCGGGGACCCCTGCACCAGCCTTCCTGTGGCTGGTGGGTGTGAGGGCTCCGTGCCGCCGGCCTCCCGGTACAGGTGGGAAACAGGGCACACCTGTGAGGGCCCAGGTGACGGGGACACCGGCTGTGTGTGCACCAGTGGGGAGGTCCCTGCACCCTTGCCAGGATCCTAGGGCAGCTCCCGCCTCAGGGCCCTTATATGTAGGGACGACTGACTGCAAAATCCTCCGTGGGCACAGTGGAAGGAGGTGCCGCTCGCAGCCCCGTCTGGGGGTGGCTGTGCAGAGCCCATGAGCCCCCGGACCCCGATCCCTGAGCTTTTGTCCTAAGGAAAGGAACGGACATCTGAGCACCACTCACTCCCATTCACTCTGCGCGTGCCAGCTTTGCACAGCGGATTGTGTAGGGAGCATCTCCCCTTGTTCCTCCTTCCTGGTCCCTGCGGGAGGAGACGACGACGTCCTGTGAACGCATTTGCATGTTGATCATGCCGCCATTATGTATCTCAGAGTTTTTATCGTGAGAAGAATGAGATAATCATGTTGGTATATACTGAATAGACTTTAAAAGATTGCAAGATGGCACTTTTATTGGAAGAGGGGAATTCGTTTAAAAATATGCTGTCAAAATATGTTGTTCTAAATGCTGAGTTGATGGTTCTTTTGTTTTGCTTTGTCTCTTGAATGTGTCATTAGAAGAAATTAACAATTGCATCGACCGGGAGACGTGCTGCGCTCCACTGAAAGGCAGGCGTTGAGCTGTCCTTGTAATTTTTTTAAAACGATTCCTTTGCCTTGAAATATTATATCTCACGTGATGAAGGCCCATCATGACTTGGGTATTCATTTTGTGAAAGTCAGGTGTGTGTGTTTGGAGAACTCAGAGATCAGGTGCTGCCAAGGGGCAGGCGGGCCCCAGGGCCCCTCCCAGGCTCCGCGCCAGCCTCCTTCCTGCCCCCCAGTGTGGGCCCGGCTCCAGCCCTGGGGGAGCGTGGGCCCCGGGCTGTGCTGTGCTGTGCTGATGACTTGCCCTGCTAACTCTCATCCGAGAGCACTGCGTTTCGCAGCCCGGCCAAGTCCTCCCTCTGAGGACACAAGAGCAGACGAACGGATGCGTGTGTGTTACGTGGAGACGGATGTGTGTCTGCATCAGTTGGTGAACCAGTGAATGGATGAACGGATGAATGAATCAGTGAATGTGGGGCCGCCGGGGGAGCTGTGGCCTCCGGCCTGGGGGGTCCCCGGGAGCCGTCGTGCGCAGACATATTCTTTCCGAGAAAGCTCTACGGAGGACATGCTCTTCCAGTGTCGGGCTCCACGGCAGAGGACAGAGCTCCCTGCTCCATCCCATCATGGCTGCTTTCACCCAGAATCTTCTCCCGGGGAGATACCAGGATCTCAGAGGCCGAGGGGGTCCCAGAGCAGGGAGGGCAGCGCGCTGACCCAGGCCGGGGCTCCGAGCAGAGGTGGGATGGCCGCTCCCAGCAGCCCACAGGCCATCCCTTCTGCCTGGAGGATTGGCCACCCTGGCCTTGGACACTGGAACCCTCCAGAAGGCAGACCAGGGCATGGCTCTGGGAAGAGGGGCAGGCAGAGGTGGTGTCCAGGCAGGAGGTGAGGGCCTTCCACCAGGCTGGACCATGTGAGTTGGGATTTTGAATCCCAGTGCAGCCATGGGTTGGGGGAGGGGTGCAGGGAGGAGCCGTGGGTGATGCCAGGGTGACGGCCCAGCTCACAGTGAGACTGCACGGGGCGCATGGGGGAGGACTCTGGAAGGAAGCGCGGCCAGGCTGAGCAGGCGGCTAGGACGAACTGGGCCGGCTTCCACGCGTGGCCGGCCACCAGGCAGGGGAGCCACAGCCCCCTCCGGTGTCGGTGGCCCTGCAGCCACCTCGGTCGCCATGGAGACCTGAGGGGGAGGCGGGGCTGCACCCGCATTCCTGCAGCAGCAGCAGTGCCGTGAGGCTCCTCTGCCCATGACGTCCATGTGCACGCGGCCCGCCTGAGCAGCAGGCAGTGGAGAGCCGTGCACTCCCCGCGCTGCGCCCTCCTGAGACATGGGCCCGGGCATCACCTGGTTCAACCTGCTGCCATATTACAGAGAGAAGCTGAAGGCCAGGGCAGACTCCGGGGCGGCAGGGGCCTCCCGTCTCCTCGCCCTGCTCACAGGTGGGACGGGAACCCCAAGGGCCCTTGGCTGGCGCCTTTTCTCCAGCCGGTGTGCTGCTCCTGGGACGGGGTGACCTTGGGGGTCCTGAGCAGGTGCACTCACGGGGCAGTTGCTCGGGTCCATCACTGCGTCAGGTGCCCTGGACCTGCGGCTTCTCCCCTGTCCCCAAGGGTCAGAGCGGGACTTCCCTCCGGCTGCTGTGCAGGGACAAGGGGACGAGCCTGCCAAGGGCCCAGACGCTAAGCCCTCGACTTTGCACTTGAGTCCACTAGGCTGCCAGGAACGCTTGGGCACAGAAAGGGGTGAGCACCCGCGGGCTGTCCAGACCTGTCTGAGGACTCATGTCCCCTGGGGAGACCCGGGGGCGACGGAGCCCGGAGAAGAGGAGACCAGGGGCCCCCAATCCCGGGAAGGAGCCCATCCGTCCGCAGGGCAGGCAGAGCAAGGCCGCACAGCGGCGGGCCGGCCAGTGGGCTCTGGGGGGCGGCCCTCCGGTCCTTCGAGCCTGCAGGCCAGGCTCCACAGCTGTCACTATCCCCCAGGCGGAGTGGATGCCTCTCCCCTGGAGGCTGGCCCAGGCCTGCCTGCACCCCTCCCCTCCTGCCTGTCCCCCTGAGGCTCCTCCTGTCATGCCCTTTGCTCCCTGTGAGGAGGAGGTCCCTCCCCTTTTCTTTCCACAGAAGGGCTGTAAGCTCGGCCCTGCGGGGGTTTTCCACGAGGATGCTGCTGCCAGCACCCCAGCCTGGGCACTGGGGCCAGAGCTCCAGGAGGCTCGCAGGATAGAAACCGAATCTTCAAGTATTTACATCCTCTTGCTTCGTGGCCCCTTTAGGGCCATGGGCTGTCCCGGCGGCTCCTGCGGGGGCTCGTCTCTGGGGAGGGCTTCCCCTGGGGAAACAGGTGCTGCGTTTTCTCAGGAGACCATGTCCCTCTCTCCAGCCCCATGCTGAGCACATGCTCACAGGCACTGCTTGTGTTTCTAGGACAGTCTCTTTGGGGTTTCAGTTTCAGGGGTTAAAGGGATGACTTTGGGGCCAAGGCAACGATTATGCATTAAGTGCCACTGGCTAGTGCAGGGAAGGGGGGGCCGGAGACTGCTCTCTGCCCTGAAGGAGGGTGAGTGGCAGACAAATCTACATCCGCGTTCACGGGCTGGCGGTCACAGGTGCCCCCCGCTCAGTGGCTCAGCCTGATCCCAGTGGGTTTCAGCTCCCTTCCCAGCCCAGAGAGGGTCACAGGGCCCATGGCCAAGGCAGCCCCAGGGACCCTCTCATGCCATCTGGTGAGGCTGTGAGGCCGCCATCCAACATGGTCCCCGCAGAAGGGGGTGGAGCAAAGGAGGACGCGTGGGAGAGGAGGGGCAGGCGGGCAGAACCACATGCCCTCTGGTCACACTCCTTCCCCCAGAGTGACTCCCAGGTCCAGCTCCACGAAAGGCTGGCTGGGAGACGTGGTTGTCCCGTGCGTCCAGAGGAAGCTGTCTGACCTTGGAGAAGGCGGTGCTGTTTCTCCACCTGCCAGGGAGGAGGGGGAGGCAGGCGTGAAGAGGCTGTTCCTGTCCTTCTGTCTGTGAGTCTCCCCTCCCCCATCCAAGGCAGCCCCTCCCCTGCCCCTGGGCTGCTGGGTGTGGGGTTCCCAACCCCTGAGTGTGTGTCGCGGGCAGGGACACCGCTGGCCAGTCTCCAGGGCCTGGTGGAGCTGATGCTGGGGGTGGGGGGGCGGTGAGGGCAGAACCTTTCTTATGGAATGTTCTGGTTCTGATTGTGGGGGTGTGTGTATGCGCATGACTCCTGAGAAGATGGGACGTTTCTATAGGATCGTGTGACAATGACAGGCCTACTCTACCTGCATATGGCTCAGAAAAGTGTCTTCTACACACACATACATATTCCACGTTATCTAACATGTGTGCTATGGGGGTGGGTGGGTGTAGAAGGTACACATTTATGGGTCCGGTGCACTTATAAGAGCAAAGAGCACGGGGCCACCTTTGGGTGGAGATGAACTATCTGACATCAGTGCCACCTGGTGTGTGTACATCACAGACGTGTATCAGAGACACACATGCAAAGGCTGCTCGATTGCATCGTGTGTGAGTGCGTGCTGACCCCCATGCACACACACAACAGGGGCCACACGTGTGCACACACGTGCTCACACCTGCTGGGGAGGGAGGCCCCCTGCTGTCTGATCCACGCCGTGAGGCTGACCCTGGACCGGCAGCGTTTTGCAGCATCCAGTGGTGTTTTCTCTTGACGCTCGGCAGAGGCAGCATCCGTAGGTGGGTGCAGCACTGCGTCTGTGCATCCTCCCCACCCCTGTGCATGCACGCCCGTGCACGGACCTGGGCTCCCCCAGCTCAGGGCAGGCGGGCAGCCCAGGCTTTGTTGGGATGCACAGAGGAGACTTGTCCGTCCCAGGGCTTTCCCTTCCTCAAGCCAGGAAACAAGTGGTTTCCTTTGTTCGCCTGCAAGTTCAGGTCCACGACAGGGGAGCCTGCTCAGCAGCTGTCCTTGCAGTGCTGACGGCGTGTCAGCCCAGGGAGCCCCCGGGGACGGCGCGCCTGCCCGCGAACAGATACAGAGCCCGCGTGCACCAACGTGACACGTTGGCAGGGATCCGTGGCCGAGCTTGCTGTGCCCAGCACTTTACTGGAGGAGCATGACTCCAGCCTGGTTATCAACATGTGACATTTTGAAAACGTGCCGAGGAGTTGTTAACTTTGGGTTTCCATGGCAACAGCGTCCTGTCCTCAGTGACGGCCGCTGCCTGAGTGGGTGAGCGTGGCCAGGGGAGCGGGGAGCAGAGGCGGGGGCTTGCTGGTTCTGAGAAGTTCCTCATGCCGGTGTCAGGGCTGGGGAATCAGGACGGGGTGGCAGGGGCTTGGCGCCCTCCACTTCCCAAACGGTAGATCATTCGGTGAGTCTTGGGCACGGTGGGCGAGGCCCACGAGGGCAGGCTTGCTGGGGGCAGGGAGCGGAGATGAGGGCGGTCACAGCGGTGTCTGTGTAGATGCCCCGTGGTTTCCGGGCAGCACACAGATGTCATTGTCACCTACTGCGTGGCACTTCTGCCTGTGGCCAGCTTTTATATTTCCAGGGAGCTAAGAATGGATTTTACAGTCTCTTATTTATTTATTTATTTATTTTTGGCTGTGTTGGTTCTTCGTTGCTGCGCGCGGGCTTTCTCTAGTTGCGGCGAGTGGGGGCTACTCTTTGCTGCGGTGTGCGGGCTTCTCATTGCGGTGGCTTCTCTTGTTGTGGAGCACAGGCTCAGTAGTTGTGGCGCATGGGCTTAGCTGCTCCGCGGCATGTGGGATCTTCCCGGACCAGGGCTCGAACCCGTGCCCCCTGCATTGGCAGGCGTATTCTTAATCACTGTGCCACCAGGGAAGTCCAGGTTTTACATTCTTAAAGGGTTATAACCACAACAAAAAAGAAAATTGTGTGAAGCAACAGGGACGGTGTGTGACCTGCACAACCTGACTCCTGGTTTTAGGGTGGCCTCTAGGTGCCATGGAGACGAGCCACTGGGGTCCACAAAGAGAGTTCCTTCATGTTTATCTCCTTTTTTATGTCTCTTTTTTTAGCGTATGTTTCGTGAAGTGTGCAGTAGATTTAAATGCTCAGACATGTATAAATACACATTTTGGGGGACACACTCATTTTGGGAAACTGATCAGATGCCAGTGCCCAGAGGTTTGGAGAGTCCTGGACTGAAGCAGCAGCTCCGATCAGGCCAGGCCAGATTCCTTTGAGATAAGCACCCCGGGGCCTTCTGTGACCTGCCAAGTAATTGCTGTTTTCAGACCCTGCTTTCTTGGTGCGTAATGACATTTCTCTGTCTCACGGCGGATGCCGGCTCTATGGTAATGAAGGCAAGGCCTTGGAGAGGTGGCCAGAAAGACCCCAGTGGGCCCCCAAATTGGTTTATTTGCCAGGTAATCAGAGGCAACTAGGCGCCATAATAGGACACGGGCTCTTGTGTAGACTGTGCGCGGTCGGGCCCCCGCGGGACGGGCCTGGCGGGACAAGCAAGGGTGCGTGGCCTCCCTCCAAAGTGGCTGCTACAGTTTCCCAGGCAAGAAAAGCTATTTGATTTCCCTTTGGGCACCTGGTCTGAAACAAAGAGAATTATTATGTTGACTTTTCCTAAAGACAGAGTTACGTTGAGATGGGTGTAGTTTGTCAATGCAGCTTTTCTTTCCCATCTTCTGCTTTTTTGTTTCGAGCCAGCACAGCATTTATGAAAAATGCGAGCGCATTAGGCAGCAATCAGGAACGAAGAATAACGAGCATTTTGGGGAGGCGGCACAGCGCGACTGCCAGGCTGTCTGGGCCTGGGCTCACCACCCCTGTCGCCGTGACATGGGCAGAGGTTCCCGAGAGACCTGTCGGTGCCAGTGCTCCTGTAAAGCCCGGGGCACCAGTACCCATGGCCTCACCAGCCGGCACTGGAGACCCTGGTCCACGGAGGAGAAGCCAGAAGCAAATAAATAAGTACGCGGCAGGTACATCCGGCGGCTGCATGGTCCCTTCAAAGAACTGCGACAGTGGAGCTTGACGGTGGCAGGGAAGCTGCAGGGGGCAGGTGATCAGGGAGGGCCGCTCCCTGTAGGTGACATTTTAGTAAGCACTGGATGACAAGAAGCCAGGAGTGGTCTTCCGTGGGGACACGGCTAAGTCCTAAACACTCAGTGAGTCCGGGAGCAAGTCCATTGAGAGAGGCAGCTTCCGAGGTCCCAGATCCTGCATCATCCAGCCAGGAAAGCACACAGACATCAAGCAAAATTCTGGGTCCCTGCACGCAGCCCCGTAGAGCAGGGGGCATTGGATCTCTGGGTCCCTGTGCACACATCCCCGGAGGGCATGGGCAGGGACCCCCTGTCACTGTGTAGCCAGGGGTGCGGGCAGGCAGTCCTGGGGCCAAGGGGGCAGGAGAGGGCTTTGGTTTGGTTCCATGGGTGACGGAACCTCGGGAGGAACACAGTCTGATTCAGCCCACCAAAGGCTCCCGTGGCTGCTAGCGATTGTGGATTGGGGGGTGGGGAGTGGAACGTGGGCCACCGGGGAGGCGGAGGAAACAAGGCAGATGGCGGTGCTTGGGTGGGGGAGAAGGGGGCCCTGCTGGGTCCGTGCCACTTCATCCCAGCCCTGCTCAGGGCAGTGTGATGCCTGTTGGAGCTGAGCCCCAGGAGGTCGTAGCATCTGAGATGTTATGGGTCACAGGTGACAGGGAGCTTAACTCAAACCGGCTTAAACAGCAAGGGGGCCATTGGCTCCTGGAATGGGAGAGCGTCCAAGTCCAGAGGCAGGTGGGCTGCTGGTACCCCTGCCCCTCTCAGGTGGCTCCAACGAGCTTGCCAGACGTAGCCAGGGCCGTGCCTTCCCTCCCAGCACTGGGCCCGGACCTGGGGAGGCCGGGGTGTGTCCTGGATGGACCAGCGAGGGACACAAACCCAGTCTTGAACCTCGGACTGAGGGTGGGAAATGGAGGATGCTGATGGGCTGTAGGTGGTAGGGCCGCCCCTGGGGATGGACTAGCTGCCCTGGACCACGGCTGCCCGGGCAGGGGGATGGCCGCAGTGGGAAACCTATAGACACCAGGAGCGGCTGGGGAGGTAGACGCTGCCTGACAGAGTCCCTTTCCTGGGGTGCCCCATGTGGCCTCCAACATGCCCTTTGTTCTTTCCATGAATCCAAGCGTTGATGTGCTTACTTTCAGCTCTCTCTCAAGTTACTGTGCTGACATAATCTCATAATTCACCAATTCTTCCTTCTTTACAAAATGGTGTTATTCAGAATTTAGTCACTAACATCTATGAACACGTGGCCTTGGTTCCAGCTTCCCTCCGACGTTTGGCCGAAGATCTGTGGTACTCGGGGTATGGCTTTGCTCGGTGTTTGCTGTCGGACCATTTTTCGTCACCAGTAATAAAAGCAGCCATTTATTAAAGGCCGGCCAGGTAGTGCCGGGCTGGGTGGGTGATTTATCTGTGGACGTGAAGCTCTGGTCCTCAAAAGAACCCTGGAAAGCATCTCCCACGGGGAAAGAGGGACCCAGGGCTGAGGGATGTGCCCAAGGACCCTCCGCCAGGGAGACGCGGGGACAGAGGTCAGGCCCCAGCGTACGCGGCCCACCTGCAGCCCTTCCCCCGCCAGCACCGCCAGCGCTTCCTGAGGTACACGTGTACACAGGGACAGGGACCCTGCCCATGCTCCCTGGGTGTGTGCAGGGACCCAGGGATCCCATCACCCTGTCCCTTATAGGTGTATATGCAGAGACCCAGAATGTCCCGTCTCTGGCCCAGGTGTAAAGTCTGGCAGATTGTCTGGTCCACATGGTCACACTTACCTGTCGGCCACAGGGACTGTGGGTGGCTCCCCTCTGTGCTGTGAGATGGAGGGTCCCTGGAGGCGGCCTGTGCTGGGGGCTCAGCTCGCCCCTCGTCTTGGCCCCGGGCTCCGAACCCTTCACGGTGGGGCTCTTCTCCAAGCCTAGGGACAAGCGGCCGGCCGGGCCTGCAGCCCTGCAGCTCTGGGCTTGGGGAGCTGCTCCCTGTGCCTTGGGCAGCCTGGTGGGGCCCACGGCCCCGGGTTCACAGGCTGCGAAGTGTCCCCCGGCTCAGCCCTGCTTGTTCAGGTTGCCTGAGTGTCCGTCCCAGCCCACTGTCTCCAGCTGTTTCCAGTGGCCTTGGGTGCCGTGTGGGCTTCCCGGGGCCTCTGTAACAAAGCACCGCACACGGGGTGGCTTCAGACAGCAGACATTTACTGCGCCACTGTCAGAAAAGATGCCAGAAGCCTGAGAGGCAGGGCTGTTTTCCCCGAGGAGGAGTCCGTTCTCTCCCAGCTTCTGGAGGCTCCTTGGCCTGTGGCTGCATCACTCCAGTCTCTGCCACCGTCCTCACAGGGACATCTCTGTCTCTGCGTCTCTCAGTGGATCCGGGCCCCAGCCCACTCTGGTAAGGCTTCATCTTCACTAATTATGTCTGCAGCAGCCCTATATCCAAATAAGGACATCTGGGCTCTGGAGGTTTCTGAGGGTCCGGACTTGAACATGTCTTTTCTAGGGGATACAGTTCAACCCATAAAGGTAGGCTGACGTCTCTGCACCCCAGTTTCCTCATCCAGCGCCGCCCTTTCTGGCTGTTGGGAGGTGACGTAGCTGCATTTTGGAAGGTGGCATCTATTATTTTCTGACAAAGCTGACCCGCCTGGTAGTTAGTATCAACCCAGTGTGACCGGGGGACGGTGACTGGGCCCTGCTTCCCACCCCGCCAGGGTGCGGGGTGTCCCTATGAGCAGACCAGGGAAGCAGCTGCTTTCCCAGCAACCCCACTGCCAGGAACTCAGTGGGACCCTGGCCTCAGGGCATGGAGGTAAGTGTGGTCCTGGTGGGTCTGTGATGCTCTGGACCAGGAGGGGAGAAGAGAGATCAGGACAGCCTCGGGAGGGGAAAGGGCCTTGAGGGGCATGGAGGGGGGGGGCTCGACCTTGCTCCAGGGAGGGTGGACGTTCCCTTCTTCCAGTCCCTTCCCCTCTAGGAGAGGACAGCCCCACCACGTGGATCTAGGCTCGCGTGCAAGGGCCAGATGGAGGGGCTGTGGGAACTACAGGGCGGGAGCAGGGAGGGGGCAGAGCCTGCTGGGAGCGCTGCGTGGACGGCACGTCTCCGTCCTGCTTTGCGGGGCGCACAGGAGTGACCCTGTGCCTGCCACTGTGCATCCCTTCCTGGGAGGCAAGCAGGAGGCGGCGCGTCCTGGCCCCTCCACAGACCCAGCGCCCGTGAGCCTCGGGTGAGCGGCTCCACCTCCCAAGCCCCTGCCTGGCGCCTGGCACCCACCCGTGTCTACTCTTTCCAGGGAAGCA
The DNA here is from genome assembly GCF_964165515.1 of Mesoplodon bidens. NCBI lineage: Eukaryota > Metazoa > Chordata > Mammalia > Artiodactyla > Ziphiidae > Mesoplodon > Mesoplodon bidens. The sequence goes on along the minus strand of NC_138167.1, from coordinate 59,168,406 downwards.
ATCGGGGTCGCGTCTACCTGTTTGTGATCCGTCCTTTGGCTCTGCTGCATGTTAGGATTTTGAACGGTGTTAACTGTGATTACCAAATACCAAATACCAAATTCCTTCAGTCAAGACACGCAGCCTCCCCAGAGCGGGAGGTCGGGCCCGAGTCATTTTTCGCAATAACATTTGTGGAACGTAAAGACAAAATGTTCATAAAAGGATCATAAAATGTAATCCTGGCTGTGAAGCCGGCCTGCCTGGACGGGAGGTAACCTTTCCAGTTACTCTGGAGGAAATGTCGCCCAGGAGAGCAGGCGGTGGGGTCTGATGTCCGAGGAGAGCCTTCCTGCCGGGCAAGCCCTGACCTGCGGCCACCCTGCTAGACGCTGCCTCTGCGACTGAGCGATGCCTGGACGGGGACAGAATCTGTGCTACGAACAGGGAGTCTGGCACTCTGGGTGCAGCCCTCCCGCCTCTCTGCCCTTCCCATCACTGGCCGGCTGTGTTCCTGCCTTCCTGGGGGGACGGTGGCCCCATCTGGGCAGAGCCCCTGACTCCGAGGTCTGGGCCAGGTGGGGTTTACTCAGACCCTGCCCTCGGTTGGGGGCTAGACAGGCAGGATCTGGGCCAGGAGGGTGGCTTCCCTCCAGGCATGTCCTGGCTAATGAGACCGTGCCCCCGCACCGCCAGGAGAGGTTGGAGCGGCCCCCAGGACTCCAGACGACCTGGAGCTGCAGGGAAGCGGGGCCGAGTGTCACAGTGGGAGCTGCTCCCTTAGCAACCAGGCAGGGCTCACCTGAGATGCCAGGACCTGACACTTGAGGAGGCTGGGATCTGGCCAGCCGTGGCCTGTGGACACTGGGAGGCCCTGCCCAGGTGGCCCACACCAGGGGGCATCCGACTGTGGTGGCGTGGCCAGTGAGGGGGAGCCTCCTACAGGAAGGGCTCCCCGTGGGTCCCGAGACGTACCTAGCACCTCCGGGTCCCCGACTTTCCCCAGAACTCCCGGACCTGGCCCCGACAGCTGCTTTCGTGCTTCTCCCTGGGGGACCCGTCAGGGCTGGGGGGCACCCCCCGCACCCACGCCCACTTTTCTGGAGGGTTTGCCAGGGACTCCATCGGCCCTCAGTGGAGGTGACAGCTGAGTGGGCAGCGTTTCACTGATATACGCAGACCTCTGCGCCGAATGCTGATGTGGGCTTTGCTCGAATGAGCGGCGGCGCCAGGGGTGAGGGTGCCCTCGGCGTCCACGGCGTTGACGTCACACCAGCTCCCCCCGGGCTGCAGAGAGCGGGCCCAGCGGTGCTTCCGTGGCTGCATCTCTACCCGCTGTCCTTAGAGCTCCGACTTGCACTAAGCCCCTGCGTGGAGGATTTGCCACGTCCGTGTGTGGCCCACACTTTGGGTTGTCATGTGCCTTGCACAGATGAGAAGGCCTGTGGCCCCGTCGCCCCTCCGGGCCTTGGGGAGACATGCGTGTCCAAAGCCCTGAGTTCCCGCTTTTATGGCCACCAGGGCGGCATCGAGCAGCCCAGATGGGGCGAGTGTGGGGTCTCGGGTTGAAATCCAGGTGAGAGAGAGCTCTGAGGGTGTCCGGGCAGAGGTCAGGCACAGAGCTGAGAGCCCAAACCTCCCCCCACCCGCCCCCTGGCCCTAAAGGGTTAATGAGTGGAGTGAACAGGATGGAGGTTAGAGGCTCCCTTTCAACTGGCAACAGCTGCCCCAAGTGTGACACCTCCTCTGAGCGGGTGCAGCCCGCCCAGCCCCCAGCGGGTCAGACGGCAGAGAAAAGACTCCCAGAAACGATGACTCGCCACCTCCAAACTTACTCCTGAACACTTGGTTTCCACAGGAGTTTTCAAGTCCTAAGGATCTGTTATGTTTTCCGGACGTGCCATCCTTTCTCTCTCCGCCCTCGTCCCGCCTTTCCATCTGCGCACTGACCCCCATCACCCTACACACAGCCACAGCCGTGGCCACGGCCACCACGTTGCTGAAGGCCTCTGGGTTTCAGGGTTCTCAGGGATGGTACTCTTGATGCCCCCCTGCCCTCCTGTGCAAGCGTCCTGGCAGCCCTGCCTCGGGGCCTGCAAATTCCTCCCTGACTCACTGCGGTTTATTCTCACTGGTGTTACATACTCCGTGACTAGAGTGGGATACCCAAGAGGACAGCAACCCTGAGGCCCTGAGGCCCAGTGGTCAGCCCAGTAGCCAGTCACAGTGCACAGTAGGTGCTCAATGCATGTTTGTGGAGCTCCAGGGCTCAGGCAGCCCCGGCCATGCCTCTCAGTCTCTGGAGCCGGCTTGGGCATCACGGACGCCCTTGTGCTGACGCTGGCAGAGGATCAGGGGTTCACAGTCTCCCCTGCTCCCCAGAGGTCTCTCGGAGACACAGGGCCGACACCCAGAACTGATCACACACTGGAACCAGGGGGGCTGCTAGGCGCACAGGTGGCCAGGCAGGTAGCTGTGCAGAGAGCTGCCACCAGGTGAGGAGATCTGGCCGGGCCTGCAGAGGAGAGCGGGGGGAGCTGCAGGGGCCAGAGCCCCACGCAGGCTGCTGTGCTGTTCCCGAAAGAGCCCAGAGCAGCATCCTTGCTGCCTGTCCCTGTTAGAGGCGCTTTGTCCAGGGACGCCACCCCAAATGCAGCCGGGCCAAGGCCCGCAGTGTCTGCTGAACGGGGTGGGTGAGTGGGTGCCCCGTGTCATGTGTTGGATTGCGGGTGGGTGGCTCCTGGTCTGTGGGCCAGCAGGTCCTACCCTAGGGAGCCGTTCCTGAGGCTCCTGGAAGCCCAGCCATTGTGAGGGTGGGGAGAGCAGGTGCCACCCTGGGGCACCGGGGCAGACCTGGGCCCTCCGTCAGTCCCTGGAGCAGCCCAGGCGGGCACCTGGAGGAGCCAGGTCTGCGGACGCAGCAGACAGGGAGGAGGAAGGAGGGCTGGCCTGGGCAGCCGGGGGAGGACTCTCCCCCCACCATGGGCCAGTGGGCCGGGCTCCCTCCTGCCTCTCCCCCTCTGTCTTCAGCGCTTCCTCTGCACCTGTGTGTCCTCTACTCAGGCCTCCGTCCTTGGTCCTCACTGACAGCCACTCTGCTCAGCATCAGGGTGCTTTCTTTCCTCATTTTGTGCTCACCTGTCCCAGGTTGTGGGTGTTCCAGCCAGGCGTGCAAAGTGGTTCACTCACAAACCCTTGTCGTGCACATGGATGGCCCCCGGAGACCCCTCTGCGCCCACTGCCCACCCTCGGAGCTCTCAGAGGAAGAGGCACCTGGGATGAGATCCTTCCTGCCTGGGGCATCCTACAGGCCCGGGAGGGGAAGGGGAGCCACGCGGTCTCTGGTTCTGGTTCCTTAGGCCCGTCTGTGGGCTGCAGGGCTGTGCTCATTGCCCAAAGCCCGGTGAGCAGCATGCCCATCCCCCAACCGGAGGCGTCTCTGTGGTTCTGAAAGACCCCCCCCCCAGCGGTGCCAGTGTCAGGCTGGCTGGTTCCAGAACCCTGTGGCCTGGAGGCTCCCAGGAAGCCCCCAGCCTCATGGGGGAGGGCCGGGGCTGCCTGCAGCGGGCTGTTCCAACCAACAGCTCATGAAGGCTACAAATAGCCAGTTGGCCAGACTCAATCTTCGTCTTGTTTCAGAAGAGTTTGTTTTTCCAGACTCTGTCCAAGTCTGTTTTAATCCACCAAAAGAGGAGCTAAGTTTGATAAATAAAAGAAGATTAAAAATGGTAGAGAAAAATGTGTTTTTTCCCCCAGCTCCTAGGAGAGGACTGCCAAAATTGAGGCGTAGAAACAAAAACAGAAATGATCAAAACGTCTGATGGCATCTCTATCTTCAGATGAAAAGGCAGTGAGTCCCCCAGCCGAGCCCCTTGCGGCCTGGGAGCCACCTTGCCTCCCACACTTCACGCCGGTCGGGATCCCTTCGTCTGCTGGGCGGGACTGTGACGGGTCCCCGGGGTGTCCGTGGGAGGTTGGGCCCCATGGTTTGGACCTGTCAGGGGAGACCTTGGGTTTGGGGTCCCCCATGTCCCAGCCCTCCCCTTGGTGTCCCAGGTCTTTGCCTTTCGAGACGTGCCCGTGACATTCAAGGTGCTGAGATGTCAGCCCTGGACAAAAGTGCAATGGTTGGGGTGGGGGGCAGAGGGGACCTTGAACTTGGCCCTGGTCACTCAGCTGCCCCTGGGTGGTGCGGAGAACTTTGCTTAAGTGATCACAGTGGAGGTGGCAGCTACCTTCCTCCGGAGGCTCAGTGTCACCTGGCAGCCCCGCTTGCCACTTCACAGGTACCACCTCCTGGAACCTTCATGACCTCTTCTAAGCGGGTGGTTCTCAGAGTGGGGCCTTGGCCTCGCCTGGGAGCCAGTTAGAAAAGCAGATTCTGGGCCCATCCCAGACCCCCTGAATTGGAGACTCCCAAGTGGGACTCGTTCCATCTTTCTCCAGGGGGTCTGATGCACGTGCACGTCTGAAAGCCGCTGCTCTACAGTGGGTAATGTGCCCCCCACCCCCTTTTCTAAGTGGGGAGAATTGAGAACGTTGCTATTTGGCATCTAACTAACTTGCCTGACATCTGACGTCTCGTCAGTGACAGAAACAGGAGCAAGAGAAGTCTGCTCATCCAGAGCTGAACCAGGGGTCCCTTGCTATGGGCCATGCCCACACCACGTGCTCTCCCTTCTGGATCCTTCGATGTCCTAGGACGGGTGGGGACCCTGAAGTCCCCAGTCCCAGGGATGACGTGGCCACTGGGGCTGCAACTGGAAAGGCGGCTTCCAAGTTGAGGAGGTGTCGACAGCGGCCCCTGGAGGTTTCCCCGAACCCACCAGCGCTCCTGGGATGTTGATCCCCGGCGGGCACACTCTGGCTTTTAGTGAAAAGGATTGAGGAAGATGTCGGGGATTTAGCTGAGTCTCCGGAGATGATTTGAAAGGCCACTTGCTTCCCCGCTCTCCCTGCCTCCCTCCCTCCCCCACCTCCCGCCGTGGACAGTAAGCTGACCGTTCTTCAGGTCAGCCAAGCTCAATTCTCAGCCAGCCTACATTCAAAATTAAGGGCCTGATCCAGTTAGCTGCCGCCGTGCAGTGCTGTGTAACAAGCGGGCCGCTCAGTGGCTCGATGTGGCAGGCAGGGGTCTGTGGGTCAGCTGGGTGGCTCTGGCTATGGGTCTGGGGTCAGCTACAGCAGGGCTAGCCTAGACCCAGCCCCGGGCTTCAAGACAGGGCTGTGGATCCCCTGGGGTTCTACTGGTCTCAGCAGGCTGGGCCCAGGGTTGTGGGCTGCTCTGTGCATGAAGCACCAGGGCCCAACCTCAGAGGCCCACGCCAGGCCCCTGGTCACTCCTGCCCCTGCCCGTCACTACATCCCACTGGCTAAAGCAGCCCACGCAGGGTGCGGGTGTTTCCCCCGCCATCCATCACTGTCCTCATCTGCTTGGTCCTCCATCCAGTCCCCTGTAAGGCCTGTTGTACAGCAGGTGTTCAATGCAGGCCTGGCTGCTTGCTGGCCTGCAGTCAGTTGTTTTCACTGAATTCATTGTCTTTCTGGGAATGAGATTATATGATGCCATCACACCCACGCTGAGGCTTTTGGCCAAAGAGACCTTCTTTATAGAAATCAAATTGACCCAAAGAAGAGTTTTCAAATGTAAAATGTAAATTAATTGGCATGAAATGGCACTGTCCATCTCGTCGTAAATTGTCTCCGAAATGGAATTATGAAGAGTAGACACGCAGCCCTCCCTTCCCGACTAGAACTGGGCTAACTCTTTCAGACAAGTGCAGGATCCGTCATCCATTCCTCTGCCTCTGAGACTCACTGCTGAGTTGTCTGGGATTGGTGGAGGTTCCGCCCTTGCAGCTGGGCCTGATATCGAAGCCCACACGCCAGCATGTTGGCACCCCGGGGACCATCAGTGATGCCGGGAACGGTGTGAACCTTGGGTGGGTGCGTCCCTCCTTGTCCCAGAGCTTGAGGTGGACTCCTAGTTTCACATCCACGCTAATCCTGAACTTGTGGTGCAGCAGTGATTCTGCATGCATTTCAGAGAGGGGCCCTCATTTGAATTTAAATCTTATTCATTGTATTCATGCGGTGGCATTTGGAGAAGGGGACCCGCAGCCATACCAAGCAGGCTACAGGAACTCAACCAACATGGTGCCACCGAGGGCTCGGGCTGGCTCTTGTCCAGTCTGTCCACTCTTCTGGAAGTGACAGCCTCTGATCGGGTATCCCTGGGGAGGGATGTGGCAGGAGCAGGGCCAGGCACCGGCAGCTCTGGGGCCACTGCGTGGCATCAGGATCTGTCTCTGGCCCTCACTGCCCATGTGGCCTTGAGAAGTGGACGAGCCTCAGGTCCCCTGCCCAGGTGTAAGAACTGGACTCAACCTCAGACTGACAGGGCCAAGCCCACTGCTGGCCGCTCAGGCTCTGATCTGGATGCTCCCTGGCAGCTCAGTCTGCACCAGGCGTGGGTCCAAGTGGTTTACATGCAGTGACTCATTCGTGGCTGCAACGCCCCATGAGGTGCTATCATGGTCCCATTTCTCCCAAGGAGGAACGGAGCCACAGAGTGTTGAAATACCCCGAGCACTTGGCCCTCTGATCTCAGAAGCCCAGCACTTTGGTGCCAACGCTGTGAGGTTGCCCACGGGGCCCACTGCTGCTGGGACAGCGACTTCTCTGGACCTCCCCACCTTCCCTGTCACCACACACACAGCACTGGGAACCACACCGCAGTGGGAACCACACGCTTGGGGTTACGTGCCAGCCTCATGTCCTCTTCCGAACGGCTCAAGGGCCTCCCCAAGCAAGGCTGCGTCCCCAGGGCCAGCATAGGACCTGGCACTTAGTAGGGTCTTGGCCAGCCTTGGGTGAGTGAAAGACCTGGGTGCTTCCTGATGTCAGGAGTGGATGCTTCTCTATGTGGTGTCCTGTGGTCCAAGCCCCAGGAGGCCAGAACCCCTCAGAGACTGCTGGAATAAAGGAGAGCCATCTCAGCCTAAGGAGACCTCCCCGAGCATCCGTTCCCCCTCCGGGTAGGCTGCAGGAACGGAACCCTCTGAAAACTCCCGCTGTCTCTCACTAGCCTGGGAGCCCCAGAATCAGGACTTCAGAGTTTCCAGTCCAAGTTGTCAGAAGAGCTCTGGCCTGAGTGTGCCCTGGCAGACAGAAGCAGAGGCCTCTGTGGGCTGTTCCAATCGCAGGCAGCGACCGTGGGTCCAGAGCAGCCTCAACTGCCATTTCTGCATTGGCTGATGGCCAGCCTGCCCATGCTGAGTGGGAGGATGCCAGGCCATGCCAGGGGAGGGCATGATCGATTTTGGCTTTTTGTAGCAGGACACACACACACACACACACATACCACGGGGCAAGGGGTGGGGGGAGAGGCAGTGGTGGACGAGAGGGCGCGGTGGGTTGGTGATGGTGTCCAGGGATGGTGCACGTTTATCTCGTTCAGCCACCAATCGTCTCGTCTTAGAGGCCTGACAGGCTCTCTTGAGAAGGGTTCTGGAATCTTCTGGGCCTGGTAGGAGATGGATTAGCGATGTCTGCCGTGGGCACAGGCCAGGGGAATCACCTGGGAGCCTTTGCTATTTCCGGGCAGCAGGCAGGTGGGTCCAGGATCCAGGACAGCACCCTGGAGTCAGGATGAGGTTGTCAAGACTGCATGGCGTGCAGGTTTTGACCTCAGAGAGCTAGGAGCTGCCCAGTGGCCCAGCCAGGTGGGGGGACCAGGTCTGGGGCGCAAGTCACGGGAAGGTTGAGCGTCAGCCCCGGCTCTTCCCCCACCACCCGCAGTGCTGAGGCCAGGCGGTGTTGGGTGTTGGGCGTTTTCCATCTGTTCACGCTCTTCCTCTTGTCCTGGACTGAGGGGAATGATGCGGGGGCAGTGCTAGCCTGTCTGCCCTGGTGGGAGAAGGGGGCCTTGGCGGGGAGGCCTCGGGGAGGACGCGGGGCGCCACCAGTTCCTTCCCGCCTTCTGCTGAGCTCTGGGTCAGCAGCTGAGGTCTGGGCTCTCCCGTCCTTCTGCTCTGCTGGAAGGAGAAATGCATCTGATGAAGGGACGCACCGGGGAGACTTCCCCTTCTGACTTACACACTCAGCTCGAAAGGAGGGTCTTACCCCAAGGAGACCCACCCCGATGGTCCCTCACAGTCCCAACACCTTTTGGACTTGGATGCCTTGGGCCCTCCGTGTGGATAGAGGCCTTGACAGGGCCCTGGAGCCTGGAACACTGGGTCCTGGTCCAGGGCCCTCTGCTTTGACGGGAACACGTTCTCTGACCTTCTCCCTCCTGGGACTGAAGCAGTATCTTCCAGACCAATGTGTGTCCAGAACCAGCAGACTCACTTCTGTTTCTGCCGAAAATTGCTGTTGTTGAAAATGGCCCCTCAAGTCTTAGCCCGTGTTCCTGCCTCGGGCCTTCGTGAGGTGGGTCCACGTGCATTGCTGACCCACTGTCCCCTGCGGCCACTGGGGCTCCTCTGGGTCCCTGTACAGTGTCATTCTAAGCCCTCCACACCCCAGGATGCAGGGGTCTCGGCGAGCAGAAGGTGCCCCCTCTGGCTTGAGTGCCTCCTAGTGGAAGGACAGCCTTCCCCTCTCCTCTCACCCCCAGCGACAGGCAGGGGACCGTCCAGTGTGGGGCTTCCCAGATGGAGGAGCAGCTGAAGCCCCCCCCCCCCCAGAGGTGGGACAGGTGACAGCAACCTCACTGGTTTTCTAAGCACACGCTGGGTGGACGAGCCCATCAAGAATTCCGTCCCAGAACTCCTTGATATTTGACTTAAAGTTCAGCTCTAAATATAGACCCACTGGGCTACGTCACCACGTGTTGTTTCTGGGGGGTGTGTGTGTGATCACGTGCGTGATGTAGTAGCAGGCAGGCAGTGCTTGTGCATCTTTCTTACACGCGTTCTGCAGCATCTTACAAGGAGAGAGACACCCACGTCAGAGGCCCCAGGGACAGGACCCTCCCCCATGTGGCCCTTCTGAAGATGCTGCTCCAGCAGAGCCAGGCCACAGCCTCGCCGGCTCCCCAGGCTGGAGCGACCCCGCCCCAGCCGACCCCACCCACCTCTGCTCAGGTGGAAGCTGTCGGGGCAGAGTTGCAGGATCAGGGGCTTCTGGGCCAGTCGAGGAAGTTGGAGTGGACGGTGAGTGGACTGTAGTTAAGATCACGAGGCCCCTGTGGGAAGGCGGTGCCACTTGAGGAAACTGGAGGAAACAAAACGCTCCGACTGTCTGTCTGGCAGCCGAATCGGGTCATCGTGGGAGGGAGGGTTCTTGTGGCCGCAGCCCTCAAGGGCCGTGTGTCCGGGGGCTGCGTGCTGGACGCCGTGCCAAGAGTGCCCGCTCGTCTCTGTCCCATCCTGGGAGGGTCCCCGAGAGGGCCAGCCCGCGCTTCCTCCATCAGAGGGGCCTCTGGCTCACAGGCCTCCCCAGGGCCACGGCCAGGAACCTGCACTGCCTGGGGCACCTGGCCTGTGCTCTCTGCACATCTGAGATTGGTCTGGGCCGGTGGGGGGCCCCGACCCCTGTGGGCTGCTCTCTGAGTTCCCGCAGCTGGGAAGCGGGGGTTCCAGGGATTCACCGGCTCTTCGTGACTCTTCTCGCCACCTTCAGGTCCCAGCGGGGTCACCGTGGGATGCTCTCTGCCACCAGGTGGGGGACCCAGAGGCCAGCCAAGCCAGTGCAGCCTCCTGTGGTGGCGGGGGTGGGGGGGTGTCCTGGCAGGGCTGGGCTGGTACTGGGGGCTGCCCCGAGGGCTGAGTTGAGGCCAGGTCATCCTCCGCCCTCACAGCCATCTCGGTGTCCAGGACAGTCCACCTGGGGACACTGGGGTACACTGTCCGGTGCAGCAGGGGCTGGGTTGTGAAGTGGACCCTGCTGGTGAAGGGGGGGCGTGGTCCCGGGAACGGGGCCTGGCTGTCCCCTCTGTATGGGACCTTATGCTTTAACGCGTGAGGTCTCAGTCGCTGGAGGCCCAGCTTAGGGGGTGTGGGCAGGTTGAGAGGGTCGGCTTGCTTCAGCTTCAGGACCGTGCTGGGGGCCGGGAGAGACATCGGTGGGTGTGAGCTTCCTTGTGGTACTCCTTGTGTCCACCCAGGGCTGGGGTGCATCAGGACCCCCCTCTCGTGGGACGGTGGTGTCTGGAGAGCGGCCACATACAGGCTGGCCAGTCTCGGGGAGCTCCTCAGAAGTCCGTGTCCTCCCTGCTCCCCACCCCGCATGAAGGCTGGACTTCCCGGGCCCCTCAGCTCCACGTCTGGCACTGGGGGACCTCTCCGTGCTGGGTCTCAGTGCCCCACTCTGTCGCCCCAGGTCAGGGCAAGGCCTTAACACCCCCTCAGCTCCTAGGACAGATTTGGGCGCACACGGAGGCCACTTTAATGTTTGCCGCCTGCCAATGGCTACTCGGGCCCCGCCGTGCTGATGGTCAGAGACCCTGCAGGGAGGCACAGTGCCCGGCCTCTGCTCCCGGGAAGGCCTGCGTGGGGCTCCTGCGTCATCGTGGGCTGCTGGGGTCACAGGTCCCCACCCCAGAGACCCCCCCATTAGGCCACGCTCTCGAGCAGCTCAGGATCCCGAGTTCTGGCTGGGTTCTGGGACTGGGGGATGGGCCCAGTGGCACAGAGCTGAGGGCCCTTTGGGGATGGAGGGACCCGGGGTGTGGCCCGCGGGTCAGCCGACCCTCCTGTCCAGCCAGATGGGAAACAGTTTTGGCTTGGCAGTCCACAGCCCCCATCCAACTGCTTCCCGCTGCCGGAAAGGAGCAAGGAGCATCCCTGTACCCGTTAACCTTTATTTACAAGAACCGGCCGTGGTCCCATGGGGGCGGGAGGGGACGGGTGCATTAAATTCTGGTCCAGAAGCACCTGAGGGGCCAGTGTGGCCACAGGGAGGGGCCAGTCAGCTCATTCCAGGGGCTGCCGGGGGTTCCACCAAGGTGACAGCGTTGCTGGCTCTGGAGAAGGCAATGCACTGGAGGAATTTGTTAAACCTGTCAGTCAGATTGCACGGTTTTCCACCGCATTGTGTTGATTTAACTGAGTTGGTTGGAAATGAACTGAACTCAGCTTGGCCTTCTACAGAGGCAGGCAGGTTTAGGTGAGGTTTGGGCCCCAAACTCAGCCCCTGCCCAGGGGTGCCTTCACGGACAAGTCTACCGGGGTCTTCCTGATTCTGCGTCTGTATGACCGCAGCCCTGATGCCCCACGGCTCTGTCCCACCCGGCCAGCCGGGGATCAACCTCCTGCCAGCAGCTGATCCTTTGCAAGGCGTCGCCCTGTGACTGGAATCTCTCCATTCCTGAGCAGCTGTTCACAATAGACCCCGTCCTGGGCCCTGTCCCTTTGCCTGGTCCTTGCCCTGTATGGGGACTTGCCTCTCAGCCCAGTGCCTGGAGCCCGCGGTGCCCGGCTCTGGGCATAATCGGAAGCTCACCTTCACCTCTTCTCTGTGCTCCGAGTGGCAGGCAGAGTGGGACACGCCCTCAGAGGGTCTCCTGTAGATTAACTCGGCTTACTTGATTCATTGATTTTGTCAAGGGTCCGTTTACCACGCTGACAACTGAAAAGACCTTAAATAAATATTTAGTGTGCACAGTGGGGTCCGCCGGGCTCCTGGGGAAGAGATCGCACCCTCTTGGGCCCACCCTCCGGGCTCAGCCCTGAGGGAAGAGCCTGAGAACTGGGGGCCTGGGGCCTGGGGCCCAAGGTCGGCCCGCTCCCCCTGCCTGGGGGAGGCTCTGCCGGTCCTGCGTTGCTGCTCAGGGCTGCTCTTCATGCCTCCTTCACGCATTCACTTAACATCCCCGAGAACCTAGTCTGCCAGGCCCTGTGCTGGGACAGGAGAGATGTCCAGAGCCGCTCTGGGTGGAGGCCGCCAGGCTGCAGGTGTGTCAGGGGGTGACAGTAGGCAGGCAGACGGGGAGAGGAGACCCCAAGGGGAATGGCCTGGACCGCAGTGCATCCTTCTCTGCTCAGGCATCCTTGCTCAGAGGCATCTCAGGGTCATGGCACCTGGCCGAGCACTTGGTGCTTAGCAGGTGGCAATGCCTGTAGGTGTACACACTTAACCTGCCCGGCTCCCGTTTCCTTTTCTGCCGGGTGGGGACGGTCATGTTCTCCAGGCCGCTGTCTTCCAAATGTGAGCATCTGGGGGGATGGGGAAATAGCCCCAATATGGGGCACGCAGTGCGCTTCCCTTGTCTGGTGCCCCAGAGCTGGTCCTTATCCTCAGGGGGCTGCTCAGAGGTACCCCCGGGGGGCTGGGAAGGGCCTTTGAAGAGTTGGGAAGAGGCTCATCTTCCAGATATTCTGAAAGGGCCGCCCTCCAGGTCTCGTCTCTGGGGAAGGTGCCCGGGAGCCTGGGCTACGTCTCTGAAGGGGCAGAAGTTTGACGAGTTAGTTTAGTTCATCACTTTTTCCATTAATAAAAATTAGGATGGGAAAGAAATGATCATAATCCAACACTGACAATGAAGCTTTCCCATTTACTTCTCGTTCTGGGAGGGGTTTTTTTTAATCAAAATGATTTATGATGAATACAGTGCATATTAAAACTTTTAACCTGGTACCTTCCTAAGTTAGAAATGTTCCCTACATATTACATTTTTAATCACATGAGTTAATTACTCTTTAGGGAGGCTTTGGAAATTCTGGGAAGGAGAGTATTACGGATTTCAAAGAATGAGACTGAAACTGTCTTTTTAATGAGAATGCAAATGAGAATTGTTAAGGTTCAGTGAAGGTCACAGCGGCTTAATCATCAAATTATTATGGCCATTTATTGCCAGTAACAAGTGAATATTAAAAGCTATTGTTTTAACAGATTAGACCTCCAAATGATTGTTATTTCAAACTTTCCCAGGTGTTTGGGGTGTGATTTAAGAGTTACTAAATGCTGGCATCCCCTTCACACCTAGAATCCCCTCCTGCACGTGTTCTTTTTCCCAAAGAGGTGGGCGCATCTGTCCCCAGATGTCAGAGTTTCCGGGATGGGCTCTGCGGAGATGCTGTGGGCAGGCGTGTCATCCACCGGTGGTCCTGCCCCCTCTCGGGTGGCTGCTCTGTGTCCGAGGAGGTGGCTGGACAGTGTTGTTGGGGAGTGGGCCCCAGGGGGGCCATGTGGCCGTCGCGGCCAGGACTCAGGGTCAGCGGGGGTGGAGGCCAGGGGACGCTCAGGTAGCCGCCAGCATCAGAGGGAGCGGAAGGGGATGGGGTCACCCCGTCGTGGGACCCGAGCCCTTGGACAGCCTGTCTCCTTCCACTCACTGCTGACTCCTGGGCGTGGCCCAGGGCGTGGCACCTGGCACGTGGTGGGCGGGGTGGGGCCTCTGTGAGTATCTGAGGGTGGCGTGCAGGCTGGTGGCACGGGGTGACTGTGGGGTCAGTGCTGTTCGTGGTCCTGCGGTGTGGCTGGCTTGCAGGGCTCATCCCACCTGCATAGGTGGTTCACCCCTCCTGTGAGGTCAGAGCAGCCCCCTCTGTTCCAGCAGTGCCAGGGGCCCAGACCCTCTCCTTCTGGGGCCTTGGGGTATTGCTCCGAGGCAGGGAGCATCACCTCTAGCTCATCCCCATGGCCTTGTCTTGCATATTTACCTTCATGCAGTGGAAGTTCGAGGGCATCTGTGTCTTCAGAAGGACGGAGGGAGGAAAGGAGATAGGCAGAAGGGAATAGTTAACCTCGGAAGTGCCCGGGGGGCCCTGGAGCACCCCCAGGCTGTGGGCACCCAGTGGACTGAGGCCTCCTGCAGCCAGGTGACCCCCTCTCCAGAGGGCTTAGAGGACGGGTGACCTTTGCTGGGGGCACCTTGCCTGAGCCCCTCCCCCATAGCTGAGGAGGCAGGGGTTGGGGCTGCAGGAGACCTGCCCGAGGGCCCAAGGCTGAGGGCCCGGGGTCATGTCCATCTCTCCAGGGGCAGCAGCAGCAGCGTTCTCCAAGACTGAGGCCCCTGGACAGCCAGTGGGGCTGGTCTGAGACCGCCCCCCAGACCGGACCTCCACTCTCCTTGCCCGAGAGCTCTCCAAGCTGGGTGTCCTGGTGCCTGGGACTCGTGTCCTGGCTAAGACCCCAATCTCTGAAGGCTGTTCCTCGGGGCAGTCAGGTGTGTTGGTAGTTTAGAAAGGGTGACCTAGGGGACCACCCGTGGGATCTGGTAGTGGCACAGAGGGGAGTCTCGGGCAGAGGAGGTGAGTCTGTCTTGGCCAGTGGGGGGCTCCGAGGGGCCTGGGGGAAGAGGCAGGGTCCCTCGGAGCACGTGCTCCCCGCCCCCAGCCCCCCGTCCGTAGGCTGCACGGAGGCTGGGGGAAGCCGGCCAGCCCCTGCCACGGAGCAGCCCCCTGGGGTTTGGTGGGGCAGCGTGGCTATATCTGTGTCTCGATCCCACGTACCACAGGGAGAAGTAATTAAATGTAATAGATGCTGAGGCTTCCGAAATTACATTATTTAGGAGCTGCAGCTTGCCCACATACACACACATGCTAAGCTGCGGATAATTAATAGATTTATTAAAATCGGCCTCTACCATCTGTATTCATCCGGAGAGGGATGTGTCCCAGGCAGGCCCACGCTGGGACACCTTTGGTTTGTGAGAGGAAAGCTGGGAATCCTGAGAGGGGCCAGGGCAGCAGGGCATGTGGGGACCACAGAGCTGGATCCCCAGTGGGTGTGATGGGGCTGTGACCCTGGGCCACTGGATGCGGCTCCCTCAGATGGCCAGGTGGGGTACAGAGTCCAGCGGGTGGACAGGGATGCAGGTCCCTCGGAGGTGCTCCCGGTGGGGGATAGATCCCCGGTGAGAAGAGCCACAGGGACACGGGGGCACCTGCCCTCTCCTGGTTGGGCTGCAGCCGGGCCCCTTGCTGGTCCCGGCTCCGTGTGCAGCCGCAGGGGCCTCACATTAGGATCTGACAGGAAGCATCTCGGGCAGCTGGTTCTCAGCCTCCGTCCTCTGCCCACATCCCACCTCTGGGTGCTGGTCACTGCCTGGAAGCAGCCACAGGCCCTAAAAGGACGCACCCAACTTCCTGCGGACCAGACACCAGTTAGCTTCCAGAACCTGGCATGTGGGTCTCCCTCCTGAGCTGCCAGCCCAGGCACGTGTGGCTAACAGGGATGCAGCCACGGCCTCCCCTGGACCTCACGGCTGGCCCTGGACCGCAGTGTCAGTCTGTGCTGCCGGAGGCCTCTGCTGGCGCCAGGCAGACAGCGTCTGAGTCTGAGGGTCCTGCCCAGCTTTGAAGTGGGGGGGGTGTTCGCTGCAAAGGCCGTGGTCATCCGTCTCTGTTGATGGGGGCCTGGGGATGAGGGCAGCGTGGGCCGGGGTCCGGTACCCCCTTTGGCCCCCTGGCTGGTTGTTCACAGGCAGTTTCTGGGCTCCCATTACACCTGCTTGCTCCCCAGAACGTGCTAAAAGGATGCAGTGCCAGCAGCCCTGCCCCCCGGCGGGGCGTCTCCATCTCCTGCCCCTCCTCCCCTGCTCGCCCTCTGCCAGCCGTATGGGGTCAGCACCTCATCGCACCCTATGGCACCTGCCATCTCTTCCCTAAGCCCTGATGCTGGATGGTGCCTTGGGCCCTGCCGTGCCCCGTGTTAGATCACGAGCTCTTTCCCCGGGGGCCGGATCAGCTGTGTCCCCACCCAGCCCCTGCAGCCATCAGGTGCTCTGTAGGTATGGGGGGAAGGGCTGAGCGGTGCAAAGAAGCTGGGGAGCTCCCAGGACAGCCTGCAGGGTGCGGGGTGCAGGGTGTGCGGTTCTGGAAGGAGCCCTGCATGCCTGGAGCCTGAGGCTTCTTTGAGAACCAGATCCTCTGGACCAAAAGGCTGCTGCGTGTTTGCTGTAACGTCCCCATTCTGAGGGTCTCTAGATGGGGAGACTGGTGTGAGAGAGACCCCTGATGCCTCGGGAGGAACCTGGGGTCCCAGACTCAAGTTGTGACTTGAAATCTCATAAAACAGCCAAAACACGTTAGGAGTGTCTCCCTCTGGAGGTGGCCATGGGGAATCCTGTGCGTGCTGTCAGCAGCAGAACGGGAGAGGGGAGTGTCTGTGGGGGGCTGTCGTGTGGCGCTGGCCCCCTGGGTCGTCCCTGTGCATCCCACGTGGGCCCAGGGAAGCGGGCCCCAGAGTTTACCTGGAGGCCTTTTACCCGGTGAGGGTGGAGCTGGCCCAGAGCCTGTTCTGACTGTCCTCCTGGGGAGCGCCATTCTGAGGACTTTGCCTGGGCACCTCCTGACCCCTCTCTGTCCCACGCCCCTGCACAGTCATGGGGGAGGCCAGGCCTGGACCCACATCCTCCTGTTGAATCCTCACTGTGACCTTGCAGAGTGACCTTTCCCACCCGTGGGCACTAGGGGAGCTCTGAGCATGGCCAGTGCCTTCCTGGAGCGAGTCCTGGGGATGGAGGGTCTCCCTCATGGGCCTGAGGAAGGCCACGGGGACCAGAAAACTGGGACGGAGTTAGGGAGGCCCACCCAGCGGGCTCAGAGGGAGCCGTCGGTCCCACCTGGCCTGGGGGAGCGTGTCTGGGAGATGCTTCCTTCCACCGAGCATCCGACACCGGCTCACAGGGTCATGCACGCACTCCCTGCTCTGTCCTGGGGGAAAAGCAGAGGATGACACAGTACACTGGTCCTCGGACGGAGGAAGACAGCACATGCAGAGCCGGTGTGGCACCTGCACCCATGGTCACAGGGACCAGGGGCGAGCGCCCAGCTGTGGGGTCCGGGCCAGGTGACAACAGCAGAAATGACATGGGAAGTGTGTCGTGGGCTGAATCTGTCCCCCAGACTCACGTGTGGAAGCCCTAATCCCCCAGCACCTCAGTTGGAGATGGGTCTTTACAGAGGCGATTAAGGTAAAATGAGGTCACAGGGGTGACCTCACACACAGGGGCAACCACGTGAGGACACGGGGAAGAGGACGGCGTCTACAGCCCAGGAGAGAGGCCTTGGGAGAAACCAGCCCTGAGACACCTGGATCTCAGATTCTAGCCTCTACAACTGGGAGACAATAAGTGTCTGTGGTTTAGGCCACCCCATCTGGCCCGTGGCGCCCGAATGGGAGATTCGCCCCCCACACCCCCAACAGCGGTGCCCCATCTCTAACCTCCCTAGGGCAGAGGGTGGAGGGAGGGCCACCTGCCCATCGGAGGGATCGGCACAAGCTCCTGGGGGACGAGGAAGGCGACGGGAACCCCCAGATGGACGGGGGCCGGGCCGGTGCCAGTTCACGCTCGCCACGTGCCACCTTCCCGCCATCCCAATATGGTCATTATTGCGTTTTCGCTTTCTGTGGCTGCATTGTAATGTGAGCTTATGCTCACTTTGCTGGGAGCTGGCAAATCGTCGTCTGCTTCTCCGCAGCACGCACTCATTTGCTACTTGCCCTGGGTGTTTCTTGAAGTCGCGCATTTTCCACCCAGACAAATTAAATCTCGGTTTGAAGGCGTCCCTCTCCGGAGCTGACGTCATGTGAGTTAATAGCCATTGCACCTCTCAGGGTGCCAGAGCTGGGGTCATCTGCATCTTCAAGCAGCCGATTACTTACAGGGACGCAGCCTCAAAGCCAAAAATGAAATCAGGTGGAGTCACGGCCCATATGGGTTTTTGCTGCGCTCCTGCCAGGGCCAGTTTGAGGGTACACTTTGGGAGCGGTGGCGGTTGGGGAGAAGTCTCTCTTTGTTCCTGTGTGTCTTAATCCATGTGGCCGACCAGGACATGTGTCCTGAGCGTGGTCAGTGTGCAGCCACTGGGAGACAGGAACCTGGAGATGGGGTCCAGGAGCCGCGGGCAGGCGAGCCCCAGCGGGCATGCGGACTGGACACTGAGGATCGAAGTGTGAGCAGGTGCTCTGGGAGGGCTGGCCGCTCAGGAGGCCCAGAGAGACCCTGAATGCCTTGTGAGCCAGAGTGACGGGAGAAGCGTGGTCCACCTGCGGGCATCCACTCACGGCCACCAGGGCTCCAAGGGAGGGCATGTGAATAGATGCTCAGCGCTAAGTATACAATTAGCAGGTGTTGTATGTGGACTGAATCATGTCCCCAAATTCATAGGCTGCAGCCCTAACCCCCAGTGTGATGGCACTGGGAGGTGATTAGGTCACAAAGTGGGGCCCCCATAGAGGGACTAAGGGAGAAAGAAGATGGCTGTCTGCAGCCGCAGGAGACCCAGGAGGAGAACCGTCTCCAGAAACCGAGCCAGCAGCGCCTGGATCTTAGATGTCCAGTCTCCAGAGCTGTGAGAAATGAAGGTCTGCTGTTTCAGCCTCTGTCTGTGCTGTTTGTCCCGCAGCCCGGCTAAGCAGGGCAGCGGACACTCCGTTACCCGACGTGGGCCCCCAGCAGCGGATCTGCTCTGAAGCCGATGAGGATGGATGGCTGCCGGGGATGCTTTGAGGAGGGTTGTCCTGATAGCCCCCTGGCGAGTGGGTGACTGGCCCTCAGAGCCTCTGCGACCCCTCCCCCCCAGCCCCTCCTGACCGTGGCCTTCCCATGGCCTTGTGGTGGCTGCCCCGTCTCTGTGGCAGGATGGAACCGTGCCAGGAGTAGGGGCCCAAGGAAGGCGATGTCCTCTTCTCACTCCCAGGTTCTCAGGACCTCTTGCTGTGGTCCCCGCAGACCACAGATGGGTCTTCTGGGGCCGACAATTTGGGGAAGGCTAACTTGTCCAGGGAACTGGGGCTGGTCTGAGCTGAGCCTTCAGGAGGAGTAAGGAACCCCGGGTGGGGTCCGGGCAAGGGCACGGCGTGAGCAGGGCTGTGGATGTGTGTGTGGGTGCGGTGTGACCGGATCCCTGGGGGTGACGGAAGCGAGGTCCTGAGGAGGGGGCTGGCGGGAGGGGGCACAGTGCCTCGGGGCTTCAGGAGGTACGCAGAGTCTCAGCCTCACAGATGAGCGTCTGGGCAGCAGCCGACGGCCACTGTCTTCTTTCCTGGGACGCTGAAGCTTCCTGGCCACAGTGCCTTTGCAATCAGGATGCAGGAACTGTGTCCCCATGGGAGGGGCGTCCCCATCGTCTCAGCAGGAAGCCATGTCTGTAGTTCTGGCCCCGTCACTTCCTGGGGCCATGTCCCCCTGAGCCTCTGGGTTGGTGCCAGCCCGGCTCTTCAGCAGTGATCCGTCGGGACCCCGACAAAGCACCCGTGTTCTCATCCACAGCCCCCAGTCACTGGAGGCCACGGCTGGGTGCCCAGGAGCCCAGAGGGACGGGCGCATCAGCAGAGCAGGGGTGGTGGCCTAGGGGAGAGCCAGAGTCTGGAATGGACACCAGGCCCTCATCACACAGCAGAAAGCACACCTGAGACCCGAGGTGGCCGTGAAAGCTGTGCCGGCAGCTGGCCGTTCTCAGTGGTTCACAGATTCCATGCTGTGCCTGCCCCTGCGTCCCCAGGGGAAGGTCCGTGTTGTGGGAAAAACTGGGCTCCTGTGGGCATGGCCATCGCAGAGCCCTGCTTCTCAAGCTTGGAGTGGCCATCAGGTGTGGGGTCCTGGGGGTCCTGGGGTCCCGGGGACGGGAGAAGGTGCACGTGTGATGATGACAGAGGACACCTCACCCGCCTGTTCCATCAGGAAAGCTGTCCTGCCAGTGTGGCCCGAGGGCTGCTGGCCTGACCAGGTCATGAGAGTCCACCTGCTCCTGCTCTGTGGTTCTACGGGATGTTTGTGCCGCTCGGTGCCTGGCCAGGCGCACCCGTCACATGCGCTCAGAGCAGCCTTCCCATTTTAAAGGTGGAAACGACACAACACTCGGAGAGCAGAGTCCTTCCCTTCTGTGCGGCTGCAGGAGCTTCCTCCCCTGTATCCCTGTGGTCAGACAGCCGGCTGGATCCCTGTGGCCCCAAGGCCGGATGTGGGAATCTTCTCTCTGCTCTGTGGACCGTGAGGCTGATCCGAAAGTGAGCTGGGGCTGCTGATGTCAGCACCCAGCGGGCAGCAGTGGGTGGGTTTCTACCACATTTAGGTGAAAAATGCACCCAAACTCTCGGTGCCTTGTCTGCCCAGGCCCTCAAGGGCACCCACGTTGTCATTTATGGCCTTGTTCTGGTTCATGACCACAGTTTTCAAGGCCCACCTCGGGTCTCAGGTGTTCTTTCCGCTGTGTGAAGAGGTCCTGGTGTCCGCGCCAGATGGCTCTCCGCTGGGCCTCCGCCCCTGCTCTGCTGATGTGCCCGCCCCTCTGGGCTCCTGGGCACCCGGCTGTGGCCTCTGGGGACTGGGGGCCGTGGATGAGAATATGTGAGCTTTGTCAGTTTATAAACCTGACAGTTTATAAAAAGTTTACACCCACTTTCTTATTCACTCCTGTCAGTAGCTTGCAGGTTGGCCGGGGCCGAGATGATGGATTTTTGTTATTACCGAGGTGGGGACGGCGACACCAAGGCCCAGCATTCCTGCTGGGGGCCCTAGAGGGCCTCAGGGTGGGCTTCAGTGAATGGTCTCTGGGGGTCCCGCCCTGCACAGCCTCCGTTTCTTTTTATCAGGGATTAGTGATAGTAACTACCTCTTAGGGCCGAGGCAGGGACTGGATCAGCTCCGGGCACACAGGAAGCGCCCAGTAAAGGTCAGCATGTCGCTCCCGCTGCCACTACCGTTAATATCCCCAAATCCTCACTCCCAAGTCCCCTTCTGGAAAGTGGGGTGCGTGGGATACTCCCCAGCAGCACTGTGGACCCCACAGCGTGGCCTGTGACTCTGGTGGGGTGACCACATCTCAGTGGGAAGCCTGGCCTCCCCGGAAGGGCGGGCATCACACCCGAGGAGGGGTGGCCTGCACCCTGGCTGGGGAACCCCAGGGCCAGATCACAGCCTCGAGGGCCATGGTGCCCCCATTTCCGGTTCTTCCCCAGCAGGCGTGTGTCTGGTCACTGGGGGTCAGCACAGGGCCTGACCCCTTCTCCACAGCGAGAGGGGTCACTCGCAAGATTTGCAGCATTCCCCAAACCCACCGGGGCCACACCCGAGGGCAGATGCGGCCTTTCTCTTCCTCTCCCCTCTGTATAGGGAGTGGTGCCGGGGGTGGGGCCCTGGGTGGACCCCAGGCCAGCACCTGGGACAGCTCCATGCCCAGCAGGCAGGGCTGCCTCCAGGCCCGATGCTGGGCTGGATCTGGCCTCCTGCTATCCTGCAGCCAAGCCACAGCCCCTGACCTTCAGCCCTTTCTCTGACATTTAGCAAACAGTGCCAGCTGCCACCTCCTTCTCAGATTCTCAGCCGGGCCTTTGTGTGGACCCCATGAGGATTCCTGCAGATGAGTGGCCGATCCTCGCCCTGGGGCTCATTTGTGCATTTCTCCAGAGGGAATGGCCGTGGGCATTTAGGCTGAAAAGACAAAGGGATAGTGTCCTGAGTCTTGAATGGTCTGTCTGGCCTCGCCAGCAGCTTGGGGGGGTGAGCACCGAACTCTTGAGGGGACGGGAGAAGCTGGCCCAGACATCTGAGTCCCTGGATGCAGGACGGTGGGTGGTGATGCTCCCAGCGTCTCCTTCTGGGAGGTCTGGTCCCCGGAGGTAGCCTGCACCTCTGCTCAGGTGAAGAGCTCTTGCTGCCCTGGCGGGTCAGCACGTGCCCGGAGGAGCCGCTCCCGGGAGTGAGGGATGCCCGGCTCCCTCCGCCTCTCGCCCCCACTACTGGAGCGGGCCTCACCCGCAGCAGGAGTGGCCGCCCTCCTAGGAGCAGTGGTCACGGCGCATTTGGTCTTGCTTCCAGCTCACCGAGCAGGGTTGCGGGAGTACCGGCTCCTGGATGGACAGCTTCTGCGGGTCCGGGTGGCTGAGGATCAGGGGCCCCGGGGGAGCTGCTGGGTGGCGTCCTGACTGCCCCGCCGCGAGTGAAGGCTGCTCTCCCACCCACCTGTCTTGGGCAGTGCCCCCAGGACCACGTCGGGCTCCTTGCCTAGGACTGTCCCTCCTGAACCCAGCCACTCTGGGAGGGCAGCGCAGGCTGCTCCCCAACTGTTCTCTTTAGAAAGGGTGCCCTGGATGGCAAGGGTGCCTCGGCCAGGGCTCCCCAAAGCAGCCCGAGACGAGGCCAGGCCTGCAGGTGGTGTTTGGGGGTGAGTGGAGGGAATGGCTGTGAGGACGGGCTTCGGGGGTCGGGAGGGGGGGCAGTGAACGGCGGGGGGAGGGTGGTCTCAAGTCGCCGCTGTGGGCAGCTGGGCTCTGCCCTGCTGGGAGCAGAGGAAGGCTGCCCACAGGAGAATAAGCAGAGACTGTTACTCAGAGACTGGGGCCCGGCGGGGGGCTGGGGAGGCAGCTGTACCGGAGAACGGAGGCCGGGTTCCAGGTGCCTGGCAGAGGCTGGGCCTGGGGAGGCTGGGCTGCCAACCAGAGCGGGGCATCCCTGTGACTCGCTAAGGGCACGTTTGGCTTCTCCCGGGTGGTCCTACGTTGGGTTCAGGGAAAGAAACAAGGGAAGCTGGGGGTCACGGCCCACATGCTGAGCGTCTGGGCTGATAGCCATAAGGTGGGCTGGGGGTCAGAGTTCCATCGTCACGTGTGGTCTGGCCAGTGTCCGTACAATGCCACCTGCCTCCTAGTGACCAGGGCAGGACGGATGACAGGGGTTGGGGCCAGTGGTGGCGAGATGGAGGTGGAGCAGGAACCAGAGCCTGCCAGCTTGGAACTTCTCTGAGGGACACTGGCCATGGTCAGGGGCGGGTGGGAGGTTGGCTGGAGCCCCTGGAGGGCCCATAGCCTCAGGCTTGGGGTGGGCATGGGAACATGTGAGGGCTCACTCAAGGCCAAGTGCTGGGCAGGGGCTTGGGGCCCGAGAACACACAGCGGGCGTGGCCCTCCTCGTGTGCCGGCGCGGGGGACAGGCAAGCTCTCCCAGATGTGGATAGTAGAACAGGAACACAGATGTCCCCAGATCCGGTTCCTATTACAACAGCAGCTGTGGGGAAGCCTCCGGTTCTAGCTTGAAAAGCACAAGATGCTCAATCCTAGCAGCATTTACAGAAATGTTCAAAAGGCTGGGGCCGCCAGTCTTTCACCATTTCTGGCTCTGCTTGGCTCAACCTGGCTTTCTTTGCCTGCTTTGAGCAAAATCTGGCATTTTTCTCCCTCAGATGGAGGCCTTGCAATGTCTGCATAGAAGGCTCATTATTCTCAGGTCTTAGCTTTGGGAAGTCCTCTGCCACGTTAGACCTCCATCTTGCCACCCACCCAGCCCCCTGTTCAGCCCTCAGGAAGCCCCTGTTGGCCCCAATCACAGCATGTGCCTCATGGGGCTGGGATTGCCCAGGAGGAGCATCCATTCCCTCCAAGCACAGGCTTAGGAGAATGGGTCTGGGTCTTTTTCCCTCCTGAATGCTCCTTGCCTGGACCAGAGCTAGGCATAGGTAGGGGATAGATGGATGTACAGCTGGGTGGATAGAAGAATGGAAAGATATATAGATGGATGGATGGGTGGACGGGTAGATGAATGGTTGGATGAATAGATGTATGATGGATGTACAGATGAATGAATAGTTGATGGATGGATGTACAGTTGGGTAGATAGAGGGAAAGATGGATAGGTAGATGGATGGATGAATGGGTGGACAGATGGAGGGATGATGGATGGATAGATGAGTGATGGATGTATGATGGATATACAGATGGATGAATAGATGGATGGATGGATGGATGTACGGTTGGGTAGATAGAAGGAGATGGATAGGTAGATGGATGGATGGATGGATGGATGGATAATGAATGAAGGATGGATGGATGATGGATGGATAATGAATCATGTATGGGTGGATGGATAGATAGAGGGATGAATACATGTGTGGATGGATGTACAAATGGGTAGATAGAAGGAAAGATGGATAGGTAGATGGATAGATGTGTGGATGGATGGATGGATGGGTGGATGGATAATGAATGATGTATGGGTGGATGGATGGCTGTATGGACAAATGGATGGATGGGTGGATGGGTGGGTGGACAGGTGGAGGGATCATGAGTGGATAAATGGATGATGGATGGTGGACTGATGGATGGACAGATGGATGATGGATGGGTGAAGAGATGCAGTAGCTCTGAGAATGGTATAGCCTCTTTGGGTAGCAAGGACTGGCAGGTGGGCCCAGCCCTAGCCCAGCCCTTCCTTGCCTGACTCTAGGCAGACCCTGAGCTCCCTGAGCCTCCGTTTCCTCAGAAGCAAGTGGGAACCTCTGCCTCAGGAGGTCTCTGTGAGGACCACCTGTGATGAGCAGCGCAGGGCAGGGCTCCAGCCATGACCACAGCCGGTGCCTGTGCCCAGGGGCCGCCCTGCCTGCTCTTCTGCTCACCTCAGTGGTCTGGGGGCTCATGCTTGTTGACACACTGGGTCTAGTTCCTTCCTTTCCCTGTGTCCCGCCATGTCCCCTCCCATGGTTTGGCGGCAGCCATCACCCTTCCCCGTAGGAAGGGGCTCCTGTTGTTTAGAAGGTTTTGCTACAAAGAAGCTGCCCTGAGTCACGTGTGAAGGGCTTTGTGCTGCGCCTGCAGCCTGCTCTGGGCGTATTCTGAGGATGCGACTTTCAGATTTAGGGTTGGGACATCTTGAATTTGACTATATTTCCTCAAGGACTCTTCAACAGGAAATCATTGTTTTTAAACAACACAAAAATCTCCATGTTTGCTTCGCAGAGGGGCAGGTGAACCCTCACTTGGGTGATATGCGCCAGCTGCAGGCATCCTGCCCCTCGCTGCCCCCGAGGCCCGCAGGAGGGCAGCGTGTGCGCAGCTGTTTCAGGGGCTGGGAGCACCAGCAGCCCGCCGCGGGCAGCGGTTCCCTCCCAGGCTCATTAGGAGACACTTTGAGCGAACAGGAGGTATCAAGTTCACCTAAAGTGTGAGAGTGCGATTTACTGCTTGATTTCACAGGGGAGGGCGGGGCAGCAGTGGTTGGGGCAGAGAGCTGCGCAGGTGGGCTAGTGGAGCGGGCGAGCCGGCCAGGTGAGGGGGAGACGCCAGCCCCCAGGAGGCCGGCCTGGGGCGGCATGTCTGCTCCTCCACAAAGCCCCCGCTCCCCTTGCCCACCCGTCACACAGTCCTCACCCGGGCGTCACACCCTCTGGGTGGGCGAGGTCCTCAGGGTGCAAAGCTCCCAGACGCAGCCCTGCTCGCTTGGCGGCCCGGGCCATGGCTGTCGGGGTGCGGGCGGGGACGGGGTGCCAGGAGGCAGGTTCAGCACGTGGCTCCTGCCTGAACCTGGCTGGATGGCAAGCTCCAGGAACCGGCAAGGTGGTCCCAGAGCAGGGAGCCGAGGGCTCAGCATGGGCAGCTGTGAGTGCCGGGCAGGGCGGTTCAGCGCCGGCTGGTGGGTTTTGCTGGGTTCATCACCTTTCTCTTCTGGGGGTGCTGGAGGGACCCACAGGAGAAGTGAGAGTGAAGAGCAAACACTCCCTGCCGTGCGGGTCTGTCTGCGTCTGAGGCTGACCCTCCCTCTGGCCTCAGACGTCCTGAAGCGCAGCTGGTGGCGAGAGAAACTGACCCGCACGCCCGCCCCCAGCCCCAACCTCAGCGTTCCGGTCACCCTCCCTCCACTAGCAGCCTTGCCGTCCACCGCATCCTCCATCTCCTCCTGGGCATCTTCTGTGCTCCCTCCTTCTGCTCTAGAGAGAGGAGAGAGGCGGTCTGGAGCTCACTCCCCCCACCCCAGCGCTGGATGTGAAGGGCTAATGGAGGAGTGAGCACTGCCGGGGAATCTGCCCTTTACCCTTTACACAGAATCAAAACTTGAGCTCAAAGATGCCGTTCTGGGGGTGACTCCAGACAAGGGCTGCCTGACACGTCTTGCTAGGGCTGCCACACGATGAGCCCCGCCCGCAGACCTCCCTGGGGGTTGGATGCTGCCCCTTCCACGCGTGCAGAGGGAACGGAGGGAAGAAGACACGGCTGGGGGCCAACTCTGTGCAGTGCCCTCTGCCTGATTAGCTCCGACCCAAGTCCCGAGCTCTCATGAGGGATCAAGGGGCACAGGGACTAACAGCTGGTCAGCAGTCACACCTCCGGCCAGCGCTGAGTTGGGCCTGGTGCTGTGGCCCTCCCAGCCAGAGCCCTAGCCCTTTGCTTTCTTTCTTTCTTTTTTTTTTTTTTTGCGGTACACGGGCCTCTCACTGTTGTGGCCCCTCCCGTTGCGAAGCACAGGCTCCGGACGCGCAGGCTCAGAGGCCATGGCTCACGGGCCCAGCCGCTCCACGGCATGTGGGATCTTCCCGGACCGGGGCACGAACCCGTGTCCCCTGCATCGGCAGGTGGACTCTCAACCACTGCGCCACCAGGGAAGCCCCCTAGCCCTTTTCTTAACCTCAGGCTGCTGCTGGCTGCTGGTTGGACCCCTTCCCCTGGCCCCATCGCCCTCTCTGATCTCCTTCAACCGTGCGGCAGTGCTGGGGGCCCAGCCTCCTGCTCTCGGGGACGGGGCCACGGGTGGCTCCGTGTATCCTGAACCCCAGTCAGCCTGAAGGAGAGGCAGCCTGGGCGTGGGGTCCATCCCCGCTTGACCCCCAGGTGCCTAACTAAGTGGGCACTGATAACAGACGGCCCTGCCCTCACCACTCAGCTTTCCCATCTGTGGGATGGGGACCCTTGCTGCTGTGTGCACAGCACTTAGCACAGTCCCGGGATGTGGTGAGGACTCAGGGTGGGGCAGGTACTCAGGGAGGGGTCGTCGTGGGAAATCAGTGGGCATGTGGCCGAGCTCGGTGGATGCCCAGACTTCTGCTCAGAGGATCGTGGGGACGTGCAGTCCTAGGAGTTCCTGGCAACCACAGGGCCTGGCCCAACCCGATGCCTGAAGTGATGCCCGTGGGTGATGGGGGCCTGCAGTCACCGGTGGGGCACAAGGGCGATGCAAGCAAGACCCTGCCTCGGGCACACATGGACCCGGCTTCCACGCAGCATCTAGAGCTCCAGGAGGTGGGCTCCGTCCGGGCTGCAGGATGACAGAGCTGGCTGTCCTGTCAATTCTCAGGTGCTGGGAGAGTGGCCTCGGAGCTGCCAGTACCCGCCAGGGGGTGGCCGGGTGCCGTCCTTCCCTCACTGACCTCCTGCCAGGTGAGCCCTCTGCTGAGGGCTCCCCTCCCTCCCTGGCCCCTGCCTACTCTGCCTTATCCTCCCTGGCACCTCCTGGAACCCACCCCAGATCTTTTCTCAACCGACCCCCTCTGGACCCAAGAGATGTCGTGTGGTGTCTCAGCCTCAAAAGCTCCCATAGGGAGGCCCCCACGTTGCCCCCACCCAGGTCTCCTCCATCAATTCCAGACCCTGCCATCTGCCCAGTCCCATCTCCCCTTAGATACCTATAGTTGGCCCCAAACTGAGCTTGTCTGAAACCAAACACTCCACCCGGTCCCAATGGCCAGCCCCTCACACATCTACTCGCCAGTATCCAGGCCTCCTATGGATCTTTCCATAACTATCTCTAAACCATTGCCCGTGTCTGACCACTTCCGAGTGACTCCCCCATGGTATCGCCGGTCGTCTGGATTATCGGTGACCTGAGCGGCCTCCTTGCATCCTCCCTGGTGAGCCGATGGTCTCTTCTCTTTAGGACACCCCCCCTGGTCCCATTCGAGCTTTGCTGTGGTTCAGCCGTGAGCACAGAGGCCTGTGGATTCGGCAGCACGATGGCTGAGCCTGGGATTCCCGAGAGTGGCCCCTCCTCCGCCTGCCCTATCCTTGCTAACCTGCCCCATTTCACTCCTTGCCCCTTCTATGTGCTCTTGGCCAATTCAGGTAACCATGCAATTTGAGCATCACAGTTTGGTCTGGGTGCCCTTCTGTTTTGTGGCCTCTGGGATGGCTTATCTGGGGGTGAAGCTGGAACCTTCCAAGGACACTAGGACCATAGAGGGGAGGCAGTCAAGCTCAGGGTTTCCTTTGTGAGCAGGCTGGCCCAGCCCTCCTGTCCCGGGTGCGTGTCTGCAGCTCCCAGGGAACCTCTCCTCTGTGTTTCCCAGGGTCAGGCCCTGCTTACTTGTCACATTAATTAATTATTCTTGCTGACGGGGGGCCAGGTCCTCTACAGTGACCTGCAGATGCAGGCTCATCCATGTAAATGGTGGTGGTCACTTTCCAGCCGTCCCCACAGCCCTTGCTTTGAACCCAGTGAGGGTGAGGCCCGCAGCTCTGGGCGCTGCCCTCCAGGCCTGTTCTCCTCGCCCATACCCAGGAAGAGGCAGAGCTATGGCCCAGTGTTCTGGTCCTTCCCAGGGCATCTGCAGCCCCCCAAGGCTGCACTGGATTTGCCCCAGGTCTGGATCCCCAACTCCTCCCCCTCGTGGCTTCCTGTGCCTGAGGCCTCCACGAGGCTGCAGTTTCCTTGTCTGGCATGCTCACCGGCAAATCGGTCCTCTCTGAGAACCCTAGACTCAAGTCCCCTGGCCCCTGAGCCTGCCAGCTGGGTCCTCCCCCCCTCCTGGGACACTCCACTGATTCTCTTCCCCTTGGGTGACTTCTCCCTATCAGCCAAGGCCAACACTCCTACCCCTTCCGCTGTCATGGACTTTGGTCGTTAGAGCGTGACACGTATTTAAAAACATAGCTGCGACAGTTTCTCTTTTGTTTGTATCTTTATCTTTGTAGATAAATATTACTGCCTTATTCTCCTCAACCAGTGCAGACTATTACATTATATGGACAAAACACAATTTATTTACAGTATTTTTATGAGACTAGGTTTTCTCAAAGCACAGAGCTTAAATGACTCATGTTAGAAAAAAAAAATCAAATAACAAATGAGGGTTCAAAATGAAAAGCAAGATTCTGCCTGTCTTCCCCACACCCTGACCTTTTCCCCAGAGACAAAACCGTTCATCATCTGGTCCTTCCTGCTGTAAATTTTATTTATTTATTTTTACCCAGTGTTGTGGCTGTAAGTGCTGCTTTAAATGTAAATGTTTACTCCTTGACCCACCACCTCTGATCACCCTGGTCAGGGCCTCAGCACCCCCCCCCCACTCTGAGCCAGAAGAAAGCAGAAGGCCTGCTTCAACACCATACCTTCCTTTATTCCACATAATTTTTAAAAAAAAATCAAGGTTTAAGAATGTATATTTATCTTTCTACGATAAACATTTTTCTGCGCTTTGTCTACTTGTGGATTTAAAAACTTATAAAGAAATCAATGGCATTTACAATACTACTCCATAAATATTGTTCAGCAAAGATACTGGATTTGTGACCAGAACTATGAAGAAAGAGATATAACATTTTACAGTGAAGGTTTTACCAGTCGAAGATTCTTCCAAGTGTGAGGGCCTAATGTGTTTTTAAGCACATTCTTCACAGCTTATTTCTTTTCTAAAGAGTCAAAGATGCTAGATTTTCTTTTATCCCATATTCCGACATCTGATTCCTTGATTCCTTTCTCTGCTGGAGTGTCTCTCAGGTCAACTTTTGTCTCAGGTGCATGGCCAGTCAACTGAACTCTTGTGTGCCCTTAAGTGGGAAACTGTGTTGGCAGTCTAGCTGGGTATAAAATTCTAGATGCTGAAACTTTTCCCTTTAGCACCCAACGACCTGCTCCAGTGTCTTCTAGAAGCCGTGTTGCTAATGGAAACCCTGGCGTCTCCATCTGTTTCTGACTTCACAAAACACACCTTATTGGTTCTTTTTATTCTGCCAGCGTCTCAGAGTTTCTTGCATTTCTTTCTTTTTTTTTTTTTTTTTTTTTTTTTTTTTTTTGCGTTACATGGGCCTCTCACTGTTGTGGCCTCTCCCCGTTGCGGAGCACAGGCTCCGGACGCACAGGCTCAACAGCCATGGCTCACGGGCCCAGCTGCTCCGCGGCATGTGGGATCTTCCCAGACCGGGGCACGAACCCGTGTCCCCTGCATCGGCAGGCGGACTCTCAACCACTGCGCCACCAGGGAAGCCCTCTTGCATTTCTTGGGTCTCGGTCTGTCTGTTCAACCTACTCTGAGTCTGGGGGCTGCAATCCGAGTATGTGTGTTCAGTTGTCTGAGTTTTCTCCTCTGTGTTGCATTTTTCCTTCTCCTTTCGAATTTCTATAAGTGAAAGTTTGACGCCCAGGATATGCCCTGCATGTTTCAATTTTTACCAACCTTCCCATCTCTCTCTCCATGTGCTCTCTGTCTGGGAAGTGTCCTTTATTTTCCACACACCCCTGTTTCCAGTCATGCCTATTTTACTCCTCAGGGCATCCCCTGGAGCCTAAAATTGGTTAGTCCTGTTGATTCCCAAGACTTTCTTCTTGTTCTCCTGTTTCCCTTTTTTTTTCATGGTACCTTATTTTTTTTTTTTTTACTGGTGCCACATTCTCTCAAATTTCTTTGAGAAAGATGTTATTTAGAATTATTATTATTACCTTACTTTTCCCTGAGTCATTACTGATTCCTGCCTCCTAAGGGTTAAGTGTTAGAGTATACCTATCCTGGGTCTTCCTTCTCTTTCTGTAAACACCTGGTGGCCCTTCCTGCCAGGTCCTCTCTGTACAGGAATAAAGGTTGATGTGAGTACAGGCACTGGTCAGTGCGAGTCACCCTTGTCCTGGGTAGCAGCTGGCTTCTTGCTTAACCAGGAGAGTTGACCGTAGTTTCTCTGGGAACAGGCAGGGTGTATGGACAGATGGGCATCCCTGGAAGAAGCAGGGGAGCTGGTGGGGAAGCAAGATCCCAGGCTACCCTGATGCTGGCTGGCTATAACCTGGGGATATTTGTCCACCTCCCCCCTGGGGGATGGTCCTGTCTCTGACCTCCGTCCCTGCTTGCTGTGGATGGCCAAAGATCTCCACTCTGCCCTGCGCTGTCTCTCTCCTGCTCTCACTTTCTCAGGAAAGCAGGGGGGCACTCCAGGCCTTGTTTGTGCCAGAGGCCTTTTTGGCAATCTGATGATGCCTGTGAAACCTTTCTCAGAACACCATAAAAATATATAAGATTACTAAGGAAACCGGTTATACCAAAATGCAATTTCAAATGTTGGGAAACCTATTTTGATATAGTAATATGTTTGCTTCTTTATTAAAACATTACATAAAGATGTCTGGCGGTGGGACAACCATAATTTGAAGTCAGGGTGATATTTCAAGCTGTCTGCAAGAGCTGTAATGTGATATGAAGATGCCTGCAATTTCTGGTAGTGACAAAATCACAGTTACACCTAAACTCTTGTGAGCCTGCATGCTCACTTGAAGGGAGTGTCAAACTTCAGTTAAAGACACATTAAACAAAAGGCACATTTGCCCCATCTGGTCCTTACCTCCAGCCCTCTGGGGACTGTCCCCAGGCAGAAGACCCCTCCCTTTTTGGACAGCATTCTTCTGGCTCTGGCCTGAGCTAAACCTGCCTGACAGCAGCTGTCTCCACGATGCCCCCCGAGAGCACCTGGCCTGAACCTCTTGGAGGCATTGCCTCCCCTTTGGAGTCACAGGTGCTGACGCTGGAGGACCTGGACCTCCTTCCAACGTCTCTGGCTGCAGCCCCTCCTCTTCCCTCCAGCAACTGGCCCCAGGACTCCCCACCCTTCCTGGCCTGCAGATTGTCCTCATTTTGATTCCTGACACCATTATGGTTTTTTTTTTTTTTTTTAAGCATCTCTCCGATCAGACCCTGGGTGTCCCCTCCCGAGGTATGTGTGGTGTTCACTCTGCCATCTTAAACTCAGTTCCCAGCGGCACCATGGGCCTCCATGGTGTGCACGGCTAACCCACTCCTGTGGGCACCAGCCATGGGGCCCCCCGGTTGTCACCTGTTACCTCTTCTAAGGGCACAAGCTATGCCACACATGTTTCCTTGCAGAAGGTCTCAGAGCCGGAGGAGGATGCTCTGGTCCCCATGGCACAGCACCTCCTGTTGCACTTGTTGAAAATAGATTTACACCACGTTTCTCCTTACAAACTTTCTTTTCTTAATTCCCTTTATAGAAGGATCCTCCAAATGGTTAGTTTGTTTGTAAACGTTCCCCTGGGGAATTTAGAATACTTTAAATTTTCAAAATTTCAAGTAGTAGGCACCAGATCAGGGCCCATTGGATGTCAGAGGCTGGCCTTGTTTCCTGCTTGAGGTCCCTTTGGGGTCCTGGGTGTGCGTGTGTAATAAGCACTGGGTGACCCTTAAGCCTTCTGAGGAGGAGAGCACTGTACCAGGTGAGGACTGAACGCCAGTGACCTTGGTGGAGGTCAGGTCCTGTAGTGTCTGGAAGGGCGGCTCTTCAGAGGCTGCTGCAGGTGGGGTTTCCTACAAAGTGCCTGGGGGTGAAGGCCAAGGACCAGGGTGAGGCTGTTACAGGACATAGGGGTCTGAGGGGCTGTGCAAGGGGAGAGAGCTCCCCACCAGGGCAGGGCCTGAGCTGCTTGGCCTGTCGGTGGCTACGGCCCCTCCTCCAGGTGGGGTCTCAGACCCGGCGTTCCCGTCTCGCGGACTTGATGCAGCTGGAGTGTGGGATCGCTTCTGGGCTGGCCTCCCCTCTGACCTGGGGCTGGCACAGCACCTCAGGCCAGGCAAGCTTGGAACTGGTCCTGGAGGACTTGGTGTCAGTGTGCCCAAGTGTACACGGAGGGCCTTGACCTGTCTGACCTCTAGGAGCCCTCCCAGGACCGGCCTCTTTCCCTTCCTGGCACTTAAATGTCTGTGCAGGAAGGAAGCAGCTTTCATGGGCACCCTTGGACCTGCTCTCCAGGCCTGACGCTCACCAGGGCCCTCTGAGGGTGGGTCCCGTCCTGTCCTTGTCCTCCACCCACCCCACACGGTGGGGTTAGGTTCCCCCCAGAGGCTTCCACCCTCACCCCCAGCCAAAGCTCTTTGCTGGGCATTTGGAATTGAATTGGAAATTCAGTGCAGGAAAAAAACTGCCTTGAGGCCTAGATACTGGCCTCTGGGGCGACTCTAGACAGGACCCAGATGCCCCAGCTCTGGGGCTCAGGGATGGTGAGGAAAATCGGCTGCAAGCGAATACCGGCCCTTCCCAGAGGCCGGAGGAGGCCAGGCCAGGAAGGGGCCCGCTGTTGCACGTGGAGCCGCCCCGGGCACTGTCTGTGCGCCCACGCACGCGGGGCGGCCGCTGGCCTGGAGGATGGCACAGACTAGGGCCGGGATGTGGAGCGAGCGTGTTTCCCGGCCGAGGTGCCGTTTATTCAGAAGCCCCCGCAGGTCAGTCCCGGGCAGTGGCGACGCCTGCGCCGGGTTCCCCTGCCTCCCTCCTGGGGCCGTAGGGCGCGGGGGGCTGGGCGCAGCGGAGGCCGCGCGATACCCGCTCCAGCCCCCGCCGCGGCCGCCTCTGCAGTGAGGCCCCTGCGCGCCTAGGTGGAGCCCGACCCGCGGTTTTCGGCCGGACCGGCCTCGCCTGACCCGCCGGCGCGCCAGGCGGGGGCGCTGCAGGGCGGCGGGGGTCCCCCGGGTCCCCTCCGCGGCCCAGTACGCATCGGCGGCTCGGCGGGCCGGGCGGAGCGCAGAGGGCGGCGGGCGCGGGTCGGAGTCCGAGCGCCGCGCTGCCCCTCCCGCCGCCTTCCCAGAAGGGCCGAGCTGAGCGGGCAGTGGGCACGCGCCGAGGGCCGGAGCGGCGGCATCCCGTGGGCGAGGCGCGCATTCTCGCCGGCCCCACCTGTCGGCGCGGGCGCCACCGGTCCCGGCCTCGGCCCCAGCCCCCGGCAACGCCAGCCGGGCGGGCAGCCAGCGGGAGCGCCGGCCCGGTATCAACCGGCCACCGAGGCGGAGGCGTGGGCTCCCGGAGCGCGGAGGCCGGCACCGTCCGAGGGCGACCGGGCCGCGCAAGTTCTCTCCTTGCGGGCTGGGCCCGGCCGCGCGGGCCCCGGCGGCGGCGATGGTGCGGCGGCCCCGCGCCCTGCGCGCAGCCCTGGCCCCGCGCCCGGTTTTCCGCGGCGGCGGCGCGGCCCCCTGAGCCCCAGGCCGGAGCGAGCGCGGCGGCGGCGGCGGCTTTGGAGAGGAAGGCGACGCCGGGCAGCGGCGGGAGGCGACAGGCGGCCGGCGGCCGGGCCGTTGCGCAATCTGCGGCCCGCCGTCCGGGCCCTGCCGGCGGCGCGGCTCCGGGGGCGACGGCGGGGCTGATTCATGGGGCCGCGGCGGCCGTCCCTCCGCGCCCGGGCCCCCGGCGCCCCGCAGCCCGCGATGGTGGCCGGGCGGCCGCCGCGGCCAGAGCCTCGGTGCTAACCTCCCCGCCCCGCCCGCCCCCTCCCCGCGCCCCCGCCCGCTCCCCTCCCCCTGCCCAAAAAGACACAGCCCGGCTCCCGGAGCGGCGCCTCCAGTCGCGGCGGAGCGCGGCGTTGGCGCGGATGGAGGGCGCGAGCGGGCGGCCGCGGCGGCTGCACCCAGCGGGGCGCTGATGCGGCGCCTGGACCTTCGCTGCTCGACTAGGGGGGCGTCGGCCGAGTGGGCACTCCGCGATGCAGCTCTTGAAGGCGCTCTGGGCACTCGCGGGGGCCGCGCTCTGCTGCTTCCTCGTCCTGGTGATCCACGCGCAGTTCCTGAAAGAAGGTAATTGTCCCCCGCGCGCCTGGCTTCCAGCACGTTCCGCCGCCACCGCCGCCGCTCTCGGCCCGGCCAGCCTGGCGCTACTGCCGGGCCCGGGCGGCCGGCACGGACCCTGCCGCTCCGCTCACATCGGGGGTCCGAGGTGGCGCGCGGCGGGGTTTTGGCGCGGTGGCCTCGGTGGCTCTCGCGCCGCCGCCGGGGCTCCGGCCCGTTCCCGGGCTGCTGTGCCGTCCCCTGCCCCGCACGGCTTGTTGGCAGCGGCGCCCGGCCGCTCTCCGCGGGCCTTCGGTAGATGGCACCCGCGCTCCATCCTGGCGGGCCTGACTCGGGGCCCGGGCGGCGGGAGCCCAGGGCGAGGCCTGCGCGCCCGCATCCCGCTCTCCACGCCGCCTTCCGGACGAGTCCAGGACCCGCGGGCTCTAGGAGCAGGGACTTGACAGCCAGAGCAACTGGCCCCGCACCAAGTCCGGCCCCCCTGTCCTCCCGGTGCCTGCTTGAGAGCGGGGCTCTCTTTAGGATCCCGTTCTTGGGACTTGGTTGAGTCGTGCAAGTTGATAGTGGGACCGGCGCAGCTGGAGGAATCTGGGGGAGGGGTAGCCCTGCACCAGGGTTCCAGGGCAGGAGTACGCAGGCTGGTATGGTCGTGGTGGGCGGGTGCCCGGGTACCCTGGGCACTCCTGGAAACTTCCTGGCTCTAAGGCCAGCTCTCCTGGAGGAGGGCTACCCTGGTGCACCGTGGGCTCAGCCTGGCTGGCCTTTGTGGAACAGCCGACCTAGGCACTCACAGCCCAGGCAGCACCCACTGCCTGCCTGCAGCCAGCAGTGCCCTTGCCCGCAGGCACCTTTCCCCCAGCGCTGCCTGGTGCTGCCCCTGGCCATCAGGGAACACCAGCCGAGCTCAGAGCTGGTGTGGCCTGTAGTGTGGGCAGATCCTCATTAGCTCTGGGCTCTTACAAAGGAAGGGCTTACAACATTCAGCTGCTGCCCTGACTAGTTAATGAGCTGCCTCTGGCTTACTGGGGAAGCAGGTAGGTGTAGGAGGCCAGCCTCGGTCCGTCACCTGCTCCGTTGGTCCGGTGTCCTTTTCCTTCCCTTGATTTTGAGTCCAGGCCCTGAATGGAGAGGGGACTGTCCCAGGGGCTGCTGCAGGCCTGGCCTACCCTGAGAGGGCCTGGTGTTTTCGCTGAGCTGGAGGCCAGCCGTCCACCACCCACCGGCTTGCTGACTTGCTTCAGGAGAGAACAGTTCTGCTGGGGGTCCCTCACCCTTCCCTCCCACTGATCTTTCCTCTGGGGGGGAATTCATTTTGAAAGGGGGACTCCTGTTTTCACTGCTTCTGAGGTCGAAAGGGCCTGGCTCTGTGGGAGTTCCTGTGATGAGGGGGATCTTCCATGATTTTCAAGCTGCCTTAGTAAGGGAGTGAAGCTCTGATAGCCTGGGGCTGGACTCTTCCCTTCTGCTTTCCTGCTGAGAGCTGACTGGTCCTGCTGTCTTTACAGGGCACTGCCGTCCTCCTGAGGCCCCGCATCTTAAGGTCAAGACGTATGTTTTGGTGAAGAGAAAAGAGTGTTTATCTCTTGGATTCGAAGAATCTGGGTGTGGGGCAGGTCAGTGTATTAGAGACTAGGCTTTCTCTGAGAGTGTGGTGTTTTCTGTGGATGGGTTATCGGAGGGCCCTGCACAGAAACCTCAGCGTTTACTCTGGAGGGACCAGAGGCTTATCGATGTTCTTGAAGACGGTGTGGAGACAGGAAGGTGGGACGTGGGGCCAGGAGCATGTATGTGTTCTGGCAGTGCTCACGGGAAGTCTGAGTGTTTGCACAACCCTCTAGGATTCTTGGAAATGCCGTTTGTCCCCCTGAAATGTCATGTCCTTGCTTCCCGGGATGGGGTCCACCCTGCAACGTCACGTACTTGCTTTCTCGGATGGAGTGCCCTTTGCTCCATCCCTCTGAAAGGTCAGACCTGGAGCAGCATCCCTGTCCTCTCTGAGCTGCCCTTCCCGCCCTTTGGGGTCAGGAGCCCCGGGCAGGCGCTGGGAGGGTGGCGGGCCCACCCTGGATGCAGGGGAGACACGGGCCCTTCCCGGCTGGAGGCTGCAGGTTCCAGGCCACTTCCTTCCAGTGGTGTGCTGGCCAGCGGGAGGGAGGGAGGGAGGGAGGGAGCGAGGCGGGCGGACGGACAATTGTGACTTGTTGTCTGTGGACGAGTGGGAAAGGGCTGTTTAAATAGCCATTTTCCTGAATCAGGTTTTTTCAGAGGTGAAGAATGGGGGACCCAGGGAGCCGTTTTTCCACACTTTGCCTTTTGTGCGGAGATGCGAGTCACCCCATGGCTAATCCGTCCCCCTCTGGCCAGTCTGTCTCCCAGTGTTGGTGAAGATGAATAGGGCTGTGGACGAGAGAGAGGCGTATTGTGGTCCTTAGTTGCAGCCTTGGCTGGGCCGGTCTTTGTGAGAGCGTCCTGCCTGCCGCATCGGGCCTGGCCTGGGCGGCTGGAGGGCTGGTGCGAAAGGCCCCGGTCATGGCCACGGCCACGGCGTGGGGTGTGGGAGCTCAGGGACCAGGGTAGTTCCTTCTGCTTCTTGCCGCTCGGGACACCCTGATCCTCCTCTGGAGAGCCAGAGCCATCCTTGGCTTCTGGATGCAGCCTGACGTGCCCTGTGCTTGTGACCTACAGTCAAGGTGGGCGGGGGGAGCAGTCCGGGGAACCGGATTTCAACTACAGCCTCTTAATCGGGGTTGGGGGCAGAACATCGGCGTGGTGGTGCACTGGGCGAGGGCAGAGGAGAGACACCCTTTTCTCTCCCTAATTACGCTTTTGGTCTCAGAACACAACCTTAAGGAAACGGCCAGAATTAGAAAAAATATTTTCCATTTCCCTCTACCAAAGACTTTAAGATATTTTTCTCCCAGCCTTTCAGTTACCGCACAGATTAAAGCTTTCACATTGCTGCTGATGTAACAAGAACAGTAACTCCTTTACAGAGAGGCAGGGCGATGGGCCATTTGGCTTTTTCCTGGAGCTGAGGACCTGAGGTCTGTCTGTCTCCACATCTTTTGGGCGCAGGGGAGCCCGGGAGGTGGTGGGCGTGTTATTCACAGCCTTCGCGTGTTCCTGTTGAGAACGTGTTTCAGGAGACGTGCATGTGTGTCTGGCTGCCCTTGCGGTGGACCCGGCCTCGATTCCAGAGGTCCTTTCTGAATCGCCACTGCTTTCTGAATTGGACAGCTGCTCTGAGGGCCAACTATTGAGCAAACAGGATTCGACTTTTATTTATTTAGTTAGCTCTTCATTCTGGAAGTGAAGCGGAATTCTGGGACCCGGTGGCTGGGAAGGAAGGAGCACGCTTAACCACGTAAAGTCCCTTCACGGTCTTCTGTTAATTGTCATGGCCCTGCGCGCTGGTCATTAATTGCTGTAGTCGTTACGAGATCAGTAGTTAGTACAGTGTTACTGTGTACTGTGTCTGTTACATCTGTGAGTTTACTTTAAGACCTGGACAGAGGTCTTAGGACTGACATAGCAGAGCTCCTGGCACCTTGGAGTCCATCGGAAATATTTGTTGGATCCAAAGATCATCCCAGTTGTAACACGTATGGGGGTCCCAGGGGCACAAGGGGGCAGGTGCGTGTGGGTCACCCACTGTGGGTTGGGAAGGGCTGTGGACCCCATGTCAAGCTTCTGAGAATGGGAGCAGTTTTGGGGCCCGGGCTGCACCCAGATCATTCTCAGAGGCCGTGATAGCAGAGGAGGGTCGGGAACAGATGCTTGGGGCCTGCGTTCCAGATGCTTCCGGCCACCCACCCAGACCTCCCTGCCAGCTGCGGGGTGCCCAGCCTGAGTCTCTGGGCCGCATGCCGAGGGAGCTGATCAGGCTTCCTCCCCTGCCCCCCAGCAGAGTTTATTTGCGAGGCCAGGTGAGTGGGACTGGCTGCCGGGGAGGCGGGGTGGCATCGAAAAGGCGTGAAAAATAGCCCAGCTCCTTTATCATCATTTACTACCGTTTCCGTGTGACGAAGGATCTACATAAAACCCACACTCACCGTAACGAGAGCCTCATTGCTGAGTGCCTGACAGCCGCAAAAGTGAAAGCAGAAAGGGACTGGACACAGAGGTGACTGTTCAGGCGTGAGGGGCCCCCGCTGCGTGGCCCGGTTGCTGTCACACTCCCCAGGGCCTGGGCACACGCGTGCACACTCAGGAGGGCCGCTGTTAGCCTGACGCCTCCACCACAGCTCTGGACGTTCTTCAGGCCCCGCCTGGCTTCCGTCCCGAGGGCGTCGGGGAGCTGTGCAGGGGACCACGCGAGTACCAGCTCATGGGTCTGACACCAGGGTGTCTGCCCATCCTGGGGACGCAGGCCTGTGCAGGGCACCAGCAGAGAGGGGGCAGTGGGATGGCCAGGTCCCCTCCCTAGTGGAGGGCCGCCAGGGCCTGGAGGAGGCGGGTCGTGGTGGGTCCCTGGCGATGCATGGAACGCTGCTGACGTTTCCTGTGTGTGAGTGTGTGCGTGGATATGGTGACGTTCGCTAAACTCTCACGTGCGTTATACATGATGCCCTTCGGCATGTGAAGTAGGTGAGATACATTGTGAACTTGATGTAGAATCAGGGAGCTGTCCCTGTATCCCTGCACTTACACGCCAGTAAATAGTTCCAGGAAATGCAGGGAGTATAATATGAACCTATGTAATGTATAATGTAAAGTACGTAATTATGCATCTGTTTGTAACAGGTGCTGTTGTTCACACACACATTTCATAAATGGATTTAGGGCTCCTTTGAGATGCACGTTGATGCCCCTGCAGTCTCTGCCCTACTGTAGTGGTGACCAGCTTGCCCTCCTGTGACTTTTTCCTTTAATCTTTCCTTTCATCAAGTCTGTTCCTGTGTGCACACACAGGCACACACACGTGTAACATACAAACATGTAAACACATGCACACATGGACAGGCACACAGGCATGAATAGACACACACACACACACACACACACACACACGTGTGATGCAGCCCCCAGCCTGGAGGCAGGGAGCAGAGGGTGAGGCCTCCACCTCCGCTTCTTGGCCCCTGCTGTCCTGTCCCTGAACCCGACACCCTGCGAGGTGCCTTCCAGAGCGGCCACGTGCTGTTCTGTATTTCCACAGATGAAGCAAGCGAGGCCTGGTGAAGTCCAAGGACAGGCCCAGGTCACAGAGGTCAAGGGGACATGGGCCGATGTGTGGGCTCACTTTTTCTCTGCTTGGATCCGGGGGCAAGTGGCAGCCTGGTCTTACATCCATCTCCCCTCACACATCCTGATGCCTGCCTCGCCGACTCAGCGCCTGGCCTGTGGCTCACATGTGCTTGTGCAGATGGCCTGTGGGATTAGGAAGCCCAGTGGCAGTGTGATATCAGGCAAGTCACTGGGCCCCCGGGACCCTCAGTCTCCTCCTCGGCAGGCTGGAAAGGATCGTAGAAACTGTTGCTCTGGGTGCTCTTGACATGGACAGACGGGCCACTCCACCCAGACTCGCTCAGCTGAGAAGGAAGTTCGCTGATCTCGGGTGGAATCTCCGCCGGGGGCTCAAGCCTCGGCCTGGGTCCACACCCCACTCCCTGCCCCTCGGAGTTTCCTCCTCCAGCTGACTCAGCCTGGGAGGCCTCGGCTGTGGCCGCCAGCACTTTCTGGGACGCTGGGTCCTGGCTCCAGGGAGTCCTCAGGGAAGGGCAGGGCCCTCCGTCCGTCCCTCCCTACTGAGGGCTCTGACTGCCGGCCCAACCTGTGCTCTCTGAGCAGAGTGACAGGCTCTTCAGAACCATCTCCGCAGAGAGGGCCTCCCAAAAAGAAAGGAGAGCCCAGGACAGCTGAAGGGGTGGGGCACAAGCCCAGCCCCTGCAGGGCCCCTCTGGGACCCATCAGACTGAGGGTCTGGGCCGTGTTTCTGGGGGAGATGGCTCAGGAAAGAGCCAGAAGCAGGCCTGGGCCCTGAGAGCCCGGTGGGCGGGGGTGGCCGGGGGCCTCCCGGGGTTTGGAGTCCACTGACCAGGCTTGACTGAAGCCCTGCCCTCCCTGGCGGAGTTTCCATCTCCAAGTGGCCCTGGAGAGTCAGGGGCAGGAAGGCTGAGACCTGCCCACTTCCTCTGTGTTACTTAGGCCTGAGGGCGGGATGACTTCAGTGCCGGCGTGGGGCTGAGATGCTGTCTGCGCGGGTGGCCCAGAGCTGCGGGGAGCGGGGGCTCACCGGGCCTCTGCTGAGCTGGCGCAGAGGGGCTGGCGGCGGAGGGATGTTGCTCTCGGCCGACCCCGTTCCCCAGCCGTGACCTGGGTGGCAAGAAAGACCAGCCCCTTCCTTCCAGGCACTGGTGTGTCTTTGTGTGGGTGAAGGGCTGGGGGGCTGGACGCGGGACCACCCCTCTGGAGGGGGTTGGGCACACGTTTGCAGGTGGGGAGCAGGGTGGATATCCCCCAGAAAAGCCTGGCTTTGCTGGATCATCCTCTTCCTGCAGTCCACATGGCGGGCGGGTGCTTCTGCCACTGGCTGCCCACGATGCCCAGACAGCCC
This sequence comes from Mesoplodon bidens, assembly GCF_964165515.1. NCBI lineage: Eukaryota > Metazoa > Chordata > Mammalia > Artiodactyla > Ziphiidae > Mesoplodon > Mesoplodon bidens. The sequence goes on along the minus strand of NC_138167.1, from coordinate 59,127,456 downwards.
AGGGCGGAAGCCGGGCCACGTGCTTGGTTGCACTGTCCGGTGGTGTCTCCGAGGCCGCCCTGCGTGCACCCTGCCATGCCCAGCTGTGTGACCTTGATGGTGTCCACGGTGATTTCCATAAGGTCCTCCATGGATCACGTCACCCCTTTGTCCAAACACAACTTTTCAGGGAGCGGGAGGGAGGCCTGCCCTATGCCCCAGCCCCTCTGGCTGCCGGGGGAGCTCGGGGGGCACTGCCCAGACCACCTCCGTGTTCCCTTTCAGCATGAATGTCCCACATGTCCTTGGAGACAGCAGGTCACAGACTCAGATCACTGCTCCGGGGACCTGAGTGGGGCGTCGTGGCTGAGACCCCAGCCCCGTGGATGGAGTCACGTGGCTGGCCAGGCCAGGCCTCGGGGTGTGGGTGCATCTGGTGGTTCTCACGACCCACCCTTGGGGGTGGGCAACCCCGGGTCCGGCCTTTCCCGTCCACAGGCTCACGTTTATTTGCTCCCCTTCCTTCCTCCCAGTGGCACGTGCGAGTCTAATTCTCCTGAGAAGGTGGAGCCTGCTCTGTCGGATGAAAATCCTGCAGGTGTGCTGCGACCTTTGGCGTGCAGGCCAAGATGCTCTCGGTGGCTGAGACTGGGGCTGGGAGAACCTGGACAGTCTCGGGCCTTCCCAGGGGCGGGACAGGACGGTCAGGGCGGTGCCTCTCCAGCCGCGTGCTGGCCGCCTCGAGGGCAGCTGTGACCCAGGGACACTCAAGTGGCGCTTTGGGCAGGCTTTGGGGGAGCACAGCGGGTGCTGGAAGGGCCACTGTGGCCTTCACTGCACTGACCTCCGTGGACTTCTGGTCAGTGATGGCTCGGGCCTTGGAGGGCATGGGGTGGTCACCCCGAGGGCAGCCCCGGAGGCCTCCGTCCGTCAGCTCACGGCCCTGGTGGGTACCTCGGGCACCAGCTCCCTGGCTTGGGGGGCCATCCGAGGTCTCAGGCAGGGTGGGCGCCATCCTCAACATTGACCGTCGGCCCCTGTGTTCCCCACCCTGCACTGGACTTGGGGTGAGACCACAGGGATTGAGCTGTGACCTCTGGGTGCCAGTGGCTGGCTCTGGGCTCTGGTCTCCTGGTGTGACAGCAGGGTCCTGCAGGGGCCTGAGGCTGGACCTGCCGAGGGCGGCCCCCTCTGCCGCTGCCCCCCAGCCTCCAGGGCCCCTGGTTTGCACAGGAGGCTGTGTTCTGGAAGGCTCCAGGCTCAGGCAAGCATGCTGCCCTCTGGGACTCTCCCTGAGGACCCTGCTGAAGCCCCAGGCCGAACACACACGTCCACCCTTGGCCCTGTGTTCTCCCCTACGATTCTGGAGGAGGGTGTGCAGCCTTTAAAACACACACTCTTTTCAAAGTCAGCTTGTGCCTAGAGAAGGCGGATTTTTTAGCCAATTACCTCTCTTCTTCTCTGATCACAGGAGCAGCCAAGCAGGCCCTCCGATGTGCTTCACTGACATAGCAGCCCAGACCTCCCTCATAAATAGCCGTGCTTTGCAAACCCACACTCTCCTGCTGAGCCCTCCCTCCCCAGGGAGCTCCTGCGCAGCGACGACAGCTCCTGGGGCCAGTTGCCTGGGTGACAGCCTTGCTAGACACGCCCACACAGTGTGGTGCACGTATTGAGCGCCTGCTGTATGCTAGGCACGGGCTGTGTGCTGGGGCTGGCGGGTCCGGTGGGACCATATATGTGACGAGCAGAGCAGAAGCTCCAGTGTGTGCCCTTTGAGAAATGCACAGCTGAGGGGTCAAGTGGTGGCCCCCTAAGGACAGGTCCACCCAGAACCTGTGGACGTGGCCAGATTCAGAAGCAGGGTCCTTGCAGGTGTAGTGAAGGTTGGATTCTCCAGATGAGATTGTCCTGGATCCAGGTCTACCCTCTATCCAAGGACAAGTGTCCTTAGAAGAGATTCAGGGAGAGGCCACGTGAAGATGGAGGCAGAGACGGGTGATGTGGCCACAAGCCCAAGGAGGCTCGCAGCCTCCAAAGGCTGCAGGAAGTAGGCAGAGCCCTCCCTCACAGCCTCCAGAGAGAGCATGACCCTGCCCACACCGTGACCTTGAACCTATGGCTTCCAGGACTTGGGAGAATGAATTTCTGTGGTTTGTGATCATTTTTACGGTGACCACAGGTAACCGACAGGCCACACAGGGGTGATGGAGGGAGCACTGGCCAGGAGGAGCTGAATCACACGTGCCAGGGGTGCAGGGGTCTCACCTCCACCTTCTGTCCTGAGGAGGCCTGGACGGGCAGGTGCTCCATCAGCGTTCCGGCAAAGATACGGTTTCCCACCTGGCACCTGGACCCACGGGTGTGATGGCCACTGAGTTTCAGGTTGAAGCAGAAGCTGAGTCCCCCGGCCGTGGGGCTGGGGGGGGTGGCCCGGAAGTTCTCAGTGCGCCTCTGTCCATAAATCAGCATTTCCCAAAGCCAGGGCACGTACGTTGTGCATACGAGATGGCTTTATTTGGGCTTGGTGGGCATTTTTCATTTTAATGGTCATGTGTATATTTTTATGGTTACCTTCTATTTACGGCCATGGCTCTGGCTTCCCACGCACAGGAGAAGGACAGTTCCTTTCCAGCTGCACAGGGACATTCTCTGTGGTGGGTTGCAGTGGAAATGCTGAGCTGCTGGGATGCATGTTTATTAAGCACCTACTGAGTGCCTGCCCCGGCGAACAGGCTGAGCCAGGGAGCGGGGCGCGGGAGGCTGGTGGGCGCAGGTTTGAGGCTGTGCAGGCAGCAGGGGCTCTGGAAAGTTGTGCAGGCACGTGGGGGTCATTGCAGGCCTGCGCTCCAGGAATTGTGGTCACTTCCTCGGTGTCCAGGCCAGCTGAGGACGAAGGGGCCTCCCTCAGATGCGGGACGTGGACTCCACGGTGGACCCTGTCATGGAGAGGTGGGCGGTCAGCTTCCTGGGGCTGCCGTCACAAAGGACCATGACCGGGGTGGGGGTGGGGGCTTGAAGAACGGACATGTATTGTCTTCTCCTTCTGGAGGCCAGAAGTCCAGGTCAGGACGTTGCAGGGTGGGTTCCTTCCAGGCTTCTTTCCTGCTGCTGGTGGCTCCAAAAAACCCTGACTTTCCTGGGCTTGTGGCCCCATCACTCTGGTCCCTGCCTGCTGTCACGTGTCGTTCTCCCTCTGTCTCAAATCTTCCTCTCTCTTATCAGGACACTGGTCCTTGGATTTAGGCCCCACCCAGATCCAGATGATCTCATCTTGAGAGCCTTCACTATATCTGCACGGACATTTATTCCAGATAAAACCATGTTCTGAGGTTCTGGGTAGACCCATCTTTGGGGTCCGCTGTTCCGCTCACCCCATGGTGGGGTGGATGAGGATGCGCCCCTGTGCCTGGGCGCTAACACCATCACCAGAGCCAGAAGTCTTGCAGATCTTAGAGCAACAAGCACCAGCCGCCTTCCAGTCTGGGTCTCGCCTGTGTTTGGGGTTCTCCCGGGGGCTGGGGGCCAGTACAGTTAGTAGGAGTGTGGGGTGGAGCAGGGCTTCCTCCCCCGCTGAACCCCATTCCTCCCTGATGGAAGGGGCAGCCCTGGGAGACCCCTGCATCCTGCATTTGGAGGTCCTGTTGTCCCACCCACACTGTGCCTGCCGTCTGCAGGCTGAGCTAACCACACAGGTACAGGACGCTGCCTCTGCTTGTGGATGGCACGTGTCCATCTGAAAGCTATTTGATTTTTTCTTTTCTTTCTCTCTTTTTTTAAAGAAATTTGTGAAAGCCACTTTGGCATTGGTGCCTGGCCTCCCCCAAGGCACGTTGGATTCCATTTGGAATAGTCTGTTGCCAACTTAACAGTTACCCAGCACGTTATTAAAAATGTGTTTGTAACGTTTATTCTTTTTATTCCCAAGTCATCCTAATGTGTTGACTCACGTTGGTTGAACCTCACATATTTCTTTTTTTCACGAAGTGTGTGGCTTGGCGATGAGAGCAAAATGCAAGATTCTGGTTATTGCGTTAATTTCCCACTGTGGCTGGGAAGGTGTAAGCAGGAAAGGGGGGGGTGCTTTCCCTGAGGAATCTTCTAGAAGGAAGGTGGTTCCTCTTGGGTGGAAAGCACCGTGAGAGCCAGAGATTCGGGGAGCAGGAGAGCGGCCCCCAGGCCCCATTGCAGGCTGCCCGCCGGGATCCTCTCCCCCGGCCTGTCGTCGGAGGGCATCAGATGCGGCCGGCCGCCTGGAGGGCGGCCTGTGATGCCTCGAGGTTTGACCGTGGGGGAGGGCGCTGAGGTGCTGGGAGGTCCTGAGGGCGGCCTCACTGTGGACAGAGGCCTCTTGCTGGTTTGGGGAGGGGACAGGGACACAAGAGGCGGCCATGGGGAGGTCCAGGTGAGGGAGGGCCAGCGTGTGCCCAGGCAGTGGAATCAGAAGGTGGGGGACAGACGAATAGCACCTGGAGGTGGCCTGCTGGGCCAGGGGCCTCCCTGTGCCCTTGGCGGGCATGGCAGCTCCCAAGCCTGTGCTGCAAGGTGAGGGGTCGTCTTCCTGGGTGCTGGACACTTGTCCACTCACATGAGGTTCCCCAGAGGTCAGAGGTGAGGAGGACGAGGTTGCTGAAGGGGGCGGGGGGCTTGGTGAAGCCGTGAGTGGGCGTCGTCCTCCGCAGGCGTGTTTCTCGCTGGCCCGGGACATGCCACCCTCTGTCTCAAAAAGGACACCCTTTCCACGGGAGCACAGCTGAGCCTCGTGGCCAGTAGCTCCCTTCAGCCGCTGGAGAAGTGCCCGGGGGTGTGGTGCAGCCTGTGGTCCAGGAATAGCTGGTGTCTGCCTGCACACGTGGCGGGGGCTCCCTGGGCGGTGGGATGCTGCCCCGGGGGGTCTGTGGGTCCTGAGCCGACATCCTTCCAGGGACCAGCTCATCCCGTCCCATCAGTCACTGACCCCCTCCCCCCATCCTAGGTGACAGTCCTGGGAGCCCGTGGTCTCTCGGTGCAGTCTGGGCTCTCCTCCTCACCGTCTATGATCTTGAGGACTTGTGTTCTTCGTGCCTGGACCGGAGGGCGGTGGGGGGCCGGGGTGGGTGCGGTTAGGACAGCAGGTGCCGCTAGAGCATCCCTTTACTTTCGGACAGCGTGTGTGGCTGAGGCTGCCCTTCCATCCTGCCCGGGCCCAGTGTCCATGCCTCCTGCCTCCCAGCCGCTGACTTGGGCTGAAGGTTCTCGACACAGCTGTGGGCAGGCGGGCTGGTCTCTGGGCAGCTTCTTCCTGCCTTCCTGTCCTGTCCTCGTGTGGATGCACTTTGGGTGCCGAAAGGCTGGGCTCGGCCCCCGGGGTTCTGGGGCGTGGGAGCGCCAGTGTCAACAGAATATCCTGGAAAACTTAGTAGTCGACACAGCGAAGGGAGCATTCATGGTGTTCCCCCGACGCACCACGTTTTCTGGGACTGAACTTGGGAGGTCCCAGAGGAGGCCGTGGAACTCGCTGGGTGGGGCCCCTGGGGCTGATCACGTGTGAAGTCTGGTCCATGTGTATGGAGATCCAGCCCTTGACGTCCTGGACACAGGGGCTTCCTCGGAGCTTGCTGAGTGAGGGAAGGGAGACAGGACGATCGAGTTGCCTGCAGCCGCGGGAGGGGGTGTCCACATGGACCCAGGTAGGAGCCATAGTGGGCCCAGGTGGCTGGTCCCAGAGCGTTCAGAGCATCACCTGCGGAGTTTCCCGGAGTGACTCCGTGTGCACAGGCCGGCCTGGGCCCCCACTCGTGTCACTGGCAGGCCTTGGGGTTTGTTTGTAAAAGGAGACTCAGACTCAGAACTGCTGGAGCTGGAGGTGCTGGCAAAGCGTCTGGTGTGACCGCTTCCTTGTACGGGGGGACACTGAGGCCCGGTGGGAGAGGGACTTGCCCAAGGCCACATGGGGCTCGGTGAATGACATCGGCAGATGTCAGGGAAGTGGGCTTTCAGGTTGGGAGATGGTTCTGGCTGAAGGCTCACAGGGGCCATCCCTCCACAGTACAGGTGGGAGCTCTGAGCCGAGCAGGCTGGGGGCCTGCGCAGGTGGGCTGATGGGGCTGGTGGGGGGCCTGGAGCCTGCAGGGCTGAGTCTGGCTAGTTATTTAGTTGAGAGAAACATTCCATCTGACTCTCTGATCAGCATCCCAAGTGACCATGTGGGACCAACTGCTGGCAACGGCACTTTTATTCCCAGGCGTGCCCCCTCCCCACCACCTGCACCATCTCCAGGGTGGCGTGCTCTGCAAGCTGGGGGTCTGACCACAGGGCACCGTGGAATCCTCGCCACCAGCCAGCCCGGGCACTGGCCAGCTGTGGCCGTGGCCTTGCCCTCCTGGGCCTCCCCTTCCCAGTCTGTAAAGTCGGGGTGCTCCCGGCCGCCCTGCCCCCGGCTGCAATACGGTGATGAAGGGCCCCTGAGTTGTGGGGAGGGGGCGTGGGCAGCATATAGCACGGTGCCCGCACCTCAGAAGCCCTCGGTCCACGAGGCTATTATTTTTAGCTATTTTTGTTACTTTTCTTGTCTACTCAAGACATGGCTCTTCTAAAGAGCCATGGTTTCCTAGGAGGCTGATTATGACAAATGCCAGAAAACAGAGGCATCTTACCAACCACTGTGCGGGGGCCTGCAGACCCTCCCAGGCCCTCGAAGCTGTGCTTTCTCCATCCATGGAGTGATGTCTGTGTCTCTAGGGACTCACAGGGACGGCCCTGGGGGTCCGGGGGCTGTTCTTGGCCGGCAGAGCTGCCCCAGCCTCGGGGTGCAGCCAAGACCTGGCCGGGCTTGGGGCCATGGGTGGCCCAGGAGATGGCAGACATCTGTGTGTCTGACCCCCTCAAGAGGGCCGCTGAGATGGGCCGGGAGCACCCGAGGGGGCCTTGCGGGCCGTACACATGCCGGGAACCTCTTGGTTTGCTGCCAGTGCCGAGCACGTGTCGATCTGAATACACGTGGGTGCCTGGGGTCACGTGGCTCCCTCACAGTAGTCAGGGGCTCCTGTGTGGGTCCCCCATTCCCCTCAGCCACGTGCTGGTGGACAATGCAGCGTAGATGGCCAGGCAGATGGAACCCTCGGCATGGAGCTCTGGCCACTGAGACCGTGGAAATGTGCACCAGCTTGTCACCGAGCCTCAGGGTGGAGCTGGCGTGTGAGCCAAGCCCCATCCTGTGCGCGTCTGTGTTCTGCACACAGGAGCCCTTTGGACCCCGGCCTGAGGGTGATCCCTCGTCCACAGGAGACTCTTGGCTGCAAGACTGTCCGGGTTAGCTGTCCCCACGGCCCTGGGCACACAAAGCCACACATCAGCGAGTCTGGAATTAAGTGTTCCTTGGGCCCCGTGATCCAGTGAGCGGTGAGCCCGAGTCGCACTCAGAGTTGGGGCTCCGAGCGCATTTGCAGCTGTGCACCCACACCTCCAGCCTTCACTGCCCCGACCACAGAGGGGTCCTCCTTCCGCCTTCCTGTCTGGGGGGTGTGGTACAACCCTGGGGTCTTGCAAGGAGACCGGCTCCAACTCAGGGGGACTCCCTGTCCCCCAAGCGGTCGCCCCCAGGCTCCTCTGTTTCTCTGGCCCCCAGGGTAGCGGTGGTCACAGTCGCGCCATCAGCTCCAGCCGGCATATGCCGGGAGCGGGGGCAGCTGATGGCGCGGGGCTGACCGGCCGCACAGAAAAAGCTGGGGAAATGGATGCATTTTGTTCTGAGGATCAAGAGGTCCCCACTGGCAGGAATGAGGTCCTCCAGGGCAGGGGAGCTGGAAGCTGCTCTCCAGGCCAAATCCAGACAAGCAGGGGCCGCAGAGACCACGGCAGTGTGTCCTGGGCAAGAGGAGCTGGGCTGGGCGGGGGGCTCCGCATCGCCGCCATGGACCCCTGGGAGCCCAGCGAGGTGCCCCCCACCCCTAGTTGGTTAATTAGTGTCTGCAGGGCCCCTAACATCGCCAGACACTAATCCTTTAAGAACAGAGACCATCTTCAACAACAGCTGAGTTCCAAGCTGAATACATTAAAACTTCTCCAGCATGCTATCTGTAGCCTTGTTAAGTGGCAAGATTATGCCAAAAAAAAAAAAAAAAAATCGTTAAGTTTGATAATGCAACTTTCCGTGAGGTTCCTACAGAACATTCATTATCTCCCATTGGGCTCTATTTAAGCTCGATTGCAGGGGAATTAGTGGTATTACTGTTTAAATCTTAACTTTTGTGTTAAGAAAGCATCTTGCAAAGCTTTTGAAATGTATCTTGAAAGCAGTGCCTAGTTTCCTGGGTTTAACAAGGGAGTGAGTGCAAGGGGTTTCAAAGCCCGCTAATCTGTAGGTATCTTGGTCGTGTGCCAGTCGATGTTTTTTCATCTCATTAAAAAAAAAAAAAAAAAAGAGGTGTTGTTTTCCTGAAAGTTACTGAGATAAAGTTGTTTCAGAGGCCAGGGGAGGTGGAGACGACATGGCCTCAGAGGGCCCAGGCCAGCCTTCCTAGCTGGTCACCGAGGGCCAGGTCTAGCACTGGGCTCTGGGGACATGGCCGGGGAGGAGGGGGCAGCAGCCTCGCTGGCTGCCTTCAAAGGCATGTTCCAGATGTGCATGCGCAGATGAATGGATAAACGAGCTCTATGCTTACGAGCGGGTATTACTCAGCCTTCAAGAGGAAGGAAATCCTGACGCCTGGTGCAACACAGATGAACCTTGAAAACCTGACGCTCACTGAAACAAGCCAGACACAGAAGAACTAATTCTGTCTGATTCCACCGACACTGGGTCCCCAGAGATGTCAAATCCCTAGAGACAGACGGTAGACGGTGGGTGCCACGGGCTGAGGGGGTGGGGAGGAGGGTTTGATGGGGACAGAGTCAGTTTGGGAAGATGAGAAAGTTCTGGAGGTGGATGGTGGGGATGGTTGTACAGCAGGGACTTCATGCCGGTGACCTGTGTGCTTAAAAACGGTTAACATGGTACATTTTATGTTAGGCATATTTTACCACACTAAAAAAATTAAGGCACGTTCTTTGTGTCAAAGGGTAAGAACCATGTAGTTTTATTGCCACTTTAAAAAATTATGTGTCTGCTTTTTAAAAGGGCAGTTTTAGGGTTGGCGGAGATTTGAGCAGATAGCATGGGACCCCCATACACCCCTTCCCACCCCAGTGTCCCCGTTACTCACCTCACATGGGGGGGGGTGTCTGTCACAGGTAATGAGCTAACATCCATGCGTTACTCTTAACCAGAGACCGCAGTTCTCATCGGGGTTCCGTCTTGCTGGCATACGTTCCGTGGTCCTGACAGGTGTACAGTGACCTGCATCCACTGCTGTGTGTCATCCAGGGCAGTTTCCCCTGCGCCTGTCATCTTCTCATTCTTACCACGAGCCGTCAGGCCACAGCTCCTGAGTGCCCGGGGCTCCCCACGCCTCCCGTGCAGCCATGGCTACAGATGCTCCACCAGCCTGGACCGGGAAGCCGGGATCCTGCTTCATTCAGCCTTGGATCTGATATGACCGAGAGCAGGTTACCCCAAAAAGCTGCTGCCACGATGGCGACCAAGTGCCTCGGGGACTGAGCGTGGGCTCCCCTTGCCCTGGCGTTGGCCATGAGCCTGGGGTCCCCTGGGGTGGGGACAGGAGGGGACGCCAGGCCGCACCTCGGTCACCAAACTGTGGTCTCGATTGCCCTGCTCTGCAGTGTGGCTTTTATGACACAGAACAAGATACAGCTGAGATGCCAGCATTTTATTTGATAATCTTTTTTTTTCTTTAACACCAAAAAGTGGTGCTCATGTAACTTTGTCCCCTTGTGAAGCAGCGGTAACAGACCCACCTCTCTCGGAAGGAGAGGAGGCCCCTCCCCCTCCCCTCTGCTTCTCCACCCAGAGCTTCTCCCACCGCCTGCTGGCTCCCCCATCGCTGCCTCCTTCCCCTGGGCTGGTGGAGGCTCTGCCCCGCTTTCTCTGTGGTCCACATGGGAAGGAAGGCCACCAGGTGGCTCATTCGGCCCCTGGACCCCCGGCATCCTTGCTCGAAAACCCCCCTCCACATCACAGACCAGGCACAGTGAGGCGGGGCCCACCCTCCGCCCTTGTGGGTGAGTCAGGGGTCTCCAGGGAGCAGGGCCAGCTGGGCGTGTGCAGGGAGAGGGGTCATGTGACAGTGGAGACTTGGTAAACCCAAATCCGATGGGGGAGGCCGGCAGGCTGGAGGCCCCAGGGAGAGCCCATGCTGCCATGGAGTCTGACGGCGCCTGGAGACAGAGCCCCCTCGTAGCTGGAGAGGAGGTGACGCTCTGTTCTGCTCAGGCCTTCAGCCAGCTGGGTGAGGCCCACCCACATGATGGAGAGTAATCTGCTTTACTCCTTAACCCATCTGAATGTTCAGCTCATCCCCAGAACACTCTCACAGAACCGTGGAGACTCCTGTTTCATCAGATCTCTGGGCACAGTGGCCCAGCCAGTTTGACACTAAAATCCACCATTGCAGGAGGTTACGTTCAAGGTGGCAGTGGGGAGGGGTGACAGTGTGACAGCACCAGTTGTGTAAATGGTTTGGGGCTGAGGATGGCCATCCCTAAAGGAGCACCTCTTCCTGGTGCTGGAGGCTTCAGTCAGCACCTGGAGCAGTGGCCATCCCGGGGACCTGGTGGCAGGCTTGTCCTTGGGCAGGTGTGCAGGATGCCCTCAGGGCGGGCTAGCAGGTGTCAGGGCCTGGCAGGGTTCAGGGACAGGTGATCTTGGGCTTCTGGGCACCGCTGATGACACCCAGCCTGTGGACTGAGAGTTTGATGGCTGGGCGCCCCTTGAAAGCCCAGGAGAGGGGAGTGGTGTGGCAGGCAGCTCTAGACCCTACACCTGCCAGAATGGCATGCTCAGCAGGTGGTCCCCAGAGGTGTCCGTCTTCCAGGGAAGGGAGCCCCCGCGGCCACCTGGTGTAGATGCGCTGTGTCTGCTGCTCCTCGGGGCTGCTGTTCTTTTGGGAGGCCATCCTGTCATCGAGGCTGAGCAGCCCTAGCCCCGACCTTCAGGACAGGTGGCAGCCTCTCACCAATCTGCAGGCCTTGCCTGAGGTGCCCTGCTCACCTCTCTGGGCTAAGAACCTCTGCCTGGGGGTGCGGGGAGCCCACGGTCCAGAGCGCAGGTGGGACGCTCGCCCGCTGGCCATCCAGGCCTTGCTCTCCTGCGGCCCGTGCTTGAGGCTCTCCCTCTGTCGCCTGATCTTCCTCATTTTGGGGTGGCCCTGTTGTGCCCCATTTCTGCCAGAACTCCAGACTCCAGCTAAGATAAAACAGCAGTGGACACGTGCCCCACCTTTGTAACTACGCGACACCCCTGGGGAATGGGCGGGGGACCAGGGGGCCTAGCGAGGGCAGTGTTGGGACAGCCCAGAGCCGGGGGAGCCGGTGGGGTGTGTGTAGGGACATGGGGCCCCCAGGGAGGTGGCAGCCCAGGGTGGGGTCCCAGCAGGACCAGCAAGTGGGGCCCCGGGCACCCACCACCGAGCTTCAGAGCAGAGGCCGCTCGAAGGCTCTGGGAGGTGAACGGGGCTGTCGGCAGCCATATGGGCACGTTTGTCCTGCCCAGCGAGGCACGCTCACTCTTGGTTTTCACCTTTTTAAAGTGCGTGTGTATGTGTGTGTGTACATGTGTGCCTGCATCTCTTTACTATGGTGTGTGTGTGTGTGTGTGTGTGTGTGCAGGCGATTTACTGTGTAGGTAGCGCCTTTACGTCGCACAGGGTTCGGAGGAAGGGCTGCCAGGCTGTGCCCTCGAGGTGCCCAAGCTTGTTGCAGGTGCACCGGGACGGAAGGCGCAGAGCTCACCCACACCAGCTCGCAGGCGTGCCGGCCTCTCTGTTCTGCTGGGTGGGAGGTTTCGTTTCCTAAAAAAGAGCTTTTATCACAGTTTTCATTCTTGGCTCTGGGCTCTCTCGCGGTTCTTCCTGTAGCCGGGCGGCCTGTCTGAGCAGCAGCAGGCGGGACCCGGAGGGGCTCGGGGCATGGAGGACCCCGGCTCCATGTCTGGCGTCTCAGGACATGGCGCGGCATGGGGGCGCCCAGGCAGACGGCCGCAGCCCCACCAGTTGTTGCCTCTTCCAACAAGTGATTTTTACTGTGATGACTCAGCTTCCCAGACGGTCGGCGATGGGCTCGCCTGCCAGGAAGTGGGGCCCTCAGCCATAGTGATGGACGGCCTCCAGATGTCACTTTGGGAGAATGCGTTGTGGGGCGGGATAACTCAAGGCCAGGCCCCTCTGCCTCTGGGCTGCTGGGGTCACAAAAGTCCAGAGGTCACCCAGCTTTGGGGGTCCTTGGCTTAGTAGGGGATCTGCTGTCAGTCAGGGTCATGATACAGTTTGGATGTGCCCAAGGGCATCCCTGGGGTGCACAGGAAAGTCCCGGCACCTTCCATCTGTCTTCTCACTGAAGGCACCGGGACACTGACCTGCTGTGGCACCTGGTCCCGTAGGTTGAGGCCCTGGGGACTGGGCACCTGTCTGGCACTGACAGCCGTCCACATCCATGTGGTGCCCACTGGGCGTTCTTCAGTGGCAAGCTGCTCAGGGTTGTCAGGGAGACTGCATCTGGGGCTGGAGGAGGATTTGGCTGTGGAGCCTTTGGGCCTGGGATGGGTGGCTTCCAGGCAGAGGTCCCCTCCTGCTCCCCTCTGTGCTGACAGCATGCCGGGCACAGCACCGTGAGCTGGGGCCTGTCCAGCAGAGACACTGAGCCCCTGCCCTAGGGTGGCATGTGAGTGAAGGGTGGAGGGAAAGCCAGGTTGGGAAGCGGTACACCTGCGAGGAAACAGGTGGGGCTACAGGCAAGGGTGGAGGAAGGCCATTTGGGGAAGAGAGGGACGGGGAGCAGAGCCCTGAGGGAGGAGAGGCCCAGTGGCACCCGGCTAAGCCAGTAAGTGCATGTCTGTGGTGGTGGTGGTGGTGGTGGTGGTGGTGATGATGATGACAATGATGGTGATGGTGGTGGTAATGATGGCGGAGGTGGTGATTGTGATGACGATGATGACAGTGATGGTGGAGGTGATGGTGATGGTGCTGATATTGATGATGACAATGATGGTGATGATGATATCGATGACGGTGATGGTGATATTGATGATGACGATGGTGATGGTGATGATGATAGTGATGGTGATGATGATATTGATGATGACAGTGATGGTGGTGGTGATGATGATGATGGTGATGATATTGATGACAATGATGGTGATGATGATATTGACGATGGTGATGGTGATATTGATGATGACGATGGTGATGATGATAATGATGGTGATGATGATATTGATGATGACAGTGATGGTGGTGGTGATGATGGTGGTGATGGTGGTGGGAACCAATCTCTATGTTTCAGTGTCTTACATCCACCACCTCCTCAAACCCTAACAGCCCTCGTAGGTTGAAGGCAGGTATTACCTCCATTTTACACGTGAGACTTTTGAGATTTTAGAGGTGACCCAACATGAGTGACCTGGTAGACCTCAAATGTAAACTCAAGACTGACTGATTGCAGAATTGGGCCCTGCCTTTCTCACTCCAAGGCACACAATGGAAATAATTACAACCTGTTTGTTTAGTTGGCCTGAGTAGCAAGAGAGGCTGCCGGCGTCTGGAGCCCTGAGGGCTGAGGGGTCAGTATCCAGGCATGGCTGTCCTGGCCCCTGCCCACAGCTGGGGTGGGCATTGCTAACCCAGGGCTGAAGGTGCCCATGGGGTCATGCCTAGGAAGCCCCGAGTCCCGCATGGCTCGGGTTCTGGGTTCACAGCCCTGGGCAGTGTGATAGGGTGGCCTCCCTCCAAAGGAGGATGCTGGGCTCTGCATATGGAGGACAGGACAAGGTGGTGATTGGGGCGGACTCAGCCCTGTGAGCCCAGCGAGTCTGCACAGGGTCAGGCCTTAGGAGGCCACAGAGCTCTTGTCCTGCTGGATGACGTCTGGGCAGCCCGATCTGCAGACTCAGCTGCAGATCCCTGGGCTCAGCTTCTGGGACATGTGTGGCCTCTGGCCTCAAGGGTACTTGCACCCAGAAATCCCACCTCAGGGAATTTGTCCTGGGACACACGGAGAGCTGTCCTGGGATCTGACGAAATCGTGTGGGGAGGGACTGGGGAGCTTGTCCCGGGGCAGATGGAGAGGGTCGCCCGGCATCTCCAACGTGGACAGTACCCCCAGCCACCGAGGTGGGAACATCAGTGATACTTTCAAAAATGAAGAAAAGCAGGCTTACACTGTACATACAAAGCTCCCACGGTTACCCTGGAGTTCATGTTTATAAGCATAGGTGTCTCTGTGAGACAGACAGAGAGGAAACACTGGGGTGAGCATGTGCTGGAGGGCTCACCTTGGCGGCTTCCCTGGGTGGTGCGATTTTCCGTGAAATTTGTTTTCTTTCTTCTCTGATATTCTTGTTTTTGTATAAAAATCACATTTACTTTTATGTGCAAAAGCACATCATTAAAAAGCACATTAACTGCTGCCTCTGCTCTGGGGTTGGCCATCGAGTTCCCAAGGGAAGGGTCACCCCTCCGCCCTGCCTCTTACCTGTGCACCTGAGCGGACGCAGACACGTGGTGGGGCATGGCGATTATCTACTGCTCTGGACCGATGCTGGGCCCGTGCATGAGCCCTGGCTGTGACCCAGGCGTCCCCGTGACCCGAGGCACACGCAGTCTCCGCTGGTGGCATCTCCCCAGGCAGAAAGAACCCAGGTCCTGCATCCCTTCTACTGAGGTTGTTTGATGCCACCCCTGTGCCCTGAGGGTGGCAGGATGTGGATGCAAGCTTGGGGACCCACACAGTGGCCCCTCACCCAGGCACGCTCGTCCAGGTGCCCACCGAGGTGGGATGTGGTGTCAGGCGTGGAGCAAGTGGCTATGTCATGGGGCAGGTGTGCACACGGGGCCTGCCCATCTCGGAGGCCAGACCACCTGTTCGGCTGCTGCACTCCATGTCGTGAGCGCCCCGGGGCCAGCTCGGCCCCCATTGGACAGCTCTGCCTTCCACCTGCCTTCCCCACAGGCTGCCCGCTCCAGTGCCCCAGCCAGGCCAGCGCGTCCTTCCAAATCCCCTGCCGTCCTCCTCCTGTCCTCCGGACCTGGGCTCTGTCATCTCCCGCGGCAAGGGCGGCCCCTCCCCAGCCCACCCGTCCTGGCCCTTTTAGATGTAAGGGTCCCTTGAAAGTCTGATGCAGGAGGGCCCCTTCTTCAACACAGTGTGGGTCATCTGTACAGCCCATCGTTAGTGGGTCTTAAAACAGGAGGGACTTCTGACACGTGGTTGAGCCTCGAGGACAGCACACTCAGGGAGTAAGCCAGACACAGAAGGACAGATACTGTGATTCCCCTCGTGTGAGGTCCCTGGAGCCCTCAGAGCCTCAGACACAGAAAGTAGATGGCGGGGCCAGGGTCTGCGGGAGGGGGAGGGGGGAGTCAGTGTGTAATAGGGGCAGAGTTTCCGTTTGGGAAGATGAGAAAGTTCTGGTGGTGTTGGTCACACAACAGTGTGAATGGACTCAATGCTGCTGAGCTGTGCACTTAAAATGGTTGAGAAAGTGAGTTTTGTTATGGGCATTTTATCAGAATAAAAACTAACCAACTAGCTAGAGGAGGGGCCTCTCCCCAGGGAGGCACGCCTGTGTGCCCACAGACCCATGGGTGCACGGGGTCCCCTCAGCCCCCCAAGCCTTTCTCCTGCTAGTGGGCTACAGCAGGCCCCTCTCAGCTTGTGGGGGGGGCGCCCTGGGTGGCTGTGAGGTGACGGTGGGTCCTACCTGCCTGTGAACCCGGAGGCTCCCCGTGGGGTCTGCATGCCCCTGTGACCCAGCCTCCCTGCACCTCGGTGGGTGCCACCGTGAGGCCCACTGGCCTGAGTCTTAGATGTTGGCCTGAGATGATGCTGCCTGGACAGCAGGTGCCCTGGGCTGGGGTGAGGGGGGCGGAGAGTCCCAGATGCACTCCCAGCCCCAGGGGGGCTGCGTCTAGGGGTCCTGGGGGCGTTAGCTACTTGTGTTCTTTGCCAGGAGCAGATGCTGGGCAGGAGCATCGTGAGCCTTGTGGTCCGTCCTGATTCACCCGTGCCCTGCAGAGGGCGAGGCGGCGCATTTTAGAGCAGAGGTCTCTGGGGGGCCTGTCCGGGGACGGGGCCCTTTCCTCTGTGTGTGTGTGTGTGTGTGTGTGTGTGTGTGTGTGTTTGTGTGGAGGGGGGGCGATGGCGCTGCTGTGAGTTGTGTGACAAAGCGCAGGGCAGGGCTCCCTCTCCAGAAGCCCTCCAGCCTTTCCGTGCTCCTGTGACTCAAGGTGGGACCTCCCTCGGGCGGTCGGAGGGCCCGACGGCCCAGCTTCCCGCGGTCTGGGTGTGGGGGCCCCGAGCCACAGCTGCGTGAGTATCACGGCCTCTGAGCCTGGACCTGATTTCGACGCTCCTTGGAGTGGCGCTGGCAGGCACTTGTTGTCATGGGGAAAGTGGATTCAGATCCCTGGCGATGCTGGAGAGCACTGCTAAGCCCCCAGCTGCTGTCGCTGGTGTCAGTTCCTCTTCTCTTGAAGCAGCCCTTACAGAAGCGCAGGGATGGGTACGGGGCTGAGTGGGAGGTGCCTTCCCGTGCGGAGGCCAAGGCTGTGAGGGTGGATGCTCTGCCCCTCCCCCTCGCAACACGGGCACCGTGGGAGGGCGCCCTGCAGGGCACGAGTGAATCAGGACGGACTACAAGGCTCACGATGTTCCTGCCCGGCACACCCAGGGACCCCAGGAGGGGTGGCCCAGGCCAGGGCATTTCCGGGCTGGACACGGAGGCTCCGCTGCGTCAGGGGAACATGGATACACGTCCTCGCTCGCCCCGCGGTGAGCACGGGTGCCCGCCGCCCACCCCCGCCCTTGGGTGGCAGCAGGTGCGGGTCAGGGCTCCCGGGTGCCTCCCCCCCTCCTGGACTTTGGAGGCCTCCGGGGGCAGCCCCGCGTGCCGCTCACTCCTGCAGTGGTCACTTCTCTGTCCAGTAAAAGCGCAGTTTCTCCAGCACAAGCCTGAGGTCTTCTTCTCAGACTCTGGGTTTGAGTCATAGATGGATGGCAGGTACCTCCTCCACGGAGACGCTCTCTCCCAGGGGGCGGGCCTTTGCACATCTGGTTTTACAGATCGCTGAAGCAGGAACACAGGTGCCAGCAGCACAGAGCTGATCTGGGTTTGGGGCCGGGTTAGGGGGCTTCCTGGTGGAGGTGACGTCCAAGCAGATCCAGAAAGAGGAGCAGAGAACCAGGGGGCCCAGTGCAGTGAGGCCACGAGGCAGAGGGTCTAGCTGACATCAGGGCAGTGTCACTCCCAAACAGGTGGGCACTGGAGACCTGCTGGGGTTGGGTAGCCCGTTGAGCAGCAAACTTGAGGGCCCCCCCCCAGCCATCCTTCAGAAGAGAACAAGAAGGTGTCCGGCGGGGGTCCTGGAGGGAGGGGCACTTGTTGATGGCTCGTGTGTGACCCCCAGCACGGACAAGACTTCGAATGCCGTTATCGGAAAATTATAAACCCACCACCGGGAATGCGGAAGCGATCTCAGTAAATCCTGCTGTGTTGAGGGGCGTCAGTTTGATGGGCATTGGAGGCAAGGGCATCCCTGAAAGGGAACAGAAGCTGCAGCACCCCCCACCGCCCCCCAGGAGTGCGGCCTCGGACCCTCCATGCGGGGCTCCTGAGATAAGAACTGTTGTTTACACCTTGAAATGTTTGAACACACTTAAAGAGAATAGCTCATGAAATTCAAACCACAGCATCTGTAAATAAAGCTCGGGGGGGCGAGCACCCCACATCCGTCTGTCTGTGATTTTCTGGGCCGCACAGCCTGCAGTGAGCAGCTGCCAGGGGGGCCTGTGGCTGCAGAGTCAAGGACCTCTGCCGTCTTTGCTCCAGGAAAGGCCTTTGGGTCCCCAAGCCAAAGTGGTGATGACTCAACGTGTGGAAAGGGCCGTCACTGATGGAAAGACGGCCTCAGCATCATCACCCACCTCGGAGCCTGAGTTTGCGGAGTCTGGGGAAGGCCGAGTGGCATTCACCCTGTAATGCAGGCACAAGTGTCGGTCCGTCTGATACCCAAGAGCACAGCTGGCTGCAGCCGTGACGAGGCCAGGGGGCCTGGCAGGGGGACAGGGAGCGAGACCAGCTCTGGTCCTGCGCTGATCCATGATCGCCGCCCCGTGATCTTGGCCAGCTGCTCCACCCCTGGGTCCTCCGTGTGGGTCCTTATAAGGGGGTCAGAGAGGTCAGAGAGAAAGTAGGAGGCGTGATGGCAGAGGCAGAGGTCTGAGTTTAGTGAAGAAGCGGCGGGAGCCTCCAGAAGCCGGGCAGTCGGGCGCGACCCCCGGAAGCTGCCCACCCTGGCCTGAGCCCCGCAGGCCCCCGTTAGTCTCTGGGGCTGGGCGCTGCTCTCTGCATTGCTGCAGACCAGCCCCGTCAGAGGTGACGTCTGTTGCAGGAGTCGCAGGCAGTTTGTAAGAGGCCTGCAGGTGCACCCTCCCTGGGCCCGCACCCGCCCTGCCGGCTCACTGCCATCGCCCCTCAGGCTGAGTGACCATGAGAGCAGCTGGGGGATGGCACTGTGCCACATGGTGGCCCCCCCCCGACCTCAGAGGGGAGGCTGGCGTTCAGGGAATACCCCCAGGGCGGGCTGCGTGGTCAGAGTCCGCCCCATTCCCTGCTGAGTGTCTGCGGTGCGTGTCCATCGACGCTGTACCTGGGGTCATGCGGGCCTGTGGGAAGGGCACGTCCTGGGCCCGCCCACTCAAAGGGGCGGTGCCCTGCCTTGAGCACCTGGTGAGTGATCACCTCGGCCCAGGTCCCTGTGCAACATGGGCCAGAAAGTCCCAGTTCTTACTAGGAGTGAGGACACTGACTCAGGATCAGGCCCCAGGAGATACGGCCTCAGTACCAGCCCGGCTGCACACTGCCAGGGGGGAGCCCTTTGTCTCCTGAGCCCTTTGTCTCCGAGGTCAAAACCCACTTCCTGTGTCTCTGAGCTGCACACACCCAAGTTCCTGAGAGCCGCACCCTGTGGGTGCTGTTTCTGCCCATTTCTCAGGTAGGGAAACCGAGGCAGAGCCAGGATTCAAACCCAGGGAGTCTGGCCTGCGCGCGTAACCTCCAGGCTGCGTGGAAGCAGATGTGGCGGAGGAGCCCCGGCGTTTCTGACAAGGGGCTCAGAGTGGGAGTGGGCTGCCTCTGCCAGCCTTGGCACTGCCCCCATCACGTGGGCCCAGAGCAGCTTTCCCAGACCTGAGATGTGCTTTGCGAGCAGGCACCATGTCCACGCGTGGCGTTCCGTGTCGCGTTCCCGTTCTCACGTCTTCATATTTACTTCTGCAGCGTCGATTGAATTAGAAAAGGCCATCCGTGCGCTTTTGAGACGAGGCCTCGTAAATACTTTATTGGAACAAGCTCAGGATTTACTTGCTCATAAAGATACCCTGGACGGCTCTGCCTGGTGCTGGGTAATTGATCGGCCGGCTTAATGTTCGTCGTTGGCAATCAGGCCGCTGGGGCGCATGGCAGTGTGGGGAGCTGGGCCACGTGGGCTCTGAGGCCCGTCCAGAGCCCTGGTTGGCGAGGCGGGCGTCCTGGCCCCTTTGCTTGCGAAGCTCCTTCACACCCATCCTGTTCCCCTGCCCCTGCCTGTGAGGGCGGTGGGCTTGGAGTTGCCTGATGAGCTGCTCTGCTGATCTTTGCAGCGCGAAGGAGTGGTGGATGGGATGGACGAACACGTGAGCTGCTTGACTTCCCGAGGCAGTGATCTTCCTTCAGCCTCAGTGTCCTCGCTCCTAGTAAGAGCTGGGACTTTCTGGCCCATGTTCTTCCTAGATCCAGCCCTGGCACGAGCCCTGGGAGTCCTGGACTCTGTGTTGGAGGCACCATCTCTCCCACAGTTGCTGGCCAGGTGCACCCGGGTGTGCAGGACGCAGCTGGACCCCAGAGTCCTAGGCCCCCCATTCAAGGAGGACTTTGATGACCTAGGCTGACCCTCACTTTACAATTCAGGGACTGATGGTTGCGCAGGGACCGGCAGCCCCAGCATCCACCTGAGCGGTGGCATCAGGACGGAGATACGGCCTCAGCACCAGCCCGGCTGTACACTGCGGGGTGGGGGGAGCCCTTTGTCTCCGAGGTCAAAACCCACTTCCCATGTCTCTGAGCTGCACACACCCAAGTCCCAGGCTCTGGGCACTACACCCTGGGTGTTTGTGGGGTGCAGAGCTGCAGGCATCTTATTGAAATGCCAATGTCAAATCCAATAGGAAAGGAAGAAAGGAAAGAAAGGGACGTGAGCCTGAGTTGGGGGTGGCCAGGCTGGAGGATGGAAGGAGAGAAGCTCCCGTCCCATCCCTGACCGCAGCATTGCTGCCCTTGACTGCTTCCTCTTCTCTTGCCCTGTGCCTGCACCTAGCCCTGGAGACTGGATCTTGTCCCATGACTGATGGCTCAGGCTACCCCAAGAGCCGGACATCTGGGGCCTTAGCCCAGCGCCCAGGTTCCAGAAGGTTCTGTCCAGTGGGTCCAGATCAGCCTTCCAGGCCCTGTCACAAACTCCCACCCTTGCTTTTCTGAAGTGCTGTCCGGCCCCTGCTGCAGGGAGTGCTTGGCCACCAATGCTGCCTTGGGAGTGGCTGCCCCTCACCCGGCGCTGCAGGTGGTCAGTGCACGTAGGTGGGCGGCTCCTCTGGCCACTGCCTACAGTGGACCTTGGGCTCCCTAGGGTGTGGGAGTCGAGGGTGCCAGAAGGAGCATTAGAAAAGGTCTGGACCATGGCACCTTCACACAGTCATTCAACAAGCCCTCATCAGCCCTGTGTCCGGAGATGGGATGGAGAATCGTGACCTCTGCTGAGGGCAGGGCCTTCCGGGAGGACCTCCCAACCTCCCCATATTGCTTACCACGTGGAGCCCTGCAACAGGAACCTGGGTGAGCGGGGCAGGCCTTCTTCTGATTGACTGACGAGCTGTCCAGGGGTCCTGCCTGTGCAGGGCAGGGCTGGGGCCCCCTGGCCACCTGAGCTATGACAGCTGATGGCCACGTGGTCCTGGCAGCCTGTGGGTCTTCTCTGAGGAGCAGTGCTGGGTAGTGGGGATGGGGGGGCGCCCCTGCCCCACATCCCCCCTTTACTCCCAGACCCCCCTGGGCCAAATGCGGCCCCCAGCCTTGGTGGCCTCGCAGGGAGCCGGCCCATCCTCTGCCCATACGGCCCCAGGCCTCCAGCCCATGGCTCGTTATAAAGGGCGGGGAAGTCTTTTTTCGGGGCTATTGTAACAGGTTAGCGTGAAACAGGTTAGCATGAACTCAGCTCCTGTGCAGTGAGGAGGGAGTGGGAGGGAGTGGGTGGAAACTTACTAAGAGGAACAGTTAGGTACCAGGTGTGGGGAGGAGTCCAGATAAACTGGCTTAGCAGGATTCTTTGCCCAAACTGGGCTCAGCAGGCCAAGGCCAAGCTCTGGAGCAGAAGAGGTCTCAGCTGGGCAAGGAAGGAGTCATCGCATGCTGTGGTGCCTGCAAGGCTGTGGATGCTTGGGGAAGGGTGCAGTCCTGGGAGGCTTCCTGGAGGAGGTGGTATGAATGCAGGACAGCTGCTACAAGGTGGCTGGGGGGGGCTCCCCCTAGAGCTGTCCCCTTTGACCTTGACAGAAGCCCTGATGGAGGTGGGCAGGATCCGCACGCTGCTCACCTGCTCCCTCGGGGCCTGTCACTCTCACTTAGTCGTGGCGTGTATCTCATGGGTGCCATGCTTTGACCAGAAGGTGCATGAATCACGTCCCCGGGGGTGTCTGGGTAAAGAGAACAAGGTCGTTCTCGCTGAGCAAAAGGCTGACCTCAAAATCCCAGGACTCAGCCTGTTCCTCAGGAAGCCTGGAGACAGGTGTATGTGTCGGGGATGGGGACAGGCCAGCGAGGCCAGCATGACCCGCTTCCCACATCAGGTGCTGGCCCGGCCTCGGAGAGCGTCTGAGGGCTCCTCAGCATACGCGCCGTAGGGGCTTAATTTCCTTCGTCATTTCCATAGGTATTTTAATAGAACTCGTTTTTTAAGTATTAGATTTACGGAAGGGTTGTGAAGATAGTTCAGAAAGTTCCCATATGTCTTGTGTGCACTTTGCTCTGTTATTAACATCTTAGGGTAGTTTGGGGCATTTGTTACAGTGAAGGAACCACTATCGTATGTCACCATTAGCTAAAGTCTGTATGTGCTCAGACTTCCTTAGTTTTTACCTCGCGTCCCTTTGCTGTCCAGGACCCCACTTTATAGTTAGACATCCTGTCTCCTTGGGGTCCTCCCAGCTGACAGTTTCGCAGTTTTTGATGATCTTGACAGTTTGGGGGGGCGGGTCACATGTTTTGTAGAAGACCCTGTGGGTCTTCTCTGAGGAGCAGTGCTGGGTAGTGGGGACAGGGGGCGCCCCTGCCCCACATCCCCCCTTTACTCCCAGACCCCCCGGGGCCAAATGCGGCCCCCACCCTTGGTGGCCTCGCAGGGAGCCGGCCCATCCTCTGCCCGTACGGCCCCAGGCCGTATTAGGTTTTGTCTGATGTTTTCCTCGTGATTAGACTGGGCTGTGGGTTTGGGGGAAGTTCAGGTAACTGTCCTGTCCCATCACTTCAGGGCTCACGCTGTCAGCGTGACGGATCGCTGTAACGCTGACCTTGGTCACCTGGCTGAGGCTTCTCCCTCTGAGGTTCCTCTTTTTCCTCCCCGTCTTCCTGTTCTCTTCGGGAGGCAGTCACTCTGCACAGCCCAGGACTCGGGAGTGGGGAGTCACGCCCACCCCCTTGAGGTCGGGCAGTGCACCTACATTCATTATAGGGGATTCTTCAGCCCTGGAAATGTGCACCTGTTCGCCATATGTTAACTGACCCTGTCACCTCTGTGTGTCAGCGTGGACTCACAGACTCTCATGCCTGGTTTTGCATCACATATCTGGTTATTCCCCTGTTTTGCTTTGGCCACTGGGAGCTCTTGTGTGCCTTTGACACCCCCTCCCCAACCAGTGCTTTTGTTTGTTTGTTGAGCACTTTCTTCCTTCTTGGCAGTACAGGATACTCCAGGCTATATCTCTCCTACCCAACCAATCCTGAAATAAGCCATTTCTCCAAGGAGTCCTGGTTCCTTTAGGGGGCAGTGGAGTTGGAGAACAAAATCGGGGTGTTGGGTGCCCTTGTTGCTCCTGGGCCCTCTCCACTGACAGCCAGGAAATACCTGTGTGCACTCACCTGTGTACGTGCACATCTGTAGGTAACCACCTGCCTCTGCCTTAGGCTGAACGTGCCTTCAGCTCTGAGCCGTCACCATCTGGACCATCCCGGCCTCCTCCCCTTGCGGGTGTAACCTCGCTGACCCAAGGCAACACCGAGGACCTGGCTCCATCATCCACCTTTACCTAATCGTCGGTTCAGGGGTGGATGTGTAGCAGCGTCAGAGTTGTCCTTCCGTATCCCACGGGAATGACTCCAGCAGCCGGGACAGAGCTGTGTGCACCTCTCCCTGTGCCTTTGTTCCTGCAGACTCCAGCATTTCCATGGTGACATAGGGCAGCACCTTCCCCCCACCTCTTCCATTGAGGTGAGGTCACACATTTCCAACAGGTTAGATGCTCCTGATGCCGTCTGAACACCTTCTGGAGATCCCCCAACCTCCTAAATAACTTGCTTGTGTACGTTAAGGGTCACTGTGTGTTGTGAAGTGATGCTGATTCTGAGAAATGCATAATGCTGTGTATTCTCCTTCACAGTATCATCCAGAAGAGTTTTACTGGCCCGAAGTTCCCCTGTGCTCTCCTCTCCCTCCCTCCCTCCCTCTCTCCCTCCTTCCCTCCCTTCCTCCCTCCCTCCCTCCCTCCCTTCTCCTGCTCTCCTGTCCCCTCCTGTTTCCTGTCCTCTCTTCCCCAAACCCCTGGCAACCACTGATCTTTTTACTGTCTGTGTGGCGTTGTCTTTTCCAGAATGTCCCATAGTTGGAACCATACAGAATGTAACCTTTTCACATTGGGTGTCTTTGCTAGGTAATATGCATTTAGGGTTCCTCCATGTCGTTTTGAGCTCAGTAGCTCATTTCTTTCCAGTACCGAGTAATATTCCATTGTCTTGATGGACCACAGTTCATTTATTTACTCACTGCTAAAGGGCATCTTGGTTGCTTCCAGTTTGGGGTGATTATGACTAAAAAGCTACTGTAAACATTCATGTGTAGTTTGTGTGTGTGTGTGTGTGTGTGTGTGTGTGTGTGTGTACATAAGCTTTCAAATAAATAAGGGTAAATACCTAGAAGCATGATTTCTGGCTCCTAAGAGTATGTTTAGTTTTGTAAGAAACTGACAGTCTTCCAAAGTGGCTGCACCATCCTGCATCCCTACCTGTAATGGATGAGAGTTCCTGTTGCTCTACTAGGATCCTCACCAGCATTTGGCGATGTTAGTGTCTCAGATTTTGGCCATTCTAATAGGTGTGCATGGTATCTCAATGTTGTTTTAATTTGAAATTTCTTGCTGAGAAGTGATGTTGAGTACTTTTTCATATCTGATTTGCCATTTTGGGGGAGGAGCCTATTCAGATCGTTTCCCCATTTTTCAGTTGGGTTGTTTGTTTCCTTAGTGTGGAATTTTCAGTGTTCGTGTACATTTTGGATACAAGTCCTTTGTCAGATGTGTAGTTTGCAAGTATTTTCTCCTATCTGTGGCCTGTGCATTCATTCCCTCTTTTGAGAATGGAAGTTTTTAGTGTTACCAATGCGAAGTTTATCAATTTTTGTCTTTCCTGGATCGTGCTTTCTGTGTCCAATCTATCTTAACAACTCAGGTCCCGTAGATTCTCTTTTCTTCTAGACGTTTTACATTGTTGTGTTTATTCGGATCCCATTTAAGCTTGTTTTTGTGGAGGGTGGAAAGCCCGAGTCCGGATGCACTTTTCACATGTGGGATTACGGTTTTTTCAGCAGTTTCTGTGGGAAGACAATCTTTCCTCCACAGGGTCACCTTTGCGGCAGGGCTGTCAGGACAGCTTCTCCATCACCCGGTCCTGCAGTGGGCTCATGCCGGGCAGCTGGTAGTCCCAGGCAGAGGCGGCTTCCGTGTGCCCCAGGGGGGGTGAAATGACCTTTGTCTACCTTTGTCAACCTTTGTCATCGCGGGCTGGGCCAGAGGCTGCCCTGTGTCCCCGTGGTGCTGCTGACGGTGTCCCCTGAGATGGTTAGGACAACCGGCCCGCTGGGTGTCCCACCCCACTTTCCACGAGCTCACAGAGGTGCCATCTTACCCTCGGGAGTAAGCCGCAGAATCAGAATTCTATCTTTGTTGTCTGAGACCCTCTGTCTGGGCTTATCCCACCTGGGAGGACCACACCCTGGGTCTTGCTAAGACAGGACCCTAGAGGCCAGCCCTGTCCCACTTTAACTGGCGAGGAAGCTGCAGGTGAGGGAGGGGGTGCCCGAGGGACCCCATGGGGTGCAGGGTAGGGAGGCTGCCCACTGAGCCCAGGCTGGGAAACTGAGGCTCTGAGACGGTGGGCACCTCGGCCAGGCTGGAGCCTGTGGTCCCCGGAGGCTGGAATGGGTTGGGCACGGGACAGGAAGTGACTGCCGCCTGGCTCGGTCTGGCCTGAAGGTCCTGGCAGGGTCAGAGGGGTCAAGGTCGGCCTGGGAGGTGACACCCAGCTGGGACGACAGGGAGGGGACACTTGTCAGCACAGGTTACCATGTTCTACTTCACGTCCACCCAGGCGAGGCCCATCGGGATGCCAGGCAGGCTGGTCGCTACCCCACTGGACCCCGGGCTGCTGGGGTGTCAGCAGGGAACCCCCAGCCCAGCCGGCCCCCCTCAGCCTCCAGCCCTTCCCCCCACTGCGTGGGTCCTTGCCCTGACCCTGCCCACCTGGCCCCCGCCCAGGGGACGGCTCCTTGCCCACGGCCACCAAGGCCATCAGCCTCCTCCAGGTGCCCCGGCCAGGAAGCCGGTCAGCCAGGGAGGGCGGGACGGTGCCTGGTCCCCTCTGCAGCCCCAGGAAACCGCCCCAGGCCTTCTGCCGATACAGGTGAGAGGTCTGTCCCCAGATGTCCCGTCCAAGCCGGACGAGCTGCAGGTGCCAGCCCTGTGTCCTCCCTGGTAGGCGGGCGAAGGGTGTGGGGACAGATACCCCCAGGCTGCCCCCTCTGGAGGGCTGGGCCCACTGGAGGCCAAGCCACTGTCCCCACGCCCTGCCTGGGCCACCTCTGTCCCCCTGGTGCTGGAGGCCAGGGAAGGCAGAGGGTTCCCCGTGCCCAGCTGACAGCCACACGTGTCCCTGTCCGTCGGGGACGCTACCGAGGGGCACCCTCTCCTGAGATAAGGTGCAGGGAAGCGGCATCCGAGGGTCTGCACAGGACACCCAGCACCTCAGGAAGGGGGGCTCGTCCCTGCCAGCCTGGCCTGCAGGTGCCCCTCCTGGAAGAGGAAACAGTTGGGACTGGTGGCCACGGGGGGTTTACGGGGTCCCGGGCTGGCTCCCCCGACAGTGACCTCCACCTCAGCTGTCCCTGCCGAGGACTGGAAGAGGAGCCCAGGCTCTGCCCTGACGCCCTCAGCCTCAGGGCACTCAGCCCCAACCCCGGGACACTGAGGCCTTTGAGTCCACTCGTGAAGGGAAAGCAGGTTTTCTCCACCATCACTGTCATCCTTCGGGGGTCAATTCCTGCACATCCAGAAAGGCAGATGGGAGCGAGGGCTTGGCAGGTCTCTGGTGAGTCGGCAGGGAGCACCTCGCCTCTCGGCCCCTCTTGCAGCTCAGGAAGGACGTGGAGCCCGGTCCTGACGGTTGAGGCCCAGGAACACAGCTCGGCTCCCTGCCCCACCCCCTCCTGCCAGCCCCCAGCCCCTTGGCCCTGGCTCATCCTGCATCCCCAGGGCCCAGTAATGGTCTAAAAGTCAGATGAACTCACTTCAGATTGAAATGAGTGTCTTTGAAAAAGCAGGGTCATAGTTTGGTTCCAAGTCGGGTTCTCTTCGGTGGTTCTGGCCCCGGGGAATCTGGCTGGTCTTGGAGTCATGTCTGGTCTCCACGTCTCGGGGGAGCCCAGGGGTGGGGAACACCCTTCAGAGCACAGGACCGCTCCCCCAAACATCCACCTTGCCCCGGGCAGAAGCCCTGGGTTCAAGCCACCCAACGGGAGGGGGCAGACAGCCCTTCAGGGACATCGTGGCCCAAACGGCCCCTCCTCCCATCACCTGCCAGGGACATTTTTGGTCACCAGGGGTGTCACTGCTAACAGTGATGCTGGGTCACGAGACTGAGAACTGGGCCAGGAGTGTCCCAGACGTGCAGAGCAGGGGTGGCCCCTACTCACAAGGGATGGTCTGGACTGGCCCCGCGTGGACACCACGCCCCATCCAGGAGATCGCCCACCACGACCCGGTGACTCGTCTGGGCTCCAGGTGCCTGGGGGTCCGGCGTGGGGATGGGGGCAGGAGCCTGCGAGGCCGACCCAGGGTCTTCTCTGTGCTGCTGACACAGCAGATGCCAGATTCTCTAATAGGGGCTCAGCTGGCAGAACGGCACTGGGCTCGTTCTAGCTGAGGGAGGCTGCTGTCCAGTGCCTGTCTCCAGGCCGTGGCTCTGACCAGCACAGGGTGCCATGCGGGCTGGAGTGGGCGAGGTCTGGGGCGCACGGGGCCTGGAGGCAAGGATCTGCCTGGTTTTCTGGCATCTCTGGCGCAGGCCAGCGGGGCGCAGGCTGCTCCACCCGCGGAGCGGAGCGATGCTGGCGTGTCTTTTATTGACTTCTGCGAAGTCGTAAACTGCAGCATAATTACCCCGTGTTCACAGAGTTGTGCTAACAGCGTTCCAGTCCAGCTCGGGCCAGGCCCCGGGGCCGCGGAGACCCTCCAGCCACGCTCACCTCATTCACAGACACATCTGCCGGGTAATTGACAGGGAGCCATCTGGACAGGCCAGGCGCTTCGTGAGGGTCGTTTCGGGGCAGCACTTGCTGCCTCAGGGAGAACAATAGAAGCGTTCTGTCCCCTTTACTGTCGCTCCGTGAACGCCCGGGCATCAGTGAAGGAGCCGGGCCCTGGGCCCGTGCGAAACCCTGCCCTGAACCTCTCCCGGGGTCCAGCGCCCAGGAAGGAGCAGAAAGTGCCGTCTGCTGGGGTGGCGGCTCTCGGCTCCTTGCTGTTCAACCTGAAGCCAGGCAGCCAGGCCCGAGGGTCAGCTTCCCCCTCGCTGAGAGGATGAGGCGCCACAGGGCGGCAGTCTGTGGGAGGGGTCGGGGAGGACGGGAGCCCTGCGGCATCCGGGGCCTGCGCTCGCCTTCAGGGACATCCGGGGAGGGTCCGCACCCCGCTTTGCTCCCCGACAGGGCTCCCGGAGGCTCAGCCCCTCCTGAAGGTCAGGTGAGCCCAGCTGCTGTGGATGAGACCTGCCAGGGTGCCCTTGGCGACCTCTGGGGTCTTGGCTCCTCTGCCGCCAGGGCGGGGGTGAAGCCGCAGCCTCAGGCGCCTGGCAGGTGGGCACCCAGCACAGATGTGTGGCTCCCGGTGGGGGCAGCAGCATCCCGACACCAGTCCCCCTTCTGGGCGGGGCTGGCCATCCCCCCACCCGCTGCGTTTCCAGGAAGGAGCTGGCCTGGAAAGGCCGCCTAGACAGGCAGGGAGCCCTCCAGGACCCAGACGTGGGGTCCCTGTTCCTCTGATGCCCCCAACAAAACCCAGAGTGGGGGGCCGTGTGGGCTGCGTTGACTGGCCAGCTGTCCCCGGGCTCCCTTGCCTGGCACTATCCTTGCGGCCACGCCGGGACCCTGAGCCGTGCGGTCAGACAAAGCTCCGCAGGTCAGAGCCCCTTACGGCCTCGTTACCCAGCCCTGCCCGGCTCCTCGGAGCTGCGTTCACCGCACGGTGAATGGACTGGACTCTGTGCAGGGACCAGGTGACAGTCGCTCTCACGGGACCCGAGCCTCTTTCCCGCTCCCACAGTGAGAGGCCCCAGGGAAATCTCACAGCTTCAGGCTTTCCTGGCGTGTGGTGGAGATGTCACAGAGCACGTGGTGACGTGTAGAGGGACAGTGGCCGGCGCTCCGAGCCTGGGTACAGCCTCTCCGCTCCCAGCACTGTGTGCCAGCCTGGGGGCGGTTGCACCTAGGGGTGTGTGGTAGATCCCTCTCTGGAGCCCTCACCCTGTGCTGGGTGCTGGCAGAGCCTGGCGAGTTCTCTGGTCAGGAGGGGCCTGGGCACCCACTACTGGGGGATCTGCCCTGGCTTGGTGGCCAGTACGGGGTTGGCTGCAGTGGTGAATCTGCTCCCCCTGTGACCACAGCAGAGAGGACAGGGCCTCTGGGATGCTGGCCGCGCAGCTCCAGGCAGAGGTGGGCCTGGGTGGAGTCACCGACTGGGATTCTGGAGGCCTGGGTTGGTTCTGCAGAGCAGGGGGGCCTTGACTGACAAGGCTGGTGACCCCGCCTGGGCCCTGCAGGCTCGCAGGGGAGCACGGAGTGGAGGGGTTGGGGTCTGCCTGGCTCAGCGTGCAGACCAGGGGACAGAGGACGAGGACCCGCCTGAGGCGCCCGGGGTCCCTGATGGCAAGACCAGGCTGCTGTGGTCCAGGCTTGGATGGTCCCCTCCAGATGGAGAGGTCACAGGGCCTCCCGGGCGGAGCTGTCCAGCCCTGACCCTGCAGGCCTCGCCCCTCTGTGGAGTCTGGGGAGGCACCGGGACCGTGCTGACTTGGGGGGTGATGTGCGTGGCCACCAGCATCCTCACTGGCCCTGTCACTCCCAGCTAGAGGAAGAGGACTGAAAGGTGCGGTGGCCCGGTGCACCCCAACAGGTGTCCTTTCAGCGGGGGCCTGAGGGCATGAGTGGGGAGGGGCCCTTGTGGACCCGAGCGGGGGAGGGGGCACAGCCCAGGGTAGCCGGGCTCTGACAGCAGGTACCAGGGAGGACAGGTCAGGGGCCCAGGGATGGCGGGTGATGCCAGGCAGGTGGAGGGGCAGTGCTGGGCCTGTGTGTCCTGAGGGATCTGTCCCCGTCCAGCCTTCTCCAGGGCGAAGCACAGCCCCACAAGGTCACACACAACCCCAGTCCCCTCTGCCCTCTGCAAGCCTGGCCTGGGCCGCCTCTAATGACCCTCCCCTCCCCAGACTGAGGGCCCAGAACCGGCCACAAACAGCTGCTCCTCGCGGGAGGTGTCTGTCTCCCCAGGTGCTGGTGGCAGAGGGTGTTTCAGGGGCTCTTGATCCGTCCCTGCGTTTCCATTTTGAAGCTCAGTTGGCAGCCGGCTCTGAAACCTCACATCTCAAGGATGAGCGTCCCGCCTCTGGGCACTGTCCTCCGTGGGTTGATGGCAGTGGCAGTGACAGCAGGAGGGGGTCCCCGACTGCCACGTGGTGGCTTCTGCTAGCTCAGGTCACCTGGCATCTCTGCGGCCCACCCTGCAGCCTTCTCTGTGCAGCCTGGGTGAGCCTGGGGAGGAGGGGAGAGGGGCGCTCGGCCAAGGGGGCCGGACACTGATTTGATGTTAAGGCTGCAGTGGAGCCGCTGCAGGGAACTTAACTAGAGAGGCTTTGATCTCGGTTCCAAGAGACCCTGGAAAGCCTGCTCCATTGCCATAATCACAGCCATTATTCTTTTCCTTTTTATCACAGTTCCTTCCACCTGCTCTTATCCAGATGAAAAAGCCAGGCTCTCAGAGAGCCCAGGCGAGCCTCTCAGAAGGGCCTGCCGGGCGGGCGTCTCTAAGCAGAGGCCTCTCGCTGAGCTGGTGGCCACAAGCGGACTCTCTCCTCTCTCCCCCGCGCTTTCCTGGGCCCCTTCCCACGTCTGCAGACTTACAGGAGGCTGCGGGACGAGCCAGGCAGTGGGCAGGGGCTCTGGGCATCCGTGGCAGCCAGCAGTAGGCTCCAGAGGGGGTACCCGGCCATGGCAGGGGGTTGCCCCCTCCCCCTCTCCTCCCAGCTCATCCTACTTCTGGGCTTGGGAGGAGGATGTGGCCCGGGTGGGAGGACGGGACAGCCCAGGGTAGAAGAGGGCGTGGCCGTGGACAGGAATGGCGGTGACAGGGCAGGAGCAGGCTGGGACCGGCCAGCTGGGTTCTGGGAGGTTTGCATGAGAAGATCTGTGACTTTGCTGGGCAGGCCATAATTCTGTTTCACAGTCGTGACGTTGGGGACAGCCATAGGCTAACTTACGGAGCAGGATGAGTTCAAAGGCTTGATTTTAAGTTGGGAGAATGCGGGTGCCGTGCTCTGAGCCGTGAGGATCATCTGTCTGCGAAGGTGGCCTGTCCCTCAATTATCCCAAGTTCAGCTCCCCTCCCTGATCCCTCCAGACAGGTTGCCCGTGAAGCATCACCAGGCAGGGTCGCTGCTGGGGGGACCTCGACTCTAGGGACCCAGTCCTACCGCCCAAAAGGTCAGGGACAGCGCCACAGCTTAACAGGTCGGGCCACTGCCTCGTCGAGGCCCGAGCCGCAGAGTGGCCTGGGCTGGTCCCCTGTGCCGGGCCACGGGAGGGGCCCTTCTGTGAGGCGCCGGTTTCCCTTGATTTCTTTGTCTCCCTCACACCCCCAGCCCATGCAGAGATCATCCTTGGCTGGTCCCCACACCCTTCCACAGGGACCTGGACTTGGGGACAGGCCACACGTGTTTAAGTGGAAGTTGAACAGTGATCCAGAATGCCATGCTCGGCTTTCACCACAAACTTGATTTCAGTGTAACTCAAATGTCGAGACTGTGATGCTCCATCCGATTGTAAGGTGTTCTTTTCTGGTCTTTTCAACCCTCACGCTAATGTCTATCTAATTAGGGGTGAAACTGAACATGGGTCTCTTAGTTTGAGAGTCCAGGGTCCCGGCAGTTAGCTTCCGTTTGAAAGTGGCTCTCGCTTTGTCCAGGAGAGGCGGGCTGTGGATTAGGAAGCCGGAGTTTCTGCTCTCCGCACTGCCTCCTGCTGACGTCGGGACCCTGCCCCCCCCATCACCCCCAGGCTGGAGACGGAGGGCCGTGGCCTGTGGTTTTGGGATAGGACTAGTGCGGGTGGGGGCTGGAGCCGGGTTCCAAGGGCAGCAGGAGAGAGGCGTGCTGGGCTGGGGCAGTGGGCAGTGGCGCCCATCCCCTGATGTGAGTCGAGCTGGTCGCTGTCCACTCAGAGTCCCAGCTGGGAGGTGGGGGGCTCGTGGCTGAGGGGCAGGTGAAGAAAGCCCTTTGCAAACGGGAGCTGCAGGTGCAGGTGCAGCTGCAGCCTTCTTGCAGGGTCCCTGGGGTGTCTGCGCTCAACCTGCCCTGAAGTCCTTCTAAGGAAGTGGGGGCGGGGCTCCACGGGGGGTGTCCTGAGCACGTTTGGGCGAGCGCTCCTGACCGCAGAGACACAGAGCCGGGCGTGGGGGATCTCCCAGCCTCCCCACTCCCTCCGGGGCCTTCAGCCTGGGAGCTGCTCCTGCCACCCCTCCCCCCGTCCACCTCCCCTTTACCTTGTCTCTTGGCCTCGGGCCAAACTGGCTGGTGAGTTTAACCCACAGTAAAGGCAGTAAGGATAGTCATCTCCTTGGATGACTCAGAGTCTGCGTGTGCCTCACCAGAGCTCTGTTTTCATCCAGTGCTGTTTAAATCCATGGTAGAGAGCCTGAGGTGAGGGGCCCCTCCCACCACCGTCTCCAACCAGCGGCAGTGACAGTGGCATCCACAGTACTGCCCACTCCCCGCTGTCACCAGGGCCCCCTCCCACCGTTACCCCTAGTGATTCCTTAACTCTTCCCTCCTCCCGATGGCGCTAATAGTATTTTCTCATTGTGTAACACTTTGGCAATGAGCCAAGTGCAGATTCGGGGACGTGCGTCCTGAGGATGCCCGTTCGGGGTGACCATGGACGAAGTGGTGGCCCGAGAACATGGTGAGGCTGCTGACCTGTGAGCACCACGAGAATGCAGCACAAGGGGGCCCTCCCTGCGTGCAGAAAGGAAACCCCGCACCGCGGAGGGACGCGTCCCGGAGCGTGAGAGGCCATCCACACCACGATTTCCAGTGGCCAAGGCCACATCCCCGTGTGCCAGGCGGGGCTCTCCGTGTTCCCTGGTTTGTCGCGGCGACACGCGGTGACGCGCCGACTGCTGGCGTCTTCCTCTCCCGCCTAGGCAGACCCCTACAGGTCCACTCCGAGGGCGAAGGCAGGTGGCCTTTTAGGGTCTCGGCGCTGAGTGCCCCTCGCCCCACACAGGTCCCACCGAGGGCTGTGTGCTCCTCGGTCGCTGGCGGGACTGGTGGGACTGGAGAGTCTTCCCCGTCCTCACTGGTGTCTGATTTCTCCTGCGAGGAGCCGCCTGCCCCCGGCCTCTCCGGGGGGAGGAGTTTCCGTGCCCGTCTTACGGGAGGAGGCGTCTACCGAGGCGGGGGGCCAGCCCAGGACGAACCCAGCAGCCCTCTGCAGCCCCGGGGGCGTGGGAACGGAAGCTCCCAGCTCAGGAGCGCGACAGCTCCATGTCCTGTGCGTGTCTGTGAGGTTCAGGACGTCACCCCAAATCAAAGCAGCAAGCAGGCCCTGTCGGTAGGACCTGGTCCCTCGAGGGAGAGGGGTGGGGAGCAGTCTTACACCCAGTGTCCCAGGAAGTCGTGTTGAGGCCAGTGGGGAGAGGTTTGCTGGATGGGTTTAGGTGCCGGCCACTTGGCTCCAGACTTGGGACACCCCGCCACCCCTGCTCCATCCCCCCAGCTGGCAGCCCTCCATGTACTCAGGACACACGTGGAAATGCCGTCTGAGACCTTCTCGAGGCCAGTGGGCCACCCCCCTGCCCAGAAAACATGGGCCCCTGCCTACCCCGGGGGCGATTTGAGTGTGTCTACCACGTGGACCCACTGGATCTCTTGGATGTGTGGCCATCACTGGTGTGGCCTCGCCTGCAGGAACAGCAGGGCCAGTCCAGGCTGGACCACGGGGCCACGGGAGGAGGAAGAAGCTCAAGGTCATTTAGGCTGGTGGGTTACAATATCCTGGTTAAAAGCAATTGTACACAGCAGCCGGGAACACACAACTGCCATCCTGTGCTGTGTCCCCCCGACCAAGTCCTGCAGCCCCTGGGCTCCTGTCCTGAAAGCTGACCGGTGGTGGCTCACAGCCAGGGGTGCAGGAATCAGCAGCGAAGGGCGTGCGGGACTTTCTGGGAGACGGGAGACTCCGCGGGTCAGGGGGAGTGGGTTTGCCTGGGTGGGCGCCTGGAGGACTCACGGCCCGCGCGCTCACAGCGGGCGCGTCTTACAGCATGTGTACTGCGCCTGGGACTTGACTTTACAAAGTGCCGTCCTTGGGTTTCGCAAGGATTGGCAGGTCCTGACGCAGGATTTCATAACCGCGCACCTCACCGCCCTCTGTGTCCCGCAGGACGAAGCCTGCTCGTCTCATTCAGAGGCGTCCTGGGGGTCCTCGGCTGGGAGCAGCTTGTTCTGGACCCAGAGGTGATGAGGATGAGGGTTTGATTTAGGTCACTGCTATTGTCATGAGTTCTCCTTGAGCTTTAACTGAAACCTGCTTCCCTGAAACCACTAACCATCGCCCGTCTCCCAAAGGGCCCTGTGAGGCCCAGGACACTCACGGCAAGGCCCTGACCCACGCTGGCCATGGGGCACGTGCAGATGCTAAATGCACCCCCAGAATTGCCAGACGCTCCATTCTGTGGGAGACAGATGCCTGCAGCCCTTCCGACCAGAGTGCAGGTCCCCTGGTTACACATGCGGTGTGGTGCCCCAGGCCCAGCCAGAGACGAGCCAGGGCCCCCGGCTCCTCCCACCACAAGCTCCACAGGCCTTGTGGCTCCCACCTCCTGGTCCCCGTGTGGGTTTCCATGTCCCCACCTACATGGCCTGGACCCTCCCCGAGGGCAGAGCCACCTTCTCATATGGGTCTTTCCCTCCTGTTGGGGACCTGCCCGGGCCCACGTCTTCCTAGTCACGCGTGTGCCTGGTGGTGACCCAGCCTGTGGTCAGCTCCAGGCCCCGTGCCGGTCTCAGGCCCTGCTGGCCTCCTCGGCTGCCCAGGTTTTGTTCTCATCCAGGCACAGGGCTGACACTCGTGATTGCTAAATGCCATCCTCTCTGAGTGTCTGTCACAGTCTTCTGAACCTTTATTATGTCAGACATCCTCCCAGATTGAAGTCAGCAGACTGGATTAAATGGCCGTGGTGCCTTCCCGGTAACGGGGCGGGGGCTGCCTGAGGGCCAGGCCCAGCTGAGTCGCCCCAGGGCCTCTTCCCACCCAGGAGGCCACGGGGCACCGGTGCCCAGAGCCGTCCTTTGGTATCCCATCCATCTGGAGCCGGGGCCCTGGACCGCGCCCTCCTGAAACCTACACCCAGGTTACAGACCGTTCTCTTCACTGAGAAATGACGCCTGAGCAGGAGTTTGGACCCCCTCAGCCCTTCCAGTGACTGGGCTTGGGGTCTGGCTGGTGGCCGCCCTGGTTTGGGGACCGTGCTGAGGATGCTGAGGTGCTGCTATCCGGCCATCCTGCCTGGTCCAGCTCAGGGAATAAATGAAACTTGGCAAAGCTTGACTCAGCCAAAACGTAGCAGCAGGGACTATATGCCCTTGAGTACTCAGGCTGCAGTGGCCCTCCGCTCACAGCCTGCTGGGTCCCGGGGACCGGGAGGCCCCCAAGGGCTGGGTGCGTGTTCCACAGAAACTTTCCACAGGGTCCCTTCCCCGAGCCCCAGGCCCCCAGTCAGGATCTCTTGGGCATGGGAGCAACCTCTGAGCTGCTTGTGGAAAATCTGTAGAAACAGGGACGGTGGTGGTACCTACCTTGATGGGGGAGCGTCGAGGACGTGGTGTGGCCCCCCCACCAAGTCTGGTCTGGCCCCTTAGGGACCAGTGCTGTCGCTGGGGGCAGCTCTGCACTCCTAGCCTCTGGGGCTGCGTGGATGGTAGGAGCCCCCGGCCCCTGGTCCTGGGGCACATTCAGCGTCCTGGATCACTAAGGCACCGAGGCAGTGAGCCCCTGGGGGTCCTCTCCCAAGCCGGGCCCCCCTCCTCGGGCTCAGCCACCACCAGCCGAGCAGGAATGGCACGCGCCCTCCCCCATCCCAGCAGCAGGGACGGGGCCCTGCAGATCCCAGCCCTGCGGGTCACGGTACGTCTGAACGCCCAGCTGGGCAAGGCTGCCTCCTAATGGGTGGCCAGGATGGGGGTGAGAGGTGACGGACCTGACCTCTCCTGGGGGGGGTGTTTGCTGCTCTCCCGCGGGACCCCCAGCTGCAGGCAGAGGTGACAGCGTCCAGGGGGAGTGTGGCCAGCTGTTAACATGGAATGACGTTCCCTCGAGCGTCAGGGGACAGAATCGGGCCACAGGACTGGGGGTTTGTGCGACCACCCACATGCACCCTGACCTCCGCCGTCTAGTGAGAAGCTGCAGGTCTGTCTCGGGGGGAAAGTGAGCATCTCTTTCTTTTTTTACACGTCTCTCTACGGCATCTGGCTTTTGTTAAATGCTTATGGCGCCGCCTTTCTCCTAAGAAGACTCCCTGGAGTTCTGTTTCTTTCCGTCTTCACGGCAGCTGCCCATCACCCCTCAGGCACACGCGTGTGCACGCATGGGCACTCTCCTCCCTGGGCCCCGGCAGGGCCTGTGGGTCCAGGCGCCAGGCTGGGCTGGGGGAGCAGCTGTGGGGAGGCCCGGCCCGTGTCCCCCCTGCAGAGGAGGACGTGGTCAGGTGTTGGCCGCGTGCACGGTGGCAGCAGCTGTTGGGGAAGGAATTGTGATTTCTTATTTGTTTTCTTTTTGAAGCATTTTTTTTTTCTTTCTGGTTTTAAAAGTAATGCAAGTTCTTTGTAACAAAAATACCTGGGGGAAGACAATAAGAATTATAATCCGCCCCCCACCGAAGAAAACGCCGACCACGTCTTGTGTGTTGGTGTGCGTGCCTGTGTGTGTGACACGGAGCGAGAGCAGAGGTGAGACAAGGGTAGGAGGGAAGGGGGACCCCAGACTCTAGAATCTTCCTGGCTACCCCCTCCCAGAGGAGGAGGGCCCACCGGGAGGCGTGTGGGGACTGGCCTGGCCCATTGCAGGCCTCCCCACTCCTCTCAGAGGCCCGTGTCCCGCGTGTGCTCCCGGCTGTAACTGAGGTGCTGTCCCAGACCCTGGGGTCCCTGGTTCCTTGAGCTTCAGGAGCAGGGGATGAAGGGTGGGCACAGCGGGACCTGGGGAGGGTCATTCCTGGGGGCAGTCGGCTCCCAGGGGGTCCTGGCCGGCCTTCAGCCAGGTGCATGGGTCAGGCCCTGTGGCTGAGATACCCATCGTCACGAAGCCGCTGGCCTGGTCACAGGACACCAGGGCTGAAGTGCGAGGCGGTGACATTTTCACAATAAACCAGAAATCTGAGTGTAACAGAGAGGTTTCCAAGTGCAGGGTAGGCGCCTGCCTAGACCTGGCTTGAGAAGACCCCCAGAGTGCCACAGGGGGTGTCCAGGACCTCAGCCCCACTTAAGGTGGCCAGTGTGGTCCTCTGGGGGCCCAGGGCCAGCTGGCTGCCTGTCCTCCCCCCTGCCCTGTGCCCCACACTGGGATGCAGGTTGAATGAGGTGCTGTGGGTTCCTGGGCAGCTGGGTGGGGGGCCTGGAAGCTCCAGGTCAGGTGTGGGCAGACAGGGAGGGACCAGTGCCTTGGAGGAGGGCGCCGCTGAGTCCATGGCAAGTCCGGTGAGTTCCGAGCACGTGGTCAAGTTCTAAGTACTGTGAGCGACAAGGTACCACCCGTATGTTAACTGTGCAGCCCGAGTTCACTGTCGGCCCCCAGAGCAGAACCGACAGCGTGGGCAGGAGGGCCGGGCAGTCTTCTCCTCGACACCAGGCGACCTCACGGTGCGGGTGGACCACCCCTCTCATACCTGAACTCTGTGTTCAGCTGTGTGACCTACGGGGAGAGCCACCTGGTGTCTCGGGACGCCGCCTCTTCCGAGCTCCCCGAGCACCTCTTGAGCCTGTATTCTGAGCCCCTGTGCTGATGCGCTGCCACCCTATCCCTGTCCCCTTGCCCTTCACCTGGGCTGCTTGCCTCCAGGAGCCCTGGACCTGCCCATGGGAGCCGTTCACGTACTGCCGTTTGCCAGCATTGTCAGAGGCGCGGGGCGCCTGAACTGAGGACAGCGCGGTGGAGCCCGGGGACGAGGCAGCCGGGGATGGGAGCGTTTATCCGTGAGGTCCTCCAGGGGTCGGGGACAACATCCGAGACCCAGCCCAGCCCGGGAAGGATGGTCACGGCACAGGGCGAGGACCACGTGATGGCCCTTGGATGAAATCCCGGGAGGAGACCCGAGTCTGCAGACAGCCAGCCCCCAACACGGAATTGAGGGCTGGAGACCCCAGAAGGGGTGGCCAGGGCAGCCGAGGAAACGCGGTGTGGAGGGATGGAGAGGGGCCGGGCTGGGCACCCAGGCTGTCAGCTGGTAATAAATTCATAAACCGGGACCCACGGTGTCCTGAAGGCACACGGAGCCATGCGTGGCCTGTGCCCATGCACCCCAGTGCTGGCTCGTTCCCTGGTAGGCTTTTCCACACTCTCAGACAGAGGTTGGTTTTCTTCCTTTCATAGATTGATGGTGTCCCCAAAAGATACATTCAGGTCCTAACCCTGTTACCTGTGACAATGGCCTTATTTGGAAATAGCGTCTTTGCAGCTGCAGTCAAGTTAAGATGAAGTCATTAAGTGAACCCTAATCAACATGCCCAGTGACCTTGTGAGAAGAGGAGAGACACCAGGAGGTCTGTGACGATGGGACTGATGTGGCTGCAAGGCGAGAAACGGCCACCAGGACCCACGAGAGGCAGGAAGGTCCCCCCCTCCACCACGGCCACCCTGAGAGAACCGGCCCTGCCGAGGCTTCGATTTCAGACTTGCAGCCACCAGGCTACGGGTGAAAATTCTGGGGGTTAGGCCCCCAGTCTGTGACGCCTCTTTACAGCAGCCCCTGGGCACTGGCTACTGTCCAGGACACCTGCTGTCAGCCGCATCTCCACATGGGTGCACATGCAGAGGAACTGGGGGGCCCTTGTCGGCCTTGTCCTTCCCTACCCCAGTGCCACTGGTCCATGGGGCGTGGTCCAGAATCGTGGCATCTGGGGGGATGGCGGCGTTAGGCTGACGGCTACCGTGTGAGAGGTGCACTGGACGTAGAAGCCCTCTCAGTCCCCCGGCGGGGACCTTGCCCGGCCACCCCCTTACAAACGAGGGTCCAGGCTCCGGAGGCGCAATGTGCCTGGGTCAGGGGTTTCCCATGGCTGGTCGGTCAGTTGCTTTGTTAGTTACTGACCAGGGCTCAGGTTCTGAGGAGACAGGCCTCTGCTGGCCACTGACGTCAGCCAAAGGTGTCTGGGGTCAGGGTGGGTGGCAGCGAGGACTGGGAGCGCCACAGCAGCCCCACGGCAACACGCAGAGCTTAAAATAACAGCCGAGACAGAACCCACGCAGCTGCCTGACCGCACGCCGCAGAGTTGGACCAGCCCACAAGTCTCAGCATCTTTGCCGTGAGCTCCTGGACCCCTTCAGATGCACGGTTGCCCGTAATCACGTCTGTCTTTGAGGCTCTAACCACTGTTGTCACCAGAAACGCACACCTCATTATCCACGACACTCTTCCCTCTGCTGCATTTGTTTATCTACTTATTTATTTACGCGTCTGTTTGTTTATTTTTGCCTGGTTCTTAGCGCAGGATATAATTTTGCGTGTAATTAGTTAGTGCACGTTCAAATCACAGACAAAGCCTTCAGGGAGGTGGCGCTGGGGTGTTGGCCATGGAACAGGCTCCGCTCAGCAAGGGGAGGGGGGCTCCCAGCAGGTCTAGGAAGAGGGCCCCGGGGCCCACATCCTTCCTCCCACACCTGTGTGACCCACACAGGTGAGCCGTCCATGACGGGCTCTGGGCGGCTGGCCTGGGGTCCCTGTGCACAGCTCCCTTCAGGCCCTGGACCGGGCATGTCTGGTACCCACTGAAGACACCCCGTTGCCTCTTGGGTCGGTCACACCCAGACGTGGCTTCCCTCGGGTCAAGGTGGCCTGGGCAGCTCTGGGCTGATGAAGCCGGTGGCTGCTCCATGCACTTTATCCTGCCAGCCTGGCCCCAGGCCAGGCTGGGCACCCAGAGGTGACATCAGTGACAAAAAGGCAGGGCAGTCCTATGCAGTGAGCCACCTGGAGGACCCGGGGGCTGCCTGGAGGAGGGGTCCAGGGGTGGCAGCAGTGTATGAAGAAGGACACCCAGGGCTGAAGCAACGGCTGCCTGGGAGCCCCAGGGAGCTGCCAGCTTTTCTTCTGTGGGGTGGACACTGCCACCCTCCTCCCCTGCATGTGGGGACCGTCTCCTGGGTGTCACCTCCTCGTTGTTCCCTTGTTTGGAGCTGCAGCATGCACCCCCATCCTCTCTCCCTGCCGACCCCCTGCATAGCGGTGGGCTGGGATCTGTACGGGGCCGTATCCTCGAGCTGGGAGGGACCTTCAGGGGCAGAGTACCGTCCGCTTTCTCACACTGTGGTCCCAGGGCCCAACGCAGAGGGCGGCATACAGTGGTGCTTATTGTTTACTGAGGGAAGGAAAGTGAGGCAGTGAGTGGATGCCCCAGTGGAGGCTGTGGCCGTGTGGCCACACCGAGGGGCCACCCGGTGTCACCAAGAGGTCTAGGCTCACAGCTCGGGGATGACCGGGGGGGGGCACCAGCCAGGCCCGGGGAGGACCTGCAGCCTCCCTGGGGCCAGTGGCCAGGCTTCCCTCGTCGGCACCCTCCGTCCAGCGCCGGCACTGCCTGTCTGGTCAGTGTTACTCTTCAGAGCATCTTGGTTTACGGACAGGCGTGTCCCTCTGCTGGGATGCTGGCCCCCTCAGTTCCTCAGAGCAGTGGGTGCCCTCCCTGGATTTAGGAGTCACATGGTGGGGGGTGAGGAAGCCAGTGAACCCCATGGAGTCGCCACCTGCAAACGAGACGGGTCTCTTCTCGGCAGGTTGGGCCGGTCCAGACACAGACCAGCCTGGCCTCCCATTGCGGAGCCCTGTGCAGCTCAGGTCCTGACTCGTGACCCTCCCCCTGTGACTCAGCCCTTCATTTCCAGGCATGGCTGAGATGGGGCACGTTTAACATCCTGTCACCCAGGCAAGGCTGCCAAAACCATGCTGTACAAGCGTGGAGGTCGCTGGCCTGACCCGGTGCACTGGCTTTTACAGGGCGGGTCTGACAGCGTCGTCTGGGGGTTCAGATGTCCCTCTGGGTCCCTCTGCAGATGGGTGCCAGGTGGGCACTCGGTGTGGTGCCGGGACGGCTGGTCTCCAGGCGCATCCACTCAGCCCCATCTGCGCCTCTCTTGCAGGTCAGCTGGCCGCCGGCACCTGTGAGATTGTGACGCTGGACCGCGACAGCAGCCAGCCGCGGAGGACAATCGCCCGGCAGACAGCTCGCTGTGCGTGCAGGAAGGGGCAGATCGCGGGCACCACCAGAGCCAGGCCCGCCTGCGTGGACGGTAAGAGCCCCGGCCCGGGCGGCCATCGGGGGCCACAGGAGGCTGCGTGCCCAGGGTCCACGAGATGCCCCCAGCCCCCAGGACATTCCGCCAAGGCGCCCTGCTCGCTGGGCAAGGCCTCGGGCTGCACGGGGCTGCCACCCCTGGAGGTGCCGGTTGTGCCCCTGAGGGCTGCGTGCTGGCCGTGGGCGTGGAGTGCAGGCTGGCGGGGAGCCAGAGGGTATTTCTTGGCCAGTCGGGCTTGCTGCGGGCAGAGGGGGTGGAGGCGGTGCCACCAGCGAGATGGCCCTGATGCCCGTGTGGTCTCTGTCTGAGGTGCCAGCGGGGCTCGTTACCCTGCGGGTCTGGCAGGTGGCAGGTGGCAGGTGCCCCAGGCTTCGTGACGTGCAGCAGGGCCGCCACAGGCTCCCAGGACAGCCGACGCGATGCGCCTGTTGGGTAGGCTGGTGGCACCACTGAGTCTGAGCCGGCTGGGGGACGAGACACGTCTTGTTAACATTCTCTCTGAGTTAATGCTCAGGCACCGTGTGGGAGGTGGTACCTCTGGGGACCGTCCTCAGAAACAGACCCACAAAGCGGGGAGGAGTCCCCGCAGCTTCCGTCAGGGCACCGACGTGGGCGCGTCCCCTGGTGCAGGAGACACCGCGGGTGCTCTTCAGGGGACTTGGGCATCCCAAGGCTGGACGCAGCGGGGCCCAGCAGGGGTCTGGGGCGGGGCCAGCGGTCGAGCTGGGGAGGCGGCGTTGGAGCTGGGCCGGAGCCCTACCCAGCCCCAGGACTAGAGCAGGGGGGACACCCCTTTTCTGGGCGGCCTGGGGACTCCCGTGGGCCTGGCTGGCAGCTGCCTGTGTTGGTCCAGGCTCCTTGGGGTCGATGGCCCCATGCAGGGGTGTGGGGTGGCTGGAGGAGACGCGGTCACCGCGGTCAAGGTGGAGGGTCCAGGGTATCAGCCGGTCCATCCCGTGGGGGCAGCAGGGATGCACAGGGTCACCCAGAGCTGGACTTGGACCCTGGCTCTTCTGGTCGGTCCCTCCCCTCCCCTACAGCCTCTGCACGGGCTCTGGGGGCCCAGCTCCCTGGTTCAACCTGTTGCCTCCGCCCGGGAGGCCCACCGACTCCCCTGCTCTGACCTAGGACGTGGTGGGGAACCACCTTGCCTGCTGCAGGCGGTGCTGGCGAAGGTCACGGGAGAGGTGACAGGCGTGCTGAGCACAGGGCTGGGGCATCGTGAACTCCCGGCCACTCTGGGAGGCTCACCAGCCATGCGGGTAGGGCTGCATCAGAAGCGAGGACACATCATCCCCGAAGGGGAGGCTTTCTGACAAGCCGGGTGGGTCCCAGTGCAGCCCCCAAAGGGAGAAAGGCCCCCAAGGAAGGGCCCCTCGGGGATGGGGCTGATTCAGGGGCCCGGGTCAGTGTCACCAGTGAGCCTGTCCAAGACTGTCTGGGGACCTGACCGGGGCAGTGAGTCTGCTCGGGGCCCGGGACCTGGAGCTCTGGCCCCACATGGCCTCCAGCAGGACAGGGAAGGAGTCGGGGACGGGCCTGGGCTCTTGGCCCGAGGGAGCAGGCCCGGCCCTCACCACTCCAGACCCTGACGTCCTGTGCACCTTTGGGGCTGAGCTGGCTGCGGGAGCCTCACCCATGGAGCCTGGGGTGCCCAGAAGCACCCTGGAGGTGCACAGGGCTCCGGAACCACCCAGCCGCCCCCAGAACCCGCCTTGCTTCCCTCAGGCCCCTTGGCCACGTGCCACCTGCCTTGTGCTGCCAGCCCAGAAGGGCTCTCTGGGAATGTCGGGGGCACCTGGGAGGTGGTGGGAAAGGACTGTGCCTTGTGGGGGGCTGGAGGCTAGTGGAAGGATGCTGAGGCAGCTGGTGCCTTCTGAGGATCTGGAACAAGGAAGCACTCGTGCTGGCGTCAGTTTTGTTTCTCAGAAGCTGTTGTCTGTCCTTGTTAAGAGCATCTAGCCATCGGCATCCCACGGACGGGGTGTGATTGAACAGCCAGATGTCTACGCGCATCGCTAACATCCTTGCCTTTGGGGACCATCCTCAGAAACAATCACAGACAGTCTTTACAGAGAGGAAAGACCTAGCTACTCCGAGGCCGCTCCACTGACCCTAGACTCTGTCTGCCCAGTGGGTCGCCGGTGGACCTCCTTGACCCCCAGTGAGCTGGGCTAAGCCACCGCATCCCTATCTGCAGCTCCTGTAACTAGAAGCAGCTAGAGCGCCTTCGGCTGACATTGATGGATTCTTCCCAGACTGGAGGGAGGGAGGGGGAGGTGCGGGCCCGCTCCCCTCCCCTCTGGTCATTAGCTCTGGGAGCCTTCGGGAGAGTCAGGTCAGAACTGATTACTAATTGAATCTGGGTCTGCTCATCCGAAACCGCGTTCTCTCCCCTCTCCCGTGAGCCTCCCCGTGCCTCAGGAGCTGGGTCCCAGAGACCCAAATTAAAACCCGGCCGTTTTCAAGGGAGGCCACACAAATCAGTTAGCTGGCATCTTTTGCACAGTGGGCATTTCCAGGCTGCCATCTAATTTAATTTTTGAGTTTCTATTTTCTTGCTCTGTGCACATAATGTTTCCTCAAGTGTGAATTGTGCCTGCTAAAGAGAAAACTTGGGCTGCATGGGGTTGGTTGGAATTCCGTATGAACGGGGCTTAAATTGGGATGGTTTGTGCTGACCCTGTCATGTCTGGTAAATACGTGGGCTTGAAATACTAGAGCCCAGCTGCATCTGTTCACATGTTTATTCATTTATTTATTAACTTATCGTTCAT
Organism: Mesoplodon bidens; assembly: GCF_964165515.1. Classification (NCBI taxonomy): domain Eukaryota; kingdom Metazoa; phylum Chordata; class Mammalia; order Artiodactyla; family Ziphiidae; genus Mesoplodon; species Mesoplodon bidens. The sequence continues at coordinate 59,083,208 of NC_138167.1, read as the reverse complement.
TCATTTGCCCACTGACTCATTCATTGGATCAAATAAGGTGTTTGCTCCTGGGTGGAGGAGAGCTGGAAGGGGAGATTGACTCTTAGGGTACCTAGTACCTAGAACATGCAGTGCTGGGGGGCTAGGGTCCAGACTGTGAGGCAGGGGCTGGGGGACCCCAGAGTACAGCCGTCACTTCCTGTCCAGGACCTTAACAAAGTTGCATCTTCAAGGGAGCATTTGAGCAGGGTACCAAAGAATGAATAGGAGCTCACCAAGAAAATATATCTTTGTAAAAGGAGGGGGCTGGTGGTGAGAGGGGAGCTCCTGGCCGTGTTTCTGGGTAAACTGCCACCCCCCCCCACCAGCCTGGACCCTAACCCTAACCTGCCTAGGGTCTTTCCAACTCATGGAACCATCAGAGAAAGAGTTTCTCAAACAAACCCCACTATCCCTGCAAGGCTCCACGTCCTTACACACAAATACAGAACGGCACCTATCCTCGGGGCTGCCGCTGGTCGTGGATACCTCGGTTAAAAGCCTCCTCCGCCGGCACTGCTGCTCTGGAAGGCTCTGAGGGCCCCTCTCCACCGGTGGAAATGCGCGTGGTCCCAAAGCCCCTGTAGCACCGCTGAGAGGACTGAGGCCCAGTCCCCAAGCCACGCCCCGCCCAGTGCACAGCAGGTCACACACAGGCAGCTCCACTCTCCCTGAAGTGGCCTCTTTCTTTATAAAGGTAGACTCTTCCTCCCATCAGCTGAATTCTCATGAAACTCTCTTGGAAGAGAACCAAGTAAAGAAAGCAGCGTGGTGCCCAGGGGCCGGGCACGGGCAGTCGGGCGGGAGAAGAGAGGGTTGTTTCTGGAGCAGCACTGCCCCAGCCATGGTGGGGGGGTGGGGGTGAGGGCAGGAGTCTTAGGCCGGGCCCGGCAGGGTTCCTGGGAGCCATGGGGTGTGGTGGGCAGGCGGAGTTCCGCACAGGCCTGTTGTGAGGGCCGCTGCAGCCCTGAGGAGGAGGTTGTAGTCTAGGCTGGCACAGTCCAGTCTGGAGAGGGTCCTCCCTGTGTATGGCCTGCCAGCCTCTCCAAAGTCCCTGCCAGGACTGCCTGGCTGATGCTGTTGACCACTGGCACCTGCTGGGAGCTGGCCTGTCTTCTAGCCAACATGCCTTTGTATTCCTGAGCAGGGAACAAATGCATCCAGGTCTCATGCCTGAACATTAGGGTCAGATCTTGTAATATACCTTTCCTTTCCAGGGGAGCCTGGGATGCAAACAGGGCCCAGGGTGTTGGGTGGAAAGCCATGGCCCCAGGCCTCCTGGGTTCTCACCAGCTGTGTGCACAGATTGGATAGCAGCTGGGCATCATCACACTCTTCTTAGAGTGAGAGGAGGTATGATGCTCAGAGGCCCTCTCTGAACTGATGTACCAACCTAGGGAACCACCTGTCCCCCATTTACATTCTTCCCAGCCATGTATGAGACATGCGTGTTCCAGACATGGCCTTTGAGGGATTCTGCTGAGGAAGCTGGAGCAGGGATGGCTGTTTGAGAGGGGTCTGTGTGCAGATGGCTGCTATGGTCTGAGATGAGCCTGGGTCCCCGCCAGGGAGGAAGTGAAAACCCAGAAGAGGCACCTCATTAGTAGATGCAAGGAGTTGAGGGTGCAGAGATAAACCCTTGCATCGCATCAGCTGATCTTCATCAAGGGCGCCAAGACCAATGGGGAAGCAGTAGTCTTTTCAACAAGTGGCACTGAGACATCTGGATTTCCACGTGCAAAAGAACGAAGTTGGATCCCTGCCTCACGCCATATATATGCCAGCAACCTCAACACGGATCAGAGACCTAAATGTTAAGGGCTAAAATGATGAAACTTGTAGCAGAAGACAGGGGTAACTCTTTATGACCTTGGATTTGGCAAAGGATTCTTACATATGACACCAAAAACACAAGCAACAAGAGAAAAATAGGTAAATGGGACTTCATCAAAATGAAAAACTTCGGTGCCTCAGAAGACACCATCAAGAAAGTGAAAAGACAGCCCACAGAATGGGAGAAAATGTTTGCAAATTGTGGATCTGATAAGGGACCTTTATCTAGAATATATAAAGAACTCCTCCAACTCAAAAGTGAGAAGACAATTAACACAATTTTAAAATTGTCAAAGGATCTGAGTAGACATTTCTTCAAAGAAGATAGACGTGAATAACCAGATGCCAGCTCCCATGAGTCAGCAGGAAAATGCAAATCAAGCACACAATAAGACACTGCTTCACACCCCAAAGCGTGGCTAGAATCAAAAAGTCAGATGATAACAAGTGTTCCCGAGGGTGTGGAAACATCGGAACCCTCCTACACTGCCGGTGGGAATGTAAAAGGGAGCAGCTGTTTTGGAAAAATGATCTCGATTAAACAAGAGTTATCATCCTATGATCTAACAGTTCCACTCCGAATGGAATCCTAGGTATTCCCCAGGAGAAATGAAAAACATACATCCACTCTGTCGACTGAAAAAAACGGCACAATGTGAGGGTTGTGAGTTAAGTTTTATTTGGGGCACAGTGAGGACGATAGCCCAGGAGACAGCATCTCAGAGAGCTCTGAGGAACTGCTCCAGAGAGGCGGGGGGGAAGGTCAGTATATATGAGATTTTGGTGAAGGGGGAGTCCATGCAATCAAGCACATATTCTTTGCAGAAGGTTTCTGCATGTCACGAGGAGCAGATGTCACCTTGAAGGAATTTAGTTCTTTTCTAGATATGAGGAGATGCAAGAATTGGGCTCATAAAATCTCCTGAAAATATCTATCTGAAGACCTGTCCTGCCAGTTTTTCCCAGAGCACAGAGAGCCTCTTTCCTGACCTCCACCCTGAACTCTTTTCAAGGGGTGTGGAAAGTCAGCAGCTGCAGCGGCTCAGGATTTAATCCTAGTAGAGGTGGATGGCAAGTGCCAATTTGTAGTTGGCAACTGAAAAACTTGTCCACACACATTCACAGCAGCATCTGCCCTAACAGACAAAAGGTGGAAACAGCCCAGACGTCCAGCAGTGGACAAATGGGTAAACTGAGCGTAGTGTGTCCATATAGCAGAACGTTACTGAGCTGTAAAAAAGAACGAGGATTGACACACATTCAACGTGGATGAACCTGGAAAACGTGACACTCAGGGAAGAAGCCAGACCCAAAGGGCACATGGTATGTGATTCTCTTTACGTGGAATAGGCAGATCCAGAGAGACAGAGAGCAGATTAGTGGCTACCAGGGGCTGGGGAGCGATAGGAAGGGGAACGGGGTTTCTTTTGGGGGATGAAGAGGCCCTAAAACTGACGCAATGGATGCATGACTCTGGACGCACTGAAACCACTGAATGATGCACTTTTAAGTCATGAATTGTAAGGTGTGTGAATCAAGGTAAAGCCCTTGCCCCCCACACACATGCACAGAGCTGATGAGGTGGGTGAACTGGGAAGGCGGGGTGGGGGGGCCTTGCACGAGGCAGGGGGCGGGGGAGATGTGATGGGGGCGGGGTCGGCACTCCAATCACCCCTGAGTGGTGAGGACCAGGGGTTAGGACACGGGCTGTTCTACAGCCTGGTTGGGTTGGAGCTTAGGTTGGAGAAGGTCTGACAGGGGAGGCGAGTGTAGACCACCATTCCTTAAACTCTGATGGCAGGGCCCGGCGTCTGTTTTGTAGGATACGGTAAAAATCACATAACCGGGAAACAAAATTTCAGAGAGCATTTGAGTCGAAGTCTGCTTTGGGTTCGATCCAGCAGAGCCTGGACGGCCCCTCTGTGTCACACTGGCCTCGCTGCATAAGGAGCAGAGTGGGCCGTGGCCTCAGCAGCAGAGTCCGCAGCCCCCACCCAAGGTCCTGTGAAAGGGCAGAGAGGCTGGGACCTGGCTTTGAGGCTCAGAAGCGAAAGGGAAGGAAACATGAGGCTTTTAGATGCTGGTGAAGAGAATGAGGCAACTGAGAGGAGCGGAGAAGCTGGGAGTGGCTGGAAATTCCCAGAAGGGTGTTAGGGGTTAGGGGCCCAGGGCTGCCTCGGGGGAGGGGCAGCTCCCCGCTGTGAGGACTGGACGGAACCCGGAGGCCCATGCCTGGGTGGCCCTTAGTTCTCCATCAGGTGGGGGCCTTGGTGTTTCAGCACCCGGCTCTGCAGCCTCACCTGGATCACCCTGCTTCTCCCCAGGGCCATTGCAGCAGCGCTAGGGTGGGTGCAGAGGCAGAAGCATGAGATGAGAGGAGGGGGCCGTCACGGGCAGCACAAACCTGATGGGGGCTGAACCGGGCCGATGCGGTAGCAAAAACCCCGGAAGGCTTCCTGGAGGAGCTGAGCCCCGTGTCCCAGGGAGGTGGCCACGCCCACCTACGTTGCTCCGTGGCCCTGGTTGTGCCCTAGACTCCCAGAGTGTCCTTTAGCAGCAGACTTGAATGTGTGGTCACCCCACGTCCATGTCCAGACCCCATTCTTTGAGAGGAGAGGGGACAGGATTCAGAGTGGACAGCAGGCCTCAGTCTTTTGGGGCAAAAGCTTTTAGGTGTTTTAATACTTGGAAAAGTGAGTATGCATATTTAGAAACCTGTGTATGCCCTTTATGCAGCTGAGTGGCCTCCAGCAGTTCAGCTAAGCTCTGCGAGCCATGGGTGGAGGAGCAGCAGAGGTGTGAGTGAGGGTCCAGCCCTGCCTGGCCTCCTGCACCACCCAGTGCTTCCTTTATCTGTGTCACCCGCTCTCTGGAGTCTGCTAGACCTGCCCCCGTGGCGGGCCGAGCAGGCTTGCAGTGACTTGCAACAGTCGTGTTAAATTTTTAGAAATTTTGTGAGCTGACTGCTATATACAGCCGCTAGTAAAAAGGAAGTTATCTAACCTTACCTGTACATAAATTATATTAAAAAGAAAGATATCCACCTTAAGGCTCTAAAAAAAGAACAAGCTAAACCCAAATCAAGTAGAAGGAAGAAAATAACAAAAATTAGAATGGAAATAAATAAAACAGAGACTAGAAAAAACAGTGGACATCAACTAAACCAAAAGTTAATTATTTGAAAGATAAACAAAAATATCGAAACTTTATTTTTAACTAGACTGATCAGAGAAAGAGAGAAAAGGCTCAGATTACTAAATCAGAAACTAAAGGGAGGACCACCCTCTTTATTTTTACTATCCTTCACAGAAACACAAAGGGTATAAAGGAATACTATGAACCGCTGTGTGCCAACACATTAGGTAACTTAGATGAAATGGACACTTTCCTAGAAACACACAAACTGACTTAAGAAGAAATAGAAAGTCTGAGTAGACCCACGACCAGTCAAGACAGTGAGTTAATAATCTAATAACATCCTAGCAAGAAAAGCCTAGTACCAGATGGTTCCACTGGTGAATTCTACCAAATTTAGAGAAGAATTAATGTCAATTCTTCTCAAACTCTTCCAAACAAAACACTTCTTGACTCACGCCATGAGGCTGGGTTTACCCCAATACCAAAAGTATCAGGAAAAGACATTACAAGGAAACTGCAGACCTTATAAATACAAATGCAGAAATCCTCCACAAAACACTAACAAACTGAGTCCAGGAGAATATGAAAAGGATTGTACGTCATGACCAAGGAGGATTTATCTCAAGGGTGCAAGAGTGGATCAACATAAGAAAATCAGTAGCTGTGATATATGGTATTAATAGAATAAAGATCTAAAGTCACATGATCGTGTCAATAGTTACAGAAGAAGCATTTAACAAAATCCAACATCCCTTCAAGATAAAAACACTCAGCAAACTAGAAACAAAAGGGAACTTCTCAACATGACGGAGGGCATCTATGAAAAGCCACCAGGCAGCATCATACTCAGTGGGAAGACTGGGTGCTTTTGCCCTAAGATCAGGAGCAAGACAAGGATGTCTTCTCTGGCCACTCTATTCAGCATTGTCCTGGAAGCGTGGCCAGGGCAGCTAGGCAAGAAACGTAAATAGAAGTCATCCTGATGGGAAAGGAAGAAGTAAAGCTATCTATTCACAGATGAAGTGATCTTTTGCAAAGAAAACCTGAAGGAATCCACGTACACACTTAAAAGTAATAAAGGAGTTTGGCAAGGTTGCAGGATACAAGGTCAGTATACAAAACTCAATGGAATTTCTCCACAATGGTAGGGAACAATCTGAAAATGATCTCAAGGAAATAATTCCACTTGAAATAGCTTCAGAAAGAATGAAATACTCAAAAATAAATTTAACAGAAGTGCCAGACTCGTGCACTGAAAGCTATAAAACAGAAAGCTAATAACATCGCCTCCCTCATCTTATACATTTTAATCAGCATTTGAGGATAATCAGCGTGTAGAGAAGAAATATCTGTGCAATATCTTGGAGGAGATTCTCTCCAGGAACCAGGAGCTGATGTGCCCCAGCGTGCGGTGGGAACCCTCGTGCTCTGATTGAGGCCATTAGCAGGGACGCTCGTGACATTATTCAGAGAAGGGTGCAGGGGGCTCTGCACTGATCAGCAGGCCGCCTGCCTCTCGTCCCGCTACTGTAGCTCAGGGACATCACAAACACTCATGGTGGGGGGGGCGTGTGTGGGACCCTGTTACACAGGCTCTGCCCAGGGTCCCCTGGGAGTCCCCAGGCTCTGTCCAGGCCGATGTAGGCAGGTCCCCCTCCCTGAGATAGCTGATCCTCTGTCTCCTTCAGGAAGGAGGGCTAAGGGAGCGCTCAGCTCCGGAGCCCCCGACCCTGGGCGGAGTTTAAATTTGGAAGTTTTTCAGGACCCCAAAACAAAGCTGCGGTTGACATGGGCGTGACAGAGCTTTGTGAACAGTTCCTAAAGGCCAGCATGTGCAGGTTTACATGGTCACCAGGGCCTTGCTGGGGGCTTTAAATGAACCACTGGTTTTATTTCCACAGACGCCCATTGAGGGAAGCACTCTTATCTGCCCCCCTTTAAAGACTGGAGACTGGGCCACGTGGGGGATGGAGCTTGCTCCAAGTGGTCAGCTGCAGCCTGGAGGCCCCTGGGTTTCAATGCCCCCCAGGAAGCCACAGTGCCCTTTGGGAAACACCCAGCAGTGCTGAGAGGCCCAGACCTGGGTGCAGAATGAGAGCAGCCCAGGCTGTTGGCCTCAGCGAGAACCCCGGGGAAGACGGGACAAAAGGTCCTGACTGTGTCCTGAGATGTGCGGGGGAGTGGAGGAAGCACGAGACCCCAGGGGAGGAAACTGTGGACTCAGGCCGCGGCTACCCGGGAAGACTTCCTGTAAGAGGTGACACCAGCGCTCATCACTGGGCCACGGCTGCCCAGAGCAGGTGGGCGTCAGCGGGCAGCACACCAGGGTGCTTGCTGGCTGCTGGGCAGTGGGTACCGTCACGGGCAGAGTCTCTGAGAGCCGTGCCGAGGACACAGTGCCCGTCAGAACCCGTGGTTGAGTCCCCCTTCCTTCCTGGGCTGGCGGCTGCAGAGGAGGGAGGCAGCGGCCCCTCTCTCTCTTGTCACACCTTGCCCACGTGCACACATGCCAGCACAGGGTCACACTGGCGCTCAGCCTGGTGGCGGGGCCGTCCTTGGCCCCAGTCCATCGCCCGGCTCTGGGCCCGCAGAGGGAGATACCCCAGCCGCTGCGGTCTAGCGCTGGGGGGCCCTGCCTGGGGGTCAACCTTGTGGAGGGAGAGAGTGGGTGCAGCCCGCCTGCCATGCTGGTCACGTCCACTCCCGAGGGTGGAGGTCACAGGAGCTGGACACCACGGGTCCCATCGCTCCCAGCGAGTCCAGCCCCTTTTCAGGGAGTCCAGCTTCTGTAGAGCAGACGGACCCTGGCACCGTTAGTTTCAGGGCAGGCCCAGGAAGTGGGGTGTGGGGAGGGACCCCTCTGGGAGGAGGACGGGGCCCGGCATCCTTTACTAGCCTCTCCTTCCCGTTGAAATTGCCGGCCTCGTTAGGTGAGGCCCCCGCGACTTTCCTCTGCGCTCTGGAGCGGCTCCGCCCACCCGGGGCTGGGAAGGCATCCCTCCCGGGCCTCCTGGCGAGAAGCGGCTTCCCTGGGGGCTGAGCGCGGCCCTGGGGCTCTGCACCTCCCAAGGGGGCCCTTCCTTGAGGGAAGCTCATGCTGTTTCATGTGATCTGAAATTTCAAACTCAGTTCAATAGCGTGGTAAAAACCAAATCAAAGCCAGGGAAATCGTCGACAAAACAATTGCATTTTGATCCAGGGAGCGGGCCTGCCCCCATGTCCTGCTGGCTCCGGGCACGGACGCAGGGGCAGCTCTGGTCGCTTTCAGGACCCGCGTGGAGGGGGCGCCCGCACAGCCTTCCAGGTAGGGCTTGGGGAGGCGGGAGGGGCCGGGTCCTTTGACCAGCTGCTCAGGCCGTGGTGGGGGGCAGGGGCTGATCCCCAGCTGCTGGGAGCACGGGTGGTGTCTGACGGCCTTTTGGAAGATCTCTGCCCTGCTCTCTGGACAGTAAAGTCAGGGCACTGGGTGCTGGGAGAGGTCGGGCTGGTGACGGAAGCAGCAGTGACGGTGGACGGGCGAGTCAGGAGGCCAGGTGGTGGCCCTCGCCGTGGGGTTGTTGAGAAACTGGAGGGAGAAGCCCTGAGCCCGGCCCTGGGCGCGGCCCGAGCACAGTGCAGAGAGGTGTCTGTCCCGACCGAGGGGGCTCTGGGCGTGGCCTGAGCGCTGTCCCCCGGCAAGTGTGACTCACCTGTGGGCCAGGGAGCAGGTGCCCAACAGGGGCCTGGAGCCAGGTCCAGGGGCTCCCCTGGGTGGTGTGAAGGGGAGTGAGGTCAGCAGGGAGGAAGCTTAGGACAGGGATACGGCTCCTGGCCAGGCGGCCGGGCTCCAGGCTGCGACCGTGGCTCAGAGCCCAGGCGGGGGGAGAGGCGGCAGTGTCCAGCAGGGCGGCGATGTCAGCGTCCCCTTCCTTGCTCTCCAGGGCTGTACTGGGGGGGAAAGGAAGGAGCCCCCCACAGCAGGGAGCTGGAGAGGTGAATGAAAGTGTCCCTTTAATTGCTCAGATGCCTGGCAGGATGGGCAGAGCCTGCCTGCCTGGTGGGCGAGAAGCAGCCGCATTTGCCGCCGGAGCCCGGGGCCTGGCGGTCAGAGGAGCCCCGGGATGGGCATGGGCCCTTCGGGTCAGTGCGACCCCGTGAGGATGGTTCTCTGCATCAGCCGGAAGGGCCCTCCTCACCCACCTGTGCCTTAGCTCCTTTTTGTTTAGCTTTACTCTCCTCATTTTAAGTGTCCTCGGCTGGTAGTCAAGCAGCTGATCTAACGCAGATTCTACCGGTAACTGGGGAAGGTATGGTGTTCACGTTCTGGGTCCACAGCTTCGGGAGCGGGGTGCCGCCCGCGAATGTCAGAGTCGGGACCCCCATACGGGGGTTAAGTACCCAAGTCCTTGCAGGTCCAGTGCCCAGCTGCCCACGTGACCTTGGCCGTCACCTCCACCCTGAGCACCAAGGGTCCCTCCAGTGTGGAAGTAAGGGCAAAGGGCAAACTGCAGGACCCTGGACCCAGCGACCCGTGTTTCCTAGGTGACTGGGCTGCACAACCTCCTGGGGCAGCAAACCAAAGATGCAGGTGTGTTTTTAAAGAGATGCATCAGCGCCTTTGAATGTGAATGCGCCTCTGACACCTGAACAGCAGCACCAGGGAGAAGAAAACAAATGCAGCCCTTCCTCACGAAAGGCTTTCCCTTCAGCATCAGGCATCCCTGGTGGCCGTGGGAAACCAAGTCTATACAGTTACAGATTCATAACGATGCCCGTGTAGGCAAGTTCAGAAACGATTTCATGACCTTGTATAGGATGTGGAAGTCCAAAATAAGTGTTTATTCTTTTAAAAAATACTTTAGTTGAGATGTAACACACACAGGCTTGCACTACTCGCCCGCCGGAGCCTGGATGCTTTACTCCCCACCCCAGTCATACCCCTTCCCGTTACCAGTGCCCCGTCTTCTGGAACCTCGCATTAATGGAATCAGACAGTACATAGACTTTTGTGCCTGGCTTCTCTCACTCACCGTGTCTGTGAGATCAACCTTGTTGTGTGAAGCGACATCTTGTTATTTTTATTGCTGTGTAGAATTCCATTGCTTGGCTGTACCGTAATTTATCTGTCTGTTCTAAAGAAGATGGGTGTTTGGGTTATTTTGAATTTTCAATTATTATGAGTGCCGTGGCTATGAACATGTCTGTGTGTCTTTTCGTAGACATGCACACTCATTAATTGTGGGCGTATATATACCCAGCAGTGGCACAGATGCAAATCAGCTATGGTAGGTCTGCCCGAAGTGATTCTCAAAGTGCTTGTACCATTGGAGCTGCCCCCAGCAGTGTATGGCGGTGCCATTTGCTCTGTGTTCTAATCAGCACTTGTTGTTGTTGGTCTTTTTAGTTTAGGCATCCTATGGGGGTGTAGTGTGGCACCTTGTTTGGGTGTGGACATGCATCTCTCTGTTGAGTGTGATTCCCCAGGCTAAGTGGGCAGGTGGAAAGCATCTCTCGTGAAGCATCTGTCAAAGGACTGGGCGGTTTGTTCAGTGATTCCCAGGAGCGCTTTCTTTATTCTGAGTCTGAGTCCTGCACTGGGAGCTTGTACTGCTAACATCTTCTCCCAGGCTGGTGTGGTCACTGGCTTACTGGTGTGTTTGGATGAACAGAAATTCCCAATTTTAACTAGGTCTAATTTACCAGTCTCTTCTCTTAGGTCATGTGTTTTGCTGGTCGGGGGCTGGTCCCTCGTGTCCTCCCACGAGCTCTGTCATCCACATCACACATGCGGGTCTGTGATCCAATTCTTATTGATATTTTACATGGTCTCAGACGGATCACAGATCTCATTTCCAGCATCACTATTGAAAAGTTTTAACCTTTCAAGCTCATAACAATTGTAGGTAAAGTTCTAAAACATGATTTTGAAGCGGAATGGAAGAGCTGGGTCTTTTCCCTGATTAGGTTATACCTAGTTAGCCAATTATGTCTTACTGTCTAATCAGCTGAGAGCTGGGGCTGAGATCACCCGTAGATTACTATATATACTTACCCCACCCCCACCCCGGCCAGCCTGGAATGCTAACAAAGTCATGGAATCTCTGTTTTCCTGTTTCCTTTTCCACCTTCCTGAGCATCTCAGGCTGGAGTTGGCAGGAGGAAATGACAGGTGATTCTCCCCACATTCCCCCTGATGCCCCCGCTCTGCGTCCAGCCCAGCCCTGGCCTTGTGGGTCCTCCCACGTGGGTGCAGGGCTGGGCTCCACAGGGTGAGGATGCTGGTCTTGCACTCTTGCCGTAAGGGCAGGACAGATGGACAGGCAGAAGAGGGGTCTGGCCTGGTCCTCCATCCGGAGCTGTCGGCCTGGGGGGGGGCGGGTCCTTGTGCCCGATGGTGGGCCATGCTGCACCCACAGACGGTGGGGGGATCTCTTCTCTCTGGCGTGGTCCGGCAGCTGGCAGAGGACCCCGCGTCCCGGTTCTCCCAGCTCTGTGCTCTGGGGAGACAGGCCGATCTCTTGTCCTGCTGAAGACTGGGCCACGTGTCTTCTTCCCCATTGTCTGGCCAGAGCGGGTGTTTTTCCTTCGTCTGTTTGTTTTTAATTAATAGGCTTTATTTTTAGAGAAGTTTTCAGTTCACAGAAAAACAGAGCAGAAAGTACAGAGTGTTCCCACATGCCCCCATGTTCCCATTGTTAGCACTAAGGATAGCTTTGCTAGTGCATTTGTTACAAGTGAGGGCCGGCAGTGATACACTGTTATTAACCAAAGTCCGCCATTCACATCAGGTTCCATCTCTGTGTTGCGTGGTGTCCGGGTTTTGCCAAATACATCGTGTCAGGGACCGTGTCAGGGACGGTATCACACAGAATAGTTGCACTGCCCTAGAGCCTGCTGTTGGAGCTAGCTGGCACTCCACGACGCTCGGAGGCCGTTCCCCGAGATGGGGGCTTCCCTGTGGCAGGTGGGAGGGAGCTGGTACCTGGGGTACGCCTGCCCCTGCCCCCTGGCCGGGCCCCGAGGCCTGGCTCCGTGCAGGGCAGCCCCGAGGCCGGCATCGTGCCCCTGGAGGTCAGCAGGGAGGCGGGAATGCGGCTGCTTCTTCCTCTTCGTGCCAGGAAGCCAGTCTGATGGTGAGCTGGGAGGTGAGAAGCTGAAAGCCAAGCCTGTGCTCCCAAGGGCAGCCCACCCTCCCAGAGCCCGGCCCCACGGAGGAGCCAGCGCCGGGGGGGCAGCCGTCGGGGGGCCTGGGTCTATGCTGTCACCAGGCCAGAGTCGGAGCAGGACGCCCATGGAAGGGGGACCCAGTGAGTCCAGAGACCCGGCGGAGCACCTGCCAGCCATGGCGGGGGTGGGGTGAGATTGAACCCCGAAGATGGAGCCTGGGCTTCCTGCTCCCCTCCCCCCAGAGCACCCACTCTTTCCTATGCCCACCTCCTGCCCGGCTGGAGAGGCTTCTGTGGTTCCAAGCTGCAGAGATCCCTGGGCCGGCCGCTTCCGGAGAGGCTTCCGTCCACACTGGCGGCCCTGTCTGTCTGGGGAAACCCAGACGGGGACCCTGAGGACTGGGGGGCAGAGGGCAGCAGGGCACGGTCCCTGTTCTTGCCCAGAAGAGCTAGGGCTTCTGGAAGGCAGGTGCTGGGTGCCCTGCGAGGAGATTGGAGGAGGGGGCCCAGAGCCGGCACCCTGTGCAGCCAGGCCCAGTGCCCTGGGGCCTAAGAGGGCCAGCCCGCCAGAATCGCCCCTTCCCAGCCTGGTTACTGCCGCCTAACGGCCTAATCATCCATCTGCCTCGTGCCTTCCACCCAGGAGATGAGCTCAGACTGCAGTAAGAGGGACCGCAGCCCCCGAGAGTCAGGAGGCAGAAGAAGAGGGGAGAGGCTGGAAAACTTCTAATAAAATTGCATTTCCTGAAATAGCCGTGACCGTGATGGTGATGGGCCTGCCGCCATATTGGTTCTGACACGGGTACCGCACACACATTAGCGACGTCTCCCGCGTTGATCCTCCACCCGGGTCCCTGGCAGCTCTCTCCTGTTGACGTTTATTTATCTCGCGGGCTTTGCTGGAATAGTGATGCTCCTCAGCATGCCAGCACTGCATTATAACCCGCCACCCGCTTAATTCAATTTCTCTTATGTTCTGACTCCGCTGACAAAAGTAATCGGCTTTTGGCTGCCAGGGCTGCAGAGTTTCCACCGAGAGCTGAGTCTCCAGGTGTCCCCAGTGTCCCCGGCCTGAGAGGGCTGCACGCCTCGTTCTCGGGATAGGTAGAGCCCCCAACACCCACTGCTGCCCTGATTCCCAGCCCAACGAGGCAGAGGAGGTCCCGTCTTCCACTTTAATGGATTAATCAAGATGACAGCAAAAGCCCAAGTGATCTAACTGGGCATGGGTTCATCTGCAAAACCCTTAAAAAAGGAGAGTGGGACCCACAGAGACCCATTCAGGCTAAAGGCACCTCTGGGTCCCCGATTCAAGCCTAGTCACTTGCATTCCTCCATCAGGACAAGTCGTGTCGGAAAGGACAGTGTGCGTCTGTCTCCCTCCTGGTGGACCTTCACGCTGACGCCACCCCCAGTAGGGGAGGGAGCCCGTCCTCAACCTGACCTGGGTCACTAGCCGCCCGTGAGCCTCAGGTCACCTCTGAGGAGTGAGCATTACTGACCTGCCCCAGGCCAGCAGGGATTCCCAAGGCTTCAGGTGGCAGGCTCCTTGGAGAAGAACCTACGAGAAAGGGTCCTTTTGGAGTCCCTCCCAGGAGCAGTTTAGCACCGTGGCCTCTCTTTGTGAACAAGGGCGGTTTAAATGGTCCAGAACTGGGCACTGTGGGCTGCAGCATCGTCCCCGAGCACCTGCTCTGTGGCAGGTGAAGCGCCTGCCCTCGGGCCCCTCCCCAACCCTGTCCCTCCTGGACTTGGCACAAGAGGAGTCCATGCTCACTGGGGGCCGAATAACAGGACATCACAGAGCTCAGATCCTGCAGACCCCATGCGGGGCTACCTCCTGCCTGAGCTAGCCTCAGTTCAGCTCCTGGGGAATGGAAAATCGGGACCTCCGGCCCCTCCTCCGTCTGGCAGCCTGCCCTGGTCAGCTGTCCAAGCCTGTGCGAATCACGGAGAGATGAAGGATGGCCTTTCGGAGCCAGATAACCCGGTCTTGGGTTGTGCGTTTAAATCCTCTCAGAGGGGGCAGCTCTGGGCTGTGAATGCGCTCCGCGGGGCTGGCGCCTGCGGCCCCCAATCCCGTAATTGGCTGTTAATCGCTGTGCGCTTCTCGGGATGGCCTCCCTTGGTTGTGGCATTCATGATAAATAAATGCGGTATCTGTTACTACTCCTTTATGGAGGGCGTTCTTGCCCTGCAGAGGTCGTTATGATTTGGCACACGGAGAAGTGTGGAGCTCTCTTTAACGCAGGGTCTCACTGGCACAAGGCTTTGTGGACAGGCCACTTAGAAGGTGCTGGGAGGCCCATCCAGTGCACGCTCGATAAACGCGCCCCCACGTGCTCTGTTTAACTTACGTGGCCAAGCCTGTGGCCGCTGTCAGCTCAGACCCAGGAAAGCACTGGCTCAGGTCAGCCCCCCACCCGGCCTGACCCCGCAGAGGAGGCTCGAGGGCCGAGGATGGAGGGGAGTCTGCTGGGGGTGGCCTGGGCAGAACGGAACCCAAGGTCAAAGCTCCCAGCAGGACGGAGCCGATTCGGAGCCACTGGGTAACGACCCTGTAAACTTGCCAGCTCATCAGGATGTAGGAAATGCGGGGTTGAGGCGTTTTGTCACGGCCCTGACGGCGAGGAGGCACCTCCCGTGTTGGATGAGGGCGATTTTACACGATGGAGATGATGATTTAACAGCAACTTCTCTGCAGCAGGCTTTACGGGCCTCTGGTGACTCTATTCTGTGTAATAAATACAGCAGGGAAGCACCATCTCCAAAGGCTGGGACAGTCAGTCCCGACTGACCTGTTTGAACGAAAACCCTAAACCTCGTGGAGTGAAACTGTCATCACTCGTTACCCATAAATTAGCGGGCCGGGGGGACATCACCCAACGTGTATCTACCAGGAAGCACTAGAGATTTTCGTATTCCAGGGATGTGGTAAGCCCGGGAGGACCACAGCGCGCCACTTGGACACACTTCTTAAATCACGAGGTTGGTTTCTTGTCGCAGCGCAGAAGCCGGGAGAGCCATGACCTCGGTGACAGCAGCTGCGGTCAAGGGCTCCCCAGGAACGGGCCAGAGCGGGAGGAAACTCAACGGGGGGACAGCTTCTGACAGGTGGCTCCCCCCCACCACCCACCCAGCGCTGCAGGACCAAGGCCGTCTCCCGAACTGGAGACCCCAACCACCCAGTGCATCTCTGGAGAGGCTGCCTTGCTCCCCGACCTGAGGTGTTCCACTGCGAAGCACAGAAATCCTCAGCGGGATGGGGAGGGCCTCCACTCCTGCAGGGAAGTCAGAACATTCATCCCAACTGAACCAGGAGTGCGAGGCCTTTGGTGTCTCCTGCTAGCCCTGCTGTCAGGGCAGAGCCATGTCCAAGGGGACCTGCCGTCCGCAGAATGTCCCTGCAGCACACCCCACACGAGCAGGCAGGTTTGTCAGGGGATCGCCCAGGCCCCGCGAGCCCCGTGAGACCCACGAGCACCCTGGATACGCAGGCAAGACTGTGGCCCCTCCCCCAAAATAGCTGGAGGGAGCCTCACCTGCGACTCAGCCGCGGCTCCTGCTGCAGCCCTGGCCAGGCTCGCAGGAAGAGGGAAGCTGCCTGTCTCCAAGACTCGAATGATGTCCGACGACTGGAGAGTGAGCCCAGGGCGTGGATCTGGTTACTTGGGTTCCAATCATGAGTCTTTCACTGAGTAACTGTGTGTCTTTGAAGAAACCCCTTAGCCTCCCCGAGTCTGCTTTCTCATCTGTAAAATGGGTACAATGCCGGCTTCAAGGACCAGAGCTAACATGAGTAGGGGGTGGCGATGATTGCGTCATGTTTATCAGTCTCAGCTCATGTGACGTCGTTCATCCCATGAATTTCCCTCTCCTGGACCTGCAAACACTCATAGTCTTCCCTTGTATTTCAGCACCGGTTATTAGGCTGTAACTGATGGACTCTGGGAGGGTTGGTTTGTGGGAACTTCTGCTGCCCACCTCGGCCTGTGATACAATCGTCCCCTTTAACACTTATCTTTTTTTTTTTTTTTTTTTTTTTTTTTGCGGTACATGGGCCTCTCACTGTTGTGGCCTCTCCCGTTGCGGAGCACAGGCTCCAGACACACAGGCTCAGTGGCCATGGCTCACGGGCCCAGCCGCTCTGCAGGATGTGGGATCCTCCCGGACTGGGGCACGAACCCATGTCCCCTGCATCGGCAGGCAGACTCTCAACCACTGCGCCACCAGGGAAGCCCAACACTTATCTTTAAAACTAGCCCTAAGTATCGATTATCTGTGGTAGGTAATTTGGACAGGAGGGAAAAGATAATATAAGAAGAAGATGGAAATAATTTTTTTCATAGCTTCTTTGAAAGTACTCATTTTTCCCTTGTGTATCAGGGAACAAAAGCCCATGGGTGGAAGACGTGGCTGAAGGTCAGGTGCACATTTCCTGCAAACATGGTTCGTGCCATGTGATGCCTCAGCTGGGTATAGAATGGCAGCTCACGTTCACTTCCCGTCAGGGCTTCCAAGGCATCGCTCACATTCACGTGGCCTCTAACGCCCCTGGTGGCTGTGTGTCCTAACAGCAGTGACCTCCCGTGCCCTGGACACCGTTCTTCCCCTCCCACCCCGGAGCCTTTTGAAACTTTCTTTGGAACGTCCACATCCAGAAGCATCCACGGGTTTCAACCAGGTGTGTTGACATGCATTGGGCACTTGGAATGGAGACTCCGGTGTTGCTGGGAACGTGTCCACGTGGCCTCTGGTCACCTCCCCGCAACCTGTGCTCTTTCCTGATGGAGCAGTTGCTCTCAGGGTGGGGCAGAGCCTGGACACCCAGGCCCGGGGCTGCTGGGGACGGTCACAGGGACCAGGGCACTAGCGGCAGTCCGTGCTGAGGCCCTTCTGTCCCTCCTTCCTCTGTCCCCACAGTCCCGCTTCCCACTCCTGAGGCCTCTACTGCTGTCACCGTGCGTCCTTCCCCGTCGCCAGAACCCACTCTCGTCTCACACAAGCCGAGTCCACGTGGCTCTCTGAGGGGCCCTGGAGGTGGGCTGGCCGTGGCCTCTGCTGTCTCCGGGGCCGGTTCCCGTCTGCTGCTCTCTGCGCTGCTCCCAGGGCTGTGGCTTCCCTCCCAGGCCACCCCTGGGTGCTCTGCCTCCTTCTGAAGCAGGAGAACTGGGTGGCTGAGCAGGTGGGCAGCTTGGGGTCCTCTGCGTCTGCAGCAGCCTCTGTCCTACAGCGGGGAGTAGGACGGGCCTCGGGTACCAGGCTGGGAAGTCAGGGCCCTGTCACTGCCCGGTCAGGGTGGCCTCGTCCTTGTCTGTAGCCCCTGAGCCGAAGGGGCTGTGCTTGTATGTGAGACGGCGGGGAAGGGGCGCGGAAAGACGGGCTTACCGAGGGCCCGCGGTATTTCAGGCTCTGATGACCGCCTTTTGGAATCCTCCACCAGACGTGCCTCCACCTCCCCCAGCCTGTGTGGGCAGCTCACAGGTCATTTAGGGACACGTCTTCCTGGCTTGACCTGGGGCTCCCTGTTACAGCGGATGCTCCGTGGGTACTGGGCAGGGGTTGGAGGACTGGCCATTCTGAAGTGAGTGGGCCGTCATGATGTTCCAGGGCGGTGTGGGAAGGTAGCTCTCAGCCCTCAGCGTGGACTTGGGGGCATGGCTTCCTCTGTTCTGGCTTCCCGGGACACCAGCCCAGCTGGTGTGAGCACCAGGGAGCAAATAAAATGGTGCCTCTCGGGTATTTATTTATGGTCGATTGCCTCTCCTGCCCCAGCTGGGACGGAGCGCCCCGCCCACCACGCTCTCTCCGGCCCGCGGCCGAGGCACATGGGGGCGGATTTCAGGCCCACATGTGACCTTGCAGTGCATCCTTCCTCAGAGCATGATTCCAGGTCCCACAAAGGCCATCGTGGCTTTATGGACTGAAAGGCGTGCTTTGCGCACTGCGCCAGGTCGGCATCCGTGTTCAGGCTGATCCAGGTTAATGCAGTTAAGACACTGCATCCCAGGCCTTAATCACGGTCTGCCTGAGAGGGTGCCTGGCCCAGGGGGCGGGAGGACCTGGACACGGGGAAGTGGGGCTGCAGGGAACAGGGGCCGCGATGCCGCCCTCCCCAGGGCCCTGGGCCGTCCCAGACCTGGCCCTCCCACCAGAGCTTCCCTAGAAGCCCAGATGGGGGCCTGACCAAGTGCCCGATGTTGGCAACCTCCTCCCACCCATCATGGGGGGTTTCGCGGGGTGCGTGCTCTCAATGAGATTCGTGCACAGACTGTGGGGGGCAGAGCCAGGACTCCAAGGTCCCTGTGTCACCTGCCAGCTGCAGGCCTCCAGAGCTGGGCCCTGCATCTTTGCCTGCTGTGCATCCCCTGGCCTCGCTCCACCCCAGCTCCCGGATCAGGGACAGGCTGGGGGTCTCCTGTCAGCTGGCTTCCCTGCAGAGCCCCCCATGCAGCAGAGAAAGGCTGCAGGAGGAGGGCCTCCACACCCCTCCTCCCCATGCCTGCTGGGCAGTGGCCCTGAGCCCGAGGGGAGTTTGGCTCAGTGAAGGCCTCTGCCCCGTTCAGAGCAGGCCCGGCTTTGCAGAGTTTCATGGGGTCACCTCCACACCCAGCATCCGGGAGGCATCGGGGCTGCGTTGGGGCCTCAGCTGTGAGAGGGCCTGCCCAGCTGCAAAGCTGGAAGACTTTCTGGCGTTTTAAGGAAAAGTTTGCTGATGACCAAGCCTGTGATAAAATTTTGTTTTATTCCTATAAAGATCAAAATGGGTCTTTCCCCATTCTGCTGGCCCGGGATTCCCCCATGCCTTGCAGGAGCTGCTGTGTAGCTGGGGAGGGCAGGCGGCGTCTGGGCTGGGCCTGGAAAGGGCCTCTCGGCTTCGCTGAGGTCCGCTGGCTGGGCCACCACCTCCTTGCAGGATCCTGGGAGGTTCATTCTAGTTACATGTGCAGAAAAAGGAGGAAATGGGTTTGGGGAACTTTGTCCCAAGCCAGTGGACCCCACAGCCGGGGCATCTCTGAGTGACCCCATCAGGGGATTGGGGGCGGATTAACCCAGAGCCTTCGGAAGCCCAAGAAGAGTGTAGGGACGATGGGCCCGTCCCTTGGGAGGGAATCTGGCCCCTTTTCTCTGGCGCTGTTGGGAGCACGGAGCCGGGCTGTCCTCCCCGGGCTCTGAGCCGGTGTCCTGGGAGCCCTGGCCCTGCAGCCCGAGGCCCGACACTTGCCCTCCTCCACCCACCCTCCTCCACCCACACCACCTGCCCTCGGCACAGGCTTGAGGATGTGCAGGTGCTCTGGTCCGCAGATGTCCCTGGAGGGGCAGACCAGTGCCCGGTGGGCTCCCCTCCACGTTCCCGGGGCACTGGGGGCGGGAAAGGCATCGCCCACCTGACGCAGTGGGAAGATTGCCCCCGCCTTGATTTCTGTCCAAACCCAGAACCTTCCAAACATCCTGCTGACCCTCCTGGCGGCAGTGACTCCATGCGTGGCAGGCTGACCCCATGCCCACCCTGTGGCCACAGCTTGCTCTTGTCCACGACCGGAGGCTGGGTCTGTCTCTGAACACCGAAGGTGGCTGCCTGACGGGGCAGCGATGGGGCCGGGCGGCGATGGGGCCGCGGAAGCCAGACACGTTCTTAGAAGCTTGGCAGTGAGGTACAGGCCAGGCGCGTAAACTCGACTCACGGGGCCACAGCAGCCAGGCTTGGTGAGCAGGCCCTGTCCTTGCCTGGTGATAGAAGGAAATGGAAAGTTCTGGAAGAGCAGGGAGCCTGGAGCGGCACCCCTCCCCCACAGCGGCCTCAGCTCCGGGAGGAGGGAGGGGCCTGCCGTGCCCCGCGTGTTAGGGGTCGGGGTGCGGGTGACAGGAGAAGATTCAGGGGCTCCGGGGGCGAGGAGGGTGGGCAGCGTCCTGGGGGAGGGGCTGGGTGGCAGCGGTACCTCTGGGGGCTCGCTGGGGACATGGGCGGATGGACTGGAGGCGGCTGGACCCCATCCCTGATGCCTCTTCCCTGTGGTCACCCCCTCCCGAGGAGCACCCAAAGCCAGCCTTTTCACCACCGTGCATTCTTCTCCAGGGCTGGTTGGGTGCCGGTCCAGGAGCCGAGTGCTGGGGCCCTCCAGGTGCATCCGCTCCCACCCGGGGTGTGAGTGGACCCCACACGGGGAAGGGCGCTGGACCTGGATGCCAGCTGCACAAGCTGGACTGACTAGAGTGACCCTCGTTCCAGCCTTGACTTACTGGTGTGGATGCTGCGGCCAGGACCGTGTGTGCCGGTCATCACCGGGGCTGAGGGACAAACCCGAGCTCCAGGTTTTGTCTTTCCACCCCAGGCTGCTGACCTGGAGGGCGTCAGGGGGGTTCTCTGAGCCAGTCAGTGTCATCTTTGGAAGGAGGGGATGCTGCAGCTCCAGCCCCCAGGGCTATGGAGCAAGAGATGCTTAGACAGAGTGTGTATGGCCCCCCGCCCAGCCTGGGAGGCCTCGGCCACCCTTGACAGCTTTTGTCACCAGTGGCTCCTAGGGCAGCACCCAGGGCAGGGCCCCCGACCAGGGCTCCGAGGCTCGCAGGAAGCTCCCCTCATCCCCGTGGAGGAACGCCCGCCTGGCGCTCAGCCGGAAGGGACTTCTCAGCATCCTCGCCGCCCATGGCGGTGTCAACAAACCCATATTAAGACATATCTGTCCGACTTCTCTCCTGTGTCGTGGACAGAAAGCAGTGGCCAGTACAATGAAGCTGCACTGAATGCAGCTGCTCCCAAGCCTCCAGCGGGAAGGCTGATGGACTGAAGGGTCTCATTGTCCTGCCGCCAGCCCGGGTCGGGCTCCTTGCGTCACAGCCACCTCGGGACCGAACAGGGGCCGGCACAGATCGTCCTCACGAGGTGGTCCCAGTGCTGGCCTTGGGAGCGCGGTTCTGGAGACGGGCATGCCAGGGCCCATGGGGGCGGCGAGCGTGACCAGGACCTCTTGAGCGGGATGGGGATGCTGGTCCATGCAGCAGCACCGCTGCCGATATTGAGGGGCTGCGTCCAGAGCCCCCATCTCTCCGCTGCTGCCCTGCAGCCCCGTCTGATGGCACAGAGCCCGCACCTCCCGCGGGGCCTGGTCCTGCCCAGCTCCCAGGTGTGTGTGCGGCAGGTGACCCAGGGCTAAGGCTACTCCTGCTGCCCCACCGTGGGGGTCCGCCCGCTGGGTGTTTGCTGAACTGCCCGGGTGGGGCGGCAGAGGTGCTGGGCGCCAGGGTGGGCCTCCTCCGGACGCACCAAGCGGGGCAGACAAGGCAGCCGCTTGCGATGGCCCAGACCCCGGTCTCCTCCTGTCCCCTTCCCTCCCACTCCCCAGCGATGCCCGCCCACCCTCTGAGCTGCGAGGGCTCGGGGGGCACAGAGCCCTGGTTGGGAAGGACCCTCATGAGGAAACTGAAAGACGACGTCCAGGCAGGAGCTTCTCATGCTTGGCAGCAGGCAGCCTGAACCCAGCCGAGGGCACAGTGCTGCCTGTCTCTATCTGTCCGTCCCTCCCTCCCCGCTCTAGTGCATATTTCCAGAACCTTCTATGCACAAGTTGCTGTGCCAGGTGTACAGCAGGGGACAGAGCAGGCCGGGCCCCACTGTCACGGAGCTGACCTTTTGTGGGGCTCAGACTCCCCAAATCCACGCTCAAATTCATGCGTCACTGGCCTCGGGAAGGGTCAGGGCGCCTGAGGGAGACCCTGGGGCCTGTGATCAGTGGAAGGGGCAGGAGAGGCCTCCATCGGGGGGGAGGTCTGGGTCAGGCCTGAGAGGCATGGAGAAGGGCGTTGGGACAGTGGACCCCCTGCAGCGGGGGCAAGGATGGGGGAAGGGCTACAGGCAGGCGGCCAGTGGGCACGGGCAGGGTGGTCTTGGTCCACAGTCAGAAAGGATCTCCGGCATGGCCCATGGGATGGAATCCTGTGCTCAGTGACAAGATGCTGGAGACAGATGTCACGACACGGAAGCAACACTCAAGGTTGAATTAGAAAGAAAGAAAAAAAGCAACAGGACAAGAAACCACGTGTAGGTTTATGTAGCTCCATGTCATGGGGCAGATGGAAAGAGCAGAGGATGCCCCTCAAGGGTCAGAGGTTGGCTCTGAACACCTGGCTCCACCCTTAGCTCTGCGCGGTCCCCTCAAGGCCTTGGGCTGACTCCCTGGGACCTTGGCTCCCCCTTGTAAGCGGAGAGGACGGCTCTGTCCCCAGGAGTCACGGGGGCCGCAGGAAGCCCAGACAGAGCCCTCTGGCCAGCTCCCAGCCCCGAGCCGGCCTTGCCTCTGTAGCCGGGTTGGTGCCGCCTTTGCCCCAGAGGGAGTCTTGGTCCAGCCGGGCTGTGGATGGGACTTCACTTCTAAAGCTATAGGCCCACAGGCTCCATTCCCCAGACCCCAACCCTGGCTCCAGCCTGTGCTTTTAGTGGAGGCAGAGCTATAAATAACTCCCAATTTGCAGCTCTGTGGACACCAGGCAGGGGAGCCATTCATCCTGCTGCCCAGGTGGCCACCAGCTGTTGCTGGGCTCTTGGAACAGAAAAAAGGAGAGATTCAGAGAGAGGGCTTAGCTTCCAGCCCACCTAAGCCTGGAGCCTCCCTCCTGTGGCCCTGGACACGTCCTCCCCTTCAAGCCATGTGTGCCCCGAGGCGGCAAGGGTGCCCCCTGCACTGAGTGGGGCCAGGCAGCCCCCGGCAGTGAAGGAAAGCAGCCCCAAGAACAGGGAGCACAAGGGGTACAGGTAAGCCGAGGGCTGGTGGCTTTCCCAAACTGCTGGGAGACCCCCAGACTCATCCTGCTGCATCCTGCATCCAGCAGCAGCCCCACGAGCATGATGCGCGGAGACCCCCAGGCACCAGGACTGCATCAGCCCCACCTCCCAAGTAGGAAAGGCTGGGGATCCCTGGGCGGGGCACCGAGCCCATTTCAGCATGCCACCCCGAGTGCTTCCAGAAGACTCCAGCCCGTGAACTGAGGGTCTTAGATTTCTGTATCTCCAGTGGGCATTTCACTCCCCAGGGCCCTTTCTTTCTGATTCAGCAGCTTCACTCGGGTGGTTGGCAGGTCCTTGTCGTTACCCTGGCACATCCAGCCTTTGGGGATTTCAGCAAGAAGATTAGTGATGCCGGGCAGGGCCCTGTGCTTCGACCGAACCTGAGCTCAGAGTTATGGGGAGACTTGGGGATGCAGATCAAGGCAGTAACCAAGGAAACCAGATCCAAATGTCCAGACCCAGTTTGTCCCATTTTGGAGCCTCTCAGAACATGAGGGGCTCAAACCATCGAGCAAATAAACAGACCATCAGGAAAGACTTCCTTCCCATTACTTTAAATCAATCTTCGTAAATCTTACAACACAGGCGAGAAGCTTCCGTTAGAGACACCTTTCCCAGACTGTAAGATAAAACACGCATGCAAAACTATTTGATTGGTTGGAAGCAGTCTATCCTTCTTGCAAACACGATAGGTTCTGGTGTGGTGTCCAAACACAGCCTCTCCCTGGTACTTGATCAAACACCCGCGCCCCTCATTTCCCAGGCTCTGTGCTGAGTTCACGCAACCTGCCCCCAGTTCACTCCACTTCCCAGGGGCCAGGGGGCCTTGTGCTAGTCAATCCTGAGTGTGGAACGTGGGATGTGGCCTGCCCCGTGACCTGTACCCTGTTTTCTGTGCCCCAGGGAGGGCGTCTGGTGGATTGGATTCAACAGAGAGATGTGTTGAAGTTCTAATCCATGAGCCCGTGAATGTGGCCTTAGGTGGAAATGTAATCAGATATAATCAGGTTAAGATGAGGTCATCAGGGTGGGCTCTGATCCATTGACTGGGGTCCTTATAGGAGGAGGAAATACCACGTGAAGACAGAGGCACCTGGGGAGCAGACCATGTGATGATGGAGGTAGAGACTGGAGTGATGTGTCCACCTTCATCCCCGGGAGGCACCAGCCTCCTCCTGGGCCAGCATCTCCCTATCGATACCTTTCCACAGGCCTCACAACCTCCCTTCCTGCAGGGGTAAGGGGTTGGGGTCTCTGAGGCCATCAGGGCCAACTGGCAGGTGCCCATGTCAGGGAGGAGAGAGCAGAGCTGCTGGAGGATGGGGAGGTTGGTCTGGAGAACACCCTCCAAGAGCCGCTGGCACCTCTAGTTCCGTGGGTTGAAACTCGATGGTTCCCCACTTACAATGGCGACCCCAAGCCTCCACCTCCGCCCGTCTTCCCCACTGTTTACTTCTCGAGAGGTGGTCACAGGTTGCTTCTTTACAGTTCCTCTCTGGGCCAGTCAGGAAGAGCTTGGGCAGAGGCCTTGGAGCCCATGGGCTGTCCCTGGCTTCTTGCATCACTGCCGGCTGACCTTCCCCATGGACGCAGGAGAGGCTCAGAGGAGGGGAGAGGTGGGAAGCCCAGAATGCCTCGTGTTGACTACGCATTGGCCATGCTTGCCTCAGGAGTCAGAGGGAGGCAGGGTGGGGTCAACACAGCCACCGATGCCACCCCTTCCCTCCCTCCTCCTTCTGAAGTTTGCTCCGGGGGGAAGGAGGACAGAGGGGTCCCTGAGCAGTGGGTTCCTTGGCCCTTCCCAGTACGTGTGACACTGTGTGATGCTGCCAGGCCTCTCTGACCATTGGGGGAAGGAAGTTAAGTTCAGGGTTTCACGATGCTCTGAACGCCAAAGGTTTGAGTGGATGGATGGATGAGTGGGCGGATGGATGGATGAGTGGATGGATGGGTGGGTGGATGGATAGATGTGTGGATGGATGGATGTGTGTGTGGATGGATGGATGGATGGATGGATGGGTGTGTGGATGGATGAGTGGGCGGATGGATGGATGGATGGATGGATGGATGGGTGGATGGATGGATGGATGGGTGGATGAGTCGATGAGTGGATGGATGGATGAGTGGGCAGATGGATGGATGAGTGGATGGGTGGATGGATGGATGGATAGGTGGGTGGATGGATGGGTGGTGGATGGATGGATGGATGGATGGATGAGTGGGTGGATGGATAGTTGGATGGATGGGTAGATAGATGAATGGAGGGGTGGATGACTGGATGGTGGATGGATGGATAATTGGGTGGATGGATAGTTGGGTGGATGGATAGTTGGACAGATGGGTAGATAGATGAATGAAGGGGTGGATGACTGGATGGATGGACAGGTGAACAGAAGGAGAAACGAGTGGACAGAGGATGGTTTTCTAAATATTTCATGCTCCTCACAGTGAAAGTTTCTGTGAGAGCTGATAGGTCTGAGTCCTAGTGGGGGCCTGGATTCCCTGAAAGCAGCCAGTGTTCTCAGCCTCAGTGCCCCTCTGTCATGTCCAGCATCTCCCCCATGCAGGCAAGACCACGCCCCTGGACCATGGCCCTCATCACTTCCTGGGAGACTGACCCACAACACAGCCCCCACCCCCATGGGCGCCCGGCTGCCACAAGTGGCCTCCCTAAATGAAAGTGTGTCCCAGCTCTCTACGAAGGGATGTGCAGGGTCTCCACACAGTGAGGCCGTGACGCTCCCCTGCTGCCCCCCAGGAGCCCTGCCATCTCCCGGAACCAGGGAGATGCTTTCCTGCCTCAGGTTAAAATGAAAAGCCGGTGGCATCTCCTGTCTGCCCTCTCAAGGAGCTTCTGTCAGTTCATGGGAATTTGCCCAAGAGAAATGATTGGAGTGTTTTTCTTTTCCCCTCTACTTACATTTCTTAATCCTGGTGAAATAACGAGACAGGTAGCTCATGACAACTGTGGTTTTTCTCTCTCAATCCAGTTTGATTACCCAAATCTGGAGTGTTTTCCACGGGCACAGGATGCTAACTAATCATACAGGGAAACTTCTCCATTCTCGAGCTCTGGTGGGGACAGGTCCCAGGCAGCTAATGAATCACACTAATCAGAGAACCGTCTCAAAAATTAATCCACTCTACCGTAACTATTTAAAGAAAAAATAATTATCGAGACTGTTCTCGCTAAATTATGCTGTCCAGAAGTTGTCGAAAGAAAATTTTGTCTAATTTTAAAATGTAATCTGGGTTTTGCAGATTTTTCTTTTCTGAGTGATTAAAGGATTCAGCATGAATGACCAGGAGGAGAATGTGCCTTTTCTTCCCGAATTGTCGGGTCGTGGTTGTGACGTGTGCCAGCCTGGCGGGGCCCACGGCCTTGGCCTCCATCACAGACCCCACCTGGGAGCGTGCATGGCCTTGGGGCCACTGGACCCCAGGCTTATCCAGGGAAAGTGGGTCTCCCCGCCTGCCCCTTGGTCCTGAGAACAGGCCCACATCCTTGAGCTGGGCGTGCCCCATGGCTTGGGGAGAGTGCAGCCTGAGTGAGTGACCATGGCCCTCTTTGCCCGGGAGGTAGAGGTTGACAGGCCCCTTGAGCTCGGGGGTCCCAGCGGCTGAGCTCTGCCCACTCCCATCCCACTCGCTTCCCTGATGGGTTAATCCCGGTACCAAGGGCGGACGGGGGCCTCCCGTGCTTGGCCCCGAAGTGTTCAGAACACCTGAGAAGACTCCAGAAAACTGACAGCTGCCTTGTCTGCAAAGGAGGAAGGTGTGACTCTCAGAGGTTTTGCAGTTTGGGCTGGCTCACCGACGTCTGTCCATCCCAAGTGACCAAGGAGACCAGAGCAGTTCCGGGAGCCCGGAGCCAGACCCCTGGGGTGGCCCCCCTCAAAGAGGAGGCGGGCTGCTCCCAAGAAGTCCCCGAGCCTCGGGCTCCCTGGCCAGGTTGGGCAGAGAGGCCACCCCTGGACAGCAGAGTCAGGCCCCGGCTGGCTTGGGGGTGGTGCAGGGGTGCGGGGGGCTGCCCCTCGGAGCCTGTCCCTAGTCTGCTGGCTGGGACCTGCCTTCCTGCTTTGGCCTGGTGAGGATGGAATGGGATGGGGTCTTCAGGACCCTGTACTGATGCAGCTCTTCCTGTTGGCGTTTTGGCCTTACTGTCCTGCCCGTCTTGAGTGAGGGTGGGGGAGGGGAGATGCCCAAACCAGTGAGGGGGGACAGGTACGTGACCTGCACACGGTGCTGAGTGTCAGGCCCCGTGACCCCAGGAGCAGCAGGAGCCATGGTAGCGATGACAAGCCACCAACCCCAGACCAGGAGCAGAAGCCGGGTAGGGTCAGAGAAGGTTCTGGAAAGCCAGGATAGGGAGGGCCATTCGTCCCTGGCACCCTTCTCCTGACCCGACGCTTACCTGTGTATCCAGGACCACATGCTCCATCCCCCCAGCATCCTAGTGGACCCCCTTCCGTGCACTACCCGTGCGCCGCAGCGCAGCGAGCTTTTAAACCATCACCTGGACCAGTGCGGACGTAGGGTCAGTGGCCACGTGTGGCTGCCCAGGACGCTCCGTTAGGCCTCCATCTCCTCACACCTTTTCCAGCTGAGCCCACTAAGCCTCACCAACAGGGTCGACAGATGTTGGGCCCTACGTCCCTCCATCCTGGGGCTGAAGTCCGCCTGTCACCAAGTGGGCCTCAGAGCTGGGAGCTGAAGCAGGTGTGTGCCCAGGGCCAGCCCTGCATGGGGGCTTCTCTGCATGGAGGCCCCTCCCTCCCTCCCTCCCCTCTACCTGGGCAGCTCCTTACTGTGACTTCAGGGTCTCAGGTTCCTTCAGGTTCTGTGTTCCTTCTCCCCACGGCCCTGTGTCCACCCGAGGCTGCTGTGAGAATCCACACCACGCTCTCAGCTGGGACGTCTGGGGCCCCCAGAACACAGGTGGGTAGCCGGGAGCTGCTGTGATTCAAGGCCCCGCTGCCATCACAGACCCCCCCTTCCTGGCTGTCAGCTGTAATCAGCATGGCAAAGACCGGAAGCATATTTTGGGACCATTGGAGGCAATTCTGTGTACCCAGTTCCTACAAGAGGAATTGGCACAGCTCCTACAAGAGGAATTGGCACAGCCTGGCACCGGGGGAAGGTTGAGGGAATGAAGCTAACCCTATAAACTGATGAATATCAGCACAGCCCTCCCTGAAATCGCAGGTAGGGCAGATATGTGCATGCAGCGTACTCTAATTATTGGGAACCAAGCAAAATGTGTGAGCACGTAGAAGCTCCTAATATGCGCGTGAATAGACGTATACCTGTGTATGTGTTAGAAAGCCCTGTTGGGGATGGTGGGGGGCTGTAGGCGGAGCACAGCCCCGGGCGGGTCAGAATGGGAAGCAGCTCCCTGTCCCCGGGCTGCCAACCGCAGACCCAGACAGTCCCAGGCCAGAGCAGCCCAGAGCTGGCAGCCAGGCCTCTGGAGCCAGCCTGGAGGCCCCTCGGGGCTGGGATGCCACTGGCTGGTCTTGTGGGTCCAGCATGGTGGGAGCCCCAGGACCCCGTCCATCCTCTACCCCCCAGATGCTTCTGGGGACAGAGAGGGGCTGGGACAAGCCACCACCCAGGCCTCCTGGAGTATCCCGTGACCCCTGCCAAGACCCCGCCCCTCCTCCAGAGCACTGTGACCCTGGCCTGGGGCATCTCGGGTACGGAGCAGCTTCTCCAGGGAGGACAGCAAATGCCATTTCTACCTGCAGCTCTCAGAACACAGGCTCACGGGCCTAACGTGCACAGAATAAATGTCTGTAGGAGAGAGTTATTCAGGCCCAAGGCCGTCAGAAAGCTGCCCTCTGACCCACCTACTGATGGTCACAGAGTCTCCTGCAGGACGGGACCCGGTGCCAACTCCCCTGGGGACAGATGACCGAGGACACATGATTGGCCATGGTTGGGGTCTGGTCCACTTGGCGGGCAGCCTGGCAGGATGCGTCCAGGGCCGTGGAGACGCTCAGGCCCTCTGACCCCGTAATTCCTCTCCCGGAAATATGTCCTGAGAAGATAATTCAAAAGAAGACGAAAGGCGTGTTGATAGCAGAGCTAAGCTGGAAAGCGCAAACAGCAGAGATGCCCGTCTCGGGACAGCGTGGTGGACCACAGGAAGGGGCCTGAGTTGGTCCCGTGCAGCTGGGGGTGTAGCTGTGGAGCAGCGTGGAGGGCCTAGCGGACCCGGAGATGGAGGACGGGGCAGGCGGCGGCTACATAAGGGCCCTTTAACAGAGTCTGGGGGGATGGGGCTGCCCCAGAGGAGGGTCACCTCCCTGTCCCCTCAGTGGCCCTGGCACTGGTCCTCGGTATGGCTGTGCTGTCCTTTGCTGGCCTCCAGAGCTCAGGATGCTGGGACCGAAGGCCTCTGCCCCACACCAACTGCAGGGCCAGCCACCCGCCTGCAGCAGAGCAGCCTGGTGCTGGGGACATGCGTGTTTCGTGCCACAGCATCCCTTGCGCTGTCCTAGCCCATAATGATGCTGAGAGAATGAACAGTGGTGGGGCGGGGGGCTTTCCCTCAGCCGCAGCCGTTCTGACTGGCTCTTACATCAGCTCTGTCCTTGCATCAGCCCCCTACCCTGCCCCGACACAGTGGCCTTCGTCCCATCCACAGGTGAGAAAACCGAGGCACAGAGAGGGTGGGCGCCTGACCTGAGGGCCCAGCTGTGAGCAGCAGCACACTGGGACTCGGACCCCAAGGGCTTGAGCTCCGAACGCCAGCCTGGCCTCCTCTCCTCCCTGGTCGAGCCATGGTTTCTCCTGCTGGCCGGGCCCTGCCTGCTCATCCTCTTGCTGCCTCTGGGAGCCCGTTCCTGCGCACGGCCGCATGGAATCAGGGAGCGTGGGGGACCCTGGTCAGGCTGGCCGGGCTCAAGCCCTTGCACCATCCCCTTCCGGCCACTGTGTGAATGTGGAAATCTCCCGACCTCTCTGAGCTTCCTTGTCCCCACGTGTGATGTGGAGATCAGGTGAATTGATTCCTCGTAAGTAACAACCAATAGTCAGTGTGTCGATAAAGGAGCCTGTGACTCCCCGTGAGGACTAGCAAGCCGGTCCCCGTGGTCAGCAGCTGCCTTCACCGCCCAGAAGCTTGGTTCAGAGCCCCCAAAAGCTACCTGGCCTGCTCGGTCCCGCCAGGTGTGCTCACCTGGTGTGTTTGGGCATTGACGTTTCAAATGGGAGTTCGTAAAATGCAGAAGCTGCCCTGGGTGTGTAAGGGCAAAATGGATTTCTCCCAGAATCATGGGGGTGTCCCAGAAAATGCTCTGGTTGTTTGTGCTTTCCCAAGCCCAAGGCCACCGATCCCCTGGTGGGGTCAGGGGGAGACCAGAGCCCGCCAGGCAGGGAGGCCCAAGTGTGCCACGTCATCTCCCCACAGCTGCCGGCCCTCCCCAGGCTGTGCGGGGCCTCCTGTGGGCTCACCTGTCCTTCCACCATCGCTGTGCCCTCCTCCAGAGCGCTACTCCTCTGATTCCTCCCGTCCCCGGGGCCAGGCTGCCAGGGAGGGATGGCCTGAGAGTGGCTATTGCCGGGAAGGTCTCTAAGGATAGCTCGGGGGCTACCCAGGGTGCCCTCTGACCTCCCAGCCCCACGGGCTTTCCTGCCCCTGCTGGTAACTGCTCCCAGGAGGGGCCTCAACGTGCCATCCTGAGGAGCACAGAGATGGGAGCCCAGGGCCCTCCTGGGGTCCTCGAAACGTTCCCTGCAGTAGTAGCATCTGGATTACATCCTCAGGGCCTGTGTCAGCTCTTCATGCGATAGATTCTTCCAGAACCCTTGATATATCCCAGTTATATTTGACTCCCGTGTGTGTGTGTATGTGTAATTAATATCTATATGCTTATATTAAATGTCAGCCACCCCTTTCCTCATGGGTGTGGATGTGGCCTCACCCCTCTGTCACCAGCAAGATCCAGGGGAGTTTGGGGACAGATACTTCTGGGTTAGATGCTGCCAGAGACAGCGGCCTCCCCGTCTCAGACAGACAAAGTCCATTTATGACTGTATCTGAGAATGTGGCCAGAGATTTCTGGAATCCCACTGGTTTTGTTCTAGATGATTCATTTTTCCAAGCTGTTGAGTAAAGTAAGCAGATTCGTGTTAATGGAAATGAAGAAACAGTTTATTCCAAAGGGAACCGTGCAATTTATGAGCAGCAAAGGGTGCAGGCGTTGAGCGGAGCGATATGGTCTCCGCGATCCCCGTCCATCTGTCCAGACTCAAGCGAGCAGCGCGCTGGTCACTGCAGTTGCCGTCTGAGCAGGCGTGCTATCCACCAGACCCCGGATGGCTTCAAGGTCGTCCTGGTTGTCCAATCCTTAGGTTTCGGGGGGGTGGGCGAGGGCATCTTGCAGGGGCGTGTTTCTGAGCTTCCACATCTTTGGAGCTTGTTTGTGCTGGTAAACAAAGAGGGGGTCCCAGCATCATGGGCATCATGGTGGGGAGAGGGGTGTTGCTGGCGGCAGGGTTCCCACATATGTGCAGCTCAGTCACTAGAATAGAATTTCAGACATCACACAGGGACATACCCACACACAAATACTTGTGCGTTCACGTGCGCACCCAACATACAGGTGTGTGCACACACGCACACATATACACAAACACACACACAGGATCAACGGCTGGGCACACAGGCTCTTGGCCATAGGAGGCTCCCATGGCTGGTGAGCTGATTGAACTGGGGTCCACTCAGACCCTCTGTACCTCCTCGGGATGCTGATCAAGAAGGTTGAAAGGAATCAAATAGGGATGCTTAGCCCAGTCGAGGAGAGCACTGGGGAGAAGCCACAACGCTTAGTGCCCCTTTTGAACAGGGCGAGTCTGGACTCTGAGGCCCTCCAGCTTTTGCCTTCAGTCCTGGCCCTTCCCGCGTTTTTCCTGCCTCACGTGGGTCGTCTTTTTCCCGAGCATTGGCCCTGGAGGGTGGACACTGCAGCTCCAGGGCTAAGCCAGCCAGAGGCCCTCACGGGGACTGGTGAGGGCAAGGGCTCAGGAAATGTGAGCAGATAAGAAAAAAAGCTTTGTCTCACGGGCCTTCCGAAGAAAGATGCTGCTGGCCTCTGCTGTTTGAGACCAACTCTGAATGTTTTGCAGGCTCCTGAGAAATTGCGTATGTAAAGCACCATTAGCTTTTTGGGGTGTAAATGAGCTCAACCAAAGGCCCCTCTCTCTGCTGGCTGTCAGATCTGAGTGAATTTAGTCCCGAATCCCTCTGATCCCAGGCGGCTGATCTTCAGAGCCGGGACCACAGGGGCCGGGCTCCTTCTATCTCTTAAGGAGGAAGGAGCTGGTCCCCCAGGCAGGGCCCCAAGGCAGATGAGCTATGTCCCCGTTAGGACCCCTGGTGAGCGCACCTGTCCTGAGGGTCCTCCCTTGGGTTCTTCGTGGGCTGCGGTGCCACCCTGCTCACCTGGGAAGAGCCGTCCTGTCCCTTGAATACACATCACTCCGTCTCCTCTTGGCTGTGTCCCCACAGCCCCCTCTGTGGCCCTTGTCACCCTGCAGCTGCCAGGATGTGTCTTCGACTCCAGGCACAGTTTGTCCCACAGTTTTGGCAAGTTGGCCCTTCAGCCGATTGACCCAGACCCACCTGAAGCAGTCCGGTCGTATCCAGGACCTGCACCCCAGCCGGGCCCCCCGCTTCTCAGCCCCTTGGACGCCCTGGGCCCTGCCCTGCTCCCCTCCCAGCCACCAGGCCCCTGCCTGCCTGAGAGCTTGGCCCGGCGCCCTCTGTGTCCCAAGAGGCCTTCTGTTCTATCCTTCCCAAGCAGCTGGGCTGCAGGGGCGTCTTCCTTCTTGGGGGGCGGCAGCTGGGAATGAGCCTCTCCGGGCCTGGAATCACCCGGGTGTCCTCGCACAGGGAGATTCGGAGAGAAGGGACCCAGCCTCTCCATCCCAAGGCCCCAGCACTGGCCGCTGGAGAGATGGGGACCCTGCAGGCCGACGTCCACACGTGCACACGGTGGATGTGTGTGCACGTGGGCGTGTGTACGTGCAAGGCGCAGGGAGAGGCGTGTGGGCCGGGCCGGGTCCCGGGGCTTCCGCTTCCTCTCAAAGGCTCGAGCTTGCAGAGCTGATCCACGCTGGGCCCCGAGGCCCGGGACAGGCACTGGGCGCGTGGCCAGCGGGAGATCCACACCCCTGGCCTGCACGGGCCGAGGGCCCCGTGGCTGTGACAGGAACAGGCTGGGCCGCCGTCCGCAGCCGTCAGCCGCCATCCCTCTGCCCCCTCAGCACCCCCAGCCCTGGGTGACGCCCTCCCCCGCTGGGAGCTGCCACGACGCTGGGGCCAGAGAAGAGGAGGCGGTGACGTGTGGGCACGAAAGGCCCCTTTGTCCGTGGGACGTGGTAGCCCAGTCCTGCGCCTCCGTCCGCCCGCAGCAGGACGTGGGCGGGGCTGAGTGAGCCGAGCTCCCGCGGCCAACGCAAGGCGCTGTGTGATCAGCCTGGCTGGCCAGTGCCCTCCGCAGGGCCAGCACCAGCACGCCCAGGCCACGGCGCCAGGTGGGGACAGGGCAGTGGCCAGGCAGCAGGTATGCCTATTTGTTTTGCAGACACACCCGCATGCCTGCTATGTGCCGGGCCAGCCCATGAAGTGGTCCCACAAGTATGGCAGTGAGCGTGCCTGTGAACGTGTGCGCGTATCTGTGTGTATGTCCGTGGTGTACACGTGTGTGCTGTTTCACACGTGTGGGTGTGGTGTGCATGCCTTTGTGGGTGTTTACGTGTGTGCATGTGCCTGCACGTGGGCGTTTGTGTGACCTCTGCATTCCTGTGCACATGTGCACACGTGTGTAAGTGTGTGTGAACGTGTGTGGCCAGGCTCTGTGGCTGCAGCGTGGGCAGGACCTACGCCCCTCCCCCTATTGAAGGCACTTGGGACCCTGCCCCTCAAGCTTTCCTCCCTCTTCCTGACTGACCCTCAAATGTTGTCCTGTTATGTTTGTGGGGCTCCCCCCAGGAGAATGGGGGCTGCATGTTCCCCCACCGCCGTCACCCCGCCTCTTAGTACTGCGTGTGGGACAGAGAAGAGGGGATTAAGGCTTGGTGACGCCCCCTGTGCTTTGGGGAAGGGGAACAGGGCCCGTGTCCTTGACCGAGGGCCTGGAGCCGAGCTGAGCCGCGTCCTGGGAGGAGGAGCCTCAGGAGACCAGCAGGCGTCCCAGCCCCTTGGATGCTTGGAGGCTGGCTCAGTCTCTGCCTGTGTCCATCTACCGTCTCCAGCCCCACGGTCAGCGGCCAAGAGTGGCTTCTGTCCTCACCTGACCATGAAGGGTGTGTGTTTTACACATGGACTGGCCAAGCCCTGGGCCAGGTACTCCACTTGCAGCTTCTCCTCTGTCCCCTTGGTCACCAAGCTTCCCAGGGAGGACGGAGCCCACGGGAAGCACTGCTGGCTCGAAGTCCTCTGCTGGCACAGCAGTGCAGGATTGAACCCATCCCTCCTCTGTTGTCTGGTCCTGCAGGCTAGCCAGGGAAGCGTGGGTATCAGAACCAGGCCTCTGACGTTGCCCATGCTGCCCTGCCCCGCTGGTCTGGGCCAATGCCCTTCTGAATGGCTCCAGTCTCTCTGTATGGGGCCTCGTCTCGGCCTCCCTGCCTCCAGAACTGCATTTCCCTCTTGCAGTTGAGGGCAGGTCTATCACCTGAGAAGGCCAAGTTCCTGCTCTTGGCTCCACTCCCTGAGCACAGCTGGGGTCTGGGTACCCCCTCCGTGGTGACAGGCACAGTACACTGACAGCATTCCCCTGGGTGTGGCCCAGGAGACAGACAGGAGCACAGGTCCAGATTTTTTTTAGCCACTCTTGAGCCTCCTCCCACGCCGTCTGTCCTGGTTGATCCCAGAGAAACCCTCCCTTCTTTCTCTAATTCGTCAGGACCGTCTCTAAGCCATGCACATAGGGTTTCCGGGGATTGGCAGGGTGTGTATTTCAATCCTGTTGCTTCCTCATGGGTTTACGGTTTACATTTGTTGGTGTGTGACGAGGTTTTTGTGTTGTCATTTACTGTCACCAAAATGGTGCACCAGGGACGGCGGGGCTGCTCCTGGGACTTCTGTGGGAACGATGAGCAGATGAGGAAAAGAGTCCCGAGGGGATGTGCTGGGGAATGCAGCCGCCTGTGGCCCGCACATCCTGGGAGGGCTGCGTGGAGCACGAGGTGCGGCTGGAGCCGGGCCTGCCGTGGCCTAGAGACGTTTCTGGGCAGCGAGACGGCCCGTCCCCCATGCCTGCCATGAGAGCAGAGCCACGTCTCCTCTTCTGTGGGAACCATGCTGACACTCAGCTGGAGTGTTTTTCCACTCTGACTTCAGTTGGCTGCGGGGCATTTCCGCACTGTGAGGTCTCCCGGGCCGTCTTAGCTTAGGCTGGGGTCACAAAGCACCATAGGCTGTAGGCCTTGAACAGCAGAAATTCATTTTCTCAAAGTCCAGAGGCGAGGAGGCTGCGATGCAGGTGCAGCTGACTGGTGGGGACCCCCTCCTGGCCCACAGACGGCCGCCTGTGCTGTGTCCCACGTGGGAGAGGCTGAGCTCTCTGAGGTCAGTTCCTATAAGGGCACCAATGCTGTGGGGTGAGGCCCCACCCTTATGACCTCATTTAACCTCAGGTACTTCTGTAAAGGCCCTGTTTCCAAGTCCAGCCACTCTGGGGTCAGGACTTCACCCTGTGACTGCAGGGGGTGGGGGTCACAATTCCGTCCGTAGCTCGGCCTAGAAAGGAGCTGGTCTCAGGATGACCAGCTGGCTGTGGGTAGAGAGATGCTTGGTGTGGGTCCAGGTGAGCAGCACACTACCCACAGGGCCCTCTGCTGTGCCCTTGGCAGGCACCACCAATCGATCCCAGGACACCCCGCTGTGCTCAGGCAGCTCCTGCTTGTTTGTCAGAATTGGCATCAAGAGGTCACCTGGGATGCCATCCTTGTCTGTTTTCCAGGCCACCTCCCAGTCCACCCTTTGTTAAGACTCACCGACTCACCCACCCCTGCAGGGGCCCCAAGGCCCAGGCCCCCATGGGGTGAGGCCCCTCCCAGGTCCCCTATTGCCTTTGTAGGGACAGTCACTGCCTGCAGGACTGGTGGCATGATAGGCGGCCCGCATGCAAAGTGGAAATGCTGGGATCTTTTAAAAGTTATTAAGAATTTCAAGATGCAGGAAGAGCAGGGTGGGGCCATGGGGGCCGCTGCAGCCACCAGGGCAGTCGAACCTGCTTTAAAAAGGACGCGCATCACTCTGTTCTAATTCAAAATGACCCGTAGTTCCCAGGTTCCTTGAACAGTTCCATGCATACCGTCGGTGTTCTCTCCATCACAAAGTCCCTCCTTCCAGGGTCTCCATCACAGATGGCTTCCCAGGCCCTCCCACCACTGCCACAGAAAGGTGGTGGGTTTCCCAGGAAGAGAGAGACGCAGGCCCCTTCTGCCTGGAAGCGTGGGTTTGGAGTCATGAGTGCTTAGTGGCCACGGGGTCCACCTTCCCCACCCCATCTGACAATGACAAGGACTCGAGTCCTGATGTCACCAGCCCTGGGATGTCCTCGGGGTGGTGGGGGGAGTCCCCTTTGTGGATGAGGCCCCGGGAGGGCCGTGGCCTCCGTACGATCTGCCAGGAGTCCCCACCCTCCCCATGCCCACCTCCCTCCCAGCACCCACCCAGGCCCCAGGATTCTGGCCTGCAGACGGGCAGTCCCCACTGCATCTGAGGGGGGTCCTGACTGGGAGACCTCTCCCCCACCCCCGCCCGCTGCTGTCTTTCCTGGCTCTCATGTAGATTCCAGACAAAGGAGAGAAGTATATTGTTGCCTCCAGGAAGGGAGGTCCTTGAAACTGTCCCCAATGCCCTCAGTCACTACTTACTGAGTGGCCAATGGCAGAGCTGGTGGTGGGCAGTGAGTGATTGACTGCAAGGCCAGGGAGGGGGCAGCAGTCTGGCCAGGCCACCCTGATTGACACCAGGCGCTGCCCACTGGACCGTCCCATCCCTGAATTCTGGTACTGGGAATCGGGCTGCGTAGGTACTGCTCATGCCCCAGGCCAGTGCTGACAGCTCTCTCTTCTCTCCGCAGCACGAATTATCAAAACAAAGCAGTGGTGTGACATGCTCCCTTGTCTGGAGGGGGAAGGCTGTGACTTGTTGATCAACCGGTCAGGCTGGACGTGCACGCAGCCCGGCGGGCGGATAAAGACCACCACGGTACGTACGCGGCGCCCCGGCTGTGCTGGGGGTGCGGGAGCCTTAGGCAGCAGAGCACACTGGGGCAGGGGTACACCCTACACCCGTGATGACAGGACAGACAGACAGGCTGCCAGCACCCCCTCCTCCAGAACCTCCCTGCTGTGCAGCCGGATCAGTCTGTCTCCGGGCTGCTCAGACCCATCACATGGTCACTGAGTGCCCAGCGGCCCGAGAGGCTGGACAGAACCCCCTCCAGGCCGGTCAGCCCACACGAGATTGCCGGTGAAGTTGTCCTGTTTCTGGGCGATGTACTCCCAGCTCCAGGCTGGAGGGAAGGTTAGAACCCACAGAAGGGCTTCAGCACGAAGGGCCTTTAAAGAAAAAGGATTGGGGAGGGGCCGTGGGCCTCATCCAGGCCATCCCCTCCCCCCACCAGGCAGGCATGGTGGCCGTTTGGAGCAGAGACCCCGAGAGCCCCTGAGGGTGCCTCTGTCCCTCCTGGATGCCACCGGGAGGGACAGTTGTAGACTCTGGGCTCCCCAGGCTGGTCTCCCGCAGGCTGGGAGGCAGAGAGTGGCAAAGTGGCTTTGGGGTTGTTTGCTCTGAGATTCCTTTCCCGAAGGAAAACTCATTAAGCACAGGCTGGGATGGTGTGGGCCAGGGGAGCGGGGCCGCCCGGCCGGAGCCACGGGGATGGCTCTGGTGCTCCGTATGCTGGGCCCACACAGTGTTGGACTTTGCCAGCCAATTATCACCTCTCATCCGGCTCTTCCTCGTGAGGTTGATGTAGACAGCGGAGGACTGGGGTGGGCTATGGCTCCTGGCCAAAATTCCCGCCTCGATGCTGGGGGACGTTATGTCAGGGAGGTCTGGGGTCTCGTGGAAGGATCTGGAAGTTCTCCCCTGGCATCCACGGCAGAGAAGCGGGGCCCACGGCCCCTCAGGAATTAGTCTAGAGGAAAACCCACCTCTTCCTGCCTTTGTAACCTCCGCTGGAGAAGTCAGATGGGCTGTTTCAGCAACGTCCTTAAGAGGCCACTTAGGTGTAGCTGTTCCGAGATGAGACACGGACACCCTGGTCCCATCACCGGCAGGGAGGTCGGGTGGGGACAAGCCAGGCCTCTGGGGGCACATTCTGAGGACGTGGCTGTCAAGCGGAGACGCGGGCCCCCGGCTGCACCCAGGCAGCCCATCAGATGTCTCGGAGGCCTCTTGTGTTGGCGGGAGTTCAGGCAGGGGGGCCCTGCCTGCGGCCTCCCCTTGCAGGCCTGGCGCCCGTCCCGAGCAGGGCCGCCCACAAGGAGCGTTGGGCTGGGCTGCAGCGAGCGCCCCCAGGTCTCCAGTCGTTGAAGCCGCAGCTGTGCGCTTGTCTGAGCATCCGCCGTGCTTGTTCATCCACGTGCAGCACGGAAGCGAGGGATCTGTCATCACACCTGGCAAGTGTGCAGGCGTGCCAGCTCATCACCTGCCACCTGCCTCATTGCTCTGGGAGCGGAAGGGCCTCTGAGGTGGGACCGCTGCCTCCCCGACCGTCTAGGAAGCAGCTGACCTTTCGAGGTTTCCCGAAAGGTGGAGACTGGGGGACAAGCAGACCCCTGGACCCCCGGGACCACTGTCCCCAGATCCGTGGGGCCCGGGGTCAGCGTGTGGATGCACAGGGGGCCCGGGCCAGCCCTGGTGCGGGAGGCGCTGCGTTGGGGGTCTTTTGAATGAACACCCACAGGAGGTGAGGCTTGGAGGGCGCTCCGGGCCACCCGCCCTCCGTGGCGGGCCTGGCTGTGCATGGCTGCGGGGTCAGGCCTGCCCTCCAGGTCGTGTGGCCCCAGGCAGCACCCCTCAGTCTCCTTGCGGTGAATCGGGGCATCTCCTCCCGTCAAGCCCCCGAGCCCGTCCCGGCTCCCAGCGCCGTGCGCCCCCACCCCTCGGAGGTTCTGGGGGGCCTCTACGTGCAAAGGGCACCCCTTCAGCAGCCCTAGTGCCCTCTCCCTGCAGGCACAGCCTCAGGTGCTTAAGTTGCTCTAAGACCTTTGCTGAGAAGGTGCAGACAGTCGTTCCCTTCGGGCTCACAGGTCTCGGAGCTCAGAACCATCACCTCGGGTTTCCAGACGTGAAAACTGCAGCTGGGGTGGCTGAGGGAGGCCACGACCGGGGGTCAGTGGGCCGTGGAGTTGGGGCTTGAATCTGCCGGGTCTGCCCAACTCAGATGCGGCCTTGGCGCTGCAGAAGGCCCACGCGTCTTCCCGGTGAGAAGACAGTCTCTGATGCGCTCATCCTGAGATCAGCCCGCCCTGGAGGGCGCCTCCTGCTGGAACAGGTGCATCAGGAGAAGGTCCAGGCAGGAAGGCCCCGCCACACGAGGGGCAGGCCAGGGCCCCTCCACTACCCCGGCGGGAAGCGCTCACACTCGGAGACACGGCCGAGTGGCCGGACGTGTTCGGTGACAGTGACCTCCCGCCTATGTGCTGGCCCGCAGGGTCACATCCCCACCGGGGAGGTGGGCCCTGGGTGCTTGGGTTGGCAGATCCCGCTGAGATGACCCTAGGGGACCAGCGAGCTCTGTCATCATCCCAAGTGTCTGCAGAGGTGACCCTGGCCTGCGTGCGGAGACCTATTTTCAAAGCTTTCTTAAAAGCTTACTTGAGGGGCTTCCCTGGTGGCGCAGTGGTTCAGAGTCCGTCTGCCGATGCAGGGGACACGGGTTCGTGCCCTGGTCTGGGAAGAGCCCACATGCCACAGGGCAGCTAAGCCCGTGAGCCATGGCCGCTGAGCCTGCACGTCCAGAGCCTGTGCTCCACAAAGGGAGAGGCCACAACAGTGAGAGGTCCGCGTACCGCAAAAAAAAAAAAGAAAAATGCTTATTTGAGCTCTTGACCCAAACACCTTATAATTGGAGCACGTAATCCCCTTCCACGATTGCATCTCGGGCCTCTTACAGATGGCAGATTAGCACTGTGGGGTTTCACATTTTAGCATAAATTAGTTCTCCGTGAGGGGGGCTGTAAGACAACTCAGGATTGCTTGGCCACGTGACTGCTAATTCATCCCAGGTGCCAGGGTCTCAGCCCAGCGCCCCTGCAGCCAGGGCCACGTCCAGAAGTGGCTGTCATCGCCCCCCTGCCTGGTCACGCCCCACCCCCTTCTCTGCATGGGCCGTGGCTGCTCCCTTCTCTGTGTCCCCAGCAAACCATGAGCTGCCTGAGGGCAGGCGCAGGCCTTGTGGTCCCGCCAGCCACGTCCCCTTATTCGGGGTTCCCGTACATCCATGTGATAAACTGATTAATTGATCAGCAGAGCCCAGACCCTGGGCACATGCTGACGTTTGCATTTCTTAGATCACCTCTTTTCAAAGTGCAGGTCATCACCCCATTAGTGGGTCGTGAAATTAATTTAGTGGCTCATGATCTGCATTTAAAAGAAGGAGGAAGAAACAGAATAAAAACATTCGGGCGCATCTGTGTCTTGAGGGTGAAAGCTGCTTCCTGAAGCACACACAGGGTCACAAGGTGAGGTCACACGGGTACCAGGACAGGTTACAGTGAAGAGCTGGGGACCTGGCATCCCGGAGGTACTTGGGGCTGGTGGGGGGGGGGGCCTGGCGTCTGTGGCTCCGGCGATTCCTGTTCTAAGGCTTGCCTGTGACGTTGGTCTGCACCGGGCAAGTTGAGCAGGTGGACATCACAGGCCCTCCCCAAGGTCGCAGACAGCATCCCCTCCTCGGCCCCCTCACGGCCCCTTAGAGGAGGGCTGACTGGGCAGGCAGAGGGGAAGGAAGAGGCCAGACCCCAGGTAGGCGTGAGGCCCCCTGAGTGGAGTGCCGTCCTGCCCACCCTCGGCTTCTGTCCAAATGTGAGCAGCTGGGGCGGCGCCCGGGCTTTAGTGGCACTCAGGACAGTCGGATACATGCTCCATCTGCCACGTGCAGTGCTTCTGTGTTAAAGATGCTCCACAGTAGCTGCTATAATGAACACCTCCTAGACCAGAACAAACCAGCTGGTTGAATCCGTCTCTCAGATGAACAATTAAGTCCCACATTTTAATTCTGTGCTGCGTGGACACACCACCATGGGGGGCAAGGGGTATTCTGGGGGGTGTCTGTACAATCTACTCCAGGACCTTGGATGTCATGGAAATTCAGGACAACAAAAGCGGTTTCCCAGGAGCTGCCTCTGATCACCTTTACCCCAGGAAGTCCAAATTCTGCCGAGGCCCAGGTGACCTGGACCTGGGAGTGCACAGCAGCAAGGTGCGGACGGGCACCCGGGGGGCTCCCTTAGGCCCTGGAGGGACAGAGGAGTGCCCAGCTCTGCCTGAAGCCTGGAGGCCTGCGGCTCATCACCCCTGCCTCCGTCATCTTGTCGTGAACTGGCCGTGCTTGGGCCGGGCAACCCGGCACTTAGGCCAGCGTGCACTGCGCACACTGACCCACATGGCATCCAGGCCCAGGCGGCTCTTACTGTCGCTCATCCATGCCGAGCGTCCATCCTCCACGTGACTGGTCCAGGATTGAAGAGCCAGCCCAGTATGGGGCAGGGGGTGGGGAGGGTGCAGTGCCCCTTCTGGTTGTCCATCCTCACCGTCCCAGGGCCGGCCAGTCTCATCCGGGCTGCCCCCGCAGACCCAGCACTGCCCCACCCAGGAAGCTTGGAGCTTCAGGAGGGAGGAGTCCTAGGTCTGACCTGGAGGCCCCTGGGAACCTGGAGGTTCCTGGATTCAAAATGTACTACCCGAGGGCCTCGTGTGTGTCCGGTGTGGGCCCCTCCCACCGAGATTCCTGAGAAAGACTGGCCGGGGCCTTCTGTCCAAGGAGCTCGCCCAGCACGTGGCTCAGGCCTCCATGCTTCAGCCAGGGTCCTTGTGCCAGGTGCCCACCCAGGGCTGGACACACAGAAGGAGGAGCCCCTGGGGCCCCGAGCACTGGACCCCTCATGCTGGGGCTCAGGTTCTCGAAGGGCAGTCAGGGGGCACTTCGCAGGCGCTTGTACCAGGCTCCCAGGTGTAAAGAACAGAATACACGCTTCCCACTTCTGCCCCCTGGAAACCACTGGATGTGGCGGGGATGTGCAGGGAGTGAACGGAAGACGAGGCAACAGCAAAGCCAAACGGGAGAGGCAGCTGCACTTGGCAGGTCACGGGGAGCTGAACCCCAGGGGAGCGGCAGGGTCACGCTCAGACCCCAGGACTCAGGAGTCGGGGCGCAGGCCCCCTGTGTGTGGAGTGGAGGCGGAGCTGACGGGGAGCCGGTGGAAAGGCCGCAGGAGGGCTCCCAAGTCCTCCCTACCCAGACCATGGCTGGGGCCCCCTGTGTGCCCCGCAGGAGCCTGGAGCCCCCAGAGGCTCACGCCAGGGAGGAGTCACACCTGCGCAACTCTGGACCCCATAAGGCCAACGCCAAGTGTAGGGGAGCTTCCTGAAAACCCGGAGATGGAGAGAAACCCAAGTCCCGAGATGTGAGACCCACGACTCCCAGAGGGTGCAGTCAGGACACGGGGGTTTCTTTACCGAGAAACTTAGGCTCTGAGCTTCCCACAGCTGCTGTAGCAAGTGAGCACACACTGGGTGACTTCCAGCAACAAAAATCACCCCCTCGCAGTGTGGAGGCCAGAGGTCCAAGATCAAGGGGTCAGTGCGGCCGCACTCCCTCTGCATCCTCGGGGAGGGTCCTTCCTGCCTCTTCCAGCCTCTGGGGTTTGCCTGCCGTCCTGGGGGCTCCTGGGCTGTGGTCACGTCCCGCCAGGCTCGGCCTCCGGCTTCCTCCCTGGGCACCTGAACTTCCCTCTTTCCTCTTACAGAGACACCAGCATCTCATTTAGGGCCCGGCCTACATGAGGGATGATTTCATCTCAAGGTCCATAACTAATTGCATCTTCAAAGACCCAATTCCGAAGAAGGTCATAGTCTGAGGTTTCAGGTGGACAAGAATTTGGGGGGCGGTTTCCCGCTAGCCTACCAAGCAAGGCTGATGCAGAACCTGGGCGCTGTGAGCTGGGGTCTGAAGCCCCCCATCCCCCCGCCGGGCTTCTAGCATCAGGATCCTCGTCTGGTGGGAGGAGAGAGATGACAAACAAACACAAACCTAAGGAAAGGGGTTAGGAGCTTACAGGGGACAGAGCAGCAGAGGCAGCA
Organism: Mesoplodon bidens; assembly: GCF_964165515.1. Taxonomy (NCBI): domain Eukaryota; kingdom Metazoa; phylum Chordata; class Mammalia; order Artiodactyla; family Ziphiidae; genus Mesoplodon; species Mesoplodon bidens. Next base: position 59,039,956 of record NC_138167.1, on the reverse strand, counting down.
GAGAGGAGGTGGCACAGACACAGAGATGCACGGCAAGCCCACCAGGCTCGCTGACCAAGGCCACTTTCACCCCCACCTCCCACCCAGAGTCGGGGGCTGCTTGTCTCAAGGCAGTAGCTTCCTTGAAGGAAGACTTATTTCAAGAGCTGTAAGAAGACAAGAAAGCGCTTCTGGAAATTATACACATGCACACACACGTGATGTGTGTATGTGTCTTCGCAGACTTAATACGTACCTGTATGAGTATGTGTGTGTGTAACAGAATTTGTTAAAACTCCAGCAAATGTTTGGGACATAAAATTGAGGAAATCTCAAAAAGCCAGGAGCAGAACTTAAAAAAAGAAGTAGGAAGTAGGAAAGGAAAAGAAAAAACAGATTAGAAGACCGATTCAGGAGGTCTAAAGAATATAAGATCCAAAAATAGAGAGCAATGAAGAAGGAATTATCAAAGACATATTTTCTAAAGAAATTCCCAGGACTCAAAGCCCGGGTTTCCTGTGTGCAAGGACTCACCACGGGCCAGAAATGAATGAAGAAAGACCCATCCTGAGGCGCATCAGCATGAAATTTCAGGCCACTGGAGATGAAAACAACATTGTAAAAACTCAGAGGAAAAAAATAGGTCACATACAAAGGCTCAGACATCAGAGTGTATCTGGCTTCTCAGCTGAAGCGCTCCAAGCCAGAAAACAGCAGCCCTGGCCTTCCAGAGTTGGGATGCATTGGAATTCCACGCCAGCCCAACCGTCCATGGGGGTAGGGGTCCACCAGCCTAAAATCAGTCACTGGGACGGTCCTCCCGGGGTCAGGCAGCCATGGCCCTGCTCCCCACTCTGGGCGCCCCATCCTCAGGAGGCTATGCATGCAGTGGTCCAGAGGGATGAGGAGGAAGCGAGCGCGGGAAGCCGAGCGGCCCCCAGTGCAGCCCCCACATAGCCCCCGCTGGCAGGACGGGCTCCACAGAGGGCTCCTCGAGGGAGGGGCAGTGAGGGGCTCCTGATGGATGCTCCCCGAAAGTTGTGGGCAAACCCCAAATGCAGAGGAGTCAGGCAGTGGGATACCCTGAAGCTTCCCCAGGAACACAAAAAGAGAAATCATCCCAGGCTACTACAGGGAATGTCTGGGAGCCTTGGGTCTGATGCAGCCCTGCGGGTGTATCAAGATCTCACGCCCTGTCACCTGTTGGGCACTGTGGCTGCCCTCGGGGAGGTCTGGCCCCTCGCGCGATGGACACACACCCTTCCTCGCAGAGCTCACGTGGGTCATCGGTACCACTTCCCAGGGAGCTGACCTAGCCAGAAGCCAGGACCTGTCTACGGCCAGCTCCCCAGGCGCCGGCCCTTACGAGTTCAGGGGCCAAGGCATCACCCAGGGGCCGTACGAGGTGTGAGTCCATCCTGAGCGGCTTCTGAGTGGCTCTTGAGGCACCGGGATGGGCTTGGGCGTGGAGTTCAGGTCACTCTCTGAGGCCGGGCGGGGCTGCAGGTGAGATGCTGAGGCCTCGGCAGGAGCGGTGGGACCCTGACGTGCCTGCAGTACCAGGGAGGGGACCTGGCTACACACGGCGGGTGCAGGGGGGTGAGGAGAGGCGGGGGTCAGGAGGACTGGTGACCCCGGCCTGACCCCTCCTGGCCCACACGCAGCAGGCCAGGGCCGCACTCAGGTCGGAAGGGCCAGGACTCACTGAGGACAAAGGGGGGCCACGTGGTGGCAGTTTGTGTGGGTCCCCAAGCAGGGAGGGTAGGGGCTGTGGTCCTGGAGGGGAGCTCAGAGGTGTCCTGGTGGGTGAGATCCGCTGCTGGGTGGCCGACGCCGCGTGGCCGATGAGGGGAGGATGCGGCTTAGGTCTGGCGGGGCCCACTGTGCGCCCTTTGCCCCCTTCCCAGCCTCACCAGGGAGCCCGTGCTTTCTCTTTCTCCCAGAGCTTAGCCCGGCCGTCTCTGGGTTCCCCTTGGCTCCACAGGGTGCCCCCTGACCCTGCCAGGCTCCCTCCCAGGCCTGCGGTCACCCAGGAGCTCCTGCAGCCTTTCTGATGCTCTGCGGTGTCTGGGGTGACTCGCCCCCACTTTGCTGTCCCTCGTGGGAGTCCTTCTGTCTTTCTCTGGGAACGTGGCTCCTTCCATGGCCAAGGTGGCAGGGCCTCCTCCCCCAGGGCCAGGACTTCGGGGAGCCTTTGGTGCGGTTTGTCATTCCCCCTGACCAGCGTCCTCCAGGCCTCACTCATGTCACAGCCGAAGGCCTTCTCTCCTCCACCATCTGGCCGTCCGTCCACTTTTGGCTCAGGCCAGCCCTCCCCTGGGCCCCGGGAACCGTGGGCTCCGTCCCCAGTGTGGAAGAACACACGCTCAGTCCATTTCGTGACCCAGGGCTTCGGGGGTCCCCAGCCTCTCTGCCGGACTATCCCGACACCAGGTTGGGGGGAAGGCCAGGGCTCCCTGGGGACATTTGTGGGGTGTTTGGTTCCTCTCTGCTCCCAAACGAATGAGCCATCCCAGCAATCAGAAGGGTTTATTACAGGGCTTCCCTGGTGGCACAGTGGTTGAGAGTCCGCCTGCCGATGCAGGGGACACGGGTTCATGCCCCGGTCCGGGAAGATCCCACACACCGTGGAGCGCCTGGGCCCGTGAGCCATGGCCGCTGAGCCTGAGTGTCCAGAGCCTGTGCTCCACAACGGGAGAGGCCACAACAGTGAGAGGCCCGCGTACCGCAAAAAAAAAAAAAAAAAAAAGAAGGGTTTATTACAGACCCTTACCACTCCTTGCTCTGAAAACCAACAGAAGAAAACTGATTCTGTGCTTGGATGAGGTGGTGTGTGCCCTACTGATCAGAGGCCATGGTCGGCTGTCTTCTGGCCGGTCTTTCCTATTTCCTTTGGGAAGAGGAGATGGACAGTCCTGAGGATCTGCTGGGATCTCCCGCCCTGAGAGGGCCCACGGGGTCTGTGCTTCCAGTCCCTGCCCAGGCCTTTCCCCTCCTACAGATGATGCCCATGGGACCCTGGCCAGGAGGCTGCAGGAATGGCGCAGGGTGGGGCCACAGCCTCCTGTCATCTGCTAAGCTCTCTGCCCAGCGGGGAGCAACAGGGACTCAGCCCGGTCCATCTCTCCAGGGAGAGTCCTTGACTTACGTGGTCCCTCCTGGTTCTGGGTGCCGGCTCTGCGCTGGGTATCTGGCTCGGGGCCACGTCTGCCCCTTGAGGGTATGGGAGGGACAGAGGAGGAGCTGGCCGAACTGTGAGGTCTGGGGCCGAGTCGCCCCCCAGGCAGAGCTTGGAGGCTGCCGTCTGTCTTCTGGAATCTGATCGGATGGTGTTTATGGCGGGTTTTGCTGGAGCCCGCACGGTGCTCGGAGCCTGAACTGGGGGCAGAGAGCACGGCCCTGGAGCCCAGGGGTGAGCTCAGCAGGAGGGCTGGGCAGAGGAAAAGCCTGGAAGGAGCACTGTGGATGGGAGGACCGCCCCCTCTCACCGCTGAAGGGGGCTGAGATGGGTGGACCCCAACCAAGCCAGCCCCTCCATCTGTCTTCCAAGGACCACCCGGGAGGGATCTGGATGCTCTGTGTCCACGACGTCCTCCCAAGGGCGAGAGGCTTTTGTGCAGGAGGTTCTAGGATTAACATGTGGAGCAATCAGCGGATGGTGGGTCCTCCTCCAGTAGAAACTCGGTACGTGCCACTCACCGATTCTTTCTTCCTCACAAGCAATGAAAAATACCCTGTCATGACTCTGATACCTGTCTGCAATCAATGTTGTGTTCTTTTGAATCACTGCTATTCATCACGGCCATAAGAGCTGGACATTTTAATAGATTCTGTGTGTAAACACAGACGTAGATGGCCGGCCTGGCACCAACGCATCGTGAGCACTGACATTCTTCATCTTCTCGGTAGAAGTGAGCCCAGAAACAAAAAACGGGTTTGACCAAACCCACAATATTGCCATTGGCACTTTTGGCCAGTTTCATTATATGAGGCATGACACGCGGATAGCTGTTTACAGTAATTGTGCTGCATGAGTCTCGATTTTCCTTAAAGCAGTTGTTCTTTGAATCATTTTAAATCTGTAAATGGCAAGGGTTGAAACAGGAGGAAAGGGGTCCAGTGGAGAAAGCCAGTGGGCACTGGACGGGCCACCACAGTGGGGTCGGGTGTTCCTGACACCGCAGAGGTGACTGGCAGCCTGCCAAGAGGACCAGATCAGGGTCAGGGTCAGGGTCAGCTGAGTTCTGACCTGCTTTTCCGTACCTAGGGGTGGCCTTCCCCTTGGCCCTGCACGGGCAGCTGGGTCACATGATCAGTACATCAGTATTGCCAGCTCCCCCTTCCCTCTGCTCCCCCCCTACCCCCCTGCCCTCCATCCTTTTTGGCTCCATGTGGGATGCTGGGATGCACGGATGAAGCACTCATGGCCTCCGGATCTGAGGGAGGCAGGAGGCATGCCTTAAGAATCCCTGGAGGGGCCGCTTTGGGGGCCGCAAGGATGGCTATTACTTAACACATGAGGTCAAGTAGTTGCTGACCAAATGGAAGAGAATGCTTTCTGCAGGACCTCGGTGAGGGGGATGCTGGCCAGGTGTCCAAGTCCTACAGCTCAGCCTGATGGGGGTGCCTGGAATCCAAGTATTCCAAATAGTCCCACATCTCAGCAGTCCTAAGGGAAGCCTGGGGCCCCACCTTCGATGGGGTATGTGTCCCCATAGGGGGAACCCTCAGAGAACAGCGTTGTTGATCCGGGCAGCCATTCTAGAGTGAGCAGACATCGCTAGCACCACGCTGTCCATTTCAGCCAGCCCTCCACGCCGGCCAGGGCTGTCCGGGGCCCGCCACCTCCCCCCGGCCCTGTGCCACAGCCAGGAGCCCCCTGTGGTCCTGCAGGCATGCAGTGTGTTCTCATCGTGTCAACGTGAGCCTTCGATGAGGATGCGCAAAGTTCAGAGTCATCCCCGGTTTCCAGCAGAGCTGTCTGAATTGATACTCTTTGTTGATTCCACGTTTCATGAACTAATTGGGCAGAACTGCTGGCAAAGCTGTTGAAAACACGGTTTTGTCCTGTTGGTTTACTTTGTCCTTGTAATCTTACACATGACATTTCATTACCTAGTGATTTATTTTTTCATGAAAGACAAAGGTAAATCTGATGCTTTTTTACTGTGAAAAGGCAGATCGTATATTTGAGATGGAAGTTAAGTCAGCATGAGCACGGCAGAGATCATCAGGGCAGTGACATTCTTCCTAACCCAGCGCAGTCCTGGCTCTGATTCACAACAACGGGCCCCTGGCATCTGCTCCACCCACCCCAGCCTGCCCCTCACGCCCCAGGGTCTGGACACCCAAACCTCTCTCTGTGGTTGTGTTTTGCTGCTCGGCCCTCTCGCTGCAGTCCGGGTGTGACCCACGGTCCCCAGCCCAGCCCCTCCGCCCACAGAGCATCTCTGATGGCTTCTGGGCGCTGCAGAGGGTGTGAAATATGGCATTTGGCACAGACATTTGTTAAAGATCAGTCTTGAAAAATGAAATAGAAGGATTTGTGTCTCAATCTAAATCACTTTAAATGTCAACTCCCCATTAAACTGAGATATACACGGTGATGTAAGTGCCAGGATGTTACCAAGGCCGGCACTGTCATCTCTGCAGTTCTGACCCTGGGTCCCCTCCTCCCCCAACCAGAACGTCATCTCAGGCTCACCTGGGCCCGTGTGGGATCACACCTCCCCACACTGCCCTGTTCTGTCAAGCCCTGTCCTCTGGGCCCCCGGACAGCGCCGCCCCCTTCCCCGCCCCTGCCGCCTGCAGGCTTGACAGGTGTAATGCACACTTGGGTGGCTGGCCTTGAGGGAGTCACTTTCACCTTTCAGAGCCTCAGTTTCCTCATCTGTGGAAGGGGTAAGCGTGACCCCAGGCTGACCTCACAGGTCCTTGGGGTTTGGGGAAAGGGAAATAGTGGATGAGAAGCATTTCTAAAACCCCAGGGGAGTCTCTGTAGGTGAAAGGCTGGTGATTTTCCTCCTGTGGCACATTCCAGAATATTCTGGAGTGCTCATGTTCCCAATGGCTGCATCAGAATGAAGCCACACCCTCGTTCCCTCCTGAAACCCTCCTGCCCATCTGGTCTTCGGTGCCTTGTAGCAGGGACGCCCAGGCCCCGGGGGGGTCTCTCCACTCTGCGTGTCCAGGCTGCACCTGGCCTTGTGCAGTCATGGCCGTGTGGCTTCAGGGTTTCATAGGACAGATGGGCGTGTGATGGACGAGGAACAGACAAGTGGAGAACTGCATTTTCCCTCTTCCCCATGACCTTTGCCATCCACACCCCGAGGATGGCATGCTTCCCGGACCTTTGGAGGAGAGAGGAAGAGTCTGGTCCTCATGCCAAGTCTGTGGAGAAGTGGCCATGGCTTTTTGGATTACTATGGTGACAGACTCATCACACTGGCTGAACAGCCTCTGCCCAGCTTCCAATTTCAAAAGATTTTGAAAATAAGGACAACTGGCAATAGCATCATGACTTGGAGAAAAGAGAAGTGTGCACTGAGGTCAGGTAAAACCCCTCTGGGTGCTTAGCCAGAGTGGACGGTAGAAACCTTAGGATGCCCCTGCTTTTTTATCCTCTGAGCCCCTGCTCTGACTAAGGCCTCGTGTGATACACAAAGAGCACAGGGCCTCCTCCTGGTGCCTGGACCTAACCTGTGGACCTGGGAGACCCCTGCAGTGGTCAGAAAACTATCAGGCAGAGGTGGAGCCTCCCGGCACCGCGGTTGCCCCTTCACTCTGTGAATACGTGGCTCTAGCAGGAGCAGGAAAAGATGCCAGCGCAGAGGTGAGCTCCACTGGAAGGGGCAGAGTTAGCAGGAAGATCCTCTCACCTGGGGCAGGAGAAGCCAGATAACGGGCTCACCAAGGCCACGTTGTCCCCCCTCAGTCTTCCGTTCTCAAAACTCTGCAGCTCAGACAGAAAACCTGACCTCCCCCGTGGGATCAGACCCCACTGGGAGCTGTCTTTTGGGTCCCATGAAGATCAAGGGTCCCTGCACATCACCCCAAACTTCTGGGCCAGCCTGGGTAAGGCGGAGCCTCCCACAGCCCCTGGAACTGAGAGGAAGGGTGCAGACTCCCTCCCCCTGAGCCTGCTGGCTCGTTCCTGGCCGGGATTGGCCTCTGCCTGTTTAAAAGGGAATAAAAAAAGCATCACAGCCAAAATATAAGCAGGAGCCTCTGAAAGAATGCACACTCTCTATGGAAAGGAACACTTTCTGAAGACCTAAAGGGAGGGTTAGCTCTGGAAATAACCCCTGCAGTAAACGTGAGTCTTCTGGTCAGTGTCTGCTTGTTGGCATCAAAGAGATAAAAGAGGCTGTGACCTCTGTGACCCAAGAGCAAGAAGCCTGAAGGAAGGGCAGGCTGGGATGAAATGCAGGCAAACGTCCAAAGGTTTGCAGGGCCAAATAGAGGCTGAACTCAATGGGACCCAAAACATCAGAGTGGACTGAGATGTGTACAGAAGCTGCAGATAATGGACATGTCACTGCAGAGAATCAACACAGGGGTGTGAACCAACCTTAAACCAAGAGGCAGTTCATAGGAGACCCAGGAAATGAAGCCAAAGAGGGAGAAGTTATAAGTACAGAAGACAGAGGACAGAAATCCAACCTGGGAAAGTGGACACCACTGTGGGGAGACACGTGGCGAGAACAAAGAATAACCATGTTAAGGTGAAAAGAGAGAGTTGCCCAGAAGCTTTCCTGAGCCAGGGAAAACCCTCAATTAAAGCAGAATAAAAGCATCCGGGACCCAAGCATCCATGGCAATATCTGTGAATTGGAAGAGTGAAGGAAAACTCTCTAATCATCCAGGTTGTACTGGAGAAAAAAATTAAGGCACGAGGACAAGTCCATAGACCTCCGAAGGCACAGACAAGCCACCTCTGAACCCAGGAGACCCAGAACCAGAGTGAAGGACAGGACCATCTCCAGGGATTCGTCAAAAAATACTTTTACTTGTGAGTTCAGTCCTATTTCTGGTTGTTGTTTTGGACACAGGGAGTAAACAGGATGGCTTTAAATTTGCAAGGATTTAGCAAGTGTACCACCCACATACCTTTCCTGAAAGAGTCAATGAAACATGTCCTGGAGCCAATCAAAGAAATACGAATGAGTGGCTGATGACCTCGGAAAGGTCATAGGTCATATGTAAGAAGATCAGTGGTGACTAGATACCAATTAACTACATAGAGCTTAGATATGAATTATTCCTGTAACTGTGGTTATGCAGTTGGCAACACTGTTATTTAATGTACTGTGTATGTTGTGAAGAATATTTTTGTATAATCTGATTTGTAACTTCTGGTTAAATGGACAACAGCTGCAGGGGGGCAGCTGCAGATGGAGAAAAGAGTCACTTAATGTCTCTTCATGGAAAGAAGGAACTTACATCACTAGGGAAATGGCTTAATCATTAAAAGTGCATTTGATTAACATAAAGGCCACCACTAATAGAAACAAGAATGTGATTTCTCCTAAACTACAGTGGAAGAAAAAACGAGTAAAACTGTGTGTAAGGAAATGAACCATGAAAGGAGCAAAACCAGAAATCAGTGTGGAACATGCTGATCAAGACAGAAATGCAGCCTCAGTGGTGACAATAAATGTAAATGGGCTAGCCTTCTCTTCTAAAAGGCAGAGACTATCAAATCAGGTTTTTTAAATAGTCAAATATGTGTTGCCTTCTAAGGGCACTCCTACAAACAAACCAAAAAGTTTAAAAGCAAATAATAAACAAAGTTACTAGGCAAATGAAATGGAAAGGAAATCAGTAGGTAAAGTGATTAAATTGGAACAATATGGTGGCATATATTGATACATTTAAGATGTATATATAGTTATTGACACATACTGATCCATTACAGTTCAAACTAGTAGAAGTATCACAGAAACCTTTATGTACTGATTAACATAAGTTTACAGGAAGCAAACCCAAGTACAAATAAACAAATTGATCAGAAACACAATTTTTAGTTGGAATTTAAACAGCTCTTAAATCTGTGTTAAGGTCAAGTAAACACCACTGGAAACAACAATAAAAAGAACCAGGACACAGATCTTTTGAAAAATGAAATGACCAAGGTTGAATTTGCAGCAACATGGTGAACATTATAACATACAAATAGGCTGCTTCTAATTTTCTATTATTTATGAAATTTACAAAAATATCCATAATCCAGGTTACTAACTAACCAAAGAGGAGGCATGTGCCAACTTTCTTTTCCAACCACAATGCGATATATTTAAAACTATACCCCAAATAATAACCTTAACCCTAGCAACCAGAACCTTCCTGTAATTTGTGGGTTGAAGGATGAAATAAAACATGCAGACCGACCCACGAGTCACATGCAGGTGTGAGGTCAGCCTTTCCAGCTCTGCTCCCGGGCAAAACAATTGTGATCTGCTTAACTCAGAACACGTGACCTTGCTCTCTGTGCCTCCGTCTCCACATCTATAAAATGGGCAAAATGCTATTCCCTGCTTCCTAGGGCTGCTGTAAGGTTGACGGAGTTAGAACGTTAACACCATCACGTGGGCCAGCACTTACTGGACGATACAGTGTACACATCTGACTGACTGTTAAATCTCATTTAAAATGTGACGAGAATAAGATAGTGCACCTGTGGGTACGGGGAAGGATGGACTCTTCGGTATACTTGTGTCTTAAATAATTTTATTTTTAACTCAGAAAGAACGAAAATGAAGAACCCAAGCTATGGAAAAAGCCACCTTCAAAAAGATTGGAGAAAACCTGTAAAGATGAAAAAGAAATATTAATGATTTTTTAAAGGCATGGAATTAATTGTTGCATCTCTGGCAAAACTATAAAAATTCATTTTTACTTCTGTCATGTGTAGATTTTTTTTTATGTTAGAAAATAGTTCTGAAAGGGAGAAGGGAAAATCAGCCTGCAATGGGGCCTCAAATTATTCAAGAGTGCGTGCATAGCTAGCCCACTGATCACTACATATGGAAATTTGATTAAAGATACGATTGTCTGGGGAAGGGGGATTACCAAAAACAAAGGCGTAGAAAAATGTTAATGTTCTCCAGTAAAAGTTCCAGATGGAGATGTTTTAACTGGCATGTTCTTGAAAGCATTCAGTGTACAGGTGTCTCTTCCCTGCCAACTGGAAAATGTGGAAAATTACCCAGTTCATTTTAGGAACTAGTGAATCCCTGATGCTGGAAAGGTCCCCAAAATTAGAAAAATACCCAGAAAGTCATTTTGTTCAATAAAGACTTTTGAGTCTGTGCTGTGGGCTGGGAGCCCTTCCAGGCACAGAAATCCTTCAGCAAAGCACCCCGAGGCCCTCCAGGACCTGGCATTGTTTGCAGGATGCAGATAAATCTCTGGGGTCCCTGCTCCTGGTGGGAGTAGTGATTGGGACATATGTCACCCGCACCTGCATAAAATAACAGCAGACTGATTTCTGCAGTCCTTTAAAAGAACCAAAAAATAAAGGCCACCACACAGTAGCTTTATATAAGAAATGTAAATACACTTTAATATTTCAGAATCAGGTAGAACAAAAAGCCCTATAAGGAGATCAAATAAAATGTGTGTTCTGATTCAGAAGATGCTGAAAAAGGCACCAGACAGACCCTGTATTTATTCCTCAGGAAAATATCAAAAGAATGATGGTCACAGACCTCCAGGCTAACCTGGAAGAGAAGGTGGGCCCTCCCTGGAACCGTGTCCCCCCGAAACCAAAGCTGCCATTGCACTGAAGATGGGCCCCGCCCTGTCCATACCGGGGCTGAGGCCCAGGCTGGCTGTCGTGAGGCTAGCCTGCAGTCACCTGGGAACTTGTTACTTTTTGGAAGTTTTGGCAAGTGAACTCACACAACTATTTGATATGAGAAAATGCAATCATTACTTGCAGAAGGTAAATAAACAGGTATTTCCAAAACTCTGGAGAATCACCTGAAATGCCTTGAAAACTAATTAGAGAATTTATTAAATTGGACCAGTTATGAACATAGAAGTTTCTCTACTTGTATTCAACTGCAAGCTTTCATAGACACAAACAAGCTCTGGTCTAGATCAGAGGTTGGCCGACTACCGCCTGCTCGCCAAATCTGGCCCCCCACCTATTTTTTAAATAAAGCTTTATTGGCACACATCCTTGCTTATTCACTCACATATTGTCTAGGCATGCATTCACACTGCAATGGCAGAGTTGAGTCTTTGCAGAGAGACTTTTATGGCCCGCAAAGCTGAAAATATACACTACCTGGACCTTGGTAGCACAAGTTTGCCAACCCTAGACTAGATTAATAAAGGTTTATCAACCCTGAGGGCCAGGGCACGGAGTCAGCAGTAGCGTGAACACAAGTGTCATTTAGGAGGTGAAAACGGGAGGTGAAATTTATAGGCAGCTTTAAGGAAGAAACATGCCCGCTGGCTCATGGAAGAGAGACTGGACAAAAGCCTGTGTGTTCTCACCTCCAAGCAAGTATGTGTAATGATTTAATTACAATAAATAAGTGAAATAAAAGTAAGAGAGAGGGGAGAGCTCTGTTAATAGCAGGAGAAAACATAAAATAACTCGGAATAACTTTGGTAAGAAAAGGCACCTATGAAGATAATGGCAAAACCTCCCCATGGGAGACTTAAAAAGACTTGAATAAATGAATAGAAAGATGTCACATACTTTGATAAGGTGGGGAATTGTCTAAATGTTATGAGGTTTTCTGTTCTTTCAAATTTGATGCTTAGATTTAATACAGTTTCAATCAAATCTCCAGTGAGTTTTTCTGGAACATTACAAAATGATTTCACATTTTACGTTGGGTGGGACTTCTCCACGGTGAGTGGGAAGGCTTTGGGACATGCCCCAGTGTCCACCTCCTGCTGGGGATGGACAAGGGGGTAAGAGAGCTTTGTGAGCAGCTCAGCGCTGGGCGATGCAGCCACTGCTTGGTTCTGCCCCTCACCCCCCTCCCAAATTAACAGCAGACCCTGTCTGGCAAAGAGCCCAGGATACAATGAAAACCAGAGAAGATGTTGGCTCGTCTGCTGCTCTTTCTGACCCACGAACCAGACCACGTGGTCCTGAGAAGAACCTGGAGGTTGGTGAGCACGGACTGGGGGTACAGTGCGGAAGGGGCTGCCCCCAACAACAGATGCTGGGAAAACCGGCTTCATACTTGGGGGAAATTCAACTTGGATCCTTACCTCACACCACGTTCCAAATTAAATTCCCGAGGGATTACAGACTAAAATACGATACATGAAACCATGAGATGGTTAAGGACAAGTCCAGGTGGACATTTGAGTTCAGGGGAGGAAGGGGAAGAAGGATGCTGAAACGGTCCATCAGCCTGAAACTAGTAAGAATCAGTGATGATTGCAGACACTCGCCTATGCTGTTCTGAGCACGAGCACAGGTCGACCTGCTCAGGCTGACGGCCACCGTGGGCCATGCACTGTTACCACCCCATTTTACAGATGAGAACACTGAGGCCTTCTGCAGGCCACCCAGTAACTGAGAGACCCACGCTAGGCCCACCTTCAGGGGCAGCCCGGCCTTGCCTTGATATCCCAAACTTGTGAAAGTCCAGCTCACCTTCCGAGAACAGAGGCAGATGGCAAGGTGGGCGTCGGGGAACCCACCCGGCAGGAGCTGGTTTCTAACCCCGGGGCTGGGGGCAGCAGGCAGACGACAAGGCACACAGCCCAGGGGTGGAAAGTTTCTGAAACATGAAGTGGGGACAAGGTGTGGTGAGAGATTCTCCGTCGGGAATCAGCAGCTGAAACACGAATGGGCGCTGCTCCTCGGGACTCGCTGTGGTTGGTGTTCATTTCCTTTACCTTCACGTTGAGGCCTCGTGAAGGATGCTGGTTATAAGCATGGGAATTTGCCAGTCTTTCTGGGAAGAGCTGGGCAGTGTGTCATCAAGAGAATCAGAAATGCATGTTTCAGGGCTTCCCTGGTGGCGCAGTGGTTGAGAGTCCGCCTGCCGGTGCAGGGGACATGGGTTCGTGCCCTGGTCCGGGAAGATCCCACATGCCGTGGAGCGGCTGGGCCCGTGAGCCATGGCCGCTGAGCCTGTGTGTCCGGAGCCTGTGCTCCGCAACAGGAGAGGCCACAGCAGTGAGAGGCCTGCATACCGCAAAAAACAAACAAAAAAAGAAATGCATGTTTCAGACCCTTTGGAAAACAGTCTGGCATTTGCTCAAAAAGTGAGACACGGAGCTACCGCATGACTCGGGATCCCTCTCCTGGGGGAATTCCCGGGATGGGATGGGGGCGTCACTGCTGATGAGTGTAGTCTGGGGGGATAGAAATGTTCTAAGTTGACTGTGGTGATGGTTGCACAGCTCTGAATAGAGCAAAACCACTGACTTTACCCTGTAGAAGGGCACATGGTCTGGGCTGTGAGCTATCCCTCCGTGAAGCCGCTATTAGCAGATGGATGTGGATGGATATTTGAGCAAGAAAGGGTTTGTCCTCGGCCCGGTCTTGGGACTCCTCTGACTGACAGCGGCCTGGTGGGGCCACCGCCCCCTCTGCCAACATGTGGCACCGTAAAGAGCCTGCCTGGGCCCAGCAGGTGACCTGCCCAGGCCCTGAAAGTGGACACAGGAGGCGGCGCAGGGAAGGGTTGTGATGCTGAGCTTCCCGGGCACGCGGGGCCTCCCTCGCCGCTGTGGACGGCCAGGTGTCGGGGAGAGCGTGTCTGATGACACCTCTGAGGACACACCTCCACCCCCCCACCCCAACCCCGTCATTGCCAGGCATCGCCTGTGAACTTGGGACAGTGGGTCGGCCGCGAGCTGCAGTGGCCGAGGCCATCATCCTGCGATGCCGGCCGGGCTCTAATTGCTGGGGTTGGCGAGTGGGTGGATGGGACATCAGAGGCTGACTCTGCCGGGAGACAAAGCAGACAGGGATCCGAGGCCGGCCTGCACCATCCACACTCCCTTTAGAAAAGCCGCCTGGCGAGCCGGCTGTTCCCAGGGCAGTTGAGCCCGTGGGGAGGTCGAGGGCAGCCCCCTGCAGAGCTGGAGGTGGCCTGGGCTGAGGCTGGCCCGCCAGGGAGACGTGACCCTGGCAGCATCAAGGTCATGAGTGGAACTGGACTGGACCAAGTGTGACCCGTGAGGGGCACGGGCTGGTCTCAGCCTGGGGGGCCCATCCAGTGGAGGCACCTCCCCGCGGGAGCCAGGCAGCACCTGGACAGGATGCTGCAGGGATGCCGGCCTCTCTCAGGCCGAGTGGGGCTCTCAGCCACTTCCCTCACCCAGGACTCAGGCACCCACCCGCCTTTGGAGTAGATGGAGCTGGAGGCCCCTATGTGGGGCTGGGGCCCGGGAGCCTGGCTCGGGGTGGATGAATTTTTTGTGCTGCTGCGCATTTGATGACGGAGAGCCTTTGCCATCTCACAGCTCAGCAGTCAGACATCCAGCACCGCATGGCCGGGGTCTCGGCCCAGGTCCCACAGGGCAGAAACCCAGGTGTGGGCCGGGCTGCATCTCACCTGAGGCTCTGGGAAAGAGCCTCGCCCAGGTTCGCTCGGTTGATGGCAGAATTCAGGTCCCTGATGCTACAGGACTGAGGCCTGTTTCCTTTCGGCTGTCCTTGGAGGTCGCTCACTGTCCCTAGAGGTCACCTCACTCCTCGCCAGACCGTGCCCTGACCCTGGGTGATGGGTGAGTTCTAAGGGTGGCCTGTGGCCTCTGTCCCTGGTGTCACCTCGTGGCTGTGTTGCATTTCATTAGCGTGGCTCCCCTGCTGGGGTCCCCCCTGACATTCTTGCATTGGCACCACCTCTGAGTTCTGCTTTCATTTTTAGAAAGTGGAGTGAGATCTTTTTTTTAGAAAGTGGAGTAACTTAGGTACTCAGGAGATGGCATGAATGCAGAGTCCTTCCAGGTCTGGAGAGTCGTCTGTCTCCGCATCCTTTATCTCATCTTGCTTGCCCGTCCTCACATGGCGTGTGGTTTATTTCCATAATCTTGCTAGCCGCCCTGTGCGCTGTGGGCATGCTGCTCGGCCAGGGGACAAACCCACGGCTGCTCGAGGGGGGCCCTGGGCTGTGTAGGGGTGTTTTCCTGAGAGAAGGAGGCCTGGGCTGCAGCGGGGCTTTGCAGTACCTAATGGATGTCCTCAGTAAACCTCCAATCTCAGTGAAATCCTATTACAAGCTCATCACTTAATTTAGGGCTAGGAGACCAGTATCCCTTTATTTGTTCAGAGGCCTTGTAAACCCAGAGGAGCCTAGACAAAGCATCGTCAGGCCCCGGTTCTATAGACATGCGGGCGTCGTGCAGAAAAAAATGCAGTGGTCCTGGATGAGGCTGTCAGATGGCAGCCGTGCTCTGCTCACAGCCTCTACTGTGAAAAGGGGGAAACTGTGCCCCTGGGTGGTCCCGTTCCAGGCTCCCATTTAGTGGATGTGGAAACTGAGGCTGTGGCAGCCAAGCCCCTTTCCTGAGGCCGCAGAACAGGAAGAGCCCAGCTGAGATTCAAACCCAGACCTGTCTCAATGGGGTCCTTCCTAAGACCCCAAATCTCACCAGTGACAGACCCCAGGCTGTAGGGAGGGGGCAACGGTGGGGCAGGAAACGCACACTGGGGTGACCCCAGGGAGGCAGCTGCTGCCAGGGTCCTGGACCACAGCCCTCCGCCCCCTCTGAGACCTGAGTCAGAACCACCCTCCACAGGCCTCCAGGGCCGGGCAGGGAGTTGTCCAGCAGGTACACACGTGCACACACATGTACACATACACACACACACAATTCCACACACCTGCACACACATCCACATAAATACACATACACTCACATGCACACATCTCCACACATGTGCATACACTTGCATCGACGTTCTTTTTCAAATGCCCATGGAGGCTGCTGTCAGTTTTGTTGGGACCCTTGTATCACTGGGCACTTAATCAACCCCCGGCATCTCTGAGGCCTTTGTAACTCTTTTTCTCAATATGGCTCCTCATCACAGAAAAGCTGGGGATAAGGCCCTTGGAGTTGGCAAAGCCCCTGATGAAGGGTGTGCTGGGCGGTCACTCACCACAGGACCATCCAGTAAACAGGGTCTGGATCATTGCGTTAATGGCTACTTGCTGATCACCCTTCAGAGCCAAGGGTGAATTTGCCATCACAGGGACAGCCCAGCATGGCCCCTGATCTGCCCCTGTTCGGAATTCGAGGCTCAGGGGTGATTTTGCTTTGGTGGCATGAATTCTCAGTCACCCCTCCTCCTTTTACAGGGGCCTTATAACCTGAGCCATCCCTTGTATCAGGATTGGACCTGGATCCTAGCGTTCCTGATCCAAAACCAGAGGCTCCAGAATGCTTTCTTCCCTCCCGGAGGAGGAAACAACACAGCTTGTCCATAATGAGGCAGCTCAACAGAAATAGAAACTGTGGTCCACTAGGACCTAGCCCCCCTCAGAAACCCACCACGCTGGGACCCAGCCTGGTGCAGACTTTCTAGAAACTTCTCTCAGAAGACACACTCCAAGAACGAGTCACGAGCCAAAGAAAATAAATAAATGGTTGTAAAGATAGATATATAATTTTCCCACATCAGAATCAAGAAACTGTTTTTTTTTTTAGAAAGAGAAGCTAGACCATTTAGCTAAACAATAAATATGTATTATTACAGCTATCAGCTTGCCTAAAGTAAGGACACTCCAGTTTGGTTGTCTATAAAAGCTAAATAGAACAGCACAAACCTTCCCCCAGAGGGCCCTGGCAGCTCCCGCCCATCCTCCTCCCACAGCTCTCTGCCTCATGGCACAGAAGGTCTGTGCCATCCCACATCACTTGATGCCCTGGTTAGAACAATCTGCTGCCTGGCCCCCGGTCCCTCACGTCCAGGTGCTGCATCCTAGCGGTGACTGAGTGGCGGATGTTTTAATGGTGAAGACAGGTGAAATGCCTGGAGCAGCCCGGCTACACCCAGAGCTGGTATCTCATCTTCGGGCTCCCTGTTCAGATCCATAAAGGCTGAGAAGCAGCTTACGACAGGTGCGGGGTGAGGGGCTTGTGGTGGTTCTGGCCGTCCCTGGGTTTATCCTAAGCTCTTGCTCTCATGTCTTCTCCCTCTCGTTCTGCTGGGACCCCCATGTCAGTGCTGAGCCCCTGCCTGGCACTTGCTGCGCCCTTGTCCCTTTATCCCCTGAGGTTCAGTCACCCTCTGGTCTGTGGCAGCAGCCTCGCCCCGGGTAAGCGGGCACTGAATCTGCTCCTGCCCTCCGACCCGCAGGGCCCGCTTTGCGAGGGGGAGGTCAGTGAGCACCCAGACGTGCCGACTCTTTACAGTTCACTCCAGACGGCCCTCCCAGCCTTTGCTGGCTCTCCATCAGCCCAGCGAGGGCTGCGGTGTGAGGATGGCAGGAGGGGGTCCCGGGGTCAGACCTGGCACCTCCCCATTGGCTGTGCTGCCCTGGAGTTTCCAATCTCGGGCCCTGGCGGGGCCGCGAGGGTAATGATGCACAGAGGTGCCCGTCTGCCCTGCCTGGTGCAGGGCCGGGGTCGCCACTTCACGCTGCTTCATAAGCACAAGGGGACGTGTCCTGAGGCCACAGGGCAGGGACGGAACTGCCCCTCCGGCTGAGAGGGCCCTCAGCACCCCACCCAGGCTTCCCCCTTCCCCCTGCCCCGCTCCATCCTCTCCCCGGCTTCTCTCCTACGTGGCACCGTCGTGGTCTGGCCCTTCAGAACTGGCTCAGCAAGGTCCCGCCAGGCACTACCCGCAGCCCTCAGCCCCGCAGATTCCCCGGAGCGTCATGGGCCGTGCATGTCCCATGTCATCAGGGGTGTGCTCCCTGTTTGGGGGCAGTTCACGTGACCTTGCTGTGCTGTGGGCTCCAGGAGACGAGGCCCTCCACTCCTTGCCTACTAAGGACCCCTAAATATCAGGAGGTGGCGTAGTTGTCATTCTTCTTGGCATTTAGCAGCCCCTAGATGGGGGCAGAGGAGTGATGGAGACTGGGTGGGGGACAGAGGTCCTTAGAGGCAGCGCAGTGACAAGACACAGGTGCGTCCGGGGCAGCTGGGCTGGTGCTCGAGGGGCGGGGCAGGGACTGGGGCCCTGCTATCTCATGCTGGGCATCCTCAGACCAGGCCTTGGCCCTCGTGCTGCCCCCCCCCACTTTGTCACCAGCCCCGCCGTTCGAGGTGCCACATCTCTGTCCCATCCCCCATCCTGCGCGCTGGACGCCAGTGCGAGTTTTCACAGGCCCTTGGGTCTCCAGGTGGCTGGTCGTCTCCTCCCTCACGGCAGGGCAGAGGGGGACGTGTCTGAGCAGCCAGGACCCCTCTGCGGACGATCGTGTGCCCTCCCTCCTCGGGCGTCTGGGACATCGCAGGCTCAGGAGTCAGTTAGCCACACTCCTCGGGTGTGAACTGGCCGGATAAGGTCAGGAAATGGTCCCAGAAACTCCATCACATGGCTGGCTGGCATGGATGGGATGATGCACAGCCTTTCCAGAAGCTTCTCCCCAGGCTGTTTTTACTTTCTCCGTGGTAGCAGCCTTCGTGGTCAAGCTCTCTCGCGCAGGCCATGGTCATCTCGCTGCCCCGCAGTTTCCACATCTCCGCTGTGTCCGTTAGAACCTTTTGTTCGGGGCTTTGAGTCCAGAGCATTGTGCTCTTTACACAGAAGACTCATCCTGACCCTAAAGGCAAATGGAAGCTTTTAGAGGAAGAGGAAATATCACTCAGGGGACTCTCAGGGCTGGAAAGTTTCCTTTTGTTTTATAAACGATGCTTTAGAGCATCCAAATACCAAGGAAAACCTCCTCGTCACCTCGGAAGATGTGCTTTCCTTGGCCGGCGGGAAGGACTCTGCCCTGGACGGGAACCCTGGGTGTGTCCACAGCTCAGTCCTCAGGCCAAACACTCCTGGGACTCTCACCACTGACTGAGAGGCTATGTCCACTGAGCCCAGTGACCGCAGGGAACGTGGGCAGTCCTGGGCCGGCTCCTGTGTCAGTTTGTCGTGTGTCCAGCGTGCAAGACGAGGTGACCCTGAGGCCAGCTCTGTCCACCTCGGGGGCGGAGTCCCAGAGAAACAGCTACAGACCCCGAGGATGCAGCCCATGACCTTGGGGTGTTGGACGGCCATGCGCAGAGCTGGAGCCTGCTGAGTGCCGGCTGCTTTCCAGGCCCAGGGACACCAGGGGGTCACACAGAGGCTGCGACCCCAGGACACTCTGGAGCTTTGCACACCAGGAGAGCAGCGGCACTGACCACTGGGATTCAGGAAGCTGGGTGCAGCTCCCAGAAAGCCCCTCCGGCGGGGAAAGGAAAGTTGAGGACAGCTCCCTGGCAGCAAAAGCGGGGTGTGGAGCCTTGTCAGTCACCTGGGACCAGCCGCTTTGCCTCCCTGGGCCTCTGTTCCCATTGGGGTAGAAGGTCCTAAAGCCATGTGGTCAAAGGGTGTCTGGGCGATGTTGCATATCAAGCCATGGTCAGCAAGACAGGGGCTCAGAGCGGATGTCACTGCCCAGTTCAGAGGGGAGGGAGGTGACCGCGGCCCTGAAGGAACCCACGGGGGTTTGGGGAGACCCCCAGTGCAGTGACAGACCTGACCCATAAGAAATTATAACCAGGATGAGCAGGTGCCCTCCAGGAGGCCAGCTCTGGCAAAGATCAGGGCCCTCCGAGGAGCTGGGGCCCACGTCGAGTTTCTTGATCAAGCTCAGCTTGAGGTTGGAGTCACAGGGCTGCTTAGTGGGACTGTCCAGGGGGGCAGGCAGGTCTGGGAGAATCCTCCTGGGAGAATCCCAGGAGAATCCCCAGGAGAATCCTCCTGGGGCCAGTGGAGCAGGGAAACCCCTACACGGGAGCCTTCACCAGGGAGGGGGAGGACATGGCCACAAGGACACCACCTGCTGACCCGAGGCAGCGTCCTGGGCCCTCAGGTGCACGGATGGGGAGGGGACCCCAGGTTGGATGCCCTCTCCAGAGACAGGGATCCAGCAGGGCCCTCATGACATAGCCCAAGCATCCGGCCAGGTGGCTGTCATGGTCCCGCCAGGCCCGGGGTCCTGGTCACTGGCCCTGCGTGTCCCTGAGCAGGTGGGAGGTAAGGGCCACGTGGATGAGACATGACTCACTTCTCATTGGTCATCCCTGGGGCTCAGGATCCCAGGCAGGGGGCAACAAATAGGAGAGCAGGGGCTGCTTCCTGGGTGTCCTCGAGGGTCTGGCCGATTGTCTTGAGAAGATGCTCCCTGGGAAGGGTGCCGGAGACCTGTGGGCTGCTTCAGCTGAGATTATACACGTGGTCTTGTTCAGATCACGGGAACGTCCTGCCGCCTGCAGGGACCAGCCAGCGCTGGTTTTCCAATGAGCTGTGAGGACCAGCACAGGGCCCTGAGCGGGGACCCCTGTGAGGCCCGAGATGGGCCTCGGCCGTGTGATTCCCCAGCTGGAAACGCTTCTCTGGGGCCAGAAGGGCTCTGCTGGCTTCTCCAAAGCCTGTGTGGCTCTGCTGGAGCTTGTTCTTGCCATTCTGACTACTTTTCTGGGCTGCAAACCCGACTTCCAGGCCTCTTTTCTGGTCACGAGGCCTGGGGACAAGCTGGCAGCCACCACTCGGCTGTTGGCTGGGTCGGGACTTCTGTCCCATCCGAGCACAGCCTCTGCAGACATCAGGCTGCCTGTCCGTTCCTGACGGTCAGGGAGGTGCCGGGGGCGGCCAGGCCCAGGGTCTGACAACAGAGGCCTCAGAGAGTGTCTGAGCTCTGGCCTGGGGGGTCCGGTGACAGCCCACCCTCTCCGGGCAGCTCTGGGCCTGCCTCCCTCCCCACTTAGCCTGGGCCTGGCAGGAGAAGGAAGCAGACATCCAGGGCTCGGAAGTTAGCTGGGCGGGCCTCTGTGTCCCTCCAGACCCGCTGGGCTCAGGGGTTCTGTCTCTAGGCTGGCCTGATTGGGGGACTGGCCAGAGAAGACAGGGGCCTGTGTCCATCCCTCCCCACCCACCCACCAGGGGCAGGAAGCACCAGAGACCAGGGTGCGTGGAGGAAAGTGGAGACCCCCCCAAGGATGGGGGACCTACAGGGGCAAACACCTGTGACTGTAAGAAATCACTAGAACGTATGTAGTGACTGCATTGCTTCAAGCCGTGAGGGCATCCTAATGAAACACCAGCCATGCTTACTCCCCCCAAACGAAAACCTCCGTGTGTGTGATGCACCATGAATGAAAGCTAAGGGTGGACCAAGCTGGGAGACAGGCCTACAGTAAACGTGCCTGGGACTCTCCCTGGCCTGTACACATGGGCACAGCTGAGATTATACACGCGGTCTTGTTCAGATCAGTAAGAAATACAAGACCTGAGCAGATGAACTGACAAGACGGGCCGGTGCGAGTGGCCGGGGACCACGTTGGCAAGATTATTCTACTCCTCTGGTCATCAGGAGAAGTGAAGATGAGCCCTCAACCAAATCCTGCTTCTCTTCTATCGAATTAAGGCGGACGTGAAGCCGCTGCCATCTCAGCTCGCAGAGAAGCAGTCCCCCAGGCGGGGCACCGGGGGCACTGAGACAGCCCGGGTCCCTGGGAGTCCATCCCTTGGGGGCCCCGTGAGCACGTGTGCAGCCCAGGAATTGCCAATCGCCCAGAACGGGCTGCCGACCTGCTCTCACAAACAATGCAGGCGTTCACACGGAGCCTAGCCCTCATCGTACACATGGATATGTTTTTTTTTTTTTTTTTTTCACGGTACGCGGGCCTCTCACTGTTGTGGCCTCTCCCGTTGCGGAGCACAGGCTCCAGACGCGCAGGCTCAGAGGCCATGGCTCACGGGCCCAGCTGCTCCACGGCACGTGGGATCTTCCCGGACAGGGGCACGAACCCGCGTCCCCTGCATCGGCAGGCAGACTGTCAACCACTGCGCCACCAGGGAAGCCCCACATGTATATGTTTTAAAGGGTGTGAAGGAAATACACTAAATTAATCCAAATATCTTCTGATATGGAAACGTGGATGGATTTTTATTTTCTTTCTATACTCATGTGTTTCCCCGTTTCTCTGCAAATAAGAATTTATACAATTTTGTAGGTAGAAAAAGTAGAATCAATGCATCCTTTCTTGGTTAACCCCTCAGGTGCCGGTGAGTGACTGTGCTGGATGGTCTCCGTCATGGACGTGGCTGGACAGGTCGGGGAGGGGACGGCTGCCACGTGCTATGGCCAGCAGGGCGATGGACCTGGACGGGCGGGCCTGCAAGGTCCGAGTGAGGCGAGGGTCACCACCACTCCTGGACTCCTGGGCCGAGCATGGCATGCAAGGAGGCCTTTGCCAAACTTGGGAAGGCTGGGGCTGGAGGCGTCCACTGGGGTCAGGGCAGGGTCCCTGGGCCGAGAGCAGGCAGCTGGCCAGATGCGGAGAGAGATCTGCAGCTAGGACCCTGCGGTGGTCAGAACGGTGACCCCCCCCACCCCCCGCAAAGATACCTCGTGCCCGGGCTCTGCTCCCGGTGCCCTCCCGCTTCTGGGCTGGGCTTCAGTCAGCAGAGACAGAGCGAGGGCTGAGCCCACGCACGCCCGCAACTGCACGTGGAGGTTCTCTCGGGCCCCCGCCACTTCTGGACGCGTGCTCGCGGCCTTGGGGTCCCCCAGCAGCCCTGCTTCCACAGCCCCGTGGGGGGCCTAGTCCTGCCGAGAGGGTGGGTGCCTGCCAACCTGGAGCTTCAGGCAGCCTTGAGTCCCTTGGGGCTGGGGACAGAGCGCTCTGACCCTCCCTGGACACCCTCAGCTCTGGTCCGGCTCTGCCATCAGCCTGCTAGGTGTCCTTGGGCCTGAAACACCTAAATCCAGTTAGCACCCCCTCACCACTGATGCATTCGGGGCACCCGCGTGTGCGGGCTCCACACGGAGCTGGGGATGAGACAGCGCGGTCCGGCGGGGGCCTCCGGGAAACCTGAGGTTCTCAAAGCTGCCCCTTGGAACCCTGTGCCGGCCTCGGGGTTCCAGGGCCACGAGCTTGGAGGAGGGGAGGGCAAGCTGAGTCCTGTCCGGCAGGTGCTCTTCCTCCTGGCTCCTGGCTGCTGTCTGGGAGCCGCAGGTAGAGAGCAGGGTCCCTGCAGGGGCTCTGAATGCAGTGCCGAGGCGCTGTCAGAGCTGGGGTGGGATGTGCAGCCCAGCCACCTGGGGAGGGGCCTTGTCTGTCCTGGAAGAGGGCAGGCCAGAGGCAGTCGGTCCACATTCCCCCTGAGCCGGTCACCGAGGGAAGACAGTGAAGATGTCAACAACGCGTGCCCGGCTCACGGCCCCCGACGGCTAGTTGCAGGACAGGACGGAACAGACGGGCAGGGTGAGGCCCTCAGGGTGGGGCCTGGGGAGCGGGCCCGTGTGAGCGGGACAACCTGCACAAAACCCGGCGGCTGAGGACTCGGGAGGAGCCAGGAGGCCATGGTGTGGTCCGCGTGACAGGGACAGGGGCCTGCGACGTGGGCGGGGCCTGGTGGGAGTGTGACCGGGGCCGCAGGCAGGTGGGAAAGGGCCGGGGCTCAGGCCGGATGGGATAGACGCGGGACCAGCCCGGAGGCGGACGAGCAGCCGCAGGGAGAGGGGAGGGGCTTTCTGGGGGAGGTCTTCCCCAGCACATCTGGAGAATCCGGTGGGGCCATCCCCATGGCGTGTGTGGGACCCCCAGAACACCGTCCACTCCCTGCAGAGCTGGGCCTGCCGGGAGTCGGTACAGGGAGGGCAGCCCCATGTGCCTGACCCAGGTCCAGGGTCCTAAAAGGCAGTGGCCACCAGGATACTGTCTGTGGGACCCCAGGCCTCGGGGTCCCTGCCTCAAATTGGGGCCACCCTAGGGGACGAGGGAGCCAGTGGTCCAGCGGGGACATGCGACGGGAGGCTGCTGGACACGGGTCCCACCACCTGAGGCTGTGATGCTCTGTGGAAACCACACTCCTTGCTTTCCTGTCTCCGTCACTTTATAGGTGATCTCTGCTGCCCCCAAGCAGTGGCTGGAACCCTCACATGACTTCACGGCTGTGAGCTGGCCTGTTGTGTCGCATCTCCTGGGACTCTGGCGTGCTGGGTGTGGGTGCTTGGGGCCTCATCAACCAGCACGAACACCCCAGCTCTGCAGCCTCCCAGGGGCTCTGTAGGGGTGAGACACACGTGTTTCCATCACTCTGCTCTGTGCAGTTATGCAGTACCTGCTGTGTACAGGGCACAGAGCAAGACACGGTTAGGGAAACAGTTGGATGCAACGCAGACCCGAGGCCCTGGCCAGCACGGGGCGGAGGACACGCGGCTCACACTGGCTGCTGACAGAGCTCCAGTGCATGCCGCCCATCGTGGCCAAGGGCGGGGTCCCACCCAGAGCCCAGAGGAAGGCGGTGCCCCCGGGCTGCCCTCTGTGACAAGCGTAGGGTTCTTCTCCAGCACTAGGGTCCGAGATCTAGTTTTTGTCCTCGAGGAAGTCTGCTGGCATCTTTTAAGTGTGCCGTCCGGGCGAGGCCAGCCTCGTGGACGATCTCTGGGTTCCCGCCCTGCCCGATGGGAACCCTTGGTGTCTGCGGAGGCTGACGGCTCTCTTCTCTGCCCCTCAGGTCTCCTGACAAACGCAGCCCCACAGGGGCCCCAGGAGTGACTTTGGCTCCCTGGAGAGGCCACAATCCTCAGTCGGTCGTGGATGCCACCCACCCTCCGCCACCCGCCCACCCTCCGCTTCTCTAGCCTCTCAAGGACAGCCTGCTTCCTCGGCCGCCTGAGCTGAGTCTGTCCGGCCTCCCCGAAGAGTCAGTCCTAGGACATACAGCAGGGCTGCGCCACCGGGCGTCCCTGGAACCTGGCCTGGCCACCCTCCCGGCCGCAGACGAGGAGGCGGAGGCAGCTGCAGCCCAGCCAGCCCGAGAGAGGAGGCCAGCGCCGGGCCCGGGGAGGACTGAGTCTCGGGCGCAGAAGTGGCCTCTCCTTGTGCCCAGACTGTCCGAATCGCTTTTATTTTCTTATCCTTTCAGTATATCCAATAGACCAAAGAGCAAAATCTATTTTAACGCGTCGCGGACTCGTACTTCCCATCAGAGTCCCTGGGTTCGACTGGGGGGCACGGGGGCAGAGACACGCTCGAGAGGCACTCACCCCACGAACGCTGCGGGGCCCCCTGAGCAGCCGGAGGATGTGGCCGGAGGACACACGGCCGGCGATGTCCCCACGTGGACCCTGCGGGTGCGCCTGGCCGGGAGCACAGCCCGCTGTGCACACCTGCTCCTCTGTACTTAGATGGACTTCCTCGTACTAAAATCCCTTTCTGTTTTAACCAGTTAAACACGCCTCTCTGCAGCTCCATTCCGATAGTGGGATAATCCAGGATTCGCCAAGAGCATGTCGGGTCTCCCATGACCGCTATCTCATCCGATCACCATTGAGCTCCAGAAAGCAAATTAAAGAAAGCGAAAGTAACACTTGCTTGAAAGAGATCATTAAATGTATTTTGCAAAGCCGAAAGTTATATATTTAACAGTTTTTATATGTTGTATATTTGTAGAAAATCCTATTTAACAGTTCATGTGGTAGCCCCGGCCGTCGTGAAACGTGAGCCGGGGCTGGGGGTTCCCGAAGTCTCTGGGGTGAGCGGTGGGGGGGACCAGCATCCCCGGATGTAGGGGCGCCCGGCACCGCCGAGGGGCAGGACTCTGCGGGCAGCGAGCTGAGGACCAGGTTTGGGGTGGCACAGGCATGCTGGCCGGTGCCAGCGGAAAGGCCCGTTGCCTTTTACTGGGTTTGGGTTGGGTGGTCCCTGCCCCCTGGGGCTCTGTTGTGGGAGTGTCCAGTCATTTGATCACACTTCTTCCAATGGATTTTGTTTCCCTTTTTCTTACCTCTCTCACGTTCATACAACTTGAGGGCAGTTTGCGGCTGACCTCGTCTTCTCAAGCGGACACCCTGCTCTTTCTCAGTCTTCATGTCAGAGGGTGGAGACAGCGGGAGATCGGGGAAGCCCCCATCTTCCCACTTCCCTCCTGCAAGGCGGGGTCACCAGGCCCATGAATAAGGGACAGTTACATTTTACCTTCCCCTGTCCACCCTGTGCCAGGTCCCTTTATTTTCCTGAGTTTCAGCTGAAGTATGCTACCTAAGAGTCCAATTAACAGGAGTATTATGCTAGGTCTATGCTACTAAAAAAAAAAAAAGGAAAAAAAAAAACTATATAGAAGCTGTTCCAGCCACCCATAGACTAAAGACAGGAGAGAAAATCCATTTATTTAAGACCCATTTCAATGTCCACGAGTACATAATTTACCTTTAGTCACCACAAATTTATGGGTATGTGTATCCTGGGGTAAAAGGACTGGCCGAGGTTTGGATTTGTCATCACAGAGGAGGTGGCCTGCACAGCGTGCTGTCCCGAGCTGGCCAGCCCCAAGCTCCGCAGCCTGGGCTCACCCCGGGGGCAGCGAGGGAGGCCCCGGGAGGGTCACCCGGCCCAGCACACCTCTGCGCTGCCCACCAGCGTCCCTACCACCACCCCCCTCGCCTGTTTCTTTTGACAGTGGGTGTAGACACCTTCCGAGGGCAGAGGTTGGGAGATTTGATATGTCACAGCATTTTTTTCCTTGTTTTACAGTATTCAGTTTTGTGTTGATTCAGCTAAATTATGAAAATAAAGAAAAACTCCTTTGGTAAGCATGGCTTTTGTTCGCTGGCCGCGGTGTCCTGGGACAGGGCTGTCGCCGGCGTGGCTGGTGGAGACAGAGCCCAGGGCACAAGTGGTGACAGGGCCTCTTCCAGGAGGCAGGCCCACAGTGATGATGCTCAGTCAGGAGCCCCCCAGGTTTTCCTGGACCCCCCAGGATACTCCCTGAAGCCCAGCCCCCAACGCGTAGACAGCGTCTGGCCTGTAACTACTATCCCCTGGGAAGCCGTGTGCTCCTGGCCAAGCCAGTGGGAAGTTGGCAGCCACATCCGTTCAGCCCTCCCGCAGGGTCCGTGAGCCAGGCCCTTCCCGCACATGCCCCCAGTTCCAGGAGCAGAACCCCACTCAAGGGCTCCAGAAGGAGACCCTTGTCTAAAGGACCCCCTTCCCCAGGATATCCGCTCGGATCTCCAAAGAGCATTCTTTGGCATGTTCAGAATCCATCACCTACAGGCATGTGTGGATTGGGGGAGGCCTTGCCTGTCTATTTCCAACTGCTCTTGATAAAATGTCAACCCTGGGACCTGCAGCCTGGGGGGCGGGCCGTGGGCCATTGGAGTTCTGTGCTTGATTTAAGGAGACTTCACTGGCCTTTGGAGCTGTTACAGAGAGTAAGGAGAGCCCTGCCCTCTGGCACAGAGCCAGGCTTGTCCTGGGAGGTAGGGAAAGGGACAATGCAGACCTAGCTGCTGCCACAGGGACCCCCAGGTGGGTCCTTCCCCTCTCGAGGGGGCCTGGGGGCCCTTGCCAGAAAGGGCCTTCCCCGGGGGGTATACCTCAGGGAGCAGCTTGGGGGCTTTGCCATGGAGCCCAAACAGGGCAGGGCAGCTTGATGGGGAGAGGGGCCCACCCTTGCCTCCGCCCTCTGTCCACAGGGAGAAACGAGCTGGAAGGGGCCGGAGTTTGTGTGCAGGAGGTGAAGCAGCCCACCAGAGAGCCACACGCACAGCCGCTACTCCGGAGACTTCTGGGCAAAGCAGGGGGAAAAACAAATTCGTGAAGCTAGAGAAAAGAAAAGAGCTTCTGGGCCACCAGGGCTCATAAAAGCGGACACGGGTCTCCAACCAGATCCAAGGGTGTGTACCGGTCAGGATGGGTCGGGTGGCACTGCAGGAACAAACAGTCCGTCTGTCCAAGTCCAACCTTCCCCGTAAACAGGGCTCTCCCCTCCTGCCCCAAGCCCGTGTGTCTGCTGGGGACGTCCCGTGATTGGGGGACACGCAAGCACCCGGAACCGCCTGCAGAGGCTTCTGCGGGAAGCAGCGTCTGCCTGCACCTCCTCTGCTCGCAGCCACGCCAGATGTCCCAAGTCTGGGGAGAGTCTGGCTCTGCCATGGAAGCTGCGCGTCTGCTGTTCGCTGACCTGAGCTGCTGGCCTCAGTTTCCTGACCCACCAAATTCGAGAGGCATTGTTGCTGCCCACCTCCAGGCTGGGGAAAAGACGTGAGGTCCACCTCCCCATGTGGGGGATGGATGGTCACGCATTCCCTCCACGGGCCCATCCCAGCCCTGCTGTGACCTGAGGCTGAGACGGGCGCGGTCGCCGTCCCCAGGAAGGGGAGGATTCAGACCGTCCTCCCCGACTGCCGGCTGGCCACTCCTGCAGCCCCTACAGGACAGCCTTGCTCAAGGGCAGCGTTCCTTCGGCCTACGGCCTGGCCCTGGGGGTGGCCGCCCCGCTGTGTGATGGGAAGGGCGGGAATCTGGCGTCAGTCCTGTCTGAGCTGCCAGCAAAGCTGAGATGCGCCTATTCTCTGGGCCTCAGTTTCCCCGTTGGCGGAATAGAGGGAATTGGGCCAAGTTCGCCAGGTTTCCTGAAGATCAAGGGAGACCATTCTCGTGCGGCACAAGAATCTCCTGGCTCACGGGGCGTCGTCCTTAGAGACTAGGAGGCGTGTTTATTTAGGGGTGATTCTGTGATCAGTGCCACCGGTGCACTACTCCATCTCTCAGAACCTGGTCCTGAGGCCACCTTGAGCGGCTAGTCTCCATGGCCACCTGTCGGCCTGCATCCTGGCTCTGCCTTTTCAAGGGTGTAAATGTGAACCCAGGCTGCAGGCAATGGCTGTGGGGCAAGTGCAGCTCCGGGTCAGGGTCCGAGCAGGGCTTTCTCGTGGGTCCCACTGTCACCGTTGCTACAGTGATCAGGGGCAACCTCAATGGTCAGTTCCTGGACTGGCCAGCCAGGATGTGTGTACAAGCCTGTGTAGGTAGTGTGTACATGTGTGCGTACACATGCCTGTTTTCACGGTCACCTTCATGTTCTGGGCACTTTCTAAGTCAGGGGTCCGAGGAGAAGCCTCCAGAAGCCCCAGGTCATGCTCAGAGGTGACGTGTCGGTCCAGAGGGCACCTGGGGTGGGTTGGCCCCAGTGGACGCTGCAGCTCCCATGTTGCCGAGGCCTCTCCTGCTGATGTCCCACATGCCACAGTAACTTGTCATGTTGGCATCTGGGAGGGGACCCCTTTGCCATCCTCGTCCTGAGCTGACCATCGCCCAGAGTGGCTGGCGCCCACAGAAAGTGTGCTTCTCTGGAAACCCCCTCGTGGACTGTGAGGACCGGGAGATTCCCGAAGATTCCCAGGGTGCTGGGCTCAGCAAGAAGAGGTGCTGGCCTCCGCCCGTCCTGCCCGGCCTGCTCATCTGACTGATGGTGGGCACCGTGCCCCCAGCAGAACCAGTGACAGTGTCCTGGGTGTATGGAGAGGACCCACTTCAGGGCTGAGAAAGGTTCCCAGCACGCTGGCCCTGCTCCCTTAGTGGCCTGGGTCGGTCCAGCCCAGGGAAAGGCCATAGTGGGGTGCGGGAGGGGCCCCTGTCTGCTCCTGCAGAGAGTGGGGCAGGTGAGCCCCTGGGGGAAGGGCTACAGAAGGCAGATGAGGAGGGCGGGGAGGAAGTGGGCTCAGAGGCCCAGGGCGGGGGCGATGAGGAGCAGGGCTGGGACAGGCATCTGGGCTGCTCAACGCAGGTGCAGGACCTCAGGACAGCTGGGGACAGCAGCCACCCCCAGCAGACACGTGCCCGCATGTGCCCACCCAGCACTCTCCTCTCCCCACCCGAACCTGCTGGCCGTCCCCACACACGCTAAGATGAAGGTTCACAGGCGCCCACTCCACGGGGGTTGCTCACGCCCTGCACCCTGCCCCCAGGGGCCACTGCCACGTGGAGACGGGGCTCGGCTGCTCCCAAACAAGGGACGGCGTGCAGGCCTTTGCAGGAGCTGCAGTGATGGTGGTGAATCAGCACTGCCCCGTGTTCCCTGCTGCTCCTGGTGGGTGAGTGCTCAGAGCCCCTGGTCTGTTTCCAGAGGTCTGTGTGTCTTTCTGTCTCTCAGCCACCCCCCAGGCCTCAAAGGTAGGGCCTGATCGCCCAGCACACAAGCCGCCACCACTCCACTCTGCCCAGCCTGGGGCATTGGGCATCCCTGGTGAACATGGGGGTGGCCTTCCCGGTCTTGTTGCCCCGAAGGATGCGTGTGCCGCCTTTCCGGCTGGCTGTCTAGTTTCCTGGTCGTATATATTTTCTCCATTTAGTCATTGGCATCTTTAGGGGCCACACTGCATCTGAAATATCTTTTATTTCTTCCTTCTGTGCCCAGGGTCATGGAATTGCTTTAAAATAATATTAATTTTCCACTTTTACAGATGTCACCTCATTTATTCCTTCCACCAGGGCTGCAGGGATGAAATCCGTCTCTTTCCTCAGTGGGGTGGTGGGCAGGGGCCCTTGCAGCTGGGGCAGCGCCCATTGGACCTGCATGTGACATCGCCCTTCATCCCTGGGGCAATAGGAGCCTGAAAGTCGCCCAGCTCGGCCAGCTGCACTATCCAGTCCCGTCGTAAAGGTGAGAAGTGAACGTGGGAAGCGGCATAGGTGCCGTCCGAGGAGGTGTCCCCACCGTACAGTCCACCGGCTCTGCAGAGGGTGAGCATTAAGGAAAAGTTACTCTGACGCATAGGAAAACGGTCAGGAAGATTTCATGGAGGACCCGGGCAACAGGGGAGGTCAGGCTCCCCTCCCAACGCAGCAGACGGCTGGGGATTTACAGCCAAGGAGCAGAGTGGACGGGACACCAGGACCGGAGACGCCAGGGGCAGGGGGTTCTCGCTGTAGGCACGTCGGCGAAGGTGAGGGTCCCTCTAGACTGACTCAGTAGGACTCTAGCTAAGATGTGGCCCGTCGAGAATGCACACGGGATCCCAAGGCCAGGTCTGGCTGAGCGCAGGACTCCCGGGGGCCTGATAAAATTTGGTCAAGGGGAGTGTTTCGGTCATGAGCTCTCTCTAAGCGTAGAAATGGTGCCTTCCACACAAACCTCACAACTCGACCCTCCCGTTTGAGCACAGCCTCACTTCTGGGAAGACCAAGGAAGGAAAAGCTCCCGTTGCCAGGGAGACACCGAGACTCATGCCGAGCCCATGGTCACCGCAGGGGTTCTGACGCTCCTTGGAGAGGGGAGGGGAGATTCATCCTCGGAGGCTCCTTTGGGAGCTTGGTCTCATGCTGCCCAGGCTTTGGCAGGGTCAGCCCTCAGTCAGAGGTGGGCCGTAAACCCTGGAACAAAGTCCTCCCCTCCCTGTCCGGGGAGCGCAGCTGCACTGCCCTGAGTAACGGGCTGCGGCCCAGCGGGCCTGTCCAGGCCCAGGACCCCGTATTCCAAGGATGGGCCCTGCTGCCCCTGCAGTTCTGGGGTCGCCGGGGCTTCCCAGGACCTTTCCCAAGGGATAAGGCCTCACCAAGCCGGGCAGACAGGCGGCCTGGACTCCCTCCCGAGAGAGGTGGATGGGCTTTCCACGTCCACGTGCAGAGTCCTGGACCCACGTGCCTGCTGCGTCTCGTCCCGGAGAAGCCACGTCAGCTAACACGCTCAGGCACACGGCCCACCGGGAGACAGTCTGACGGGGCCGAGGCGGGAGGGGCCCCATCCAGCCTCCTGCCGACACGGACAGTGGCGGGAGCCCCGTCAGCCCTTTGCAGCCTCCCTTCAGCCCCATGGCTGGAGGCAGGAGGCAGAGAAGCCTCAGGGCTTAGGAGTCCGGAGCATGAACACAGGACACAAGTCCCCAGAATCCACGTCGTCCGGGAGTAGCTTCCATGTGCGGTACGCATTGGGAGGATGCTGATGTCCCTACAGGGAAAGTCCCCTGATGCTCAGGGGCCCGGCGACTCACCCTCCCTGAGCAGGTGCCCTGGGTCCTCCAGATGCCTCCACGGTCTCTGGGCCCCTGCACACAGGAGGACAAGAGCAACCCCAGGGGACCCAGGGGCAGAGGGCAGACGCCGCAGGGAGAGCTGGTCCCAGCAGCAGGATCGTTAACGTGCGTGGCTGCCAGCTCGATGGACTCTCCCCCTGCCCAGTGTCTCAAGGGCTGTGGTCAGTTCCTGGTGCTGAGCTCCCATCATGAGCTGCGATTATGACAGATCCATTAATGAAATCGATTTGGTCACATTATCAGTTTAATGCCTAAATCGGAGCCCCATCTCACCCCCAAGGCTGGAGGCTGACTGTCATAAGTCGCCCGGAGAGAATGAGCTTCTGACTTTCAAATAATTAAACTTAGTTTTTTGCTTGGGGTTCATAAAATTCCCCTTAATTATGACTGTGAGAGCCCCTCAGTCATCTGGGGGGTGAGTTGAGGCCGGAGATGGCCCATCCCTTTGGGGAAATAGCCTGTGTAATGGGTGTGGGAGGGTTCATGGGCAGGGTGGGAGTGGGGGGTTAGCCAGGCTCAGATACCCTGAGGCTCCACCGTGTGGGGATGGTGTGAGGTCCTGAGCGAAGCTCCCAGAGCCAGGCAGCGGGGCCTCTCCTCCCTTTGCTGGTCAGTGCTGTTCTGGAGGCCCTTCCAGTGAGGCTCCAGGGAAATACCTGCTGGGGAAGCAATAAAAATGCAAATGTTCCAGAGCAGTGGGTGAAAATTGTGTTCAGACACTAAATTGGGGTGTATGTTAGCAGGATCCTACTCTGCCAGATTGTCAGGGAAATTTTTGTTTTCAAAATTAGCTTTCCAGTGGTTGTCTGATACTCGGAGGTGTCTGCGTGTGTCTGTGCATGTGTGAACGTCTGTGTGTGTGTGTGTCTGTGGCAGTGTCCATGATGTGTGTCATTGTCCTGGTGTCTGTGTCAGGCCCCATCTGTTGTCCACAGGAGGAGGGGTCCTGGGCCCAGACCCAGAGCTTGGCCTGTCTTCGGGGAGGAGGGGTTCCCTGGGGTCTCAGTGACATAAAAGTGCTCCTGGCTTGGCACAGTGGGTGGCAGAGACAAGGTCAGCATCCCTCTGCAGGGACACACCTTCCACTCGGCCACTCAGGGCCCTCCTGAGATGTCCCCCAAACATGAGTCCCATGGACCAGAAGGCAAAGAGCAGGGGCACCCAGGAGCCCAGATCCCAGAAACGTCTGGCAACAGAATCAGCCCCAGAGCATGGACGGCAGCGTCAGATGTGGACTTCCAGAGAAACTGCAGTTTTTCAAAAAAGGAAAAGAAAATGTGAGAAGGGGGAAAGATGCTGTAGGGAACAGGCACAGGGGAACCAAATGCAGTGGTCATCGCTCCTCAAGGGGCCATCCCTGCTCCCAGACGCTCCCCTGGGTGCCGCCTCTGGTGGTCCTGCCCCTTCTCACCAGCATCCCTTGCACTCCCCTCCCCATGACAGGAGTCCCTCACTCACCTGCTCACCTGTGCTTTCACCGCAGCCCACCCAGCGTGGGTGAGCCCTGGCGCTGGGGGACGGCGGGGAACAGAGCAGATGAAATGTCGGCCCTGCTGGGTCCAGACTCTGCTGCAGGGTA
This sequence comes from Mesoplodon bidens, assembly GCF_964165515.1. Taxonomy (NCBI): domain Eukaryota; kingdom Metazoa; phylum Chordata; class Mammalia; order Artiodactyla; family Ziphiidae; genus Mesoplodon; species Mesoplodon bidens. The sequence goes on along the minus strand of NC_138167.1, from coordinate 59,006,494 downwards.
GGGGGAGGCCTGGGGAAGGCAGCCCCCCACCAAGCAGATGGGTAAATGTCGTCTCCATCAGGGTCAGCGCGGGGAGGCGAGGGAAGCCCGCTACTCGATGCGGGGGCCAGGGCCCATCACGACGTAAGTTGTCCTCATCTGATTGAGACAAAGCCTTGAACCCAGAATAGCCTTCTTTTAAGATTGGTTGAAATTCGAAATTTGGGTCTCTGCTTTGCTTTCCTTCCCACTCACTCAAGCTTTTTGAGAATCCGGTCTAGACCTGCACTCTGCTTCTTTGAGGCTCATGGCACGGCCTCCTTACCGGGTCCTGAGTGATGTCCTGTCCTATGGTGACATGCAAGGCATGACTTGATGTCTGACTTCTTCGGGGCATGGACCCTGGTCGCTTCCCCACCCCCGCAGAGCACAGACAGGACACGTGGCGGACCTTCCATGGCCACACCCCCAGCATTACCACCACGCACTGTGCTGTAGACACCCAGCACAATCTGGCAGAAACAAGATGCCTGTTCAAAGCATCATCTCCTGGGCTCTGTTCAACCCTTTGCTTCTTCATAAAGTGAATGGCAACCTGCCTGCTTGAGGAATTCTAAGAGAAGACCATCCTCCCAGCCACCAAGAGACAGGCCCAAGCAGATCACCAGCTGGGTGTTGGGCCTGTGACCATCAGGGTGGCCACAGACCCCCCGAGCACCCAAGGCTGAGGACCCACTCCCTGGTGCAGGTATGCAGAGCACAGAGACAATGTGGGTCAACCTGCATCCTGTGGGTTCAAAGCCACACTGGAGCATCTGAACAAGAAGCAGGAGAGGCGTGGAGACAGCTTCAAGGACAGAACACAGCCTCAGCTGAGCCTCAGGACACAGAGCCCCCGTGAAGGGAAGCTGCCTACAGCCCCACATGTGTCAGCTTCCTTACCCGCTTCCTCTCATGTGTCTCAGATTGATGCCCTCTTTAAACTCTGCCTTTTCTCTCCTGATCAGATTCCATTTTTGGCTTTTCAGGGAATAAGATTCTTCCCATCTTGAAACGTGAACTCCTCAAGGGTCTTCCTCCCCCGCTCTCTGCCCAGCCCAAGGGTCATGTGCGTCTCCACAGTCTCCTGGACATAAAGACCCTTGGGAACAGGCTGCATCTTTTCTGGCGTCTCCAGAGCCTGGTGACCATCAGTTCTCACCACACCTGTTAAGTGAACGTTCAAATGTGTGTGGAATAAACTGAGTGTCCGCACTCAGGGCCTTGGGGGCTCTCAGTGTGGATGTGAGGGTGGCCTGCTGGGATGTTTCTGAAGGTCCTATTTGAAAGGCGAGGGGACAGTCAGCTGAGGCTCCAAGGGAGGGTACAACAGTCCCTGGCCAGGCCCTGGGTGAAGGAGAGGTAGCCCTGTGAGCAACGTGGATTGACTCCTCTGTACTTAAGTTTCCCAGCCAGCTTGTGAGTTCTGGAAGGTTCCATGGCACATGCATCACAGCCGTTAGCATCAAGAGTGGAGCCGTACAGCATGTCCTGCCCTGGACACATGCAGATGAACAATCAACCAGGCACACTAGGGGACAGAGAGTGACCCCAGACCATGAGCTGGAGCCCTAAAGGAAGGAGACCTTGGGGATGGGAATCATGGGGCCACCATGGTGGATCGTTGCCATGACAGCCACCTTGGCTCACAGCCCCATGTCCCCACACTGATGCTGAGCTTGGTCATGTGACACCCTTTGGCCAATCAAACAACAGCACATGGGATGCAGGCAAACATTTAAAAGGCACGGGCTTCTTAGAGTTTTCCCACTCTTGATGCTGTCCCATCCTATTACCATGTGACCCAGTCTAGACGATGCCACAGGAAGACGAAATAACACATGAGGCCACATCCAAGCCCAGCTGACAACCGTCGTGAAACCAGCTGAGATCCGCAGAGGAAACATCAGACAGAACCTGTGCTGGATGCACGAGGGCCATGGATGAATGAGACTGTGCAAACCAGACAGCAGTGGGTTACTTTGGAAGTTCTGGGGGAGAAAAGTCAACCATCCCAACTTAAAATTCTATGTCTAGCAGAGGTACACTTTGAAAACGATGGCAAAATAAAGATACTTGAAGAAAAATGAAAACTGAGAGAACGCACTGCTAAAAGACTCTTACTCCAGGAAATACTGAAGGGTGAGACAGGAAGGAAAGTACCCCAGATGGAAGCTTGGAGGTTCAGGAAGGAACAAGGACTACGGGAGGTGGGATGCTGGTAATGGTAGGACGGTGAGGTTCGGCAACTCTTCCCAAGAAAACAGCTACACAACCTGAATTCAGTTCCCCAGCACAGCCCTCTGAAAGCACTGAATAAAGGCAGGAGGGAATGAGGAAGAATTTAGTTTTGAAAGAATGCTGCTGATCAGGTAGGAACTGCATTTTTGTGGCTTTCTTCCTGGGGCTGCTCCCGAAACCCCAGGTTTGGTGATAGAAAACACAGCTTTGGTGTGTGATGCAGCAGGTGACATAGCTCGGGGCAGCAGGGAATGTAAGGAGGACCTTTGTGAGCAAAGGGCACCAATGGATCCAGATCCAGAGCTGAGCATCAGGTTTGCCCGAGCCCCTGGCTGACCACTACGCAACACAGGACCGTGGGGCAGAAACTGGAGACATTATTTGTGATGATGTGTTTAGGAAGGCCATGACTTTGACCGAGGACGTTTCCCAACCTGCACGGTCCAGGCCACCGAGAGAGGAGCATCTCCGGCTTGAGGTGTCAGAAGGAGGAACACGGGGTGGCCAAAGAAGCCAGACACCAGAGACCCAGAAAGTGGGCAAGCCCCCAAACCTGAGTATGAACTCTGCCCAAATCCTCAGGTGAGCACTAGGCCACATAGGTGCAGGATGCACACGTGGAGTCAGGAGAAAAATAAGCACAGCTGCAAAACAAAACAACACAAAACAAAGCCCTAAGCAGAAACATCAGCTGCTCCACACTTCGGGGAAGACAGATTTCTCAGTTTCTGAGGGCAGGCAAAATAATTGCCAACTGTAACAAAAACCGACAACCCTCAGAAAAACAGCAGACATTTCAGAGTGCCCACAACATACTACTTACAACAAGCTTTCCACCAAGATTTATCAGGCATGCAAAGGAGCAGGAATGTGTGATGTGTACTCAGGAAAAAATTCAGACGTAGAAACCAATCGGAGCCAGCCCTGCTGTTGGATTTAGCAAGACTTCCAAGTAACTCTTATAAAGATGTCCAAATAATTAAAAGACAATGTAGTATTAATGAGTAAATAGATAGAGAATTTCAACAAAGAAATTAAGACAACAGAATAGCAGTTCTACAGGAGGAAAGTACAATATCAGGAAATAAATTGAAAAAATTGACCAGATGGGCTCAACAGAAGACTGCAGCCAGCAGAGGAGAAAGCTGGTGAGTCTGAAGAGAGACCAGCAAAATGACCCAACCTGAAAAATGGACAGAAATGATGGAAGAAAGTTGTAAAAGCTTCAGAGACCTTTTGGGACAATATGAACCTGCCCAGTATCGGTGAAAATTAGGTTCCTAGAATGAGAGAAGAGAAAATGTGGAGTAGAAACAGTATTTGTAGGAACAATGGCCAAGACTCCCCAAACCTGGTGAAAACATTAACATACAGATCCATCAAATCAACAACCCAAAGTGGAATAAACACAAGAAACCACAACAAGGCATATGGTATTCAAACCTCTGAAAGACAAAGACAAAGAGACATCCTTGAAAACAGCAAGAGAAAATGACGCATTTCATGGAGGGTACAGTGATGGGACTAATGGCTGATGTCCCAACAGGAACCAGTGAGACCATCGACAGAGGAATGGATAAAGAAATTGTGGTACATATATACAATGGAATACTACTCAGCCATGAAAAAGAATGAAATAATGCCATTTGCAGCATCATGGATGCACCTAGAGATGATCATACTAAGTGAAGTAAGTCAGACACAGACAAATATCATATGATATCGCTTATAGGTGCAATATAAAAAGTGGTACGAATGAACTTATTTACAAAACAGAAATAGATCCACAGACATAGAAAACAAACTTATGGTTACCAAAGGGAAAAGGGGGGAAGAATAAATTAGGAGTTTGGGATTAATATACACACACTACTATATATAAAATAGATAACCTACAAGGACCTACTGTATAGCACAGGGAACTATACTCAATATTTTATAATAACCTATAAGGGAAAATAATCTGAAAACCCCCCCCATATATATATATACAATTGACTCAATTTGCTGTATACTTGAAACTAACACAACATTGTAAATCAACTATACTTCAATTAAAAAAAAAAAAAGAGAGAGAGACACCAGACACTGCAGAGACAATCTGAAGTGTCCAAGGGAAAAAATGTCTGCCAACTAAAGATTCTATTTCCAGAAAAACTATTCCTCAAAATAGAATGTGAAATAAAGACATTTCCAGTAAAACAAAGCTGAGAAAATTCCCTGCCAGTAGTAGTACTGCAGTGCAAGAAATGCTAAAATATTCTATAAATAAAAACAAGTATAAGTGTGTACACAATCTCATAATTTCTTTAGAATACATATTATTGGGTTTAAAATGTACAGAGGTTTTATTTATCTCTGTATAAAGGCATATAGCCCAAAGATTGTGGTACAAACAGAAAATATGGCGAGGTTCCTATTTTTTTTTCAGAAATCACTTAATATTAACCTTAAATTGAGTGTGATAACATAATATAATCCATAGTGAAACCTCTAGAAATAATGCAGTTTTACCTAGAAAGCTGAAATTGGAATTGAAGTGGTATGCTAAAAATATGTGATGACCCCAGAGTAGGCAGGAAAGAGAGGCTATAGAAACAAACATGAGATTAGAGCATGGAAAAGAAAGAGTGAGGTGGCCCCCAAATCCAAGCACCTCAACAGTTATATTAAATACAAATAGAAGAAACTCCAATCAAAAGTCAAGAGTTGGCAGATGGGATAAAGTAGCAAGAACAAAATATGTGCTTTACCCAGAAAACCCTAACACAAAGACACACACAGTAAAAGAATGGACAACATATACCATGCAGACAATAGGCATGAGATATTGAGAGGGGATGTGTTGGTAATAATAGTCGAGATGGACTTTCTGACAAGGAATAGTACCACAAAAAGGAACATTTAATAATAATAAAGTGTCAATATAGCAGGAAAATATAGCAATATAGAAGGAAAATAAAAGAATAATAGATGTATATGTGCCTGAAAATAAATGCAAAGTACATGAAACAAAATGGACAGCACTAAAAGGAAAATCAGAGACCATAACCATTAGAAATGAAGATTCCATTACTCCACCATCAGTAACTTATAAAACAGAGACAAAATCAGTAAGTCCATGGAGGACCCAGCCAAGATCAGCCAATACCTAATTACATTTCTAGAATATTCCACCAAACAAGAGTGGACCCCAAGTAGTCCTGGAACCCATGGTGGGGCTGCGTGCTTATATTTTCTTAAATTGCTAAACTCTATTCAAAAGTGGCCATACCTATCTGATCAGTCTTTATCAATTTTAGCCATACTATAGAATTAATTTTGCACCCACTCTTTTCAAGACACATGGAAGATGAACGAAGACAGAGCAAGTGCTGGACAAAAAGCAAATCTCAAAAAGTTTCAAGGAATGAAAATCATATAATATATGTTCTCTGACCACAAATGAATTAAATTAGAATCAACCAGAAAACGATATCTGGAAAATTCCCGAATATTTGCAAATACCTTCTAAACAATTCATGAGGCAAGAAGAAAAGAAAAAAAAAAGAAATTTAAATTTTACAGATTTAATTAAATTAACTTAAATATTTTGACTTGAATGAGAAAACACATTATAGTGAAAATCTCTTCAATGTAGCTAGTGCAGTGCTTTAGAAGCTTACATTAGGAAGGGAAAACGGTCTGAAGTGATTGACCTAAGCTTCCTCCTTAAGAACTAGAAAAAGGAGCAGAGTAAACTCAATGTAAACAGGAGGAAGGAAATAACACAGATAAGAGCAGATATCAGTGAAGTAAGAAGTGAATAAGTAATAAAAGCAGTGAAACCAAGAGCTTGATTTTTAAAAAGCGGCTTTACAGAATTACGATTGAGGTGTAATTAACCGCACATATTTAAAGCACACTATTGTCAAACACATCAGAATTCTGACATGTACACACACCCTTGAAACCATCACCACTGTCTTAGTCTTCTCTGGCTGCTGTAACAACGTACCACAGACAGAGTGGCTTTAATAAGGGGGATTTATTTCTCACAGTCCTGGAAGCTGGAAAGTCCAAGATCAAGGTGCTGGTTGATTGGGTTCCTGGGGAGGCCTCTCCTCTGGGGTTACAGGTGGTCGCCTGCCCCTCACTGTGAACTCATGCAGTGGAGAGAGGGAAGGAGGGAGCAAGGGAGGGAAAGAGGGAGAGACAGGTAGAGAGAGACAGGGAGACAGGGAAAGAGCACTCTGGTGTCTCTTCCTAAGGGCACCAATCCCAGAGGACAAGGGCCCCACCCTCATGACCTCATCCAACCCTAAATACCTCCCAAAGTACCATCGCATTGGAGGTTGGGGCTTCAACATAGGAATTTTGAGGGGGCACAATTCAGCTCCTAATACCCACAGTCAAGATAAAGAAGATGCCCACCAGTCCCAAAGCAGCCTCTGGTCCCTCCTTGCCTACCCGGTCTGTTTTCTGCTCCACTGATCTGTGCTCTTGTCTTTCTCATTTTCTTCCTCCTGCTCTGGGCTTACTCTCCTCCTGTTCTCTGCCTTATTAACATGAAATCCTGCATGTCTCATTTTAGGTTTTCTTCTTTTCTAACCTAAACATTTAAAGCTGTAAATCTCCCTCCAGGCATTGGTTCTGTTGCATCGCACACACTTGGGTCTGTTGTATTTTCATTATCGTCCTGTTCAAAGTATTTCTCTAATTTGCTTGGTTATTTCTTTTCGATCCATGGATTGTTCAGAAATGTGTTATTTAACTTCTAAATATTTGGGGATTTTCTAGATATTTTAGTGTTACTGATGTCTAAATTAGTTGCATTGTGGCCAAAGAAAGTATTCTGTATGATTTCAACCCTTTTAAATTTATTGAGCCTTGTTTTATGGCCCACTGTATGATCTATCATGGTGAGTGTACTATATTAATTCGAATAAATGTGTATCTGGTAAATGTTGCATTTGTGTCTTGTAAATATCAACTGTTTATAAATACCACATATCTAAACATATACGTTTTAATTTCAGTTTGTCGAGCTCTACCAAAAATCTTATTAGAATTTTGATGCGATGTGTACTGAATTTATGGAATAATGTGGGAAAACGGACATTTTTCAGGTATTGAGACTTTACGTAAATGAACATAACAGATCTATTCATTTATTTAGATCTTTTGATTGTCTTTTACTATCATTGCATTATTTTCTGCTAGACAGATTTTTATGTATTAAGGCTTTATTCCTTTCGTTTTTACACTTATTATTTTGAATAATATGTCTGTTGATACCACAAAATTATCTGGCAATAGTGTCAAATTTTTCCTTTTTAATCTTTATATCTTTTACTATTTATCTTGTCTTATTCTGCCAAATCAAAGTATCCTTAACTTGTCCCAGATTTTAAAGAGAGTGTGTCCGGAAGCTTTATACTGAAGTATGATGCTTGTGGTCATTTTTCATAGATAACCTATGTCAACTTAAGGAAGTACTCTCCTATTCATAGTTTTTTAAGAGCTTTTATCAATAATGGAGTTAAAATTTTTTTAATGCACTTTCTTGCCTCTATTCGAATAATTGTATGGGTTTGTTTGTTTGTTTGTTTTTGTGGTACACGGGCCTCTCACTGTTGTGGCCTCTCCCGTTGCAGAGCACAGGCTCCGGATGCGCAGGCCCAGCGGCCATGGCTCACGGGCCCAGCCACTCCACAGCATGTGGGATCTTCCCGGACTGGAGCACGAACCCGTGTCCCCTGCATCAGCAGGCGGACTCTCAACCACTGCGCCACCAGGGAAGCCCTGCCACCAGGGAAGCCCGAATAATTGTATGTTTTTTAAGTGGTGAATTATACATGTGGTATTCATGCATCCTTTTACTTCTAAGAAAACCCAATTTGATCATGAATAATTTTTAATGGATTACTGCCTTTGAATTGTTAATATTTTGACGGAGTTTTAGATCTATGCTCATGAGTTATATTGACCTACACTTTTCTTTTCTTTTCTTATAGTGTCCTTGACTGGCTTGGGATCAAGATTATACTCATCTCATAAAATAAGTCTTTTCATTTTTTATTGTGTGGAAAATTTTTATGAAATTGGAATGATCTGTTCATTGGCTATTTGGTAGAAGTCACCCATAAAACTATCCATACCTCTTTTAAAATTGAAAATATAGCATGGGTGGCCTTTATAATACTGATCCAGTAGGTCTATTTAGGCTTGCTATTTCTTTTGGGGTCATTTTTTTGGAAGTTATACTTTTCCAGGCACTTTTCAAGTTTACTTAAATTTTCACATTTATCAGGACAAATTTGTTTATAGAGTTCTCTCATCTTTGATGTCTTTACTATGAAATGCATCGTGCATTCAATGATGCACGTGAACAGTTCCAACAATAGTAACACACGAAACACACATCCTTCCAGCATCTCTGTGAAGAGTCAGAGCCTCACCAGCCCTGTTGAAGCCCTCACAACTTCACCCTCTACCACCCTCTCCTCAGAGTAATCATCTACTTGACTTTGTGAAAATCATATTCTCACATTTTTAAGAGTTGATAGTCTAAGAATGCATCCTTATATTCTATCATTGGGTTTACAGTGGGAGTAATAGACACAAAACAAGCTTTATGAGGTCAGAGTACTGTGGCCACCACCTAGGGAAGGCACCCACAGAAAAGAAGCTCAAGAGAGTGTGTGGGGAAGCCTGGTTTCAGCATCTTGGAGAGTTTACAGGAGCCTCCTGCAGAATTCCCTGAGCAGGTCGTGCGTGAGGCGGGGACCCAAGGGCTCACCCTGGCTGGGGCCCCTTCAGGGACTGTCGTGCGGACTGGGAGCTGGGCTGTTCTCTCTGCACGTCCTCCTCCAGTTCCTGGGATTACAGCAGCCCCATCTGTGCGGTGGGATGCACGCCCTCAGCCGGCCCAGGATCCCGGCATGGAGAGGAGCACACAGCCAAGGTAAGGCACAGAGAAGAACCCTGGCCAGCACCTCAGGTGCACAGAGCTTGGGTCAAACAGCTGATGCAGTGAGGGTGAGGCCCCGGGTTAACCTCCACATGCATCGGTAGGGATGCACTCCAATCTGGGTGGGGTAACCTCTGCGTCCTGTGGACTGCTGTCCACAGAGGGGCCTCCACCAGCCTCCTGAGGGTGGTGGTCCTGCCCCCTGAATCACATCTCCAGTGTCCTGAGCCCCCTTTGTGGGCTCCTGCTCTCAGCTGGGTGGGCACAGCCTCCCGAGCTTCTTGAGAAGGAGTTCAAGGGAAGCAATGTTTTTGGACCCTACCTATCAAAAGTGGTTTTTATTTTATTCTACATATTTTACTTTGTTGTTGAATATTAAAACATATCGAAGGGTTTGGCTGGGTAAAGAATTTTGGTTGGAAACCATTTTCCTTCTGACTTGAAGGAAGCACATCACTGTCTTCTGGATTCCTCTGTTGCTACTGAGGAACCCAAAGCCTTGTTGATTCTCCATTCTTTTAGCCAAATTTTTCTACAAGCAAGATGATAGCATAGCCTCTATTCTGTTGTGCAGTTTCACAATGAGGAGCCTTGGTGTGCATCTATTTTCATTCCTGTTCTAGATGTTTACAGGGTTTTTTTTAACCCATCAGCCCTTTATTTCTGAGAAATTTTCTTGATTTTTTTGATGATTTAATCTCTGCTATTTATTTACTTTTTTTTAGTTCTCTCTTCTACAACATCTATTATTTGGGTGTTGGACCTTCTGAACTGGTCTTCTAATTTTATTTCTCTGTCTTTCATCACTTCACCTTTAGCTCTGCTAACTTTTTGTAAGATTGTCTCACTATGAGATTGCTTCAATTTTATCTCGCAGACTTTCTATAGAGTTTTTCATTTTGATCGCCATGTTTTTAATTTCCAGTCGCTACTTTGTTATTGTTCTCTGAATTTCCTGTTGTGTTATAGATAACATCTTGTTCTTTTTTATTATTGCTATATTTTTCTTATTTCTCTGGGGTATCCAATGACTTTTTGGAAAGTTTCTGCTCTCTGAAAAGCCCTTGTTCCCTCCAAGTGGCACTGCTCTGTTTGTAGCTCTGGCCTCTATCTCCCACGTTGGAAACTTTCCCTATACTTGACAATCCTGAGCCAATGGCTCACGGTGGAGTATGTTTGCAAGCTTTATATGGGTCAACTCACTTTGAACTTTGCTATGAGGACATTTGGATGGGTCCTTTTGTGGGAACTCCTCACCTTGGAGACACTAGGTGTTTTCTTTTTGGTTGGAAACTTCTTGTTTCTTGCCTAAAAGGTGAGGTTTGCCTGCCAGGTTATGTCTTAGTCTTTTGCATATAGTACCCACATCTCAGTTTTGCCAAATGTGAAAAATACATCTCCAGACTCCAGCAGGGGTAGAGGAGGGTATGTGAGGTCGGGGAGAAAAGCTAGAAACACACTCACTCTCCAACAGCTGTTGAGGCTGTTGCTGCCAGGTCCTGGGCATCTTTTTTCCCTCCCTCCCTCCTTCCCTCCTTCCCTCCCTCACTCCTTTCCTCCCTCCCTCCCTCATTCCTTTTGAATTCTCTAGGATAAATCAGTTTTGTTCTCCATATTCCTGCTTGCTGCTTGGAATTCAGATTTCTCAGACTCATTCTATTAGCTATTTTTCACTGGTTTTTTTCTCAGCTTCAAAATTTTTATTCCTCCCCCTTCCATCTTTTTAGAACTTCTGAAAAGATTTTCAGGTTAAAAAAAATTATCTCTTTTATTAATGGAGTTTTGGGGAACTTACAAAATCTTAATCTAGAAATTGTCTTATCTTTGGAGATAATATGACCATGATAGATTTATAATTACAGTCCTCTTTTACATCCCTAATATTGGTTTATTTGTCCTCAAAGTGCAATGAACTTTTAGTTTTTGGAAGTTTTTTCTAGACAAATTTCTTGGAGGTTATCAATTTTAATCATTTTTATTTCCCTACCAAAGTCTAACTTTTAGTTTTGGGGGTGTTCACTAGTTTTAGTTTGGTTTCAATTTTATTAATTTCTACTCTTTTCTTTTTATTACCTTCATTCTAATCTTTTGGTATTTACATTATTGTTTTTGTTTTTCTTATTTTTCCTCACTTCTTAAGTTACCTGCCAAGCCCTTTATTTTCAGTCATTCTTCTTCCCAAATTAAAGTATTTAAGGATGTAAACTTTTCTCTAGTTTTCCATCAGCTGTGTCCAACATGTTTTGATGCATAGAATTTTTTTATTATTTAGAAATAACTGTAGTATAGTTAAGATTACTATTTATTCTTTAAACCCCAACTAATTTTAAAGTTTTTTAATATACAGGTTTTCTAATTGAAAGTTTTATTGAGATAATTGGAGATTCACATGCAGGAATAAGAAATAATATAGAGAGAATCCCATGCACATTTCACCCTGTTTTCCCCAATCAAACATCACATAAAATTATAGTACGGTATTACACTGAAGTGGCACAATTCACTGATCTTATTCAGATTGCCTCGTTTTTACTTGGACTCATGCATGTGTGTGTGTGTGTGTGTGTGTGTGTGGTGAGGCAGGTGTATGTATGTTTCTGTGCGTGCATTAAGTTCCGTACAATGTTATCCCCATGAATCCAACAGCAGTTACGATACCAAACAGTTCCCACACCCATCACCCTCTCACCACCCCACTCCCACCCTCTGGCAAACACTAATCCATCTTCCATTCCTAAAGCTTTGTCATTTAAAAATGTTATATAAGGAGAATCACACACCATGTAGCCTTGGGCATTGTGTCTCTGCCCCACATAATTCCCTGGAGCTGCATGCAAGGGCACAGTTAGTTTATCTCATTGCTGACTCCTATCCCATGGTGTGGGTGGGCCAGTTTGCTTAACCATTCTAAAGGTATGGGTTTTTAAGTTATTTTCTTGTCATTGATTTGCAATATAATTATGTTCACAAAGTATATTTTGTTTCGTGGTAAAATTGGTTTTGGTATTGAAACGCATTGAGATTTGACTTATAGTCTAATCCAGGTCAATTTTCATAAGTCTTCTGCGTATACTTAGAAAGTTGATCCTGCAATTTTGAGGTGTAGACTTCTACAGTCTGTATTTTCATGTGATCTATTTGTTAATTGTGTTGTTTCAATCTTTCATATACTTATAAATAGTTTTGCTTTCTTGATTCCCTTTGAAAGCTCTATTACAATCTTCCAGATTGGTGGTGGATTTGTCTGTTTCTGCTTGCAGTTTTATTAACTTCGGCATGCTAAGATTTAGAGCTATGCCCTGATGAATCTGGCTTTTCATCGTCTAGTCACCCTCCTTGTCTCCAGTAACTCATACTCCACGTTTAACATTAGCTGCTCCGAGACAATGTCGTTTCATCTGCTTCCAAGGCTTCGTCCCTTCCTTTGCTTGCAAAGTGTCTCCTTATGTTGTAGGCATGTCTCTTGTGTTTGTCATATGACTGCTTTTCTTAAATCCTTCATTCCCTATACTTAATTATATTGGAATATTTTCATGTGTGTACAGCTTGGTGTTGTGCTGTTTTTGCTGCCTTATCTGAATGTATTTACTGTTTTCCATCTCTTTTCTTTCTCCTGAAAGCAGGCTGTGGGTGTACCCTTCATGTAGGAAGAGTCAGCTCTACACCCCAAGGCACCAGGAGAAGGAGAGTTTGCCGGAATGTGGAAGGAGTTTCCTGTAATGTGGGTAATGCCGGCCACGTGGAGGGAACAGCGACCTTCTGTCAAAGGACACAGCAGCTCCAAGGGACCTGGGGGAGGACACCGAGGAAGAAAACCCCTGAGTCCATTCTCCTTGCTCTCTTGTTGGGTCTCCCTATTGACCAAGTTCAACTTCAAGCCAGTGGACTTGGGAGCCGGACGGGCAAGATAAGTTAGCAACACTTCTGGCTTCACAATTATTCCTATTTATTTTGGTAGCCAACTTTATACACTTTAATAGAATCATACTTCAATTATTTGATTTATGAGCATTAAACCATGTCTGTTGACCTGTACTAAGAAGGATAAGATCCTTGTTTACCCAACGCCTGGCATGCTTCCCCACCCACCTGCTCTTTAGTTCGTTATGTCATTATTTCCACAGTGTTATAGTCTATAATATTTATTGCTTGCTCCATAACCATCATTTCTACCCTTGGTTCAGCCTGAGTATTAAATTTATGAGGTTCCATAATGAGCTCCCTGCCAGTTCACTTGTTATAGCTTTTTTATTAAGCTCGGAGCTGACTGGCTTTCGTCCTCTAGGAAATTCTTCAAGAAGGTGACAGGTGTTCTCACATACGAGAAAAGATCTGTCTTTTTGTTTTGTACTCAAATAATAATAGTTTACCTGGGTATAAAACTACTGAGTGGCATTTTCTTCCCGTGAATCTTTATGAACATCACTCTACGCTCTTCTGACACTGAAGGTTCCGACAGAAAATTCCTGAGATGGACCAACATCTCCCCCTAATATTTGAGTAAGTTTGGGGGGAAGAGGTGGATTCTCACAATATTATTTCTTTATCTTTCAAGTCCAGGAATTTCACCTCCTCTTCTTTAGAGCAAACAATCATATATATGCAGAAATCTTTTTCTTTGATGGCTGTCACATTCTTTCTTGTATTTGAAAACTTAACCAAATTTTTCATTTTGTTCAAAGCTTCCACATGCCCCCACCCCCGCCTATGGCTGTCCGTCCTCATGATGCTTCCAATGGGGACTTTTCTGTGACAGCTTTGTTGCCCTCTGGCATTCCCTTCTAAGTCTAGCAATTTATTTTCATCTCTTTTTTTCTGTTTTATCATTGCCTCATGGTTCTCTTGTGTCTTGGCTCTAAGCTTCCGGTTCACTAAAACTTTTTTTTAAATGAGGACCTTTAGGTCTGTGAGATATTATTTTTTTCTGGATACTATTTTTTATTAACGGCTCCCTGGTCAAGTCTTTCTGCTGTATATTTTTAATCTCCTCCTCTACATCATTCCGATTTTTTCCTCTTACGTTTATTTTTATTTCAATAAGAAGGGCTCATTCCTGATCAGGTATTGGCAGAGAGACAATGTGAGGAATGCACTTATGTGCCCCTGGCTGGTACCTCATCTCCTCTCTCTGACTCAGAGTTAAGCTCTGTGCAATGCAGGGTGCGTGTGTGTGTGTGTGTGTGTGTGCAGGTATGCATGTGGCCTATTGTCTGACGTTGGTTTACACTAAGCTTCCACCCAGGACGTCGGTGGTTCCAAAGCTGCTTCTCATGCACAGAATTCCTTTCTTCAATCATGTGTTGGACTAACCATCTCCTGCAAAGATGGCAGACTGTGCTTTTCCTTGTTCGCCCCAATTGTTTGACCCTTTGGGGTGTCAGGAGTTTTAAGGAAGCCTGTGTAACCAGCCCAGGCACCTCTTTGTCCCATGTCAGGGGGGCAGGTGTCCTGCAGAGAGTGCTTGGGCAAAGGTGTGCGCTGTGTGGCTTCCCCTAGGTCTGCAGAAGTGGGAGGGCCTGGCCTGGCTTGCTATGCCTCCCAAAATTAGATTTTATAGAGTAATGAAAGCAGGAGGCTACATTCCCACTTCTACCCCTCCTCCTTGTTTTCATCTGCATCATGAGAGAAGTCAGCCCACTGTTATGGTGACTCACAGCCAGGTCGTTTTGTTCCGGGGGACTGGCCCTAAGCAGAACCTCCCAGAACTCGACCAAGAGGTGAGAGCTCAGCACTGCTCTGTCCACCGTATCCTCGGCTCCAAGGAAGCAGCCCAATTTCAGGAACCGGAGCCCACTCCCCGCTGAGGCTGACATTTCTGTCAAATGGCAAAGGCGTGTGGGGAACAGAGCAGATGAGGGGGTGGGGAGGGCCTCCTGGGGGAGTTGAGGTTCTTTATGCAAAGACCTGAGGGGCTTGGGAAGGAGACCTGGGGGATACGGTGTGAGGAGCGCAGACACAACATGGAGGCCTCCGTGAAGGGGAGCCCTCTGTGCCCCCCGAGTACAGCCGGGAGACAGAATGGAGGGATGTGGGGATCATGGGATGGGGGGTCGAGGCCAGAGAGCCACAGAGCTGCATCCCGCGGCCTGGGGACCCCTGGGGACTCTGGCTGTTCCTCCGGATCAGGGCAGGGCTCTCAGCAGAGAAGCAGCAGCTCTGACTTGGGGTCCACAGGCCCACTGGCCGCTGTGGGATGTCAGACATGGGGAGACCAGGGCAGAAGCAGGGCACTGGGTGGTGGGGTCCAGGGTGGGACGGCACAGCCGAGCAGGGGAGCGGGGGCCAATGCACATGTGGGGAAGGCCCCGAAGACGGCTCCCTGTTCCCTGAGCCAGGCCCTTGCTCTCACTGACCAGTGTCCCGACGCCAGCCCCCACCAGCGATGAAGGGCCCAGGAAAGGCAAAGGACAGGGAGCTGGTCTCCAAGGCAGGACAGCATGGATGCAGGGGCATTATCCATCTGTCTCTCTGGTGAGGTGCCCACTTACTATGCGATGGAGGCTGATGTAAAATCATAAAATGGGCCATTTGCCTTTATTTTCTTGTAACCTTGGATATTGCAAAGCTCTCTGAGCAACTTTCTTGAAATTTAACTGAACATCAGCCAAATGTCTGTTTCAGTGATGCTCCTGGCCCCACTGGGTCTCCCTCCTCTCACCCCTGGAGCCGTTGCCATTGGACGGGCAGGGTGTGCACCCCGACACAAGCTGATGCAGGGCATCCCGGGCTTCCCTCCTTACCCACAAGATGCCAGAGGGGGCCGGTTTCACCAGAGGAGAGGGAGAGAGGAAGGGATGGAGGAAGGGCACTGGCCGCTGTGGGCGGTGTGGCCGACTGGACCCTCATCTTGTTTAATCCGAGTAACAGCCTCCCAGGCAGTTCCCTGTTTGCACAGGAGACACAGAGAGAGCTGCCGACCCATGAAGGCCGTGCAGCTGGCTGGGCGCCATGGGTGTCACCCAGTCAGGGGACTGTGGAGAGGTTCCAGCAGAGGCTGGAACCCATGCCTTCCCCTCTTGGCAAAACTCTACCTGGGCCTCTCTGGGTATATCAGTCAGGAGTCATCAGAGAAACAGAACCAATGGGATACAGAGCAATAAACAGAAGAGGATATTTATTGTAGGAATCAGCTCCCATGGTGATGGAGGCTGAGAAGCCCCGAGAGGTGCCTCTTGCAGGCTGGGGTCCCAGGACGGCCAGTGGGCAGCTCCCGCCCTAGTCTGAAGGCCTGAGAATGGGAGGGTTAGTCCCAATGTGAATCTCAAAGCCCTAGAAGCAGGAGCTCAGATGTCCCCGATGTCTCTGGGCAGGAGAAGATGGATGTCTCAGCTCGCAGAGAGAGAGTTTGCCCCTCCTCTCCTTTCTGTGTTATCCCGGCCTTGAGGGAGTGGATGACACCCTCGCCCCCAACACACACACACACACACACACACACACACACGCACACACACACACACGCACACATGGGGGAGGGGACCTGCTTTACTCCATCCGCTGGTTCAAATGCCCATCTCTGCCAGAGCCACCCACGCAGTCACACCCAGATTAGCAGTCACACCCAGATTAGCATTTGGTCAGCTGTCAGGGCCCCCATGGCCGGTTGAGCTGACACATAAAACTAACCATGACCATGACAAGGTGGCCGGGGACACACTTGAGGGGAAGAGAGGGGAAGAGAAAGGTAGAGAAGAAGATGGGAAGGATGGACCATTTTTGGAACCACTGTGGAGACAGTTTCCTAAGAATCAGGCTGAGCTTGAAAGGGAGAGATGGTGCAGATGTATCAGTTTCCTAGAGCTATGTAACAAACACCCCAGCCTGGGCGGCTTGAACATCAGATCTTTACTTTCTCACATCCTGGAGGCTGGAAGTCCAAGGTCAAGGTGTGGGCAGGGCTGGTTCCTCCTGAGGCCTCTCTCCTTGGCTTGTAGATGCTGTCTTCTCCCTGTGTCCTCACGTGGTTGTCCCTCTGTGTGTGTCTGCATCCTGGTCTCTTCTTATAAGGACCCCAGTCACGTTGGATCAGGGGCCCCCTGTGTAACCTCATCTTACCATCATCACCTCTTTAAAGGCCTATCTCCACATACAGTCACGTTCTGAGGTCCTGGGGGTGGGGACTTCAACACCTGAGACTCTGGGGGACACAGTTCAGCCCCATAGCAGGTCAGTGTGAAGGGCAGGCCCAAGTACAGACACTGCTGCCTTGAGGTGTCTGGGGGACCCAGGAGCCAAGTCCCCTCACTAAACCTTGAGCTAAAATCTGGCTCCAAATCTTCAGACGCTGGACCTTGACCCTGACCTGTGGCTTCACAGTCTAACTCACGGGGCAGGGCTGTCCCTGGAGGCACGAGGCCCCTAGAAGGCAGAGTCGCCCCCCCACAGTGTGGTTGGGACAGAGCAGGACGCGGACCCCGTGCAGCCTGGGGTGGAGGCTCCTCGTCACCTGGCCATGGCACTGGGGGTCGGCCCTCCAAGGAATGTCGGCTTCATGCGTGGGGCTGTCTGTCCATCTGCTCTCTGTGTGGCTTTATCATTTTCCAAAATGAAAATGGTTTTGTCTCTCTGATAATAGCAATCCTAGCAAACCCATCTGGCAGTGATTTCTTCAATCCCCCTCTGCCCACGAGGCAATGCTGTGAAGACCCAAGGCCCAGAGATGTGGCGATGTTCGTCCAGCGTCGTTCGGGGACACGCGGTGGCTGGCTGTCCCACTGGCTGCAGAGTCCCAGCTTTCAACACAATTGTACACAATGCCTTATGCTTTCTCTTTCTTTTTTTTTTTTTTTTTTTTTTTTTGTTACGCGGGCCTCTCACTGTTGTGGCCTCTCCCCTTGCGGAGCACAGGCTCCGGACGCACAGGCCCAGCGGCCATGGCTCACGGGCCCAGCCGCTCCGCGGCATGTGGGATCCTCCCGGACCGGGGCACGAACCCATGTCCCCTGCATCGGCAGGCGGACTCCCAACCACTGCGCCACCAGGGAAGCCCCTGCTTTCTCTTTCTTAACATTATTCCAAAATAATTTAATTATTCAAACAGTAAATGTTTAGAAATGTAAGCGATCTCTAAAATACAGAAGAGAAAATGAAGACCGACCTAGTCCAGCCCCACCGGGAGCCAGGTTGACCTTTCCAAGGGCAGTGGAGGCCACGTCCGGCGTGTGAGCCTGGAGACCCCCAGGCAGCCCTGCTCCCATTGGGGACCCTCGCTGCAGTGGCTCAGCACTGCGTCTCACTGCTCTTTACAGCCTCGAGGGACAAGCCAGAGGCACTTAACAGCAAAATGAATCCATAGCTCGTGGTGAAAAGGAATTAAACACAAATCTGGGAAAAGCAGGGATTAATCCTAAGACCGCCATGCTGCATGGAAGACACAGGGCACTGAAAGAACGCATGCATATGCTTCTATTTTTATAAAGTTCCCAAAAAAGGCAAAACCGCACTTGTGTTTCAGGGCTGTAGACACAGGCAGTGAAACCATAAAGAAACAAGGAAGTTATGTCTGTGACACTAAGGAGACTGGTTGACCCGAGATCAGGAAGGCGGCCAGCCCAGAGAGGGGAGGGGGCACTTGTGATGGAGGCTTCCACAGGGCTGTCACAGTTCTGCTCCCCGGGGATGGGGACGGAGGGTGAGTTAGAACACTGACCCACCCTCCACATCGGCTCTGCGACCCTGGGCGAGTTCCTGATCTCCTGGCTGAGCATCCCCATTGGTAAAGTGGGCTGTTCAGGGTTGTCGTGACAACCAGAGGAGATGCTGGATTCGGAAGTGGACGACTATGATCTGGTGTGGATCGAACTATGTCCTCCAGAAAGATGCACTGAAGTTCTGACCCCCCTGCCCCCCTGCCCATGAGTGCAGCCTTATTTGGTCTTTACAGCTGTGGTCAAGTGAAGATCTGGTCATGTTGGAGTAGGGAGGGCGCTGCATGCAGTGACTGGGGTCCTCATGGGAGATGTGGAGAAACAGACTCAGGGAGAGGGCGTGCATACAGAAGCAGGGATGGATGACGTAGGCCACAAGTCCAGGGGTGGAAGCCTCCTCCCGTGGAAGCTCTTGAGGAAGCAGCGCCCTGCCCACACCTTGAGACCTCTGGCCTCCAGAGCCTTGAGCCGCTTCATTCCCGTGGTCATAAGCCAGCCACCCAGTGTGTGTTCATTTGCTCAGCAGCCCTTGGAGACTAATATCCCCTCATCTTTCTGTATTTGCTCTTCATGGGCAAACCTTCATCTTGCTGTCTTCTATAAGCTCATCCCCAGCTTTGTCCAGGCTGCAGACTACAAATTGGCACTCGCCAGCTACCTCTACAAGGATCAAATCCTGAGCCGCTGCAGCTGCTGACTTTCCATACCCACCGAAAGGAGTTCAAGGTGGAGATCAGGAATGAGGCCCTCTGTGCTCTGGGAAAAACTGGCAGAGCAGGTCTTCAGATATATATTTTCAGGAGATGATTTTATGAGCTCAATTCTTGCATCTTCTTGTATCTAGAAAAGCACTGACATCCTTCATGGTGAGGCCTGCTCCTTGTGGCTAGCGGGAACCTTCATGAGACTAGCAGAAACATTCTGCAAAAATGTGTGCTGGGTTGCAGGTACTCCCCCGTCACCAAAATCACTTATATACTGACCTCCCCTCCCCGCCTCTTTGGAGCAGTTTCTCAAAGGTATCTGAGATGCTGTCTCCCTGGCTATATATAGTCCTCATTTTGCCCCAAATAAAACTTAACTCACGACTCTCACGGTGTGTATTTTTTTTTCGGTCAACGAAGCACCTAGTAGGCGCTTAATCAATGGATGAATGCATGAGCACTATGCAGTGTTTTATACACTGTTTTCCTCAGTCACCTCAGCAGGATCAAGCCTTGTTGCATGTCCATAAATAGAAATGCGTCCTGTTATTTAAAATGTGGGCCCCGGGGTCCCTCCGGTGATGGCAGCCCCTCTGCGGTCACACTGATCTGGCCCGCTTTCTGCTTTCCGTTGTGAGGATTGATGCTGCCGTGAACGTATTCATGTAAAACCCCTGCAACTCATTTAATAATTCGTTACCCTAAATGTTAGGAAATCGTTAGGTGAAGGGTAGAAAAGCTTTGTGAGTTTTCACATTTGCTGCACATTACAGGATCACACTCTGCAAATCGGAACGCCTTCAGAAGCCCTCTGACCAGGGAGAGGGCCGCCCACACCAGGAATTATCTTTTCTTTAATCTCTGCCAATTTGCTAAACACAAAAAAGTATCAATGGCTTTGTTGTTTGGATTTACGTGTCTTTGATGACTATTGAGTTTGAATATCTTTTCACATGTTTATTGGCCATTTATGTAAATAAGTCCTTAACATTCCTGAAGCCTTCAAAAATGTCAGGCTGAATCCTCCATCAGGGCCTCTAGGATGGGGGCCCTGGGCAAGAAGAGGGCAGGGGAGGCGCGCCCCAGCAGGGCCAGTCACCCTGCTTCAGAGGGCGTCCAGTCACCCCCAAGGATGCCCATGCCGTGCTCCACTCCCTCCGTGTGCCCCGAGCAGCCTCCCCCTGGGCTCCAGGGTCCTGTGGATGGATGACAGCAGCTTGGCAAGGCCTCAGCTCAGAGATTTGCACGTTAACAGGGCATTCTGCTCCAGGCTTAAGGTTTGAAAACCCAACCTGGGCTCTGGGGGGGCTCAGCTCTAGAGCCTTTAAAAGCTAAATCGACAATAAACACACACAAGGTGGCCAGTGCTATCCAACACGCCTGCCTGGTCTGCTCCACGGGGGAGGGCGGAGTGGACCGGTGAAGGGGTGGTCCCTGGGCAAGGAAGTTATAGCCGCGTCCTGCCCACGGAGGTGCCCAGGATCAGGGGCACCCGTCCCCTGAGTCCTAGAGGTGAGCCGTGTGTGGGACCGGGCCCTAGGCCAGCTCCTGCAAGGCAGAACTGCTCCCCACCTCTGGCCTCTGCAAAGCCTCCCTTGGAAGGACCCCCCGACCCTAAACCGTCCCCAAGGTCAACTCTGTCCCAGGCAGCCCTCCTAAACTTAATCTGCTGCCCTTTGTTCTCCATTCCGCCAGCCAAGTCATCCTACATTTTACATTTTATTTTCTGATTAGTTGCATCGAGCTCGTTAAATGGGAGATAGAACTTTTCATAAAATATGTAGCCAGATCTTGGATGATTAATTCCAAAATTTAAAAAATAATAATCAGGCGACGAAATGCATTGTCTGCTCGTAAAACTCATCTGGTATCTGAGGATGATGGGTTTACAGTTGCAGGGTCCGGAGGGCAGGGTCCGGTCTGACCCTGGAGATGGCCTCACCTGTCTGGTTGAGCCTGAGGCCATCCTGGAGGACCCGCTCCTGGAGAAGACTGCCTAGTGGCCCCTGTGGGTGAGGGGTCGTGACCCTCTGTGGTGGACCCAGCTCCGTGGGGAACTTGCAGGTTCTAGGCGTTCTCCCCCACCTGTCCCATCAATACGTCCTGGGGACCCCCTGTTAGACCATCATTCCCAGCCATAGACCACAGGGAGGGCCAAGGAGGTAGCTTTCCAACAACCTTTGATAAGGTAGAACTCCCCAGACCCAAGCCCAGAAACCCCCATTTCCCAGCTCTGCTGGGCCGGGGCTCTGCATGCGCGGCCGCCCTCTGGGCGACATCCACGCAGGGGCCCGGGGCCTGAGACCGTCGTAAGAGATGGGGCCCGATGTGCTGGTTTACCGTAAATTAAGGTCTTAGGCAAACAGCCAGAAAACAGCATGCATGATGGAGAGACCACAGGAAGAGCAGGGACAGGTACAAAGAGGGGGGCGGGCGGGCCTGGGTCTTCTGGGCCCCTCCCCCACTGATGACCTCGGTCCACCTGGGAGGTCTGCAGATCAGAAAAGAGCTTTGGTGTCGCTGTGGGATGTCCCCAGGTGTGAATTGTGCCCTATTTCCTGATCTCAGGAAATGCACGCTGAAGGACGGAAGGGCAAAGAGGCCCGTGGATGTGGAGGGGAGGTGCAGGCTGGGGGCTCATGTCCTAACCTGGGGCGGGGGGGCCAGGGGGATGCCCTGCACTGGCTTCTGCTGTTGGTGCAGCTCTTCTGTAAACTTGAAATTATTTCAGATACAAAGTCAACAATAAACTCAACCTGGCAGGCACACCTGGTGCTGGGCAGGGGTGGGTGTGTGGCATCCTCTTGGCTGGGTACCAGCCCCACGACTTAACTCCCAGGGTTCGGGTTCTTGGGGGGCAGGGCGGAAGCCCCTCGACTCTTCCAACGCCCTCTCTCTGACTGAGACCTTCCCTCCTGGCGTTCAGTCTGCAGCTGCCATCTCCTCCGCCTGGCCCTCCTGCCTGTTATGTACCCCCTTCCCCACAAGCCACACACTGGGGCCCTGACCCCCAGGGTGACAATTAAGGTGAAACGGGGTCGTGGGGTAGGGCTCTGATCCTATAGGGTGGTGTCCGTATAAGAGAGACCAGAGCTTGCTCTTTGCCAGGAAAAGGCACAGTGAGAAGCCTGCCGTCTGCAAGCCAGGAGGACAGTCCTCCCCAGACACCAGCCCTGCCGACACCTCAATTTTGGACTTCTGGCCTCCAGGACTGAGAAGTAGGTGTCTGAGCTTGAAGCCGCCTGGGCTGTGCTGTTTGGTACGGTGGCCTGAGCTGATCAGGGGACAGAAGCCACGAGCCGCAGACTCCATCCTGGCCTCTGCACCAGAACGCCCCACCCTGCAGACACAGACATGAGCTGCCTCTGGGGCTGAGGATCCCCGAAAGGTGTCTACAGAATCGGGGGTGTGAGCTCACAGCATCTATCATGTTCCCAGGCCTCCCCGCCCAAAGGGGTGAGGCCAGGCCCCCCGCGCCTTCTGGTAACTTCCTCCTGCCCCACTCAGCCAGGACAGCTGGACACCCCCCAGACCAGATGTCAGGGGTTCCGCCCCCTGAACCCCAAACCCAGTGTCACCTCCCCCAGACCTGCTCTGCCCTCTGCAGCCCCACTTCCGTGAATGACGCCCGTCCACCCAGGAACCCAGGCCCGACGCTGTGAGTCGGCCTGAATTTCCCAGCTGGAGGAGTCCTGTGTGTCTGCCTTCCCGAAATGGTCCTCAGGGACAGGCAGGCTCCTGCCTTCTTTCCTTTCTCCTGGATTCACGGGGGGGTCCCAGCCACTGTGGTCGGGTGAGAAATTTGCAAAGTCACAAGGAAGCATAGCCAGGCAATGGGGGTAGCCCAGGATCTGGGTGGGGGGTTGGGCTTTGGGGAAGGGCTGGGCCAGTTGGCCCACGGGTTGGGGGAAGGTGTTGGTCCCGAAGGACCCCCTCCCGGGGGGCAGAAGTCCAGCTGAAGAGGAAGGGGCTGAGCGAGCAGGAGGGCAGCTGGGGCAGGGCAACCCCTCTGCCCGCATGTGTGGAGGGCGCAGCGGATCCCCTGGAAGGACGAGCAGTTCCTTTACCAGGAGTCACACATTTGTGCCTAAACAGCAGCTCTCGCCACAAATTCCAGGCTTGCGCTTCCCCCAGCAGATGCATGACCTGGGGTGTCGAGGCCTCAGTCGAGCCCATGGGTGCTCACCCATCAGGGTTAGTTCCTGCAGGAGGGAGCGGTCAGCTGGTCACGTGATCCGACCTCTAGTTCTGGGGGAGCGGTAGAGCCGGAGAAGCCCATCAGGTCAGCGACCCCTGCCCCCAGGACCCCCGACCCCACTCGGGGCAGCCTCGTCAGCATCCAGCCAGTGCCCCTTCCTGTTGGAGGTTCTCGGGCAGGGCTGTGCCTTCGTCCCCTGGCCCCTGAAGCCTGGCCAGGCTTTGCAGGAGCTGGGATTTCAGGAGGCCTCCAGTCCCAGGAGGCAGGGCTGGGCAGCTGGACGCTTGAGCCCAGAAGGGACGGGGGAGCCTGCTAGCCAGTGCTGAGGAAGTTCTGCTGGGCTTGGGGCTTCTGACCGACTGCGGGGCCGGCAGGAGGAGGGTGGCACTGGTGGCAGCGCCCGGCCGTCCAGCTTGGCTAACTGTGGCCAGTAGCCGGTCTCAGCTAATTATTTACAAGGACAGGAGACGCACTCTCGGAAGAAAAGTGCCAGATAAGGATTTTCCGTAATTGCACGTTGGCCGGCCTGGCCTCCCCTACAGAGCTGAAGGTGAGCTGCTTAGAGAGAACTCTCCAGGCGCCGGCAGGAGAGCAGAGGGCCCCCACGCAGAGTGTGCCTCCAGGAGGGGGATCCGTCTTCTCTGTCACCCACCTCTGAGGTCCATTTCACAACCTGAGTGGCCGGTGTAAATTAGCTATGCTTAGTAGCTTCCCAGCTCCAGCGGGCGCCTGACCTGCAGGACGGAGGGGATGGGAGCGGGCAAATGGAGGCTGAGGAGGGCTGCCAGCAGGCCTGGGGGCAGGTGACCCCGAGGCTCAGGCTGGGTCCAGGGAAGCCACAGGCCAGCCCCACCAGGCAGAATGAGGCGCAGGCTGAAAGATGCTCGAGGCCTCCACCGTCTTGGGGGCAGGGGCCTCCCAAAGGCCCCCCTCCTATAACGTGGGTCCAGGTATGCAGGCGGCCCCAGGATCCGGGAGCTGGTGGGCATGGGGTGTCTGGGCTCGGACACAGAGGAGGGGACACATCTGGGGCCACTGAGGCGGATGGGGACCTCCCACCCCGTCCTCAGAACGCAGGTGCATGCCCCCGTGGGGATCATGCTGGTCCCCTCCCTGGCCTTTGTCGGTTCAGTTGGGGTCTGTGAGACGGCCCAGACCACTGTTGGGCGGTCAGGTGGGATGCAGTGCTTCCTGCAGGGGGCACTGCTTCTGGAGTTGGTCTGAGGACGCAGTGGTGAGCGTCCTTCTTAGGACAGCAGGTGGGCATCCTGCCAACACCCGTGACCACTGCCTGTCCAAGCTGCACAGGCACCTGAGCCGAGGGGTCAGGCAGAGGCAGCAATCGTTCAAAGGCCCTGCGGCAGGGACTGGGCACTCGGGAACAGAGGCCTGGGTGTCAGGGGTGGGGACACTGGGCGGGAAGTGCCGGGAGGGGCGGGCAACAGGTGACTTACCCTCCCCCATGATGTTAGCGTGCAGTTAGGGGGCTCCTGACACCATCCTGGCAGGGGGGTCGTGCTGGGCCTGGGAGGAGGCCAGGTGAAGGAGCACGGCAGCATTTAGGAGAAATGGCAGAGGTCCTGGTGGGCTGGGGGTGGTGGTGGAGGATCTCCAGTGGACCCTGGTTTTCTGCACCCTGAGCTGGGCCAGGCTTCCAGTGGGAGGCCAGGGCTTCACTTGTTATCCCGGAGCCCCGGATGGTCAGGGTCGGGGCGGGGGGGTGCTGAGCTGCAGTTCCCTGGGATTTGCAGACAGGATGGAACGTACAGCCGTCTCTGTGGACGAGATCGACCTCACAAGGCAGCCTCATTCCAGACACAGACACAGTGGGGAGGGGCCCATAGGGTCTCTGAAGACGTGCTGCTCTGACTGCTCTTCCTGACACCCTGTCGGTGGGCTCCGTGTCCCCCACTTCGCGGTCCAGGACACCTGGTGAGACCTCCAGCCCCCGAGTGGGCCCTCTGTCCCAAGCCCCCGTGTCACCCTTGCTGGGCGGCAGCCTCGCCCCAGGGTCCTATTCCCGGTCCCTCCTCTGGTCATTTCTCTCTGAAAGGGACGCCTGCACGTGGGTTCTGTGATCCCCACGGGTCCCAGAGGCCCCAGGTGACCAGTCCACCCTCTCCTGGCGTGGGGAGCTCTGGGCAGGTTTTCCAAGGTGGGGAGGCACTGGCGTGTGAGGAGGGGCTCGCCCCTGGGCAGGAAGGGGACAGAGTCCTAGGTGGGTGGGACGTTGTGATCAAAGCGCACTGAAACCAGGAAACCACAGAATGCGCTACCCCAGGGAGTGACATGGGAGCTGAGGACTGAGGACGGGAGCAGCCCGGATCTCGTGGTCAGCAGCTCAGAACTGAGCGGGGGAAACTAGGGTCTGTGACAAGGTTTGCAGCAGAGATGGGATGGGAAAGCTCCGACGTTTTAGAGACGTGGTCTGGCTGCAGGGGGACAGGCTGGAAGGGGCTAGACGGGGCAGGGAGGCCAGAGGGGGCCGGTGAGGGCCAGAGGCTAGCGTCGGGGCTGCCACGACGGGGGTGGGGAGGTCTGCAGACCGTGGTGCTGTTCTATCAGAACTTTGCTTTAATTTTCAAAAGTAGACTTCATTTTTCACACCTGTTTTAGATTTGCAGAAAAACTGTGAAGATAGTTCAGAGTTCCCATTCCCCCCACCCCCCAGGGTCTCCAGTTAACACCCACCTTAGTGTATTTGTTACAACGAATAAAGCAGTATCGATATATTAGCTATATAATTATGAGATGAAGTCCATGCATTACTCAAAATGCCTTAGCTTTTAGCTAAATTCCTCAGGTTTTATCCAACGCCCTTTTGCTGCCCAGGACCCTGTCCAGGACCCCACGTGACAGGTAGTCGTCCTGTCTCCTTGGGCTTCTCCTCCGGCTGTGACAGTCTCTCCAACTTTCCTTGCCTCTGTGACCTTGACCGTCTGGGAGGCGGGGCAGGTGTTCTGCAGAAGGCCCCGCTATTGGGACTTGTCTGGTATTTCCCCTGTTGCCGTTACGGTTATTTTGGAAGGAGACGTACCAAGGGTACGTGCTGTCACCATGATGGATCACCGTGAGGCCGGCCTCGCGCCTGGCTGAGGTGTGCTCTCAGGCTGTCTGATGTGTGGTCCTGTTTCCCCCCCTCCCTTTGCCCTCCTTGGATGGAAGCCACAGTCCAGGGGCAGGGGTCATGCCCCAGCTTCTAGGGGCAGAGGGTCTACAAACACTATTTGTGATGGTTTTGCACAGATTGGTCTCTTTTCTCCTTTTTATATATCTATTCAATCATTAATTTATATCACTATGAATTCATGGAGATTTATTTCAGACTTTGGGCGTATTCCTAGACCACTGCTTCATGATGCTCAAATGGTTCCAGCTTTGACCTTGGGGGCTCTTGCAGGTGCCCTGTGTCCCTTGACCTGTTCTCACCATGTGGCCCCTCCCTCCCTCCCTCCCTCCCTCCTTCCTTTCTTCCTTCCTCCCTTCCTTCTCTCCTCCTTTAAGGAGTGTCCCCTTTGTTTCTCCTTCACCCTCACTCCTTCTGAAATCTCATGAACTGCTGGCCGGGTGGCTTCCCTTGGCCCCTTTTCCATGGAAGCCCTGAAACCCTCAGTTTTTACCTCCCTGTCCTGTGAGGCTTACTGAAGTGACACTTACCTTTCCAGTTGTCCCAGCTGTTGAATTCTGTTTGTTTTCCCAGCCTCTCATCCGGGCGTGCACATAGCTTGGGAATTGGTCCGTGCCTTGAGGGGACCTTGTGTGTAGAATTTCGGGCTTGCTTCCCTCCCGGCTCTTGCTTCTGGGATTTCTGGAGCCTCAGTTCCTGGCATCTCGACAGCCCCGAATTCCCGCTTTCTCTTCCCAGCCCAGGGAGACCCGTTTACGGTCTGCTTTCTGCTCCACATGCTGGCACACCAGCTGCCCTGAAGAGGGAGGTCGGGGACAAATTCAGGGTCACCCGACATGTGTCCCTTTTGGGGGGGACTCTTAGCTCCTCAAATTCTGGCTGCCTTGCTCACTCTTTGATGTTTTTAACAGCCTTTTTTTTTTAACTTCA
This sequence comes from Mesoplodon bidens, assembly GCF_964165515.1. NCBI lineage: Eukaryota > Metazoa > Chordata > Mammalia > Artiodactyla > Ziphiidae > Mesoplodon > Mesoplodon bidens. The sequence continues at coordinate 58,978,680 of NC_138167.1, read as the reverse complement.
TCAAGCTGTTACAGTTGCTCTGGGTGGGATGGTCAGTCTAATAGAAGCTACTTCAACACAGCTCGGTGTGCAAGTCAGGCTTCTAGCTTTTTATGTCTCTTGTTTACCGCATCCCCAGAGTCTAGAACAGTACCTGGTAAACAGTAGAAGGCTGGTAAATACTTCTTTAGTGTTTGGTGAGTAGATCGGTGAACAAAGAGAGCCCTCGACAGGTGACAATAGTTGAAGCAGAGGACACCGAATGTGCAGGCGACAGTCCTGCTGAGTGCGAGGATGTGAAGGCCCTGACACACCCGAGGGAGATGTCCGCAGGTAACTAAAGACATTTCCTGGAGCTTGAGAGGATGGAAGAGGCAACACTGGAAATGCCAGCATCCCCCTACCTGTGTGGACCCCAGACAGAAGACCTCACTCAGGTAGATCTGAGCAACGTCGTGTAAACATTCATCTCCCCTCTCTCATGCCCAGAGAGGGTGGGTAGTGCCGGATGTGGAGGAATCATACTTTAGTGGGGGGACCGGGTGGGCGGGGGGGACCTTCCCTAGGTCCTCCAGTGCTTCCGCGAGGTCCCCTCTTGTCTCTCCCCTTCCCTGAAGGCCTATGTGAGGCCACCTCTCTTTTCAGCCAGAATGACACCACAGTTTGGCTCTGTTATTCACTTCTTGCAAATGTTCCCCTAGAAAGGTATTCTTATGGAAACAGATTCTGGTTTGGGAGATGCGTTTCTCCAGATGATGCCTCAGAGGCTGCGTGTCTCCTACGCAGGGATGGGGTTCCTCCCATTCAGCGCATCTGCTCCTCAACTGGGGTTGTAGCTGGCAGGAACCATCATCTGCAGACCCTGCTCCCATCCCCGGGCATCAGAATCACCGGGGGCGCTTATGAAAAATGGAATCACCTCATCTGCAACCCAGACTCAGGACCAGAACCTCAGCATTAGGCTGGGGAGGGGGACCACCTGGGCATCGTGTTTTAAAATCTTCCCAGGAGGCGCTTCCCTGGTGGCGCAGTGGTTGAGAGTCTGCCTGCCGATGCAGGGGTCGTGGGTTTGTGCCCCGGTCCGGGAAGATCCCACATGCCGCGGAGTGGCTGGGCCCGTGAGCCATGGGTGCTGAGCCTGCGCGTCCGGAGCCTGTGCTCTGCAGCAGGAGAGGCCACAACAGTGAGAGGCCCGCGTATTGCAAAAAAAAAAAAAAAAAAAAAAAAAAATTAAAATCTTCCCAGGAGATTCTGAGGCTCAGCTCTGTTGGCTGATGGAGTTGGTGTATTCTGAGAACTGACTGTCATGTTGGTGTGTTTATTTTATCCCTTTAAGTTATGTATTGTATCTGTTTAATTCTATTTTACCTAATATCCATTTATCTATTTTATCTGTCATCTATCTCTCATTCTTTCTATTAATTACCTATTTTAATAGAGTTCCTGTCTGAGTACCTGGCCCTAGTCTTCGAGCTCCAGTGCCCCTGGGGCCACTGGGACAGGGACAGACAGGGCAGCCGAGAGTCCCAGGGGAGGGGGGCAGCGGCCTTGAGCAGGTTGGTGGGGGGGTCTGGTGGCTTGGTGGTTCTGTGTTCTGGAAGCTCACCTACACCAGGGTTGCAAGCCTTGACAAAGGGACGGTTTGCACTGAAGGGAAGCCCTCTTTATAAGGAGAGTACGACCTCTCTAAGCTGAGCTGAGATGCTTGGACACCCCTCTGCCATCTGGGGAGAGATTTGGTCCATCACTTTCCTCTGGCTGTCATAACAAAGCACCCAAATCCAGGAGGCTTAAGCAGCAGAAACCTCACAGTCTGGAAGTCAGAAGTCAGAGATCAAGGTGTTGGCAGGGCTGGTTTCTTCTGAGCCTGTGAGGGAAAGATCTGTTCCAGGACTTTCTCTGCTTCTGGTGGTTTGCTGCCATCTTTGGCGTCCTTGGCTTGTAGACGCAGCTCCCGATCTCTGCCTTCATCTTCACAGTCCTTCTCCCTGTGTGTCTGTCTCTGTGTCCACATTCCCCCTTTGTATGAGGACACCAGTCATATTGGATGAGAGGGTCCACCTCTATCCCTGTGTGACCTCATCTCAACTGAACTAATTGCATCTTCAATGACCCTATTTCCAAGTAAGGTCACATTCTTAGGTCAAGGGGGTTAGACCTTGAACATACGAACTTGGGGGATACAATTTAACCCATAACATTTGAAATCAGGGAAAAACTCTCAGGAGGTATCCCCAGTCCTGAGAGTCTCGGGAAGGACAGTCCTTGATTCAGTGGGTCCCCCAGGGATAAAGTGGAGGCCCTGGTCAAATTACGCACCAGGAGATGTGGTTTTCCAGGGGGACTGTGAGTTTATCTGTGAGGAATTCTCGGTGGGACTCGGTGGGGAGGATTGGGTGAACTGGGGTTCTGGGTTCCAGGGGCCAAGCTGGAGGAAACCATTGTCTCTGACGGAGAGAAGTCCCCTCCCCTCTCTCTGACCTCAAGGAGTTGGAGTATGTCTTCACGGGGCAAGATGAGGAGGACGGCGTGTCTCTCCTCCGTGTCCGGGGCCAGTCAGCGTCCACGGAGCAGGGTTACGTGGGGCAGTCGGCCTGGTCACTGAGCCCACAAGTGGAAGCCTGAGCAGCTGCATATTAATGGGGTAAAACACACTGAAGTCTGTGCCTGCCAAGAGCATCCGATCTATTGTCGCCTTAGATAAGCTCCATGAAGTCAGGCAAGTGGTTCTTCTTCTCTTCAGGAAACATGGTGACACATTCAGGGGATTCTCATTATGGGTAATTAGCTGTGACGGAGCCGCCTGGAGATGCCAACTTCCTGTGCATCACGCAGAAATGCAGGCGCAGCCTCCACCCCTGCGCTGGCCTCACCCACTGTCTGTGGGTCTCTTGGTCCGCAGCAGGGCCCATGAGTCTGTCCATCCACGTTTCAGTCTTTGTGTCTGTCTGCCCTGCAGGTGGAGTCATGTGTCCAAGGGGAAGGGAAGACCGTGGTCCCTGGAGAGTGCTGTCTGGCCTGATGGGAGGTCCCTAGGGGCCCCGATTTAGGCTTCTGTGTCCCCCACCCTCGCTGCCCCTGTGAACCCTTCACCTTGTGCTTTGAAGACTAAATCAAAGGCGGTGCATCACTGCCTGACGGCTGCCACACCATTTCCTTAAACTCCTGGTGAATTGGCTGTGAGCAGGGTCCCGGGATTGGGACCCTGGCCCGCGAATTCCTCCTCAGTGGAAGCACAATGCAGGGTCCCAGGACCGCCCAGCTGGCTGATCATCATTCCAAGGCCATGTGGCCAGTGCCACCCAGCAGTGTGTCCGGATGAAGCTCCGGGCACAGTCAATGAGGGCAGCATTATGATTGCTCAGTGATGACTGGGGGAAAAGGATGTTTCTTTCATGGCTCTTGCCTAAGAAAAGCCAGTCACTCCAGGCTGGAAACCCTGCTTTCCCAGGGCTGGGGGGAGGGGGCTTTGTCAGGCCACGCCCACTGTCTGCAAAGAGAGGAAGTCACATGGCCTGCTTGCCGAATCTGCGCCAACTGGTAGGGGCAGCGGTGGAGCTGGGAGGGGGAGTGCGAGTCCAGAGGCTCCGAGGAGATCCTGGCCCCCTGGGGAGTCGGTCACTACCCCCGCTCTGTCAGCCCAAGGTCCATGTCCCCAGGCCACACCACGTTTTCCACCCACTGCTGTCCAGACACATGGTCTGTCAGGAAAGACCTCTGGCCAACCAGATTCCTGGCCCCGAGTTCTGAATTTGGCCACGAAGAAGGGGCCAGGGGCCGTGGGAGCCAAGCGGAACGTCACGTGGGCTGTGTGGTGACAGGCTCTGCCGGACACCTGCCCGATCCCGAGGCTCTGAGTTCTGGCCCTGGGCCTCGGCCAGGCACTCATGTCTACTGTCTTGACCGCTGTGTTAATTTCGCTGTGTGTGTGGGTTTCCACTCTTCTCACAGAAGAACCGCAACTGGGACTCAGGGCTTGGGACTCTTCTTCTCGGGTTCCCACCTGAGAATTTCCCAAGGGACCTTCGGCACAGCTCCTGTCCTCTGTCCTCCTGCCCGAGACCTGCAGCATTTGGCTGTAGGTTGTCACTGGGCTGTAAGTGTGCGCTCATCCCTCCCCACGGGCAGAACTCTTCGCTTACACTAAGTTCAAGAACACGGAAGCTCCCCTTGGTGACAGAGGACAGTTATCGGTCACAGACACCTGCTCTCCTGCGATGCTTGGGGTGGACACTGGTGTCTGGGGGTAGTTTACTCTGCGGACCTGGTACCCGAGGGCAACGTGAAATCCGTGTAGATAAGCACTAATACACAGAAGTGGGATACTTCATCCCCTCGCCCCAGCGGCTGTCCTGCAGGTACAGAGCGCCCTGGGGGAGGCCACCTGGTGGCCGGCTCTCCCCACCCCCACTCCTCTGTGCAGTCCTACCGGCCACCACACCTGTTCCCCCCTCAGGTGAGCCCCGCCTCCTGCTGGGTGTCAGAGGCACTGCGGCAGGGCAGGCCTTGATGAGCTCAGGGGCGGGCGGGTCAGCTCCTGATGGGGCTGGAATGCAGGATGTGGGGCAGGGCTTGGAAACGCTTAGCCAGGGGTTGCATTTATCAGACTTACATTGTAGTGTTCGAAAGGGTTTGTTCTCCTGGGAAGATGGGCTGCAGGGCCCAGAGAGGGAGCAGGGGGTGAGTGGGGGCCAGAGCGGCACCCAGACAAGAGCCAGCAGGAGCGTGAGGAAGAGAGGGGCTCTGACTGGTTTCTGAGGAAGTGTCCCCAGGGCTTCTGGGAGGATTGGATGCAGGTCAGGGGAAGGGGGGACCAAGAACGATCCCAGGCAGAGGCCACAGCACCACTAACCGAGCTGGAGAGATGGGAGGAACACATCTGGGGTGCCAGGAGGATTGGGGGTCTGTGCCCCCTTGTCTGGAAGGTCGCTGGACATGCACGTGGAGAGGTATTATCAGGGGATAATGTATCATCAGGGATGCAGGTCGGTGTCACCCCTGAGCACTGACGGCCTGGCCCTCCAGGTCACAGGGGACCTCCTGAGCAGGGCAGAAGCGGGGAGTGTGACCATGGAGCCTGCACTGCCCGTGGGACAGGAAGCACCTCTTTCTAGCGTCCTGATACCATTAGGGAAAGCGCCGGGCTCTGTTCACTCTTGCGGGTCCCTGGTAATCGTTTCTTCACAGCTGCCAGCCACAAGCAGGTGTCTGTGTTACGTCTGTGTGGAGGGCTACTTGGGATTCGGGGGAGAGCACCGGGCGGATTAGGGGTTCTGGGTTCAGGCTGCCAGCGGGAGAAAACAGCCATCTCAGTCTGCGTTCGGAGGTCAGAGAACCGTGGGAAGAGACCGTGGGGAGATCGGCTTGGAATACTTATCGGAGTCTCTGCAGCGGGGGGTGGAGCCCAGGGGCGGCTGCGGGGGACAAAGTGGAGAAGGGCCACCGCCACTGGGAGGGGCCCCCAGTCAGCGCTGGATGTCACCCCATGGGTGCCCCGGGGATGGAGAGCCGTGGGGAGGGGCCCCGACTTCAGAGATGCAGGGAAACTGAGATGGGCAAGTAGGGCCCTGCCTGTGAGGAGAAGCCTTTGATGTAAGGGAGGGAAATGGCTGGTGTCCCATGTGACTGGGGTGGAAGAGCCATGGAGCAGAGCTGCAGACCCAGAGCTGCCGGCAGGAATGGGCTGCCCCCGCCAGAGCACGGACACAGCCAGAGAACCAAGGGGGGTCTGCCCAACCCCTCCTCAAACTGCCAGACTGAAAGGCTGATGCAAGCTCGGCTGTGGGCAATGCAGCAGCTGCTAAGACAGGAGAGACCTTACGCCCAAGGAAGTGCAGGACCAGGGTTGCATCCCAACGGGGCCAAGAGACTGTGTGCAACGGGTCCCGTGAAGCATCAGGAGGAAATCAGACTTAGGAAAGGAGACTTTACGGCACTGAAGACACTCCTGCAATGCGGGGTTTAACAGGGACCGGGATGCAAGGCTACCATGGTGCCAGGAAGACCCTTGGACACTTGGAAGAGTCAACATGGAATTCCAGGGAGGCTGAAGCATCCTCACGGACCCTGCTGGAGTCGGGAATTGGGGGCCAGCCTGGGGCGACCTGGGCCAAGCCTCACCCTGGGGGGAAGGAGGATTGTCCTGCTCTGTGGATCCCAGGCCTCGGAGGACAGCTGAGCAAAGTTAGGACCCAAACCAGGTCTGCGCCCCTCCAGGCCACCCAGCGCCTCTGTACACATGTGTTTCTTTTCATCCTGAATCCCCCCTTTTTGGGCTCTGCCTGTGCTGCCCCCCCTCTCCACTGCTGCCCCTGCCCAGGGATGGCCTGGCTGCCCTCAGGAAGGGAAGGAGTCGAGGGCAGGAGGGTTCCTGCCTGGAGCAGGCGGGGGCTGGGCAATACGGGGCAGGGTCTTCCCTCGCCTACCCACCCCTGCTGCCAGCTGGGGGGAGGGCTTCTCCGGCTGCCACCACCCCCCTCAGCAGTGCCCGGACCATGCCTTCCCTTGCTCCCTCCGAGCCCACCGGCCCAGGGCCAGGTAGGGGCTCCCTGTAGAACCGCCTGGCAGGGGCCTGGGAGCCCTGCATTGAGGACCCTGGGGACAGAAGCCCTCACACAAGTGTCCCTGGGCTTTCACCTGCAGCTCGGGTGGCCCCTGGCCCAGAGTCACTCACAGCTCAATGAGGGACACAGCCCTTCACCTGGGCTGACAGCTCAGCATCTCGGTACCCCAGGAGCTGGGCACTGAGGGGCTGTGTCAGGGTGGGCACCCCACTGTGCCATTTGGATGCTTCTGGAGGAATCGAGGAGGCTGGATGGCGTCTCCAAGGTGCTCAGCTGTGGGGCAGCCCAGTGGGACCAAGGGGCCTCCTCTCACCCTGTTCCCTTAGGAGGGTCGGACCAGCCCCCGATCCATGGCTGGTAACCTGGCAACCAGGCAACTGTCCCTATGTGTCCCAGACAGGTCAGCAAAGTCCTGGGCCAGGACAGCCAGGAATAGACTCTGTGTGGGGAGACGACAGCTGCTCCTTCCCCCAGGGTCAGGAGAGTGTGACCACCAGCCAGACCACACTGTTTCTGGACAAACGACCCAGCAGATCCCCACTGGGCACCTTCAGAAACCCCGTGGTCTACAGCAAGCTGAGGGGCCCAGACAGACCGCTTTCCCTGGGTAACACAGCCTTGACTGAGCACCCTAGACAGGCCTGCAAAGCATCCCAACACCAGGGCCCGGCTGGCCCTCGTCCAGCAGGAAGAGACCGTTCACCAGGTGAGTGGACAATGCTGGCCCTCGCGTGACAAATGGGCTCATTAACGAGATGGACGGCCGTGGTCCACTGTCTCCACCCAGGCAGGGGCCAAGTGCACTTGGAGCTCCGGATCAGCTGCAGATGGGCCTCCAGGAGGCTGGAGTGGGGCGCTGTCAGGGGTGGGGGGAGCAGCCTTGGTCCCGGGACTGGGGACACCGGGCCCTGTGGGGCGGCCAGGAGCTGTGAAGAAGCTCAGGGCAGTGGTTGGGCAGGTGTGTCAGGGGACAAGGCAGGGGCTCGGGGACAAAGAGAAATGCTGCGAGGCCCTCAGCAAAATCCAGCTCGGCTGGACCCCTCAACTCGCTCCCCCTTCCTGTTTCCTCCAGCCCCAGCTCGGCCCTGGCCACTTCCCTCTGCTGGATACCCACTCGGTTGTCCTTAAATCCTCCGTGCGACCAGTTTGGGTGGGAGCCTGTCTGGACACATGCACCCTGGGGGCCTCCACACGCCACAGTCCTGCCCGGAGAGCAAATGCAGGCGGGAAGGCAAGGGGAGGGGCGGGCTGCCCAAGAGCCCTCTGGCATCCTCCCCCAGCGGCACGGGCCCGTTCCGTACTTCCCTCTACCCCCACCCCAAGCCATCTCCTCCTGGAAGCTTCCCTCACCTGCATGTATCAGCTCACATGGCTCATTCTCTCACCTGGTCCTGTGAGGGCCTCACGGCCATGCCCCCAACTCAGGTCAGAAACTCAACTTCCCAGGAGTTAAAGGTACCTGGAGTGGGTGTCGGTGGGATGCCCAGACTGTGCCTGAGCCTCTGAGGGTCCCAGTGACCAGTGAGGGCAGTCTGCCTTCTGAGCCTGTGTCTTGGAGCCAGGCAGCCTGCAGTCTCGGAGCACAGGGCCAGGCTTGCAGCCCTGCCTGGCCAGGGCAGGTGGAGGGGACCATCAGGGCCTGCTGAGATGCGCCATGCTCCAGCTCCAGCTTGAGTGGGGGCCATGAACTCCTGGGACTCAGTTTCCTCATTCAGAGTCGGGGGAGAGCCCGGCTGGGGGCACATCTGCCTCAGGGTGCTCCAGGTGCCTTGTCCTTCCCAGAGGGACACTTGCTGGGACCCAGAATCCCCACCTCCGCTCCTGCAGGGCCAGGCCTGCGTCAGTCAGGACCCCAAGCGTGGCCTGGGCTGCAGGGCCGCTGGCCCCAAGCCAAGCTGGCCCCCTCCTCCTCCACCAAGAACCGGGTTTAGGCCTGCTGGGCCCCCCGCTAGAACCCATCACAGACCCTTCTAATCAGACTCTGTAAACCGAGGATAAGCCGGGATTCAGCTCCTCAGGCGTGTTTGTAAAGCACGGTTTCCAGGGCAGCCTCTTGGAGACCATTAAAAGATTATCTTTTCCTGGAGATGTCCATTAACATCCATCCAAGCTCTCAGCCATAGCTTCAAGCCGGGAAGAGGTGCCTTGTTGAATCAGAGCAGGAAAATAAACCCTTGGACGCCCTGAATTGGCCGGTGAGTTCTTTGACAGGCTGGCAGGAACTGGATTCTGCAAACCCTTGAAAGCAGCAGGCAGACCAACCTGCTCACTCAAGGGTTTCCTGTTCACATTTGCCCCTGCTTTGCTCTGATTTCTATCTTTTGAGTCTTGGTGGCCTCCGAAAGCTGGGTGAGACTGATTGTTGGCCAGCCGGACTGCCCTCCATCCCAGGTGGGACTGGATGGCCTCACTGGGTATAGAGGCCTTGTGGGCATCTTCCCAGGTCGGGGAGGCCCCTCGCCCCGTGCCTGCACCCGGAGAGTGGAACAGGCTGTGGTGAGAGTGTCTGTGTCAGCAAATGGGGCCGGGGCTTCCCTTAGGGACACGATCAGGCACATTTAGCTGTATTGGTTGAATGTGAAGGCTGGGAGGGTTGAGGGCGCAGTTTGCTCCTGCCGCCTGCAGCCCCGGGGCCACCAGGGCAGAGCTGGGAGGTCGGGGTCTGAGGACCTGTTAGGTAAGCGGCCAAAGTGGGGGGTTGCCATCGACGTGTGGATGGACCCGCTGCTGGGCAGGGCCACCTGAGGCCTCGGCCTCTGCTCTCAGCAAGGCTGGGAAGCAGACCTAGCCTCATCTAACCATTGATTCAGTGCTGAGCACCTTACGAGTCCAGGGGTGGAGAGAAGAACATTCTGGGAGCTGGAATCACATGGGGAGGGTGGTGAGATCTGCTGCGGGGAGGGCCCAGCAGGGGCCCCAGAGCAAAGCAGAAGAGGGTCTAGGCTGGCCCCGTGGACATCGCCCGGCCCTGCTTCAGCTGGAGTCTGGAGCCCAGGTGAGCCTGTGTCGGCCGTCTTCCTCGGAGAGCAGAGAGGCGAGGCGATGGCTAACACAGGTCCCTCTGGAATCGGGAGCCATGACGGGTGGGCAGCAAGGAGCAACAGGGGTTTCGTTCTGCTCACTCCGTCCGGGACAGGTTTACTCAGGCCTGGAGGTGGTGGGGACAGCTGTGGTTGTCCCCAGATGGCGAGGCTTCAGGGATCCGGCTCAGGCCTCACAGAGGTTTGGATAATGGCCGGTCTCAGGTTTGGCCCAGGTTCCCCTCACTTTCTCTTCTGCTTTCCAGCTCTCCTCTGGGAATTCGTCATCGCACCACAAGATGAGAGGGACACGATATTGGCTGACGCTCTTGCGCTGGCTGGAGCACGGGAGGGTGCGAGTTCGTCTCTGCTGGCGGCCTCTCCCCTGGGACCCGTGGGCCCAGGTGACCAGGGAGTCCCAGGCGCTTAGTGAGAAAGCCCAGGACTGGAACCCGAAGCCCCCAAGACCTCAGACTCCAAACGCAGCGATGGCCAGAACTTCCACGGGTCTGGCATGGCATGGGGTGGGGTCTTTACCCAGCACCAGCCCAGGTATGCTTCCTTAGCTGGGTCTCTAGAGGTGTTCTCGATTTCTCTTCCCCTGCCGTTGTTCTAATCTCACCTCTGCCTTTTGAGAAACCTTCTCCAGTCCGACCTTCCTCTCACTGGATGGACTTTATTCCACCTTTTTCATTTCTTACAGCTTCAATGCCAATTTGTAAACGTGGGCATTTCTTGTACACACATGAGAGGGTGCACAGCACACATCCGTACACGTAAGAATTAGAATAAGGCTGATGTGTTAGGTGAAGGCGGGGCACTCCCCATGACCCCTCCTGGCTTCCAAGCCCCCCTCACCCAGAGGAAGCAGTCTCCTGACTTCAGCGATGCCCATCTCTTAGGTTTGCAGTTGTGCCACCTGCAAATATGACCCTAAATGATGAACTCGGACATTTCTCCAGTTTGAACTTTATAACATGGAGCCACACTGTTTATTTTCTAAAGGGAATGGCTTCTTTCCCTCAACATCTTGTTTTTAGGGCGTGTAGCTGTAACTCACACACTTTCAGGGCCATAGGTTACTCTGTCACATTTCAAGAGTGTTCTGCAGTCCTTTGCTTAGTACTCCATCCGACTTTTGCTCATCAGGGCAAGGGAGCTCCCAGTCGCATCTTCAAATATCCTTTGCCATTTTGGTCTTTGTTTCTGCAAGATCATTTAAACCTCCAGCTCCCTGGTCGATCGGTCCGTCCTTCCTGTTTCCACCAAGTTCTGCCTGATCTATTTTGGTGCCATGTTGATGAAAGCATAAGAGTGTAAAAGTGCTAAAGCTTTCCGGGAATTTCCACTGCCAAACCCGGCCCTCACTTTGACCCTGGGATCCTGGAATCTGAACCTGCTGCCTTAACTGCACGTGACTTTGGGAGGTTTCGGGATGGGAGTGAACACATGGTATATTAGGAGAGACACAAAAATAGGCAGACCCTGGAGGATTGATTCGTCAGCCCCACAGGGAGCTACGTTATGTCCCACCTACAACATACCTGCAGCCTGGAGCAGACCCTTCCTGATGTCGGGGCAGCAGGGGTGCCTGTCCATGCTGGCTTTCACTGCCTCTTGTCCTCCTAAGGCAAAGCCACTTGTTCATGAAAAGACTTTCAATTCAAACGTCTGATCAAACTTAGGTCTTTTTACCACAAACGCCGACCGTGTTGGTTTTCCCCACAACAGCACCTGTATCAGTTCAACATCACAAATCCACTACACTTTCCATAGTTTTCTCTGCCTGTCTGCATCCCTAACTTGATGTACCGTCAGGTTTTCCTCTTTCAGTTTGTTTCCAAATTATCAGGGACTTTTCCCTTTTGAGATAATTTTGTTATCATATAACTTATGTGACTTATGTTATCATATAACCTATGTAAATTATCATATAATTTATGTGACTTGTCATTTGCTGTTGGTTTTGCAGTTATATGCTCAGCACCAGCTCTCATGCTGAAGCTTCTCCTGTGACTTCCTGGAAGGGCCGGGGGAGATAGATAGGCTGCTTGAGTTCTCACCTCTTCCTGAGGTTTGTCTGTGGTCTTGATACTTGAAGGTCAGTTAGCATAGAAAATCTCTGCTTGCATTTTGTTTTTTTGAGTATCTTAAATCTGATTTTCCATTTTCTTCTGCTGTCAAGGATCCTGGTGACGATCCCGTCCTTGTCTCAGGTGTACGGGCACCAGGTGTCCTGGTCTGTGCGTATCGTCCACTCAGCACAATCTGTACAACATCCCTGCCTTCATCTCAGAAGCTGCCCTGATTGGATGATAATGAGATCATCACCCTACTTACAAATAGCTTTCTCTTTTGTCCACATTGCCCCCAGTAGATTTTCTTTAATCCTTAAAGACCAATATTTACTAGAACATTGCTCAGTAAATGCTTGCTGATTGTCCCAGAATCACAATGCACCCTTTCCACGGCATTCTATATTTCAGGAAAGATTCCTTTCACGGGGATGGTTAACATCTGTTCTGCTCCACTGCTTCCCTCCCCAATTGGGGGGGATTCCATTCACACATTTCTTGAGCCGCCTTTGCTTCTATTCTGTGACTGTATAACTGTCTTTAGAACTGTTACTTTTTAGTTCACTTCTCCATTTTTCTCCTTTCTTTCTTGCACTGACCTGGCTGCAGTATCAGTGGGGTCTGTTCACTCTTGTGTGCATAGCAGCTGGATTCTCCTTTCTGAGGTGACGTTGCTTTTACTTTAAACATTTGTTTCTTAACTCTTTCCCTCCTTTCTACCCCCTTCCTGCTTAGCCAGCTCATTCCTGAGCTTTTCTATTTTTTACTTACTGCATTCTTTCATGGGCCAGTCAGTTTCTTAATTTCGTTAAGGCTTCTCTGTTACATTAGGTTCCAGTCTGCACGTGCTCAGAGGCCAGTTTTCAGAGGGGGGTCCGCACTGGCCCCTCTTGTCAGCTCACTCTCAGTCTTGATTCTCACGGAGGTGTCTTTGTATGGATTTTTCAGAATCCTTTTCTCTTGCTCATTTGAGATGAGCTCAAGGTTCCTGTGTTTTAGGGGAGGTGTCCCAGGATGGGGGGTGCAGAGTGGTGACCCCAGCCTCACACTAACAGATTCTTCCCCTGTTATTATTGAAAAGGGGCATCTCACTGAGGAAGAGGCTTAGGACGGTGCTGAGGGGGTGGATTTTCAGCCCACTGCCCAGCCCTTCTTGGCTCGGCAATCCTAGTTCTGTAACTCCGGGCAGCCCTTGTGTAAAGTTGGGCTGATAAATGTGAATTTCCCCTGGAAGGAGCACAGGATTGAATGGCTTCATTCCCAAAGCCAAAGACAGTCTCAGGCACATAGAAAGTGCGGCGTCAACACTGTTATTCCTCCTAGAGTCCTCCTTTTTCCTGGGCTTGAATCCTGACCGCCTGGGCGCACCCCTTGGAGCCTCGGGGGACACTGTGGTCCCCACATCTCAGTGAGTCCTCACTGCCCACATTGGTGGTTTTCTGTGTGGGTCCCAGTGGGGATCACCTGTGCAACGTCTTGCTTTGCCCACAGACCCAGGTGTGTATGGGTGTCTCAGTGCAGGTGGAGACCCCGCCTCAGATTGTCAGATGGGGGTGGCCTCTGCAGGTGGGGGCAGAGGGCAAGGGAGGGGCGGGGTCACCGTGACCCTGTGTGCGGCGATGGCCTGCACCCCAGCGTGTGTGCAGGAGTCCAGCTCCTGGCAGGTCGGGGGGGCTCCCCGTGGTCAGTGTGCACTCTGCCTCTGGGCTCTGCCCTCCCACACCCACGGGTCCGAGATGGACTGCTGACCTTGCTGACCTACCTCTTGTAGGCTCCTTCCAGGAGGAAGACCAAGGACGTGCCTTTTGGAGTCAGGTAGACCCGGGTTTGAATCCCGGCTGGTCGCACGGCTGAGAGTCCAGTGCCCTTGGACAGGCTGCTCCTGTCTGAGTCTGTGTTTCTACCTGTGAAATGGGCTGATACCATCCTTCAGGGGTCCTGTGAGGTGAGATGGGGTCATAGAAGTGCTGTGCTTGATGCATACCCTGGCTTCCCCTCCTCCTGGGCAGGGAGCACTCCTTGGAGCAACCTGGGGCCCTGGAGGTGCGGTCCGTGTACGGGATCTGCAGGGCGTCCCTTGTTCCACAGACCTAGCTCTGAGGGTCCCAGAAAGGCAATGGGTTCTGAGTTGTAAGATGTCCTTAGAGAAATACGGGACTGAAACCTCTGCGTACGAGGAAACGTCCAGCTGGGAATTAGGACCCCAGACTCCTCTTTTTCAGATGGTTTTGCACTGTCTGTCCTGCAGGTGTGGCGGTCCCCTCCCAGTGTGGACAGCGCCACCAGGAGAGGCCATGCAGGCCTGTTGGGGACAGCTCTGAGGGCTGCATCTGGGCCTCACCAGGAGGACACTCCCCAAACCCCCCTCACAGCAATAATCTCATGTTGATGGACAAAATTAGTCTCTGAATTCTAATGAGACTGTGCTCCCAGAGACAGACAACTCATCTGAAGATTAGATAAGAAAACTTGCCACTTTTGCTGGTCCCTTTAGAAACTCATTTGCATTCTGTCAGCTTCCATTACGAAGGGGCCCTGCAGATACTGAAGGGAGTGTGGGTGGGAGCAGAAGCCCTGTGGCCCGGCCTGGGGGTGGTATGCTGTGGGGGATGGGTGTTCTCTGCAGGGCCCCTGCCACCTCCCGGCTGGCTCTCCTCCCCTCCAGCCTCAGACACCCACCGCCCTCTCCATCCGCCCCCCAAAGCTCTGTGCAGAGTGGGGTGCAGCTTCCTCACCCCCTGCCTTGCAGTCCTGGAGGGGAAGTCCAGAAGATCAGTCTTCTCAGTGAAGGGTTTTCCTCCGTGTAGCTGGGCAGAGGGGCAAAGCCCCCGGCCTGGGCTGTCACTCTTAGGATCTATGGTCAGGAGACAAATCACCACAAACTCTGTGGCTTATCACAAGGGCAGTTTATCATTTTTCACAACCCCAGAGGTTGCCCGTGCTGTTCTCTGTTGGTCGGACCTCGTGGAACTCACTCATTCCTGGCACTCATTCTACCCGCAGCTGGGCCTTCCTGGAAAGTCCAGGAAGGGTCCCCCCGTGTGCACTGGCCAGGGGTGGGGAGCACAGGAGGGCGGGGGTGGGGGGACCATCAGAGCCCACGGAGACAGTATGAGCTGAGCCGCACGCACCAGTCTTTCCACGAGGCATCCCCAGCCGGTGCCTAAAATCACCTGGCTTAGAATCCACACCTCCTTTCCCAGTAAGCCCCACCCTCCCTACTGCCTTGAATCTTGCACTGGGGGTGTAACATGGGCAAATCGGGAAGTCAGTCACCAAAGCCGACAGCTGACACTGGCACTAATTGTAATTAAAAATTAGCATAGAAATGTGCTTTTAGGAGATTGAAATTATTGGTAGGTCCCGACCCGTATGTGTCACCCAAGTGATGGAGGACAAATACGCCTCACATTAAATAAAGTACATCTAGTGGGCTTTTGAGAGAGAAAAGATGCAAATGCATTGATTTTCCCTTCTCCTTGATTTACAGATATGTCTCCTGCATAGACAAATACCCCTTGGGACTGTCAACCATCAGACTCGGCTCCCTCTGTCTCCCAAGCCAGAGCCTTCATCAATTTCCATTCAGGTCCGTGACCCCGAATAACAGCTTTGTACCGTAAGCACTTTCTATACTCTGTAAATTGCATTACATATTAGAAATATTATCTTCATGCAGCAAACTATCGGTTAATGATTAGTTGAGTGGCTAAAACGCATGTCAGGGAGAGGATACAGATTTCATGGAGCAATTACAGCACAGCATAGTGTTTGCATCCTTGGCAGTGCTTACACTGTGGGACACATCGGGGCTGCTGTCGGCAAAGCAACATAAAGACAGATGTGTCACTAGGGGCACGGGGCAGCCTCAGACCGCAGAGTTTCTCACCCCCCTCACCCGGGTCCCCATGGCCTCCTGGGCTAGGCGTGCAGGGGTCAGGGTCTTCCAGACCCTTGGAGCCTCACAAGTCTCCCCGTAGACTCAGGGCAGTGCCTGGCTCAGCTTTCTTGGTGCGGTTTAATGAGCTAGGGCACCTGGTGTGGTCCAAGGCAAGTAGGGGCTCAGTTCATCCACTCAAAACTGTGTGGGCAGCTACCCCCCTGTAAAGGCTGCCGGTGAGGTGGGGAGTAAGGCAGATATGCCCGCGCGCTCCTGCAGCTTACAGGGCAGAAAGGGAAGCGGGGGGACCAGCAAGGAAGTGGATAAGCAAGGACTGGAAGGAGGCCAGGTGCTGGCAAGAAATAGAAATCAGGGGAGGGGCGGGGAGACAGAGGGCCTGGCTTAGATACTACAGTCCTGGAGGGCCTCTCTGAGGAGGTGATTTTTGAGAAAAGTCCTGAAGGAGAGGCAAGAGCAAGTCACGCAGCTAGATGAGAGAAAAGAGCTCAGGACAAAGGGCACAGACGTGCAGAGCGCTGAGGCTTTGGGGAATGCGCTCTTTCGCATGGATGACAAGAAGTCCGGGGTGGCTGGAGGGAGGTGGGGGGAGGGGGCGGTGACAGGTGCAGGCGGGTCATGGGGCCGCACCGTGATGACGTCCAGGGTCCTGGCGGGACTGGCTTCTATGCAGAGAGTAGACAGGGGTTCCCTGGAGAAATCAGGTGGGCGACAGGGCAGGCTGGAGGAGACAGCTTGAGGAGGGCTGGATCCAGACGTGCCTTGAGGTCATTCAAATGGACAGGATTTGGAGGTCAGAGACGGGCTGCAGGAGAAAGAAGAAACAAGATCATGCCCAGCTCTGGGTCCAGCAACCAGCCGTCTGATGGGATTGGAGGCAGGCCCCATGGGAGCTGGGACAGGGCAAGGAGCCTCCTGTGGGGCGTGGGGAAGAGTGAGGGGCAGACGCCAACGAGTCTCCAGGTAGGAGTGGGTAGGGGCTGTGGACCAGAGTGAGGACAGGTGTGGACCAGGGTGAGGACTAGGGTGAGGACCAGAGTGAGGACAGGTGTGGACCAGGGTGAGGACCAGGGTGTGGAGTAGCTGAGGACCAGGGTCTGTAATAGGGTGTGGAGTAGGGTAGGAATATGGGTCCTGGGTTGCTTTCTGCTCCCACGGTTTCCTCCTCATTCACTGGAGAGATTCTTCCAACTACCTAGCTGTGCAATGTCAGTTCTGAAGGTTTTAGCACCTGCCAGGCTGACCCCGAGCCCGTGAGGAGTTAACTCTGCTCCGTGTGGCAGCCCTCGCTCTTGGTTTGTCCTCCTCTGGTCCGCATCCAGCTCTGCCCACCCCACCCCACCCCCGGCCCTGCTCTAGGGGTCCCGTTCCCACTGTCGGGCAGGTGTCCTGAGGCCGTCGCAGAAGCTGCTTCCCTTGCTTCTTCCCGCACATCCCTGCCCTCTCCCCCCTCGCATGCTCTTTCTCCAGGAGCGGTTGACCCTCCTCTGTGCCACCTGGCTCCGAGTGCCCCGTCAGGCCCTCTGTGCCCTGCAGACCATCGGCCCTGCCCACTGGGTCCCCAGCCCCAGCGTAGCCAGTGCTTGGCCCAGTCTCGCTGAAGGAAGGAAGATGCTGGGGGATGCAGAGGTTAGGGCCTGCGGACAGGCTTCCCGGGGGCCAAGCCCTGACCTCAGGGCCGGGCAGCCCCCAGGGAGGAAGCACAGACGCCAGGATCACCCAGGAGCCCCTGGGCAAGTCGGGAGTAACTCGGGATTATTTTTGAAGAGCTGCTGGAGGGTGTCCTGAGTTTCGGACTCCCAAGGCCAAGTTTCTACACCGTCTGCAGCAGCGGTTTCCACCCAGCGAGAACCAGGCTGGCTCGGAGCTGAAACCCCACAAGACTGATGGAGAAAGCTTGGGCCTCACAATCAAAGAATGGGCCAGGGCCGGGGCACCCGAGGAAGGTTCGCTGGGGCTCTGTTGACCTTCTTTCCCCCTCACCGCAGACGTTTCTTCCCCAGAAGGGCCTGCTGGCCACGGCTGCACCTGCCTGGGGTTTGGGGGCCGGAGGTCGGCAGCTGGAGGCGGAAGCGTCTCCCAGCCCAGCGGGTTCAGCCGCTGGCTGTTGGTGGTGGTGTCGCAGTGAGTTATTTAATGTGGAATGAAATCCTGCCCTCTGAGTGCCTTTAAGAGCA
Organism: Mesoplodon bidens; assembly: GCF_964165515.1. Classification (NCBI taxonomy): domain Eukaryota; kingdom Metazoa; phylum Chordata; class Mammalia; order Artiodactyla; family Ziphiidae; genus Mesoplodon; species Mesoplodon bidens. The sequence goes on along the minus strand of NC_138167.1, from coordinate 58,960,968 downwards.
CAGAGGTGTTAGAAGGTACATTTGTTTTGTTTAATATCTGTCTTTGTTTTTCCTGGAAGAGTCCTGGGAGAGCCGGGCCTCTGCTCCACGCGGCCTTCCCTCGTCTGCCCCTCCCCAAGCTGGATGCGCCCCCCACCCCGAGGCCACTTACACGGCACCTGCTGCCTCTCCACTCTAGCCCATCCTCGGGCAACTCCATCCTCATCCTGTGGCCAAAACCCATTGGTCCTCGGCCCTCCCCGCCCTGGACTTCCCTGCACACATCAAAGCTGGGAGGAGGGCCCTGGCAGGCAGCCCCTCTCTCCCCCACCTGCCTCTCCCTGCCCCTGCCCTGGCCACGGCCGTGCCCTAATACACCTTGCACCTCCCCCAGGTGAGGGCTCTGCACACAGCCAAGCAACCCCTCTGGCTAGAGCTGTTCTGTCAAAGGGGTGCCCGGTAAGAGTTCGAGGTGAGGGAGCAGGTCCCAGGGCCCCAGGCTGCTTGTCAGGAGTGCGGGGGGCCTGCAAAGAGTCCCAGCATTGCCGCCTGGTACCCAGAGGTCAAAGGATGTGACCCCGGCTAGTGACACAGAGCCCTGGGTCAGGTGGCCCTGGCAGGTGGTGATGGCGTCAGTTCAGATGAATGTGAGAGGAAAAGTGACCCCCACTGGAGCCCAGCATGTACCTGGCAGCCCCTTCCCCCTGTCAAATGTGGGTCCCTCTGAGGCTCTGCAGAGGCTGGGTCTGCCACGCGAGGATGGGGAGCTGAGGGCTGCGCAGGGGGACAGGGGTGTCTCCTGCCGAGGCCTCCACGGGTCAGCCAGGCCTGAGGACCAGCCGCGGGAGGCCATCCTGCTACCCCCACCCTCCCCGCGAGCCCCCAGGCCCCCCGGGCATGGCCTGGCACAGCAGGTGCACCACCCGTGTGGGAGCCACAGGGCGGCTGGACCCCAGGCCCAGGGTGTGGTGGAGGGTGCGCATCCTGTCGCCACACGAGGGAGCCATGGAGGGTAGGGTCCCGCCCCGCACTACAGCAGGACCAAGCTGGATGTGCCTGGGAGATCGGAGCTGTCGGCTGGCCGCAGTGACGGTGATGAAGGCTTTCCATTCCCGAGACCTCCCTGAATAAACCCACTTCCTGACTCGCTGAACTAAGCTTCTCCTCCACCAGGTAATTCCAGCCTCGCTTTATACCAGATACCAGGCTGGTGCACAAGTACAGACCTGAATAAAATGGAGTCTGGACACTCTGGGACACAGATACTTGTGTCCGGTGTGGCAGACAGAGGAACAGGTAGGTGAAGACCACGTGACAAACATTTTAACTGGGGAGACAGACACAGACCATGGCTAGGGCACTTAGGGCCGATTAACTCAGAACACGCTTTGTCAATTATGGCGTTTATTTTCCTCTTCTTGTGTCCACAGCACCTGGAGGAAGGCCTGGCACAGAGTAGGTGCTCAATAGCCAGGTATCCCCAGGCCAAGAGCTCTGTTCGGTTGGGCTCCTCCCATCCAAACCCCTCCCCTCCTCACAGGTGCCCTTGGCTTTCTTCCAGGCCAGTGGAGATTCTCCTGCCCCATCCTGGTAGTTGGTAATTGACTGTCTGTTGAGAGCAGCATGTCCAGTTATGGGTCTAAGAGGGATCGTGGGAGCTTCCCCTTACAGCAACGGGTGAACTCACATATCCTGTCCTTCCAGAAACACAGAAAAGCTGGATATAGAAATTAAACATCCTTGTCAATGCACAACTCAGCTCTAGAGAAAGTGGAGAAGGTCTCAGGAATAAGACCGAGAGGCTGCAGACAGGAACCCTGGGGTCCCGAGGCTGCTGTGAGGGCTGAAGGGTTGTTGGTCCATCTTGGCCCCCAAGATGCCTGGCTGGAGTCTTCAAGGATGTGCGCCTGGGATGGGGGTAGGCAGCCCTGAACGAAGACCCCTCCCACAGAAATGAAGAGTGGTCCTCCAAGGCTATGAAGGCAATGAAGGATGAGGGGAACAAGGATTAGCCTGAGGGCAAAGAGAAAGGCAGCCCGACTCTGTCCTCAGCTGGGTTTGCTTTAACTCGACCTGCATAGTTTGCAATCCTAAAAATGACAAGAAAAGAGATTCAAGTACTTCTCCTAGTTGAGCAGATTCTCAGACCAAGCCCTGCTCAGCAGCTCACATCCCGAAGGACAAAACACTCAGGGTGCTCCATGAGTGCTATGGGGACAAGAGAGCAGACCCCCAGCGCCTGGGACAATTGGGGGGTGAAATGCTAACCACAAAGCCCATTTGTTTTTGAATGTTTAATCAATAAAAAGGGAGACCAGGGCCTCCCTGGTGGCGCAGTGGTTGAGAGTCCGCCTGCCGATGCAGGGGATACGGGTTCGTGCCCCGGTCTGGGAGGATCCCATATGCCGCGGAGCGGCTGGGCCCGTGAGCCATGGCCGCTGGGCCTGCGCATCCGGAGGCTGTGCTCCGCAACGGGAGAGGCCACAACAGTGAGAGGCCCGCATACCGCAAAAAGAAAAAAAAAAAAAAAAAAAAAAAAAAAAAAAAAAGGGAGACCAGAAACCTCAGCACAGATCAGAAAACTATTAAGAATACCAAGAATATCTGAAAAGTAAAAAAGAAAAAAAAAAAAGTAACCTTAACAAGTGAAAAAAAATCATTATTTCTTTCAAGAGAGACAATTGGCAAAAATGGAAGGGAGAACTGAATAAGTTCCCAGAGAGGCAGGAAAGAACTTGAAGGACAAACACCAAAACCCATAAACACCATAGTTTAATTGTAGTTCCAGAAAAAGAGACCAGAGGAAGCTGGGGAGAGGCAACAGCCACAGAGAGAATGGCTGAGCCTTCTCTAAGATTGGTGACAGACATGAATCCTCATACGGAAGACTTATTATGAATACAAGAGTATAACAATAAGACTTTCACACTGAGAACGACCCTGAAAAGCAACCTGAAAGATACCAGATCAAAGGTAAGAACTTAAAAGTAGCCGGAGAGAAAAGACCTGTCACCTCCAAATATCACCGACTGTGCTAATAACAGAACCCTTGGCAGGAACAGCAGAGGCAAGAAAAAATAGTAGAATAATATCTCCGAAGGACAGAAGAGAAAATATGAGTCAATACTTTTACATCTAGTGTTCAAGAGAAAAGGAAGGAAACTATATTTTTCAGACAAAAATGGGGACTTTACCACCAAAACCCTGGAAAAGGATTTCCTGAAGCAGAGATTCCCCAGCTTGCACTGTAAAAGGCCAGGTCGTAAGCATCTTAGGCTCATTGGCCACATGCAGCCTCCATCACATGTTGTTAGTACGACCCTTTAAAAATCCATTTTTAGGGGGTGGGTCATACAAAAAAAAAATCTAAACAGGCTGTAGGCTGTATCTGGCCCATAGACTGAAGTTTTCTGTTCTATAACAATGATCTTTAAACAAAAAGACAATTCAAATTATTGTTGATTTGGGGGGGAAAAAGAGAGACAATTTCCAATGACTGGGTAACAAATGATTTTACGAATTCAGGTAGGTTTCAAATTCTTTCCTTTCAACTAAGCTCAGACTCTCACATAACTTATTAAAACTTAAAGTAATTCTAATAACAGTTTTTGTTTAATGACAATCATATGTTGATTTTAATGCTTGAGTCATAATCATTTAAAATAATGTCTGGGGGCTTCCCTGTTGGCGCAGTGGTTGAGAGTCCGCCTGCTGATGCAGGGGACACGGGTTCGCGCCCCGGTCCGGGAAGATCCCACATGCCGCGGAGCATCTGGGCCCGTGAGCCATGCCACTGAGCCTGCGCGTCTGGAGCCTATGCTCCGCAACGGGAGAGGCCACAACAGTGAAAGGCCCGCGTATCGCAAAAAAAAAAAAAAAAGTCTGATGCCAGATCCCTCTTGTGGGCGTGGCATGACCAGGTTACTGTGGAAGGAAACCCCTGAAATCTGGGGCTGCAGAGAAGGACAGCCGTGTCCTTACTGTCCATCACAGTTGACAGGCTGGGCAGGGAGCTGTATCTCAGGGATACTCAGGTGGAGACAGTCCACCTTCAAGGCATCCTCACTCCCACACCTGCTGACTCACCCGGACCTTGGGCTGGACCACAGCTGGGACTGCAGTCTGAAGCCTCCACATTCTCCCCAACACCTGTCTTTCTCTGGATTTTTGGTATCAGCCATCTTCGTGGTGGGAGATAGTACATATCCCCTTGTGTCCAGCCTCAGAGTCACAGAGTCCCAGGCCGGCAGCTTTTCCAGGGAAGGGAGCACGGACCCCTTGTCGACATCACGCAGTGAGTCCAGCATCACGGCGGGGGACACGTGGGTAGCACAGACAGTGTGCTCACTGGCACACAGCTCAATGTGCAACTTCAATGAAATGATGTACATCGAATGAAAACATTCCCTTCATTCTTACCTCATTTATATGAGCACGTTCTCAGTGCTTTAGATTAAATTTTTAAAATTAAAAGTAAGAATAAAATTGAATGCCACTTCATTCCAGCAATTAGACCATCTAAGGGGGTGTGATTTAAATTTGGGGATGAGAGGCATTTAAAAAACCTTTTTATGTTTGCTAAGCATTTGTCAAAATGTATACTACGTTCATGTGCTGTTAATCTAGTGTTGTGAAAATAATTGTAATAATAACTCAAACTAGAAGAAATTTTAGCATTTAAAGCCCAGCGGCACCTGGATTTTAAAAAATATCAATTTATATACAGATTTATCCATGTTATAATAGGAAATTATGATAGGATGATCAAAAACCTTGAAAGCATAAAATATGTTAACGTTACAATTTAATGGAGGACTGGAATGCGTGTATGAAAGGAAGGTAAAAATTAAGTGCTTCCGTTTCAACTTAAACCCAGCACTTTCTGAAGTCTTTAAAAAATAGATGCCTGGTATCCATTGCTGTATACTTAGATTCTGTTGCAAAAATGTGAAGTAATAACGTAATAGTTTTAACATCTGAAATACCATGAAAATCACATTTGTGCAACTATTTACAATTTCATCAAATGAGCACCACGAATACAACAGCAGGTCACACAGAACCTGTTTGCTCTCTGAAACCCTCCAGACCCACTAACCAGCCCCAGACTCTACTCTTATCCTGCAGGAAACCACACTCTTGAATTACTTCTTAAAACTGAGTCATTTACCCCCTAAATATCAGCCCTGAACGTTGTCACACAGGGCATACGATTATGCAGTACGGGTTGTTTTGTGTTAAGCTTCTTTCTCTCAAAACTACATTTGCGGTACGTGCCGGTGTGTGTGCCGTGAATAGATGTGAATTAAGGCACCACGTACCACATTCAATTATTTTAGTCTCCAATGTTCGTGGTTTTTGTATTTGTGGCCAAGAAATTTTTCTCCAAATCATGAAGCTTTTCTTCCCTATTATGTTCTAGGAGATTGATTCTTTTGTTTATCAATCTACCTGGATTCAATTTTATGTACGGTGTGATCAAGGGTTCAAGTTCGATTGTTTGTTTTGCCTCACAAATACTCAATTGTTCCAACATCATTTGATTTTATTTTTGTTATTTTATTTTATTTTTTTTATTGAAGTAGAGTTGATTTACAATGTTGTGTTAATTTCTACTGTACAACAAAGTAATTCAGTTATACATATATATTCTTTATTAAAATATTCTTTTCCATTATAATTTATCACTGGATATTGAATACAGTTCCCCATGCTATAGAGTAGGACCTTGTTGTTTATCCATCATATATATAATACTTTGCATCTACTAATCCCAGCCTCCCACTCCATCCCTCTCCCAACCCCCTCCCCCTTGGCAACCACAAGTCTGTTCTCTGTCTGTGAGTCTGTTTCTGTTTCATAGGTAAGTTCATTTGTGTTGTATTTCAGGTTCCATATATGAGTGATATCATATGGTATTTGTCTTTCTCTTTCTGACTGACTTCACTTAGTGTGATCATCTCTAGTTGCATTTGTTGAAGCCATACTCTCCCTACTGCTTCCTGGGGGTGTGTCATGAATCAGTTTCCACGTAGGCAAGGTCTACTTTTGGGTTCCATCCAACTTCTATCTGACTATTCTTGCACCAATACCACGCTCTTAATCACTGGAGCTTGTATTCAATAACAAGTCTTGATAGCCAAGGGAGAAGTCTGGCCACTTTGCTCTTTTTCAAGATCGTCTTATTTATTATGGACTCTGAATTTTTGTATACATTTTAGAATAATCTTTCAGCTTCTACAAAACTAAACCTGTTTTCTGTGTGATGCCCTTGTTCTTATTTTTGTCTGCCACACTCTGTCTGCCTTTCATGGTTTTAATTGCGCATTTTATATAATCTCCTTTCTTAGTGTATCAGTTGTATTTCTTTTTTTTTTTTTTTGCAACTAACTAGGGGGGAGTGGGATAATCCATTTAACTTGTCTAGTTTTACATTTCTTTGTGTGTAAAATTAGAGAGTCGTAATAGAATGAATGTTTTTTTTCCTCCTTTAATCATTTATTATTTGTCAGTGGTTTCTTTTTTTTTTTAATAACAAATTTAATCAGTTATACATATACATATGTTTCCATATCCCCTCCCTTTTGCGTCTCCCTCCCACCCTCCCTATCCCACCCCTCCAGGCGGTCACAAAGCACCGAGCTGATCTCCCTGTGCTATGCGGCTGCTTCCCACTAGCTATCTACCTTACGTTTGGTAGTGTATATATGTCCATGCCGCTCTTTCACTTTGTCACAGCTTACCCTTCCCCCTCCCCATATCCTCAAGTCCATTCTCTAGTAGGTCTGTGTCTTTATTCCTGTCTTACCCCTATGTTCTTCATGACATTTTTTTTTCTTAAATTCCATATATATGTGTTAGCATACAGTATTTGTCTTTCTCTTTCTGACTTACTTCACTCTGTATGACAGACTCTAGGTCTATCCACCTCATTACAAATAGCTCCATTTCATTTCTTTTTATGGCTGAGTAATATTCCATTGTATATATGTGCCACATCTTCTTTACCCATACATCCGATGATGGACACTTAGGTTGTTTCCATCTCCGGGCTATTGTAAATAGGGCTGCTATGAACATTTTGGTACATGTCTCTTTTTGAATTATGGTTTTCTCAGGGTATATGCCCAGTAGTGGGATTGCTGGGTCATATGGTAGTTCTATTTGTAGTTTTTTAAGGAACCTCCATACCGTTCTCCATAGCGGCTGTACCAATTCACATTCCCACCATCAGTGCAAGAGTGTTCCCTTTTTTCCACACCCTCTCCAGCATTTATTGTTTCTAGATTTTTTGATGATGGCCATTCTGACTGGTGTGAGATGATATCTCATTGTAGTTTTGATTTGCATTTCTCTAATGAGTAAAGATGTTGAGCATCCTTTCATGTGTTTGTTGGCAGTCTGTATATCTTCTGTGGAGAAATGTCTATTTAGGTCTTCTGCCCATTTTTGGATTGGGTTGTTTGTTTTTTTGTTATTGAGCTGCATGAGCTGCTTATAAATTTTGGAGATTAATCCTTTGTCAGTTGCTTCATTGGCAAATATTTTCTCCCATTCTGAGGGTTGTCTTTTGGTCTTGTTTATGGTTTCCTTTGCTGTGCAAAAGCTTTTAAGTTTCATTAGGTCCCATGTGTTTATTTTTGTCTTTATTTCCATTTCTCTAGGAGGTGGGTCAAAAAGGATCTTGCTGTGATTTATGTCACAGAGTGTTCTGCCTATGTTTTCCTCTAAGAGTTTGATAGTGTCTGGCCTTACATTTAGGTCTTTAATCCATTTTGAGCTTATTTTTGTGTATGGTGTTAGGGAGTGATCTAATCTCATACTTTTACATGTCCCTATCCAGTTTTCCCAGCACCACTTATTGAAGAGACTGTCCTTTCTCCACTGTACATTCCTGCCTCCTTTATCAAAGATAAGGTGACCATATGTCCGTGGGTTTAACTCTGGGCTTTCTATCCTGTTCCATTGATCTATCTTTCTGTTTTTGTGCCAGTACCACACTGTCTTGATTACTGTAGCTTTGTAGTATAGTCTGAAGTCAGGGAGCCTGATTCCTCCAGCTCCATTTTTCGTTCTCAAGATTGCTTTGGCTATTCGGGGTCTTTTGTGTTTCCATACAAATTGTGAAATTTTTTGTTCTAGTTCTGTGAAAAAAGCCAGTGGTAGTTTGATAGGGATTGCATTGAATCTGTAGATTGCTTTGGGTAGTAGAGTCATTTTCACAATGTTGATTCTTCCAATCCAAGAACATGGTACATCTCTCCATCTATTTGTATCATCTTTAATTTCTTTCATCAGTGTCTTATAATTTTCTGCATACAGGTCTTTTGTCTCCTTAGGTAGGTTTATTCCTAGATATTTTATTCTTTTTGTTGCAATGGTAAATAGGAGTGTTTCCTTGATTTCACTTTCAGATTTTTCATCATTAGTATATAGGAATGCCAGAGATTTCTGTGCATTAATTTTGTATCCTGCAACTTTACCAAATTCATTGATTAACTCTAGTAGTTTTCTGGTAGCATCTTTAGGATTCTCTATGTATAGTATCATGTCATCTGCAAACAGTGACAGCTTTACTTCTTCTTTTCCAATTTGGATTCCTTTTATTTCCTTTTCTTCTCTGATTGCTGTGGCTAAAACTTCCAAAACTAGGTTGAATAAGAGTGGTGAGAGTGGGCAACCTTGTCTTGTTCCTGATCTTAGTGGAAATGGTTTCAGTTTTTCACCATTGAGGACGATGCTGGCTGTGGGTTTGTCATATATGGCCTTTATTATGTTGAGGAAAGTTCCCTCTATGCCTACTTTCTGCAGGGTTTTTATCATAAATGGGTGTTGAATTTTGTCGAAAGCTTTCTCTGCATCTATTGAGATGATCATATGGTTTTTCTCCTTCAATTTGTTAATATGGTAAATTTAAGTTGTATTTCTTTTTTAACTTTGTTTTAAACTTATTGCCTAGGGTTTGCAGCTTACATTTACAACCAATCCGAATACACATTCAATTAATACTATACCACTTAACGGGTAGTTTAAGTGCCTCATAATCACCAGACAATCCTAATTCCTCCCTCTTGTCACTTGTATTATCCTGACATTCATTTTATTTATATATCAGCATAGATAGATGTACATAAGACACATACATAAGGATACATAATCAAATACATTGTCATTATTATTTTTAACTGTCATTTGTTAGATCAATTAAGAATAAGAAAACAAATGTTTATTTTACCTTCACTTAGTCCTCTCTAATGCTAGCTCTTTCTTTAAACAGAGTTTCTGAGCTATATCATTTCCTGTTTCTCTACAGAACTTGTTTTCACATTTCTCACAAGGCATGTATATTGGCACAAACTCCCTCAAACTTTGTTTATCTGAGAAAGGCTTTATTTTTCCTTCACTTCTGAAGGATAATTACTCAGGTTCCAGAATTTTAAGTTTTTTTTTTATTCTCTCTCAACACTTTGAATATTTCATGCCATTCCCTTTTTTTGTTTGTTTGTTTGAAAGGAAGTCTTTATTCACAGATGACATGATCATTTATGGAGACTATCCATTGCAGCATACAAAGCTCTACTAGAACTAATAAGTGAGTTTAGCAAGATTGCAGGATACACGGTAAGTGTAAAAAAATCGGTGATGTCTTGCCATTCCCTTCTTGTTTGCATGGTTTCCAAGGAGAAATCAGATGTAGTTCTCGGTTGAACTGGGAACCAGTGGGTGGCCTGGCTGCCCCATCAGCCATCAGGCTCTGACGAGTTACAGGGCACTGGACAAGCCCACCCCCATCTTGTGGCTACAGGAGGTGAAAGCACTAATCAAAGTATCAGTCCAAGGTCATGTGCAGGAAGCCCTTCACCTGAGCCTAAGGTAGACTGGTCCCTACAGCGGAGCCTCAGGGAATCCCAGCATCCCCACAAGGAGGGGCCAGCATGGAGCCGGTTTATAGATGTGGGCACAGGGCACAGAGACAGGGAAGGAGGCCAGAGCTCTGACTTTGACCCCATCGTCCCAACCTGGAGAACGCAGGGCAGGTTTGTATACTAGGGTCAGAGATCAATCATCCCGCCCAACCTGGAGTACACGTGTGCAAAGTCACCTGGAGGATGTGCAGGGCACCAGGGGCCCCCATTTTGGAAGCAGGAACACACGTGAGACGCGGACGTGTTCATGGTCACATCATCCACGTGATGAAGCTCCAGCCCAGAATGTGGGTGAGGTGACCGGGCTGAACCTGGCAGTCACGTCCTTCCCGTGTCCTTGGGGAAGGCAGGTGTCCCTGCCTTGTGGGGACCCCAAGCCTGCTCAGAGGGGAGCCAGCCTCTTCCCTCTCTGCTCTCTTGGGGTCCCTGCATCTTTCTTGCTCCTTGGGCAGGTGGCTTTGGGGTCTCTGCTGCCCGCCACTCATGGCCTCAGTCCACAGGAACCTGTCCAGAGCAAGATCCTGGGATCCGTCTGTTCATCACCAAGTCCCATGGCCCTTGTTGCTAATTCCTTAATAAAAGAGTGCCTTTATGAAATCTGACAACATTAGGGGAGATTTTTAAATGCTGTACTTTAGGCTTTTCACGGGGAATAGTTAATGACAGGCAGGCTCATTGGAATAGAGATTTCATCTAATATCAGTTTCTGGAAAGTCAGTTGCAGGGTGATTTCTGCCGATTAAATTAACTCTATTTGGAGGTCACCTCCTGTAGCTGGATTGAGAGAGACAGATGCACGCTAGCAAATGCAATCAACGAGATATTAATTCCACTCCGCAAACAAGGATCTTACTTTAAAAGAGAAGGTTTTTTTCTTTCTCAGCACCCTCCTGCAGCCCCATGCCTTTGTTGAACGACAAAACGTATTGGCCAATTATCAGAACCCGCACATCATTCCAAGAACTTTTCCTAGGGATTATTCAAAACGAGGCGAGGAAGTGAATCCCTTTGCTGCTGCCCTGTTTCCTGTCTCCCGGCTGTGCTTTAGACATGGGCAGGAGAGACTTGGGATGTGGGATGCCTCAGGCGCCTCCAGAAAAAGCAAAGCTTGGACTGACTGCTCCTCTCTGCTCCTTGCTTCTGAGTTTTATTTATTTTTTCTTTCCTTGTTTCATGTTTTCAGTGATCTGGAACTTGATTGGTTTGGGGGGTGAGCAAGTGAAGGGTTAGGGGCCATGCCAGGCACCCCCCAGGGCAACACCCGAGGTCACAGGGAGGGTACCTGCTCAGCCAGCACTGTGCTCAGGCACCCTGACCCTGCGTGGTTCCTCGTGAGCCCAGGGTGACTTGGGGCCGGAGGAGGGGACAAGCTGTCCCCAGCATGGTGCATGTGCAGGGACCAGGGAGGGAAGTGCCAATATACATGCCTTGTGAGAAATGTGAAAACAAGTTCTGTAGAGAGACAGGAAATGATATAGTTCAGAAACTCTGTTTAAAGAAAGAGCTAGCATTAGAGAGGACTAAGTGAAGGTAAAATAAACATTTATTTTCTTATTCTTAATTGATCTAACAAAGTACCTGTCTTCTGCTCGGGCTCACATGTGTTGGCCCCTATGTGCGGTCCACTCCCGTGTCCTCGGGAGGCCTGTGGGGTTGGGCACTCAGAGCCCAGTGTGTGTAGAAGGGTCTCATGGCTGGAAGGAAGACCTGCGTGGACCGGGGCTGGTGGGTCGGGTTGGCCAAGGTCCAGGGCTCAGCCTGGGAGGCGCCCGAACCCCTGTTCTGCTTCCCACTCATGGCCCAGAGTGGACTTCCTGCCTCGGCCCCCTCCCTGGCTCCGTCCAGTGGGGCACCAGCCAGGCCCTGGGCGTCCGAGCTCTCCATCAGCCCGACGGGGCTTTGCCTGTGGGAGTTTTCCATCTCTGGGGTCCTGGCCGCCTCTATCCCGAAACCACAGCATCCCTCACGTCACCTCTTCCTGCCCAGGAGCCCCAAACTCCCAGAGCCCTGTCGGTCCATTCCCCAAATTCCTCCTGCAGACGAAGTAGTGGGTGGAGCTCACTTAGGTTTAATCCCGTGAGGACTAGGTGGTCCATGTGCTCCTTGTGGGCTCAGCTCTGCGGTACTTACGGGGGCAGACATCACAGGAGGAGGTGGGACCCTTCTCTGAGGCTGGCTGAGCGTGTGCAAAGTTGCCTGTTTCAGCACCTCCTCAAAGGGCATGTTGCTGCCTGTCACAGGGTTACACGGCTCTGAGACCTTCCCACAGAGGAAGGTCATACATATGCACACACGCACGCACACACACACACACGCACACAAAGGCTATGTGCGGTTTGGGGGACACTTCTGGTGCCTCTTCTGGTCTCGGCCATCCCCATCCCACCCAGCTCTGTTTGTCTGTTTCTGCGCTTCCCACTCTGCTCCTCTGTCTGTGTGTCTGTCTGTCCCCTCACTCCAGGGCCACGCTTATTGCGGTGGAGGCTTCATGTTTCCTTTCATGCCACCAGAGCTAGCCAACCCTCCTTCCCAGGTGCTTCTGCTTGTATATTCCCATATGATGTTTAAACATCCCTGGCTAATCCCTGAGAAAGCAACCCATTAGTATTCTTTGTGTGTGTGATTGTACTGAATTTATAAAGGAACTTTGTGATACTAAATTTATTTCCATTTGCGCAGATTTACTTTGTTTTTTCCATGAATGTCTTAAAGTTGTTCTCACACAGGTCTCGCATATTTCCTGTTACATTTAATGATGGGCATTTCATCTCTTTTGCCTCCTTATAAATGAGCCTCGGCCACCACTCTGCCCCCAGCTGGCTGCTGGGCTTTATCACGCCATCTATCCCACTGGGCTTCAAGACTAGGTTTCTTCAAGAGGTTCCTCCCTCCCGTATCCTCCTGGTGTCTGGCTGCAGCCCCTCTTAACAGGGGAAATGCTTCTGGACGTGGTCCAGGACTTTGATACAGCAGACTCGCACCCCCCTGCTCCTGGCTTCATGCTCTGTGAGCTGAGGTCACAGAACTGCGCTCTCCACACGCGCTTTCTGCCTGCCACCTGGTACCCACGTGGGGCTCATGGTGCATCAGGCTTGACATGGGTCCAGTGAGGGGGGACCAGCCAAGAAGCACAGTCACTGAGGTGCTGCAGGAGGCTGGTGTCCTGTGGTCAGCGTTGGCACCAGCGTCACCCACCACTGGAAAGACAAGGGGAGAGGGGCTGGTGCCCTGAGGGCTGAAGGAGCCTTGGCGGCTCCCCACGGTGATGTCCCAGGGCCCCCGGCACATGTGTGACCCTTCTCAAGCAAACTCCTCGCACCTCCAGACCAGGGGGCCTCCGTCTTCACCCTCTGATGACAAAGGTTCCGCCTAGGAGCAGCTGCAGACACACAGGCTTCTGCTTCTCCCTCCCCTGTCACAGCCAGTGCTCCCCTGGCCCCTGAGTAGCCCAAGAGGTGGGTCTGGTTTTCCCAGGGGAGGTGAGTGGTTGCCAAGGTCACACGGCCTCTGCTGCAGGTGCCCAGTGACTGGGGCCTGGTGCCTTGGCTCTGTCTCCAGGGACCGAGCCCCCTAGGGGACAGGGGTCTTGATGGTCAGCGAGGGGAAGGCCGCTGCCTGCCACCCCCCTGGGTGGAGGAGGGTGTGCCATGGGCGGATTTGAATCCCTGTCTGATTCCCCTCAGGTGGTGATAGGGTGACTGGGAGAAAGTGGTTATTATTTCACTGAACCGGTGGTGTGATGTGTGTGATTCACCCGCTTCCTCGCTGGTACATCCTGTCGTATATTCTCAACAGTTTGCATCCTTCTCAGAAGTCAACACAACCACAGAATCCAATTCCAGCCCATTTCCCTTGCAGCCCTCCCCTCGGCAGCCCCCTCCTTCCTGGGGGACTGATGGTTCTGGGGGTCCCATCTGTCACCACCCCATATTTGTTCCTGCCAGGTGGTGGCTGCACTTTTCCATTCCTTTGGGGCTTTGGAGAGGCCTGAGCGTTTGGCTCCCTTTCCACTGGATCCTGCTCTGAGCCGTCTTCCCTCCCCTCCAGCCCCCATTCTTCCCCTGTCCCCGCTGTCCCAGCCACCCAGCTCACCCGCCATTTCTGAAGGTGCCCGGAGCAGAGCCCTGGGGAACATCCGTCCACTCCCCAAGGGCACATCACTCAGGTCACTTCCGCTGGAAGGTCAGGTCTGAGCAGGGGTGGGGGAAAGGGCTGGACAGGCTGGGAGCAGATCACGGGTGTCCTAACAGCTGGGGCTGCTCCTTCCTTCTCTTTCACCAGCAAAGCCTCTCTGGGGGATGTCACCTCCCTGGTGGTAGAGACACTAAATAGTGCAATGTCTCATTTGAAGCCATCTGGTTTGGGCAATGCAAACTCTCTGGGGCAAATTCTTAGGCTTTGAGATGTGTTTCCCTCTGCTCTCCTCATGAGGTGATGACTGGGTGTTTGGGGACACCCCACGGTACAATGTGACTTGTGTGGGCTTGTGGCTTCTGGCCACTGAACTCCAAAGGACTGGCCTGGTGCGTGTCCTGCTGGCTGTTTGGCAGGTAGTGGCATCGGTGGACCCTCTCTCACCCACCATCCATGTCACTGTCCTCGCTGACCCCTGTCCCCAGCCCTGGATTCTGGCCTGCACCCTCCCAAGGAGGACAGTACCTGGGCTCTCATAAGACTGGGGGCTTATAAACAACAGAAACTTATTTCCCACAGCTCTGGAGGCTGGAAACCCCAGATCAAGGTGCCAGAATGGTGGGTTTCTGGGAAGAACCCACCTCCTGGTTCACAGCCAGCGTCTTCCCGCTGTGTCCTCAGGTGGTGGGCAGGGAGAGAGCTCTCTGGGTCTCTGTAATAAGGACGCTAATCCCTTCCACGGGGGCCCCACTCTCCTGACCTCATCACCTTCCAATAGCATAGCACTGGGGTTAGGATTTCAACATATACATTTGGGAGGAACCCAAGCATTCAGACCACAGCTCGGCAGTCGACCAAATGTGAATGAATGAACAAAGGCAAGAGTGGAAAAGGGGGTGGGTTCTGAAGGGACAAACTCAAATCCCATAGAGACTGAACCTCCGTCCCTCCCTGGAGGCTGCGAGGGGGCGGCTGCCGAGTGTCCCTGCAGAGGGGGGCCTGGCATACGCACACCCAGATTCACCTGTCCAGGTCTCAGTGGCTCCGGGCCAGTTCTTGCCCCTCCAGGATGAGACAGGAGCACTTGCCCTCCACGAGCCACCTTCCCGCTGAGCTGCAGTGCCACTGAATCAGGGCACTTAGCGCTGCAGGTGACACCAGCCCTACAGATGCTGCTCTCGGCCTCCAGGCCTTTCACTCCCCTGAACAGAGCCCAGAATCCCTGCCAGCTATACTGCTTCTGTGCACACCAGTTAATTATGCAAAATTAAGGGTTTTTTTCCTTAAATAAAAGTAGATAATCTCTAAATCCATTTTCTCTACACTTTCTGCATCCTGTCTGTGCAGGAAAGGCTCTAAAAGAAAACGTCTTCTGAATGCTGCCCCGAGCTGAGCTTTCTCCGCCCCCGACCCCAGGAAGGTGGTCCCTCCACAGAGCTGTCACCAGGGCTGGGGTGGCCCTGCCTGACACAGCCTGGTCCCGCTGCAGGGATGCTCTGAGTCACATGCCTCCATCTCCAGTGGGGCTTCCACAGGGGAGCCCCATCCAGGGTTGAAGGAACTGGGAGTTTAAAGCTGCTTTTAAGACGTGAAGGATGTGAAATTGTAGATTAGAACTACACAAAGTATCAGCATTGGCAGTGACGGTGCTCGAGGGTCTGACTGATCCTTGGTGGTTTTCTCCCTGCTCACACGTGCTGGTTCTCATCAAACAGTGGTGATGACAGCTGCAGACACGAGTCGCGGGGGCAGCCTTGCCTGCTCTCCCAGGAGGCGGAGGTGAGCCCCCGCCTTACCCCACCGGCAGGTAAGGAAGCTGCTGCCTGGTCCTGGGCCCCGTGTCCTCACCTGCCACCTGGCCCAGGCCCCAAGTCACTGCTGGCTCACATTTAAAATAGGACTTAGGAGTCACTCCTGGGGACACTCAGGGGTTTGTCTAGAAACAATTTGGGGGCGGATCGTGGTGCATGTAAGGACGGGGACTGAGGGTGGCCTGGCTCAGTGGTGCCTGCCTGGGTCACTGTGCTCCCGGACAGCAGTCACAGTGGTTGGCTGTTGGGCCCAAGCTCATATGGTGGCCCGTCCGCATTTCCCCACAAATGGTCCTAGGTTCTTGGGAATCCTGTTCTCGGGGCGGGCGGATTTTAGCTGAGACAATAGAATTAAAGAGAAGGTGTGATAGCTAACTAGACCTGGTTGTTGCATTTCTGCAATAAAGTGTGAGTGACACACAACAAACACACAGTAAACACAATAGACACAAGCTTGACGCATCAGAACGTCTGCCTTTTGGAAAAAAACGGAAGTGCTGGGGAAAGCACCCTGTTCTTATGGTGCTGAGGGACCCCTGAGCATCCGAGGGCCCAGGCTGGGGCTCAGCCCTCCGCCAGTAGGGGCCTGCATCTGCTGTCCCGAGGGCATCTTGGGCCTGCAGGGCAGGCTCTGGGCGCGACGGGGTTTTGCTGGGGGCAGGCACCACCCCACCGGTACCTGAAAGAGGAGGAAAGGACAGCAGAGGATGCAAGGGCCCAGGCAGGCAGGCCTCCCCACCCCTGCTGTGTCTTCAGGGCTGGGCGGTCATCTTGTGGGACCCACAGAGGGGCTGCCCCGGGGCTCGGGCCAACAGGACTGGCCCCTCCTAGCTCTGAGTGTGGATCAGTCCATGCTTTTCTAAAATGCAGAGAACCCAACCCCCTGCCTTCTCTTCTACCACGGGCCCTCAGCAGCTCGTGCTGTCTTCAGTCCGGCCCGGCTATAGCATCCTCCAGCCCAGAGGCCCCTAGCTGTCTGTTCTGCTCAGGTCTGTGCAGTGGCACCTGCGGGCGGCCCTTGGGCAGAGCAGGTGCAGCCCAAGGGGGCCCCCGAGCCTTGGCTGCTGCGGAGAAGGGCACCCCAGGGATGCTTCCTGCCCCGTGGCCATCACACCAGGATGGGCAGGCTCCAGGAGGGACCAGCAGTTTCCCCGCGGGCTGAGAGTTGCCCAGGGCATTTAGCTGTCCACCGTGCACCGTCTTCCTGCCCTCTTGTGGGAGGGTCTTGTGGCCTGGCATCCCTGGGCCGGCACGAGTGAGCATTTCCAGGAGATCCTGACTCAGAAAGCCCGTGGCAGGGCCCAGAACTGCATTTGAAGCCAGCACAGCAGGTGCTGTAGGCCCCAGCATTTAGCAGACGTCCACCTGCAGACTCGGAGCCCCAGGGTGCCTGGGAGGACTCAGCCATCAGAGGCCAGAGGTGCCCAAGAACCCACGGAGCCCCTCACTTGCTCACTCATTTGGCATGTCGTCCTGGCACCTCTCTGCCGAGCTGGGCAGCCCCCTCCTGGGCTCCCAGGGTCCAGCGGGGCAGACACAAGTGACTCCAGAGGGGAGCAGGCAGGGAAGCCTGGGGTTCCCACCCTCCCCTAACCCTGTCCACCTCCCACCCTCATTTTGGGGCCACCATCTCAGGGAGCTGCTCAGTGAGGAGATGCCTCTGGAGGGCCCCCTCCCATGACTGTTTCTGATTTGGGGCTGTGAAATAGCCCTGGGAGGAGGCCCCCAGGTGGGAGAGTCCGCCCCTCCCTGGGAGCCTCGTCTGATTAGAGCAGGTCCCTGATGGACTGGGTCCTGGTCTCGTGACTAAACGTCTCTGGGCATGGGGTCGGGGGACTTCTGGACTCACAACGCTTAGTGTCCCCCGATCCCTGAGGGTCACTTGGGCTGGACGCCAGGAGTGGTCCTGGTCTGCATCCCTGGGGACTTAGCATAGAGGGGTGGGAACTCGCTTCCCTGGCCCTCGACCCCTCGTGTCCCTATGGGCAAAGCAGCAATCAGCTGGGCTTTCTCCAGTAGGAATGAGAAAGCAGGGCCCCTGCCCACTGCGGGCCTTCGTTCTAGTGGAGGGCAGGGATGGGAAACTGGAAATTCAGGTTCCAGGGAACAGGGGCCTGGAGCAGACCTGCCTCTGGGTGGGGACAGAGGAGGCCCCTCTCACTCAGCACCCCTCCTCCAGGCCAGGTCTGCCTCTCACGGTCTCCCCCATGTCACTGCGGAAGCCACAGCCTCTGCCAGCCTCGGCCAGCCTGCTGGGTGCCAACTCCTAAGGAATTCACAGCAGCCCCAGGAAAACCGGCCTCTACCCAGGATGGGGCTTGAGACCCTGGGGCCAGAACTTCTGCAAACAGGCTAGTGGAGCACAGATTCTGTCTCTTCCGCCTAAACCCGAGTCCCCCACAGAAGGACGGGTCCCCTGCCCTGAGGAGGCGGGACGCGAAGAGGGCCACCAGGACCGTCGAGCCACACCGGCCCTCGCAGGGTGGGAGGCTGACCCTCTGGCCCCGCACAGCTCATGAGCATCTGAAACGCCCACAGTGAGATATGCGGGAGGTGAAACACACACCAGACTTCAGACCGAGTATGAAAAAAGTGAGCTGTCCCAACGCTTTCCCCTCCTGATGACATGTTGAAATGATAAAGTGTACACTATATTAGCTTAAAATGATATCAGTAAAGTCTGTTTCACCTGTTTCTGTTTTAATTTTGCTTAACTTGGCGCCTAGAACATTGAGAATCACAGGAGTGTCTGAACGTGTGGCCCTCACTACAGCTCTGGGGGATAGGGCGGCTCTGAGGGGCCCATGGGGGGTGCAGCAGGGCTTGGGGGATACGGGAGATCCCCCACTCCCTCCCTTCCTCCAGAGCTGGGGGCCAGGCACACACCTGGGCACACTCACTGGGGCAACAGACCATCAGACAGAGATACAGAGGAAGTGACCTTGTGGGAATTCTGGGGGGAGGCTGTCCTCCACACCCACAAGCAGTGTCAGGGTTTGGATTTGAAGGACGACTGGGCAGGTGGATATCAGGGGACATCCAGGGAGGGTCCCCAGTAGGAACAAGAGAAAAGCAAAACAAAGTCGAGGCAAAGCATGGAGACGCAGGGTTGCCAAGGTGGGACCGAGTGGGGAGCATCCCCTTAGAATCGGGGACCCTCACCTGCTGTCGGCCAAATCCATGCCCGCCGACCCTCCCCTTACAAGTTTCTGCTGAGCCTGGCTTCCCCCTGCAGGGAAAGCCTCTTCCTGTTGGTGCTGGTATGCATGGAGGTGGCCTCTCTCCTGTAACAGACTTTTGCATAAAGTCTCCCCCCATTCACGTCCGGATTTGTTCTTTTTTTTTAAATTTAATTAATTATTCTTTTTTTTGAATTTTATTTTATTTTATTTTTATACAGCAGGGTCTTATTAGTTATCTGTTTCACACATATTAGTGTGTATATGTCAATCCCAATCTCCCACTCTCTCTCCATCCACGGGGAGGAGAGATGGGGCTGAGGGATGCAGGGTGGGAGTGGCCTGGGGGGCTCCCGCCCCAGGGGAGGGGGAACAGGAGTGGGTATGAAGCCCCAGGGGCCTCGTTAGCAAACGAGGTGATCTCACAGCCTTCCGGCCCGCCGGCTATTTGTATGTTTATTATTATTTTATCAAGCTTTATAACGAGATAATTGACGAATAAAACTGCAATAGATTTAGCGCCTGCAAAGTGATGCTCTGATGTACCTGCACGTTGTCGTGAAGGGACCCCCACGATCGAGTTCATGACCCTCTCGTGGTTGCTCCTGTGTGTGTGGGGAGAACATTTAAGATCCATGCTGTCAGCAGCTGTCAAGTCTGTGCACAGAAATGTGAACCATCGTCCCCAGGCTGCACTAGGGCCCAGAACTCGCCCTATAACTGGGAGCTGGTGCCCTGACCCCTCCCAGACGCCCTGCCCCCCACCCCTGCTGACCGAGGCTCCTCTCTGCTCCTCTGAGTCGGCAGGTAGTTTTTCTCAGTGCAGCGGGGACGAGGGGGACGGGGCGGCAGCTGGGCTGTGGGCCCTTGACCCGCCCCTGGGCGCAAGCCTTCCTGGGGGGCGATCAGCCGGTGCTGCCCATCCCCCTGTCTCAGGGACACAGGCTCCCTCGGCCTGGTGGCGGCGGGGCGGGAGTCGGGACTGGCCCTGAGCCTCTGTGCTCCTGGACTCGCCCTCCCCGTCTCCGAGTCACTAGGGGAGGGAGTTTAACAGAGTATTCATTTACTGAAAAGCAGTGGCTGATAAATATTAAATTGCAGTTTTTCACAAATATACCAATTTTCTCCCAGAAAGCGGAATCAGTGTGCAGAGCCGTGCGTGACAGAATGTCACTCCGCTGATTGAATTTCCTGATGACTCAAATATTCCCAGTTTCGAAATTTAGTCAGAAGATGGAGAGGTTACCATGACTACAGCTCTTCCCCTGAGGTCGGGGTGGGAGGAGCTGGCCCTGGGAGACCCCGAGGGGTTCAGCTGTGTGCCTCCCGGTGGACAGGCCGGGCAGGGGCCACACTGCGTCCAGGTTCACCCTTCCTGGCCCGTCCTCCATATGGACGCCGGGTGGCCACTCCCCGCCAGTCTCCAGCCACACTGCCCATCCTGGACACGACCCGGGAGGGAGAGGTCGTTTCAGTGACCCCAGGCCTGTGGACCAGCTGTCCTGCAGCCTCGGTGTCCTGAGCCTTCCTTGACGTTTGTGACCCCCACTCACCTCTCCATACAAAGTGTGTCTGATTCCCCAAGAGGTGTTTGCAAGTTGCTGAAGCAGAAGTAGCCCCTTCCTTCCCTCAAAGCCAGGGCACATTGAACAAAGCTCCCTTTACCAAGGGTCTCCTTCCCCCTCCCCCTCTCCCCCTCTCCCCCTTCCCCTCCCTCTCTCCCCCCTCTCCCTCCCCCTACTATCCCTAAGCATCTGCGGGCCTTGCTGCTCCAGGCCTGTGGCTCGCATGCCTGGTTTCCCACCCACCAACTGCCAGAGCTGGATTACACGCTGTCCAGGCGCCCAGGGCCTACCCATGCGTGGAGGCTGCCCTCCCAGGAAGGACGAGTCCAGGGCACAGGCTCGGCCCCTCCCCTGTCCTGTCTCCTAGGGTCGTTCCTCAGTCTTCTAACCTACGTCTTCAAACCGACCCCTCTGGTGCCTCGTGCCTCCAAGCCATTGAGCCGACGTGTGTCTCTTCCACCTTCAAGACCAAACCTACAAACGAGCACCTTCCTCTATGTACACCCCGTCCGCACACCAGCCCCTCCGCTTTCCATACGGCCGAGCCCCTTGCTGTCTCTGTCTCTCCCACCCCAACACCAGCCCAGTTGCTCCTGGGACCTGCTGGGCCACCATCGCCCGTCACTCTCATCTCCAGCCCCCGTGACGCTGGCTTCTCACATGCCTACCGGGGCCAGGCAGCCCCCTCCCCAGTGCCCCCAACCAGGCTGGGCGCCGGGAAGGGCAGGACACACAGTGAGCACATGGGTCAGAAACTGTAGAGCAGAGGCAGGTAGAAATGGTGGGTTGGGTCAAAATAGCGCGTTTGATGCGTAAGGATGTGTATCTGTTCTGTGAATCCTCATAGCTCTGCTCTCGGCCAAGGTGAGCCTGTCTCTGCAAGGATTTTGCTCATCCGTGTTTATGGAGCACCTGCAGCATCCCATCCCCCCATGTCCTGGGGCCGGGCACCCTCAGCAACCCTGCAGCCTTGCCTGCCTGGCCTCCTGGGCTGGGTTCTCATCCACTGTTACTAAGGCCTGAGACGTGCTGTGAGCTGCCACCAGGCCACAGGGAGAGCGCAGTTATTATCGTGCCACGGGGACATCTTCCTTCCCTCCATGCCCTGGTCCATCTGTCATCCAGATGGCTCTGTGGAGAACACCGCAGTGAAATGCAGCTCATCTGGGGAACACAGTCTCTGGGCACATTAATACACTCTGAGGGTGTGTGTGGTCACTGTACCCCAGATGCGCCCGTCTGAGACCCGGGGACATGGCAGGGTGCTCAGGGCTGACCTCTGCTCCCAACCGGTCAAGCGCTGTCTAACCGGAGGGGTGGCAGGGGGACGGCAGGGGGACGGCAGGGGGACGGCGTGGCTCTCCGTGGGCCACCCGTGCTCCTTGCACTAGTCCTTCACCTGGGCTTGTTGCCCCGGGGAGAGTCCGAGACAAGCGCGGAGGCGGCGGAAGACCTGGGGTCAGAGGACCACAGTCTTTCAATCTGGACCCCCATGTCTGCTTTCCAGGAGGGAGCTCATGGGATGAAAGGGCCCCTCCGTTTCTACCTGGGAATCGGCACGGCCCCTGTGCAAACCCCACCCTGGGGTGGCTGAGCCTCGGTCTCATCTGAAGTTTCACCTGGAGGGCCGACCTGGTTCCAAACTCCCTGCCAGCTCTAGGCCTGGGGCTCCCTCTGGCCCTGGACACCCAGCAGAAGCCCCTGTCCTGTTGTGACCTTAGCTCGGGGGTGACGTCCACATCTTCTTCTGGTTCCTTAGGTGAGAAGAGGTCCTGGGGTCCCTTCCACCCTCCAGGGCAGGTTACAGGTGGGTGTGGGTATTGGGAGGTGGGGCTCACTGGGGGCGCAGCCAACCATAAAGACCCTGATCAACCACCAGTCCCCGGAAGGACGTGGGTGCCTGCATCCAAACCTCCCCAAAGTCCGTGGGAGGGAGGATGCAGCCCATGCTCCCGGGGAGGGGTCGCGGAGGGGGCAGCCCAGGCCAGCGCTGAGAAGGAGGGCCGGGGCCGGGACCTGGATGTGCCTCGTGCCCGTGGGGGCCCCGTAAGAGGCGGCTCACACTTTCTGGGAGGGCAGTGGTGATAGACGTGGACAGCAGCACCACCAGGCAGGAGGGGCCCCCGTGCTGGGGGGAGGGTGGCCAAGGGGCCCCAGGCGGGGAGCCTGGGGGCCGCTCGGGCGGGGACAGCAGGGTCTGTAGGAGGCACAGGGCAGAGCTGGGGCAGGAGGCTCCGTGTGACGGGGGCCCTGGGCGTGACGTGCCGGAGGGCTGACAGGGGATGTGGACCGGGTGGGGGGAACGTGGACGGGGGGAGAATTACAGGCAGACGAGCAAAGAGAAGGGACTCTAATGTGCAGGTCCTGAAGCTGGGCAGAAGCCGAACCAGGCGGGGGTGGAGAGACCCAGATGCCCCGCCCTGCGCCCAAAGGCAGCCCTGTGCCCACCTGGCCTCACCGGCTCCCTGGTCCCCAGGGCTCGGCCCCAAGCAGCCGCGGCCAGCAGGGTTTTCTGTGCAATCTGGCCCGTTTGTTCTGGCAAGCAGCGCCCACCCCAGGGTCGGGCCAGCTAACCCATTAAGCCCCTTCTAACTGACTCACTGGGCTAGAGGGAGTGCCCACAGGTGCAGCACCAGAGGCTCTGACCCCACCACACGCTCTGGAGCCGGTCCCGGGAAGGCGCTTGGGCATCCACTTCTTCCCAGGGAGTTTTGCGCACAGGCCGCGGAGGAAGGCTGGATCGCGTTAGCGGCAGAGCTGAGCGAGCAGGCAGCCACGCCAGGTACTAGTTCACGGCCAGGAGGGCACACTGGCCTCCCTGGGCCCCAGGGCCATCGTGCTGCGAGTCTGTGCTGCCCAGGGAGGCCCGAGGCACGGGTGAGGGCACGTCCCCGCCAGCCGGCTGAAGAGTTGAGTTCTGTGCCCAGTGCAGCAAGGTGACCCTGAGCGGCCTCTCCAGGAAGGTGCCCAGGACTTCAGGAGGGCTACAGGGCGCTGGCCTTCACAAGTATCGGGCAGCAAAGAACATGGGGACCCCAAAGAAAGGAAGAGGGACGAATAGTTAGGGGTCTGAGAAAGCGACTGGGATGTGGCAGGGGGAAGCCATTGAGAGACACAGAGAGAGAAGCAGGGAGGGAGGGGAAGAGACAGAGAGGGAGACAGAGACAGAGACAGAGAGAGACATAGAAGGGAGAACAGCAGCCCGTGGTGGAGCCAGAGGAGAAGGCGGAAGGCAGCTCCTGGGTCGGTGGCTAAACAGGCGTGTGGGTGGAAGGGTGTTAACTGTGACGGGAAAGACAGAAGCAGAGCAGGTTAGGGGCAGAGGTGGAGAGAGAATCTATAGACACGGGACGCTGGAGGTGCGGGTGACACTTCCAAAGCGGACACCCGTGCCGGATGCTGGGCTCGGGGAGAGAGGTGGGCTGGGTGAAAAGCCACAGGAGACAGTGAGTGGGGGCAGGGATGCGGGACCCCGCTGTGTGAGTCAGGGGGAGGGGGCCCAAGAGCCCCAGGGCGAGGGGAGCAGGGCAGAGGGGCCCCCTGGTCTTGGGGGGTGTCCAGCGAGACCCGCGGCAGGCCGCCTGGTCCCCACACTCGCTCCCAGTCTCCTCGTAGGCCCAGCCTCCGGCGCACGCTGGAGGGAGGGGGCTACTCTTCCCTTGGGGTCTCTTGCTCCCAGAAGGAGAAAGGGAGGAGGAGAGGACGATTCTGAGGCCCCGCTGCCACGCATCTACTGCCACGTCCCCGCCTCCTCTCATTTCACACTCAAGCATCCCAAGGGGTCCCGCGGGGGTGATGGGAGTGGCGGAAGGAGGTGACGGCCATGTCTCCTCGACTGGGGTAGAAGGGCCCTGTGCCGGCCTAAGGGGGGCACGTGGGCATGAAGTCAGCCGTCGGAGTCAGCTGTGGCCACAGGGCCTGCTCAGCTGGTGGGCAGTGAGCGTAGGGCAACGGGGTAGGGACGTCTGGCTCACCAAAGGGGTTTCTTTGAGTTGAAGATGAAACATCAGCCGGGCCCAGGACAGCTGTGTCTGCCTTGGGCTGACCACGGGCACCAGGGCCAACGTGGCCTGTGTTCTTGGCTCTCGTGGCCATGGCTGTGACTGTTTTGTTTTCTCACTGATGCCTCCCCACCCCAGCCTTGTTCATTGGATTAACCTTGAGAATGGACAGTGGTGACAGCCTGAAAAGAGCAGATATTGACCCCAATCTCAGGCGAGGGGCTGATTTACCTCCTGGCAGGGGGAGGCCCACCCGACCTTGCTTCCCAGTGAATCAATGGAAACCTCTCCGTCAATAGATCTTAATGTTCTTCCAGCAGAAATCAATGTCTCCTTGCCATTGTTATGGCGGCCGGGACACCGGAGGGAGAGGGAATCAAGGGCCTCCGTGGTGTGGGCTTCCCCTCAAAGCTTCACAGGCCCCTGAGAGAGATGACCGAAGACCCCTCAGGTGGACCTGGCAGTCCCTGACCACTCATGGCCCCCCAGACCCCCCACCTCCCTTCCCTTGGGGGACAGCACCAGGAGAGACCCCACCCTGCATCACCCAAGCCAGGCAGCGCCCTCCTGCCAGTCGGGCAGGTGTCCTGTGGCTTCTTTGAAACACAGAGAGGAGAGGAGCTCAGGAATTAGACAAAGTGCGCAAGGTGCGTGGGGAGGAAAGCAGGATGTGGTCTCCCCCCCGGGACTCGTGCCCGGCTGGGCCCACAGACAGCAAAGGGGAGATGGCAGGGTCAGATCATTTGAGGCCTCAGCAGTCTTGCTGGGGAGGTTGGACTTGATCCCATGGTGAGGTGGAGCCCGCCAGGGGCTGCATGGGGTGTGAGACGAGCACATCTTTATGAAAGACCCGTGTGGTGAGGGGAGACTCTGCCAGGCCAGGACTGGGGGGACACACTAGGGGGAAGTTGCAGGGGTTCAGGTGAGATGAGGCCACGGAGGGAGGGAGATGGACACCCATCCTGTTCCAGGGCAGCAGGCCGGCACGTGGGCCACTGACCTGACCAGGGAAGGGAGGTCGTGGGAAGGTCGGCACGGTGCTGGGCACGCAATTGGGCTCTTGGTAGGGCCGTTCCCTGAAATGCAGAGCAGATCACGGCTGCCAGGGGGAAGGGGGGCTGTGGACGCTCGGGGCCTGTAGAGTGTGAGACGCGGAAGGGGCTGTGACCGCCCCTCCAGGTGACTGTATGTGGAGATGGGGCTGCAGGGAAGCAGCTCAGGTAGGAGAAGGTCCTAAGGATGGGGCTGCATCCAACAGGACGCGGGGGAGCCTTTATAAGGAGAGATGCCAGAGCCCTCTCCCTGCGAGGTGAGGACACAGAGGGAAGGCTCTCCCGGAAACTGGCCATTGGGCACCCTGACCTCGGACCCCCAGCCTCCAGGACTATTACAGAATGAGTGTCTGTTGGGTCAGCCGCCAGCCTGTGGCAGCCGGAAGTGACCCAGACAGACACTGTGTGGGGGGGTGGCCACCGATGTGCACACGGGACCCCAGCCCCGGGGCCATTACAGCAGAGGGCGTGTGTGGGCGGGATGGTCCCGCTGACGGCAGGACACCCCCCTGGAAAGGGAAGCAGGCAGGATGGCCTCCTGAGCCACAGCTCAGCCTGGCGTCTCTGAGTCCGCCCCGTGCTTTCTCCCCTAGGAGCCTGTGTTGACCCTCAGGGATGGGTCTGGTTTGTGCCAAGACCCTCATGGCATTGGGCGAGGCTTCAGCAGCTCCACGTGGGCATGGCAGGCCCCGACAGCCTGGTCCTGAGACCCCCGGGGCCCCGTGGTTCTCCCCATCACTACCCTGCAGCCCCCGGCTTCTGTCCCCCAATCTGAGCCTCCCCTGATCCTATCCTGGACCCTCTGCAGCGGGAGGAGGGAGCCTCATGGAAAGACCGAAGCCCCCTTCTCGCGGCAGTGACCATAGCCCCGTCAGCCTCTGCAAGTGACTTAGAAACCGCGCTGGGTATATTAGGCAGGCACTTCTGACTGGGCTAAGTTCTATAAAATTACAGGGTTTTAATACCATAACACCCAAATTATAGGCTTGGTGGCCACTGAGCGTATGCACTCCCATGGCAGAGCCCACGGAAGGCACAGAGCCATCTGGCCGTGACCTCCTTGTAGCCAGCGTCGCTGGGCTGGCGTCTTCCCATCCCCCTCCCCCCCGTGGCCGGTCCCAACCCCACACCAGCCCCGCCACAGCTTCCCCTCCGCTGATGCCCACCTGGGAGGGGTCCCTTCCAGCTCAGACCCTCAGAAGGAAAAGGCTGTTCTGGCTGAATTGGGGCAAAATTTCTCTCCTTGGACACCGCTGGCGGTAGAGACGGGCGAGGCGCAGATTCGACCCAGAAGCAGAAAGGGGGCAGCAGGTGCACTTTGTGCTGGGGTGGCAGGGATGGGCAGGGGCGTGGTGCCGGCCCAGGGCACTCAGCCTCCTCGGAGCCTTGCAGAGTGTGCCCCCCTGGAGCTCCGGCCCAGATGGGAACCGTGGGCCCAGCATGGCCGGGTGGGCTTTGTGGGCTTGGGGAGGAAGAGGGCATGAGGCCCAGGCTCACCACTGGGCGTGGCGGGCATCTGTCTGGTGGCCCTGCAGGCGCTGGACAGACCCGAGTCCCGGAGCGCGTCATCTGTAGGGACCGTGACAGTCACAGAGGCTGCCGTGATCAGGGGGCCATCCATCTCCATATAACAACAGTTACCTGTGTGATTGCCATGATCATTGTAAGTTCGTGATTTATGGAGGTTATAATGATTATTTTTGTAATAGTAAGTTAGGGGATTTTTTGGCAATGGATCAATTTGAAAGAAATTGAAATACAGTTTTTAAGTGGGTGACTTGGCTGAAGGAAGAAACGCAGCACGTGTGCGCAGGTGTGTGTGAACGGGACCCCCCATCCAAAGCCTTGACCAAGAGCCTATGAGTAACTGTGGACACGAGACTCTGTATGGCACCAGGTGCGTTTGTCACCAGGGGATGCATGGAACCAGGGAACCATGGGGAGAACAAAGCCAAACAATGAAATGTTGATATAATTATATTAAAATATAGCCACTGCATTAGAAAAAGGGGCACACAAAGGCATGGTATGAGTTTTTAAAATCCTCAGCACCCCCAAAAGAAAAGAAACAGATTCCAATGTGTCTCCTAATCCTTTCCCACCCTGCCCCAGCCAGCAGACGTAGTCCTGGGAAAAAGAGTGTCCGTGGCATCCCAAGAATGGAGAGAAGCAGCCAAGAAGTGCAGAGACTTCTGGAGAAAAGTTAAGACAAAAACTATTGAGAATAGAACTGCTTACCCATCAGTGTAGGATCCCAGTGGAGGCAGAAGGGCCACTGAGGACTCACTATTCTCCAAGTGTAGGTGCTGAACTAAAGGAGGGACTTCCTTACAGAGACAGAATAAATACCAAGTTGCTGGAGGAGTGAGACCTGGGAGTTTAGTTAGAAATCTCGTAGAAGGAAGGCTGCATCTAGGACTCCCATAGATGAGTAGGTTCCCATCTGAGGACCACCCTCCACCTGCCCCTGGTCTACTCATGTGGGACAAAGAAATATCAACACAAACCCACAGGGACCCAGTGGCCCATCTCCCAGAAGGAAAAACAAACAGGCTTCAGGTAAGCTGGGGTCAAGGAAAGTCATCCCACACTATATGAGAACAAAATTGTCAGAGAGACCTGCCCTTTCAGGAAGACCAAGATGTGAAAGAAATGGTCTGGCAACTGCACAAATTTATCGGCAAAGAGGAAGAAGGAGGAGAAAGAGAAAGAAGTTGGCAACATGAGAAAAGAAATAAAATAGAAACACTTATAAAAACCAACTGGAAGAAAGAATAACGTGCACAAGGAAACTTTCTGTGAATTAGTTAAAGGCTTAATTAGGTAGAACAGTTTCCACAGGACAAGAGCTCGAGATGAGATGATTAAAAAATTATAAAACAATAATGAAGATTTCCGAGCTCCAGAGAAAAATTGAGGCAGAAGTGCCACAATTACCGAACCAGAATATTCATTAGAACCACAATGAATATTAGAGATTTGAATGAAAATTAAGCTGTTGACACAGGAAGTCATTGAGCTCTATTTGGAGAGAATGAAAAGGCACAGGTCGGGGATTAAGAGACTGGGGAGAAGATAACCATTCCTGGAACAGACAAAGGCAATCCGAAATAACTGATATGACAAAAATGCCTTTGAAGATGTAACAGAAGAAAAATCTTCCCCTGAAGTGCAGGACTGGCTCATCCATCAGAAATGAACACAGGCTACAGTGTGTTGACCCAGAATGACTGACAGCAGGACGCACCCTGGTGGCCTCATTGCCCCTCGGGGATGAGAGAGAACATTCAGGCATCTCGGGGGAAGAACATTAGCTCCAAGGAGAGGGCGAGGCTGCTCTGTCCTTCTCAAGGCACCTTCCAGGCAAAGGGCAGTGCATGCACGTCCACAAGATCTTGGCAGGAAAAGTAAAACTTCCCTAAACTGTAAAGCTTATGGCAGATGTTCTAAAATACACATTGGCCCCTGCATCCTGCTTGAAAGAGCTGCTTTGTGCTGAAATCTCACCAGTAAGAGGTGGTAGCTGAAGACCCCATAAGGGATGGATGAGCTGAGAGATTGCAGCTCAGGCTCTGGGGTCTCACCCTCTGCAGGGCTGGGCATGTCCCTGGGCCCCTCATGTGCTCCCAAGAGTCTCGTGAGGGTCAGGACAGGGTGCACACATGTTGGGTGTATTTAGGTCGTGGCAACATCGCAAGACATGAGAGGGACACGGGTGGGGGTCGGTGGGAAACAGGACGCCATCAGTTTAAAGCCAGGTTTCTTTACATCTGAAGGCAAATAGATGAAAAAAATTTTTGTGTACTCAAGAGGAATGAAATCCTACATGACCAAAAGTTCAGGAAATTATGAGCCGCTCTGGGGGAAGCATTTGTTTGCACGATCCAGCCAATTGCCTGTTGGGCCACAAGCAAATGACAAGAACAAGTCAATGGAGGAAGACTTGGTAAAAAGGCCAGTTGTATTGGTTGTGCACTGATTAAAACACGTTTGTGTAGAGTGAAGAGGAAACAACCTTGGCAATGACGGACCTTAAAAAAGTAATGCAAGTAAAAGTAATATAACTACATAAACCAGGGGAGGTGCTGGGAGTGAGGGGAAGGGGTGTGTGTGTGCTGATTTCCTCATCATTCATGGCAGATCAGTTCAGCAGGGAGCATCTGAAACCCAGATACACACTCACACACTCACGCACACTCAGATAAAAAATCTCTCAAGTCTGTCATTGTTTCATGTATTTTTTTTCTGAAAAAGATCTTTAGAAACTAACATTTCTGTGGTTAGTTCCATAGATCAGCAATTCCCTCTGTTTTCACTTCGAATTATTTTTTCATGTTAAATATAATTAAAATTAAATTACCTAATTAAAAAAATATGTACAGAACAACTCCCCCCCTTCCTCCCTCCTGTTTGTCTCCCACCCAACTGCCTCTATCTGCCTGGGGGACGTTTCCCTCATGTGAAGACAGGCTCTTTCCAGTTGATGAGATTTGGGGGAATATTTTGCTCTCCATATTAAAATATTTTTTTCAAGGCATGTACATCATTTTCACAAAAATAAACAAAGCTCGACCACACAGACTTCCCTGGTGGCGCGTGCAGTGGTTAAGAATCCGCCTGCCAATGCAGGGGACACGGGTTCAAACCCTGGTCCGGGAAGATCCCACATGCCGCAGAGCAACTAAGCCCGTGAGCCACAACTACTGAGCCTGTGCTCTAGAGCCCGCGAGTCACAACTACTGAGCCTGTGTGCCACAACTACCGAAGCCCGCGTGCCTAGAGCCCGTGCTCTGCAACAAGAGAAGCCACCGCAATGAGAAGCCCGCTCACTGAAACCAAGAGTAGCCCCCGCTCGCTGCAACTAGAGAAAGCCCACATGCAGCAACAAAGACCCAATGCAGCCAAAAACAAAACAAAACAAAACAAAACAAAGCTCGACCCCAGAGAACAAACAGATGGTTTTTCATAGCTTCATGGACGCCCCAAACTTGGCCTAGTCTACGTCCCAAGACAAACAGGGCTGCAGGGTGGGACATGGTCCCTGGATGCTGCCCAAGGCCCAGCTTCCTGGAGAAACGGCTGGTACAGGCGAGCAAGTCTGGAGATTCTGGAAGGAGGGGATGGTGAGCAGAAGGGCCTGTCTTCTCTCTCCATCAGTTGCCCTGCCAGGTTCTTGGCAGCAGTCTGGCCATGGACCACTCAGAGCCGAGACCCCGGGACAGGAGTCTTCGCTGCTCCTGGAGGGGAGACGGGCGCCAGCGGGTCCAGGCACTTCTCTGCACAGGGGACCCCAGGGCTCTCTGGAAGCAGCAGGAATGCTCCCGGGCTTGGCCAAGGGTGGTGTGATGGCCTGTTCTGGCCCACAGAATCCCGAAGAGACTGCCTCGGGGGTTAAGGCAGAGGCACCCGAGGCCAGGCTGGCTGCACTGTGGATTTTGTGAAAGTCCATGAGTGATCTGAGCCATGATGGGCTGCACTGCCCCTGGCTGAAGCCTCCCTGACGGCCCTGGGGGACCCTGGGGGATGGAGGCATCAGTAGGGCCTGCAGCTCCTCCAGCTCTGGGGTTCCCTGACTTTGGACTGTCTTTCCTGAAAGTAACTGTCTGGCCCGTGTTTCTGTGTGTGTGTGAGTGTGTGCACGTGTCTGTCTACACTCTTGTGTTTGTGTGTATTTGACACTGGGGTGTGTGTATCTGGGGTTTATTGAAACTGGCTTTTACTGAGTCACGCTAACTGATCGTTCTCTCTCTCTCTCCACACACACCTGCTCCAGGCTCAGCTTTACCTCTGTCTGACTTGTCAATCTACCATTTACCAATCAAGGCTAGAAAGGCCTCGATGACCAGCCAGCCGGCTATGAGGTGGTGACTTTGCTGGCTGTGTTTCTTCCTGCAGGAACTGATGGTTGTGTGATGTTGATTGGATCTGGTATGATTTCCTCTTGTGTCTGTGTCCTGTCCTCTAAGGATGGGGGCATGGGGTCTGCACTCCTCTCCCCCCAGCACTGAGACCACAGCCTTCTCGCCCACGTGCATAAGGGGTGGTTGGACCCCTCCTCATGGGACAAGACCAGCATCAGGGCAGGGACGTGCTGGAGCATGGTGGATGGGAAGAGGGAACAGTTCTAACACCTCCAGAGGAAGACACTGCCACCTGCTTTACAAATGGCTCCAACAATATTAAGATTAGAATCATGAAAAAAACAAAGTTATAAATCACGAAATAAGATAATAAAACGCAATCAATATTGAAATAGTGGCAGTAAATGGGCACTTTTGATGCAGTCTGTGTTTTAAGATACAGGGGGAAAATGCCCTCATAAAATTCTAATAAATCACTTTGGCTTCATCACTAGAATATAAGTGAAATTTATAGTGTCGTCTGTGAGGCATCCTTGGTTCCTCATCTCCGACAGTTCAGGAAAAAATGGCATTCTTTCAAGCTTGTTTAATTAATTTATTTTAAAATTAATAGTTTATTAATTTTCTATTTTTAAACATTTCCTTAAAGCATTAATCTCCTTTCTCTATTTCTTTTCTCCTAACTTCAGTGGTGATTTTTTGTCTCTATTTTCTTTCATGGGCTCAGATAAAGTCTTTTTTCTGGAAGGATCTGCAGATGGCCCTCTCCCCCTTTGCCAAGGTCATTCCTGGCGTCAGGACTGGAAGGCCTGGCCACTCTATCTGTCTGTCTCTCTGCACCCGGGCTTGTGGGCACCCCGTGGCTGAGTCCTCCCAGCCTTTTGAGGGAGATGCTGCTAGGAGGCCATTTTATAGACAGTAAGAGGGGGTCCCAAGACAAGAGCTTCCTTAGTGATTGGAGCCAGCCCCAAACCCAGCAGGTCCAACTTCACAACTGGAGCCACCAGGAGTTTCTACGTTACCAGGCACCAAGTGTCCACTTTACAGAGATGGACACAGGAACTCAGACACCCACCACGGCTATTTTCTAGAAGCCACTGGAGAAATAACTGTCATGCAAAGGTCATCAGAACACGACCTGGACTCTCACTGCAGCTAAATTAAACCCAAACTGTGAGCCTGGCATGGTCCAGCCCCACTGCCTCCCCGGCTGAAGGGTCTGGGCGACAATGAAGGGACACTTCCTGCTCCCTGAGCCCCGCAGTGTTCT
Organism: Mesoplodon bidens; assembly: GCF_964165515.1. Lineage (NCBI taxonomy): Eukaryota > Metazoa > Chordata > Mammalia > Artiodactyla > Ziphiidae > Mesoplodon > Mesoplodon bidens. The sequence continues at coordinate 58,928,190 of NC_138167.1, read as the reverse complement.
CCCACTCATCCCAGGCCACTTGGCTTGTTCTGGCCAACAGGCTATGAGGGGTAGAGGATGAGGTCCTTTCTGGGCCAGAGCGTTTCAGAGCTGCTTTGCAGAGAAGCGATGGGGAGACCTTGTCTCAGGCTGGGAATGCGGGGCCCAGGTGTGCAGGCAGGAACCTGGGAGGACTGAGCCTGTGAAAGTGTGGGAGGCGGCACCTGGACCCCTAACCTGTGGCTCAGCAGGGGCAGGCCATGGCGGCAGTCACAGACAATGCCAGGGTCTCTGCAGGGCAAGTGTCCTCTAGCTCCTTCCATCCTGCTGTGGAATCGAACCCATGAGCTTTGATACCGGTGTCACGAGGTTAAAGCACAAAGCTTCTGCGTCACGGTCGAGCAGACAGCTGTCCTGGAGACACTCGTGTGGGCAAGAAATCCCTCTGATGACAGACAGACTCAGAGCTGACTCCAGCGAGGGAGGCCCTCCCCTAGATGGGGCACCTGTGACCTGTGGCTGCCCAATAGGATGTGGCCAAGTGCTGAACCTTGTGTGATGAGGGATTGGCTGGCTCCTGGGGGAGTTTCCCAGGTGATGGGTGGGAGTGTCTTTGTCACTTGTGAGCCTCGTGGATGACACCTGGTTTCAGTGAACAAGGTACTGATGGAGTCCCCGGGACATTGTCAGGATGGGGGCTGGTCACCAGGGAGACCATCCAGGCAATGAGAAGATTGGAGCTTTAACTCAACCTCCAGGGAGGGGAGGGGAAGGGAGATGGGGTTCAGGGTCAGGCATCTGAGTGAGGGTGGTCTCGCTGGGGTCTGCAGACTGGTGGTAGCTCTGGTTGTTGGCCTCAGAAGCGTGTGCCGAATGTTGGTTGGAGCTGGAACACAAAGGTGCCCAGATGCCACCTCTATAGTCACATTACATTATTTAAGGCTCCATCTTTCTGGCAGCCTTGCCCCAGCTTACCTGCTGGCCTGAAGAATCAGGGTGATGTGCTGTGACCCGTGCATGGAGAGGACCACTTGGCTGGGTACTGCAGGGGCCGTTAGGTGCCAAGGGGTGCGCCCAGCCCACACCCAGCGAAGCCCCTGAAGGTCCCCCAACCGCAGGAAATGAATTCTACTCACAATGCAGGTGACCTTGGAGGCAGACTCTTCTCCATTTGAGCTGTTGGATGAGACCATGGTCTGGATAACCCCTGGACAGAAGCCTTGTGAGACCTTGAAACAGAGACCCCATCTCAGCTGTACCCAAACTCCTGACCTATAGGATCTGTGAGTGTGTGTGTGTGTGTGTGTGTGTTTTCAAGTATTAAGTTTGTGGTGATTTGTTTTGTAGCAGAAGAAAGCTAATATGACACTTGAGTGTATCAGCCGCCGAGGCTCTACGTGGATCTGTGTCTAGAATTGGCAGATCCCATCCTGATGAACAGAACGACATGACCCTACTCTGCCTGGACTCAGATCTCAGCTCCACCATTTTCTGGCTGTGTGATTGGAAACTACTTCGTCACCCTCTCTGGGCTGCAGTGTTGTCATCCATGCAACGGGGTGTATTAGTCAGGGGAACACCAGCTGCTGTGGCAGACAGACCCCCACACCCAGGGGCAGAGCTCAGTGGAGGAGAGTTTCCTGTTTATGAGAAGTCCAACATTGATGCTCCTGATCGTGGGCTTGTCTGTTCCAAGGGGACAGAGACAAGCTCATGCTGCCGGAAGGCTCCGCCACATCCAGCACGTGGTTTCCAGGATGAAGGCTTTGTAGCAGGAGGGGGCACGGGAGGTTTGGGTGGCCCAGCGCCTCTGCCCACATCCCATCGTCAGGCCGCCCCCAAGGCTAGAGCTCAGGGCGTCCACTGTGAACTCAGCTCACGGAGCAGCTGCAGGCGCTGGAAGCGAAGGCATTTTCCTCCCAGGGTTGTGGCAAGGATCCTGTAGCCTGGAATATGGGAAGCCCCAGGATCAGCTGTCCTCTCCCCGCCCCTCCGCCCTGCGTCTCCAGACGTGTGTGCCCTCTGGGCCCGGGGGGCCCACCTGAAGCCCATGCCATCCGGTGGCAGAGTCAGCAGGGGCCCCGGTGAATTGATAAACTCACCCTAACATGCGTACGGGAGAACAAAGACCTAAAAATAGTGAGACAGTTTGGAAAAGAAGAGGAAAGAGTGGGAAGCTTATCCCATAGGATCACACGGTCGAGCTCAATTAATCACCGCAAAGAGCAGGGCAGCGTTTCCAAGGTTCCTAGAGGCGCCCCACGGGGTCGGCCAGCTGTCATGAACTCACTGTTCCCCTGTGCCTGAGGATGGGCCATTCCCGATGGGATGAACGGTCATTGGAACCGAGTTCTATCATGTTCTGTGAGAGACGGCTAGGGAGGGGAGGGATGGACGTGTCACTTCTGAACTAATTTTTACAAACAAAATCAGGCCCAGAATGCGGTGGGGGAAGGGAGCCTCGTGGGTCCCTAGGGTAGGAAACCGGCTCCTTTCGGGAGAGCAGAACAAAGCCCGGCCCCTTCTTAGACCTGAGACAGATGGACACCAGTGACAGGCGTAATTATAAAGCCAACAAGAAGGCCATGTACGTGGATGGCTGGGGTGGGGGAGGGGGCTGGGCCTGGTGAGGGATTTCTTCAACTTATTCCCCCAAAATGTACTCATCAGTGGAGAATGTGAGAAACCATTGACTCATGTGAACTGACTCAAATACATCAAAATTAAGGGTTTCTATTTAGGAAAGGATAGCATAGACCAAGCTAACAGACAGACAAGCAGGAGAAGCTTCTGCAAAGTCTAAAAATGACCAGGGGCCTCCCTGGTGGCACAGTGGTTGAGAGTCCGCCTGCCAATGCAGGGGACACGGGTTCGTGACCCGGTCTGGGAAGATCCCACATGCCGCAGAGCGGCTGGGCCTGTGAGCCATGGCCGCTGAGCCTGCGCTTCCAGAGCCTGTGCTCCGCAATGGGAGAGGCCACAACAGTGAGAGGGCCGTGTACCGCAAAAAAAAAAAAAAAAAAAAGGACCAGGGATTATATCTCACTTACACTAGAAGCTTCTGCAGATTAACAGGAAAAATTACAGAAAACCCAACGGGAAGTGATCCAAAAATGACAAGGAGCCAGTCCACAGGCAGGAGGCCGGGTGGCTGCAGGCGGACACCAGGAGGCTCGTCTCTCCACTGACAGAGGACTGGTGGCACCGGGTGCCACTGGGAGTGCCGAAGGCGGGACAGCAGCACATGGAGGCAAGAACGGGGAGGCTGGGGCCCCGGCTCAGCTGCCCCACTGCCCCCTGTCCCGGGCACCTGGGAGAAACTACCCCGCTCAGCATCCCCTCACTCCGGCCCGCAGAAGGCTCGCGCAGGACCACAGCCAACGCTGCTGGTGCTGAGAGTGGATTGGACACTCCATGGTCTGTCCCCGGGGAGCAGGGGTCATGGAGGAACCCAGTGCATCCCTGAGAAGTGGCCATAGACATGGAGGCCCAGAGGCATCGCCCTGGACAAGAGGAGAAAGAAGCAGAAACCACCACGTGTGCGGACCCAGCCGTCCAGGAAACTGCACTTGGCACCTCCCGTGTCCTGGACATCTACGCTAGGGGAGTGAAAAATAACACGCGAGGATCTCCCCAGGGTGGCCCCTGGAGACCCGGCCACAAGATGAACGAAGAGGGGCTGGAATCAGAGAAAACACAGTAGATGCAAAAGGGAAGGAGGACAGAGGGCGGGGGGGGGCGCGTGGTGCAGAGACACAGACAGGCCTCCCGTGAAGGGGGCGCGCCCAGGACACCGGGTGTGGGGCTGCTTCCACGCTGGTCCCTCATCCGGGCTCAGCCTTCTCAGGAAACACACCTGCCCAGCCTGCTGGACCTACAGGGACCCCGGTCCCTTCTCACCAGGCAGGATGCTCTCCCTCTGCCATCCTTTCCCTCCAAAGCACCTGCCTCTTGGTTGGCAGCAGGCCTGCTTCTCCCGTCTCTTCCCAGCCTACTGGACCGTCCACCCCAAGGACGGGGGAGGTGAGCCTCGGCTGCCCCGCTCCCCTCTTTAGGCTGCTACTGGGCATGGCCGACTTTCAGAGGCCTGGAATGAAGGGATGAGTGGGCTGGCAGTGTGGGCCTGGCTGCTGGGGCCGGGGGCAGAGCCCACGCTGGGCCAAGGCGGGAGGGTCCGGGGGCAGGCGGGACGCTTATCCCAGGCTGTTTGTGCCCCGAGGTTGGATGGGACTTGGAAGCAGTCTGAACTGGGTTTGTGGTTCTCTGGGGCCCTTTCTCCTGGCTCAGACCCCCTCCCTTGACATTCCTGGGGCTCAGAAGAGCTGCTCGCAGGACCGGCTTGCAGACCCCCCAGGGTCCCTGCTCCTCTGTGGCCAAGGACATTAAAGGCGCTCCTTCCGTGTCTTTCCCCAGAGATGGGAGGTGGTCGGGACAGTGCACCCGGTCCCTTTGTCACCTTAGCGCGAGGGTGCTGGTCCGTCAGAAGGTGTGAGGCCCGAGCTGGGAGAGCCGAGTCCCACCGTGAATCTGACACCACAGGCCCTGTTTCGCCAGTGAAACTCCAGACCCACACCCTCCAAGGGGAACTGGATACCAGCCAACTGTATAATTTAAAATTTTCTGCTGGTCACACTCAACGAGGAAAAACAGGTGAAATATTTATATTTTAATCATCTCTTTCATTTAATCCAATTATCCAGTTATTATCATTTCAACTCCAGTTATCCAATTATTATCATTTCAACATGTATCCAATTTAAAAACTGATGCACGAGCTAGTCCAGCTTTTTTGCAGTGTCTTTGAAATCCAGGCTGCATTTCACACTTGGAGCACATGCCTCTATTTGGACTGTCCTGGGCTCCGCAGCTGTAGACCCACATGCTGCTCCCCCTGCAGAGGTGTGGGCTCAGGTGCCCTGGCCAGGATGCTCTGGGGGTCTCCAGAGAGAGCGGAGCCAGCCAGCGTCCCTGGCAGCCAGCACCGCCACCACCCCCCCCGCCGCCACCAGTTGCCAGCACTGGGCTCTGTTTCTGAGCTTAGGGGTAACTGTCCCCGGAAGACACCTGTGAGGTGTGGGTGCCCCATTAGGAAGCAGGTGGGTTTGTCCTGACACCCAGGAGACCAGCCCCACCCCTAAGAAGCCCCGTGCAGGACAGAGAAAGCAGAGCTGGGGTGTGTGGGCTGTCCTGGAAAGGAGGGAAGACTTGTTGAGAACCAATTCACATAAAACATCAACTGCATTTCATTCTGCTGACATCAAAGCCAGATCTTCCCTTGCATTTAAGGAAAGGCTTAATTAAACATTAGAAGACATTAATGTGTTAATTCACCTGATGCCAGACTATACCCACTGTGTGCCCCACGTGGGGTATACAGACCCAGATGAGATAGGTGCCTGCCTACCCTTGGGAAGGTCACATTCTAGTCGGACTGTGTGTGCAGGGGAATAATTAAAGACTATGTGAGGTGGGTGTTGAGGATAAAGTAGGAGTTTACAAAGGGAATTTTGGGGCATAAGTCTTTCCAGGAAGCAGGATCAACCTGCGACTTCAAGGGCATTGAAAGGACGGAGCATTTTGGATAAGTTGACATGGAGCATACCTGGGGGAGGGGGGGCGTGCAGGAAGGGCTGGAGGGAGAAGGCGGGGCCCAGGGCTGCAGACCTCCGGGGAGCGCCAGACACACGGGCTGTGGCCGGGATGCTGGCCAGTCCCCTGCACTGAGCTTCCCTGAAGCGCGCAGGAGCCGGCTGTGCACGTTTTATGCTCTTGGCACCGGAACGCCGGAGAAAGCTCTTCTGCCTCAGCCAGGCTCATCAAAATGCAGATTTTCCCTGTGACCTCTTTATTGCTTTTAAGAACCTGTTGTCTAAAAATAATCTCAGCCCTCCGCTCCCTGCAGGCTGATTGCCTCGGGTTTGTCTGTTCCGCCTGTACGAACAAGTGAGGGAATCGGCACCCATCCAAGTGTCCAAGCACCAGCACGTGAAGATGTGTCGCTGTGCCAGAGTCCTCGGGCTGTTAGAGTCCCAGTTCTGTGTCTCACGTGTCACAGAAGCAAATGGAGTTTTCCTCTCACTCCAGGACCAGCGGGGAAGCCACAGGCTTGGTTTGGCAGGCAGCTGGGGGCCCAGTGTCCCCTCACAAGTGCCGGGGTCAGGGGCCTCGGGACCTCTGTGCCTGGCTCAGCCCCAGCCTGATGTGAATTAGCAACAGGGCCGGAGGGGAGCCCGGCGGCTTTCTGCCTACAGCTGAGGAGGGGGCTCAGGTGTCGCCTCCCGAGAGGTCCCTCCTGGAAGGTTCCAGAGACAGATGGACCTCTGCTCAGGGCACGTGGTCTGTGCCATCGCTGGCACATTCCTTGGCCCGTGGAAGTGGATAGTGGGCGGAGGGTGGGGGAAGGTCACCAGTGGCTCCTCCTGGAAATCAGACCTTCTCTCTCAGTTCCAAACCAAATAAGGCCGAGGAGAGAGCGAATACATGCAGTAAGTCCCCTACATACGAACCTTCAAGTTGCAAACTTTCAAAGATGTGAACGTGCTTACCTTCAGCGTCAGGGGTGAGTGACATTGCAGCTTGCCCTCCGTCTCCTATTGCTGACGATCCCTCAGCTCTACCATCTCCCACCTCCTCTCCCTCCTCCAGTCAGTAACTCTTCTTGCCTGTTCACTCGATGCCAGCCCCTGGATGCCACCTGTTGTACTGTGCTGCTGTACTTTTCAAGGGACTGTATGGTAAGATTAAAAATGTGTTTGTTTGCTTTTTATGTATTGTTTGTGTGAAAAGTATTACAAACCTATTATGGTACAGTGCCATGCAGCCAACTGTGTTAGTTGGGTACCTAGGCTAACGTTCTTGGACTTACGAACACATTGGACTTATGAAGGCTCTCTCAGGATGGAACTCGTTCGTATGTAGGGGACTTACTGTGTCATTTTTGGAAACACTCTCTGTGCTGGCTGCTTTTAGGTGTCACCTTGCCTGGATGAAGAGGATGCCCAGATAGCTGACAAACAGGATCCTGGGTGTGTCTGTACGGGTGTAGACTGAGTAAACAGATTGCTGTCCCCAGCGTAGGGGGCCTGATCCATCAGCTGAGGGCCTGCCTAGAAGAAAAGGCGGGGGCAGGAAGGATCCCCCTTTCCCGCTGCCCTGCTGAGCTGGGGCCTCTCGCCTCTTCCTCCCCTGCCCTGACCTGGAACTTACCCCACTGGCTGCCCTGGTTCTCAGGCCTTCAGACTCGGCCTCTGATTCCACACGGGCTGTTCTGGCCTCCAGCTTCCAGACAGCAGACTGTGGGCCTTCTCAGCCTCCATAATCACGGAAGCCGATTCCTATAACAGGAAATCTCTTTCCGTTTCTCTGGAGAACACTGACCCCTACAACACCCAAATCCAGGGTGATAGATTTAGCAAATAAAATTACAGGAGGCTCAGGGAAATTTGAATTTCAGGTATATAGTGGGTGTATTTTTAGTATCAGTATGTTCCATGTAATATTTGGGACCTACTTGTACTAAAATGTACTTTTTTGTTTACTTAGAATTCAAATATGGCTGGATGTACTGTATTTTATCCAATAGTCTATCCCCAGTACAGCTAGGATTGCAGTGGGGTGGCATGAGGGAGGTTTCTGGGGGGAAGGAGCTGCTCTGTGTCCTGACCGTGGGTAACTACATACATGTGTTCTCACACATACAGCCGAGGCCCAGTCAAGGGGCGAGTGCGGTTCTCTGTGCCCTCAGGACTGCGTGGGGTGTGGGTACACAGAGAGGCAGATGGAGCGCTGGGGGAGGGCCGTCAGAATTTGGAGTGTTTGGACGTGGTTGGGAGTGGAGTTTGGAAGAGCCAGGTGGGAAGGGGACACGCTTTGGTGAGGATTTATTATGTCTGATTGTTTGGACCAGCACGGCCCTTGGCATCTAAGTGCTCAACGATCTGTATTGAAATAGTCACGATTTGAACCCTCAGGTGTATTCCACATTTAGCCTCGCAGGAGCCCTTTGTCTAAAGCCTGATCTGATCATATCAGCTTCATGCTCAAAAGTCTTTGCTACCTGATCCCTAGTAACCTTGAAATTGGCTTGACGTCTTCACCAGTCTTTTATCACTACCATGATTTGGCCTCTTCTGAGAGGACGCTACTCTGCTTCCCAGACATCTATTCCTTCCTTCCTTCCATAGGGAGTTGTGGTTTTACATAGAATGGCCATGCACTCCTCTAAAGGGCTACATTCCCAGCCTACTTTGCAGTTAGGCATAGCCAGGTGACTGGGTTCTGGCCAATGAGGTGGCAGCAGAAATGTAGTATGGGATTCTGGAAAGTCCCTTTCTTCCAGGAAAGCAGATATGATGGTTGGAGCACCAGCAGCCATATTGGACCTTGAGGCAAATATGATAAGGATCCAAAGGCAGGAAGACCAAGGCGCCTGAGGCGTTGATGATTCCACATCCACCAGACCTACCCAGGGCCACTTATTCATGTTCATATGAGAGGGAAATAACCTTCCATATTGTATAAGCCCCCGTTCCTTTTTTCCTTCTCCTTTCCTGGCACATATGGTCAACCCTAAACCTAAATAGTACTGTCACTTTGTCACTTTTCATTCTCATCTGTTACATTTCTTGCCCATCGCTCCTGGGAAAGGCCCTGCACTGTTGCCTTGTGGTCCTTTGCTTTCTTCTGGGCTCACCCTCTCAGGAAACCCTTCTTTCTTTCTCCATCTCACCAGGCTCAGCTCAATCCTACCCCACCCCCACCCCCAATAACCCCCCTGCATGAAAGCAATCCTGCGTTCCTTTGTGCTTCTCGAGGCCACATCCGTGGGCATCGTATGCTGCTGCTCCCACCCGGCTAAGTTTCTGCCCTGTTTGTCCCCCATTCTCTCATTCACTCAAAAAAATGTAGTCTTTCCTGGGCTGGAGAGATGCCATCAAATGTAACACCACTGTTATTTGTACCACTAACCTCACAGGGCTTGAAGCTCCTTGAGGAGACAGGGAAAGCCTGTGCCTGGGGGCACCCTCGCCCCAGGGGTAGCTAAGAATGAAAAGGATCAGACACACCTTGGGCCTGATGCTGGGTCGGGGAGAAAGGTCAGGGCTAAGGGCCTGCGAAGGGGCCGGGACTCCCCTGAAGGTCGTCTCCTCAGCACACCATCCAGCCATGGGCTACACGTGCCTCTCAGCCCGGTTGCCAGTGCGTTTTGAGTGACCTTCCAGAAACCAATCGGCTGCCATAATGGAAATGCCCCTTTGTTGGAAGTCATTTCCCTGCAGGTTGCATATAACATTGGATGTGTGTTTGAGATGGAAAAAGAGAGTGTTGTTTATCTGCTTCTAATATCCGAGAGGGGTCTGCTACCACCGGATCCAGAATTTCAGGCAAAATTTCCATTACTGGACCATGCCCCCGAGATAATGGGGCCAGGGCACACTTACGTCACACATGTGTCTGGACTTCCTTCCCAGTAGCAGGAGGGAGTCAGTACCCCCGGGGCCCTGGCTTCTGGTTGCCACAAATTAAACTGCTCCCATGGCCAGAAACTGGCATTTTCTTCGGTCCAGATGTGGCCTTTTATTTGTAAATGAGCGTCCCCACCTGGTTCCTCAGCGCACCCATGTCCCAGAGCTGACCCCGGACTGCAGCTGCGAGCTGGCACCCCATCTGTCCATGTCTCTCCACAGACTAAGGGTCAGTTTGAGGGTAAGTGAGGGCGGGATCAGGGGTTCAGAAGTTTGAGCCCTGCTCTGGGGCCCAGGGAGCAGATTCCCACACCCACTCTTCATTTAGTCACTTGACAAACAATCATCCGGCCTCCACAGTGGCTGACTCCTACCTTCCGGACGGCGACCTTCCCCACTCCGGAGGAAAGGGTCCTGCTCTGTGTTCTCATCCAAACACCCAGCTTCCTGTCCTCTTGGTGTCCTTGTCCCCGTCTGGCTTCCACAAAGCGGCTGCCCTCCTGTCCCCCGTCTCCATCCCCTCCTGGATCTCACCTGGGGGGGTCCCTGGGGAGGCTCTGGGCGTCACGCCCTCCCTCCTCCACTGGACCCCAGGTGGCCTCCTCCCCCGTGGTCCTCAGTCCGGGGCTCCGGCTGGGCGGCCTTTCAGATCCAGGTGGCCTTGCGACTTCTCCCGAGCTGTCCAATGGGCGCTCACCCTGGACCTTGCCCCCGCCCCTTAACCTTCCACCTCACGTGGGATTTAGAAGCGCCCACCCAGGCCCAGTGACCTCCACCCCTCTTGTTAGAATTGACACAGCGCATGTCTACACGTGCTGAAAACCCCACAGACGACGCTGTGGTTTTTCTTTCAACCCTTGTACCTACTTTGTAAACAGTTTCCTGCGTTTCCTAGATAGTCACTACCTCCCTCCTGCCCACCTCCATTCTCATGTCTCAGGTCTCCTTTGGGAATCAAGTCCCTTCCATCTGAAGAATTTCCTTTAGCTTTTCTTTTAGAGCACATGCCAGCAGTGAGTTTTTATTTCCCTTTCAACTGAGAATGCCCTTGTTTCATCTCCATTCCAGAGAGAGAGAGAGAAAGAGAGAGAGAGATTGGATTCCTGCCCCTGGGATGAGAGCTCCTCTGATCAGTGAGAATTTCCACCCCCTGCACCCGAGGTCTGCCTCCCAAGGGCACGGAGGGGCCCCCAGTGCCACCACAGAGGTCCCACACGGGGTGGGGGTCTGAGGGAATGGAAGGGAGAAAACAGGAAAGAGGTAGTTCCGCTGCCCTCCTCTCCTCGGGCAGGAAGGAGAGGGTTTGTCTTGGCCTCACAATTGTCTATCCGGGGCTCACTTCTGTACTGGACGGCCTTGGAGTCCAGACCGGGTGATGTGGAGAGAAAAGGATTGAGAGCCTCACCGCCGAATTGGTGGGCTTCACATCTGAGTCTCTTTCCCGATGCGCCTGTGACCACGTGCCTTCCTGAGTCATCAGGCAGCTTCCCCTGCCTCTCTCCATTCAGCTGGGTGACGGGGTAGAGCGTGCTGGCTTCAGATCCCCCAAACAAGGACATCCCAAATGCTTAATTCGGATGCACTCAAATCCAACATTTTCCCCTTCTTGTGACTTATGCTCCTAAGACCTTTAAAGGAAGCAGAATTTCCTGTCCCTACATCACACACATTGGTCTGTATCTTCTTCCATCAGCTTTCCAGCCTCACCTTATGTGCTCCAACATTCCTCTCCCTGGATTTAACCTCCATGCAGGAAAATGGGAGTTAGCGGCTCTTTCCTCCAAGCCGGGAGCTGTTCTCCCACCAGCACGTGCTCTGAGTGACCCCCCGTTTTGCTGGATCCATCCTTGTGGTTCACTCATTCTCAAGCTCCTTACAATTCGACTGGGAGGTTAGACCACAGCTTAGGACCATTGGGTACATGGTGGGCATTTGGGGGGTTTCCTGTTTCTGGTGACTGTGGACATCCTTACAAATGTGAATACTCGCATTTCTGTTGAACAGATCTCTAGGTGTGGAATCTTGAGTCGCCGGGTGGCCCTAACTTCAGCCTTAGTAGGCTTAACCTTTTTCTAAGGTCTTTGTCCCGGTTTGTAATCTCATCAGCCCTGTAGGAAAGGTCTGTTTGCTACTCAGACTTACTCAGCATTTTCTCTCTTCCTCATTCAGCACCTGCTGGATGTGTCCTGTGGTTGAGAACTTTCCACGTGGTCATCAGCCATTAAGCCCCACTTCTGCCTTATGCCAGGTGCCTATCCACGTCCAGAGCTAACTGACCCCTCCTCTGTTCCTGGCCTCAGCTGCCCACTCCTCTCTCCAGCCTCTGTGCCTTTGTTACTTTAATTATTTACATGACTTTATCATAGGTCATAACACCTGTTAGGTGAGTTGCCAGTGCTGGTAGTTCTTTTATTAGAATTGACTCAGCTATCTGTGCAGATTTCATGTACATTTTGGAATTATTTTGAATGATTTTGTTGAATTTCATCCCCAGTTAATCCACATGACATTTTGAACAGGACCCTGTTGAATGTATTTTATACCCTTTAATAAAATGTTTAAAAATCTTCAGAAAGATCTTGTGTGTTCTTTGTTAGACTAGTTTACCTAAAATTTATGGTTGTTGTTTTGGTAAATTATACTTCTGTTTTGGATCAACATTTTAGTTGGGTGTTGCTGGCATTGAGGTCCACAGCTGAGTGATGCTATGTTGACCTTGCATCTGAGAAACAAACCTGCCAAATCTTTTGAACAGTTTTATGATTTCACCTCTGTTTCTGCTGGGATTTCTGTGTGTATGCTAATCATCTCTCGATAGTGATCACTTTATTTCACACACGTGTATGTCTGTGGCCAGAGTTCCTGATGCCACAAGTTGTGGTGATATTAATGAGCAAACTCCATCTTTAGTATGATTTTAATGGAAATCCATTTAAAATTTCTTTTAAGTATGGTATTCACTGTAGGTTTTTATTATATGGTCTTAATCAAGAGAATTCCCTTTAGTTACTAATATTCTGATAGCTTTTTAAAAACCTAAACAGTGTTTTGGGTTTTGTTTTGTTTTTTTTTTACTCTAAACATTTTTCCTGGTAGTCATGTACATTTTATCTTTCAGTCCATTGGATTGGGAAATCTCATGGTTGGATTTTCTAGTCTTGAAACACAATTACATTCAAGGAAAAATCATACTTAATCGTATTGGATAAATTTTTCCAACACGCATGTGAGTTTGAATAACAATTTGTTTAGGACTTTTGCATCTATGGCCCAAAAGAAAACAAGCCTAAAATTGTATTATGTCACAATGCAATTGTCCAGTTTTGGAACCAAGTTTATACTAAGTGCCAAAGTTAGTTCATCAGCTTATTTTCCTGGAAAGGATGAAGATGACCTTGACTGTGAAGTTAACACTGACTGACACTCCAGGCCTGGAGCTTCCCATTGGGGGAAATTTAATGGTCCCCATCCTAGTCAAGGCTTCCTTCTTCCTTGGTTAAAGTTTTATGAATACACATATACCATTTACCTGGATTCACCAATGGCTGCGTTAGTACTGTCTCTGTTGTAACTAACTCTGCTGTAGTTACTGTTTTTATTATTAATATGGCTTTAAAGGCCAATAGCAGAACCATGAATTTTTTTACCTTAAATGCTCCAGCCACATCACTGAAGAAGGCCCTTTGTCATCACCACAATCCTATCACACCACGGGTAGTCCACAGTCAGCTTGCACTGACTGGTGGCACCTGCAGCCTCTGACTTACAGAGCCTGGCAAGGGACTCGCACTTACCGGTGACTGACCACTGGACGACAGAGCTAAAAATCGTGTGTCACCAGGGGTGCAATCAGGCTTACTAGGGCCAGTTCCCGGAACACACACACCTGCACACAGGTACATGCACTCACCTATACACAGGTTCACACACACCTGAAAACAGGTACACACACCTGTACACAGATACACACACACACCTGCGCACAGATTCATGCTCACCTGCACACAGATTCACACACTCACTTGCACACATATTCTCACACACACACCTGCACAAGGCATCTCTCTTACACACACACACACACACACATACACACTAATGTCCTGTGTCCACAGAAGCTGTCCAGGGAGACATGGGAATAGGCCTGGGCCCCTCGTGTCCCACAGAGAGCCCCTGACCCCCTGACGCAGAGTGTCCCCAGCCAGCCCGGCCCGACCTTGCAGGTCTCTCTGACTCTGCACTACTCCCAAGCCTCCCCCTGTGGAAGGGGGAGGAGGATACAGAATTGTAAATAGCCCATCATTTATTCTTCCTTTTTCCTGTCAAGACCCTTCAGCCCAGCTGGGGTGCTCCATGCCTCTGCTGAGAGGTGACACTTCAGCTCCCTCCCCCCAAGGACCCTGCCCACCAGGATCATTGTTGAGGAGCCGGCTGTGCTGCCTGTCACCTGCCTACCCCTCAGCCAAGCAAGCCGGGCTGGGGGTGACATGACCCCAGAGAGCAGCCTCCGCCCTCCTGTCCCCACTCCTGTTCATCCACCAGCTGTCACAGGGGAAGGGCGGGCGGAGGAGATGCTCAGCCCAGACCCACTTCCCGAGATCCAGCCTTGGGACCCTAGAGCTGCTTTGCTTGTTTTAAACATTTCATTTGAAAATAACTCAGCATTTAATTATGTCAGATTAAAGATACACATTTTGCAAATTTATGGAGTCGTTATCAACGCTACAGTAACCACACTCAGAATCAAACCCGCATTGGCATTCTCCGCCTGGAGATTTATGTACAGACACTGAGAGATTATTTGAACAGCTCAGCCTGGAAATGGAGCTGGTGGTCTCAGGCACCAGCTGGTGTGGCTGGGCGTGTGTGCCAGGAGCCCAGCATGTGTCCCCTCCTAGCTCCCTGGGCTGGGTCCCCACTGCCGCACCTCCCCTGCTGCTACCTGTGACTCATTCTTGCTGCCTCCCGGGGCGGAGAGGGGCTCGGGGGTGGGGGGAGTCCATGCGCCTTCCCTGCCCATCCCCCTTCCTCCTCCTCCCCTTCATCCTCTTTTTCTAAATTCAGATTTTATTGTTTAGAGCAGTTTTAGGTTCAAGGCAAACTTGGGTGGAAAGTTCAGATTCCTCGTGTACCCCTCCCCTACTGTCAACCCCCCTCCAGATGGGACAGTTTTCACAACTGGTGATCCTGCACTGACACTTCCTCATCACCCAGAGCTGGTGGTTTACATCAAGGTTCACTCTTGGTGTTGTCATTCTGTGGGTTTGGACTAACACATAATGACATGTGTCCACCACTAAAATATCCTACAGGGTAGTTTCCCTGCCCTAAACTCTCCCCTTACTCTTAGGTGCTGGTCCAGGAGTGAGCTGGGGGTCCTGGGAGGAGAGGGAGTGTGTGTCCCTACCCTTTCCATGCGTGTCCCAAGAAGGTGTCCCCGGGTGATTGCAGAATGGGGAGTTAGTGTCGTCTCTGCTTTACAGACGAGGAGACTGAGGGTCAGAGTGGAGGCTGGGCTTCGTCTCCCAACCCTTCTACCTGCTCCCCTCCTGGGTGAACCTTCCTTTCCTGCTCCCACAAATCCTGAAGCCTGGTGAATACAAGCTCACCACATTCACCCACATTTGGACATATTCGACAAATCTTTACAGGTCCATTATGTTATTGTTCTCTGCACGGAGGAAACAGTCGTGAGCAAAGCAGATAAAGCCCGGCCCCTTGGAGCTGGTCTTCAGATTGAGGTCACAAGAGACAGACCACAGACAAATACGATGTGTGATACATCAATGAAGTCCATCAGCTGAGGGAATGCCAGACAGAACCTGGAGGACTGAGGGGCAGGGAAGGTGGAGCAGGGTCCAGGGAAAGCCTTATGCACGGGGTCTCTTCACTCCCAAGCAGAAGTCTGCACAGGGAGCCTGGACCACGTGGTGGACATTGGCAGGAAGAGTGCTCCAGGCAGAAATCCTGGTCATTCATCATTCGTTCATTCAAGGACCATCTCCCAGGTCCTGGAGGCACCTCGGGGGATTAGCCAGGGAAGAGCCACCTGCAGCAGGAAGTCGGGAGAGGCGGGTCCCTTAGCCCCAGGGCCTCCACCCCCGTCACCTGGGAGGCCCCGGGAGCAGCGGCCTGGCCTCGGCCTCGTTTCTCAGGCTGTGTCATCATTTCCACCCGGCAGGGGTTTTGCCTGCCCTTCTGGGAGGCCACCTCCCCTAGTGTGTGCAGGGCCCGGAAGGAGGTCCTCTTTTCTCTGAATCCTCCTCACGCCTACCAGGCCCTGGGCCCTCGCCCTCTGTGTTGAGGATGCTGGTCCCACATCCAGGCACGGATGGGTTTGGGTCCAGCCCCGCCATCTCCTGCTGCACAAGCTCAAGCCAGTAGCTGACCGTCTCTGAGTTCAGGGTCTTCATCTGGAAAGTGGGGCAGGGATGGGAACTGTGGTCCAGATGAGGGGAGATGGGATGGGGTGACTCCTGTGGGATGGTCCAGGCCCAGGGCCAGGAACACAGCACCCGCTCAGTGCTGTTCACCGCATCTCCCTAACCGTCCCCAAACCGACCGCTGAGTCATGTGCTGCTTCAGTAAACCACTGCTTTTATAAGTTCCTAAAAGGTAAGATTTTATAAGGTATTGTAAGGGAAGGGATTCTACCTTACGTTTATGCGCAGTCCTCTAGTAAAACGTGTCTGTCATTTATTTCCCATCTTCCGTCATCCACCCAGCCATCCATCCACCACCCATCCATCATAAGTCCGTCCTTCCTTCCATCAGCTCACCGCTCACTCCTCAAGTGCTGGCTATATTGAAGAGAAGCCTGCCTGTCTGGGCAGCCCTTGTACAGATCAGAGGAATCTTCCGTGTATGCAAGGCCTTTCCTTCCCTGTCCAGGCACGTGTTCTGATGAGTAAGGGACTCTCCAGCCTCCACTAAGACCGAGCTAGGACTCTGTTCAGGACGGCGGTCCTCAGCAGTGGCTGCTCCTGGCAGGTATGTGAAGGATGCTGACACCCAGGCCACCAGGACATCCTGATTTAGTTGGTCACGATGTGGCTGATGTCTGGACTGCCAGAGCCCTCAGTGGATTCAGTCACGTAGCCAGCGGGGAGGGCCACTGACTCAGGGAGTACGATGGGGACTTGGCCCTGGGAACACCCAGCAGCAGGTCCAGCAGGCACCTGAGGGTCCACTCAACACAGCAAATTCGGCCCCCAGAAATTTGCTTCTTGTTCACAGCCTGCCTAGATTTAAGGTCCCGTGTTGGGGAAGCACAGAGGGAAGTGAGCCAATAATTGCTGGGTGAACGAATATATAAGATAGACATGCTTTCTACCCCCTTTGCCCTGCCTGAGCCCCGGGGGCTGTTGTCAATGGCACAGTTAATGGTGCTGTCAGTCTGCATAAACAGTGTGGCGCTGGCCTGACGCAAGCCAGGCCTGCCGGCCGCTAGACTCAGAGAACCGTGCCAGCCTGCCAGCCCCGAGGCCTCATGTCCATGCACCGATCCCATAGGCAAATAGTTTGATTGTATTCGTTGAGGGTAATTTTTCACACTTCACGGTAGCTGCTCAGTTTACCTCCAGATTCTGGTGACTCTACGAGGAATTTGCACAATAAAACAAAGGGAAAACTACAATAACCAGTGAAGTCAAACCAAAAATCTCATTCAGTCAAACTCTCTGAGCAGAGCGGGCTAATGGGCCCTGGTCAGGTTCTCCCCTCCGACGCTCCCATCTGCAATTTGCTCCCCATCGAGGCCATGGACTGTCAACATCTCAACTTTCTTTTACAGACTGCACCATATTGGATTGGCCGTCCATTCCGCTCATCTGGGGCCTGGTTTCGATGCCATGCATATTTCTGAGCCTCGAGGCTGCATGCCTGGTGTCGTGGGGGCTCTGATCCGGGTTAGGAGGCTGCAGACCCAGGAGGGAGGCCGTGGGGTGATGCCACAAACCCTGAGTTGTCAGGCTGGCAATGCAACCGTGGGCATGGCCGTGGGGAGTTTTGAGACAGGAGAAAAGGCTGTGGGGGTCCGGCAGTCTTCTTGGGTGAGGGGTGGCCTCCGTTGATGGGATGCAGAGAGAAGGAGAGAAAGAAAAGTGCATCTTTTGCTCTCAAAAGCAGAGGCTGAGGGTGTACCTGCTTGTAGAGGCCCCCACTTGCTTGGTATGGTGGGCTCAATGGCGGCCCCCAAAGATAGACCCACGTCCTAACCTTCGAGAACGTTGAATGGGATGTCTTTTGGAAAAAGAGTCTTTGCAAGTATAATTAAGCATCTCAGGTTGAGATCACCCTGGATTTAAGGTGGGCCCTAAATCAGATGAGATGTGTCTTTGCAAGAGAGGAAAAAGGAAGATCTTGAGTCTCAGACACGTGGACGCCAGGGGGCCACGTGAAGACAGAGGCAGAGACTGGGGTGATGCAGCCACAAGGTAGGGACCCCTAGAGCCACTAGCAGCCATGAGAGAAGCAAGGAAGGGTCCTCGCCCAGAGCCAGGAGGGAGCACGGCCCTGCTGGCATCTTGATTTCAGACTCCAGACCCCTGACCATGAGACAGTGAACCCCTGAGAGTCCCCAGTTCACAGTCATTTGTGTGGCATCCAGAGGAGCTCAGACACTAAGCTTGCTTGTTCCCAGGCACTGGCTCTGTCATCCCAGCTCAGCCTGAGCTGTCCCCATGTCCCTGAGGTAAGCTGGGACTTCGGATCGTCAAAGCCCAAGGCCACGTAGGAAGGAAGGAAATGGGTCCTTAGGCTCTCGTTTATAGGGAATTCCATTCCACTTATCAAGCCTGGAGAGCTGGGTGGGTCCCGTTTTATCGAGGGGATGATGTGTCCCAGGTCACAGGCACCTGAAAGGTGTGGAGCCAGCAGTGAGGTGGAGCTGAGCAGGGCTGGAGCTCCCATGAGCACAGGAGCAGCAAAGAGGACACGGAAGCAAAGGAGGCCTTTGTTGGGGGGCAGGCCTGAGCTGTGACTGTCAGGGAAGGACAGTGACAGGAGGGAGAGACAAGGCAGCTTTGGGGTGGGAGCAGACTTCTATCCCGGTGGGGACACTCTGAAGGGTGTCCCCATGAAACAGTGGGTCAGGATGGGGGAGGGTGTGGATTGTGGACCTGTACGTTCAAGTTCATCACCAGGGCAGAGCCAGACTGAGGGTATCATGGGAAACCTTCAAATAGCTTTTTAAATATGTGCTCAACATTTATAAATTGGGTGTGGGAACAACAGATAATCTAATAATTACCATTATATAATTTTCTCTTTTGTTGAAAGTCAAGGACTTTTTTTTTTAATTTCACATGGCCAAAAGGGCCAATATTTTCCCATTTTTGTGGTTCTTTGATTCCATCGTTTCCATGACTCCACATGGGCGGTCACCATCCATCACAGGCGCACAGACTCACGTACGCCCTGAAAACCAACTCATTTGTATTTAAAAGTTCTCTCTTCTTGTCCAGTTCTCATATCGGCAAACTTTTTCGTCATTTTAGGGGAATTTTATGATCCTTCATTTTCACTTCTGATTTTCTATGTCAAACGGCTACTTAGAAGGCAAATTGATGGTTCTTATATGGACATAGAGAAGACCTCTTTCTCCTGGTAAAACCATGAAGCCATTAAAGTTCCTCAAGTGCCCATGGGCTCCCACACTCCCCAGGGCACAGGGCATGGGGTCAGTTCCTACCAAATGAAGGGAATCAAAAGGACAGGGCATTTTGGTCCAAGCTCGTTGTGCTCTGATGTCCTTTTGCAGTCTCTCCTGTGCAGTTGCCTTGAGCTGAGCTGGAATGGAAGGGCTCTGAGACCCTGGGTTGTGAAAGAGAAGCAGCCGGGTCCCTGCATCACCAACCAGAGAAGCCCTGCACAGGAGTGTAAGCTGGCTTTCCTTGGGGCTGGAGGGCTGGGGTGTGGCCAGTCACCAAATTTCTTGAGAGGAAAGAACAGGTAGTGGTGACAGTGGTTTTGCACTCCCACCTTAGGGCACTGTCTGCATCCTGCCCCTTGTAAACGTCAGAGTGGAAACCTGAGTGAACTGCCAACTTCTTCAGAATCAATGCTCGTTGGACCTATATGACTTATGGTACCATCTAATCAGGAGTAACAAACAATCCTCACAAAGCAGTGCAAATGTAGGAAGTGCTGGACTGGTGGGGTGACTCTACAATCTCAGCATGTAGCTTCCAACTCTGGGCCCAGAGTGGCTGCTCCAGCTCCTGCCATCACATCTGCATTTCAGTTGACTGGAAGGAGGAACAGGGCAAGGAAGTGCACGCGCATTATTTTGAATATCCTTGCCCCAAAGTGGTGCATATCAGGTTTTGTCCTGGACCATGAAGACCCATCAATCAGTGATGGAGGAAATGCCTGCCATGAGCCTGGGAATGAGGGGGGATGAGGAGACCCCTCTTGGCCTCACCCACACAGGTCCCAGAAAGGCCAAGAGGGACAGGGTTCTGGACAGGACCAGAGGAGAGCAGGGGCTTCTGGACATTTCAGGACCTGGGAGGGGCCTGGTGGCACATGACATGGGAGGTGTTGAGGTCAGGACAGGAAGGGGACAGGAGGGCCATGTAGGATGCCACATGTGACCTGGGTGCAGGGTTCATCAGGGGCTCAGAAACCTCCCACGGGAGTGACTCTCCAGATGGACTTCCTCCTGTGGAGCCCCCAAGGGCTGTTGTGGACGCCACCAATCAGGTTCTCCTTCTAGAAGTAGCTGTAGAACCTAACTTCTAAGTTGCCTCTGTGCCAACAAGCGAATGGGGTCTAATGATCTGGGAAGCACACAGATATACAACCTGGGCCCTAAACCCCACGGGAGGGCAGAATGCCATTGGGAGCCACAGTCCAGACCAATGAGCTGGTTGGTTTCCATTAATTCCACTGATTCCAAAGTCTGCATGGAGCCCCAGCCAGGGGCAGAGTCACCAGTGCACCCGGGTCCCCCACCCCCGAGAAGGGGGCAGGGGAGGGACAGGCTTGAGGGTGAGCACAGGGCAATGGGTCCAAGGTGGATAAGGAGGGGTGATGTTTCGGGGTGAGGGTGGGGAGCAGTCCAGGCGCCGTGGACCTGGCATGAGGGAGAGAGGACCAGAGCAACAGGAGTGGGAGATGTGGGGACACATCACCGGCACACACAAGGGCGGAGCGGGACGTGGTGGCGGACGTGATCTTGGGAGAGATGGAGCTCAAGGAATGAGCAGCCATCGTGGTGGGAGGGATGTCCAGGCAGACACTGAAATGACTGCTTAGGACAAGAAATGTGTGAAGATTAAGAGCCAGGAACCAGAATGGCAGGGATTGGGCTCAGTGAGAATCGGGAAGAGCTCACAGGGAAATAAGTCCTCTAGTGCCCTAAAGGGCGTCAACTTAACTTCAAGCCGTCTCCTGTTTGTGGGGCAGCCGGGGAACCTCTGTCACCCCCTCCATCCAGGGAAGATGTGGAGGCTGGCGGAGGACAGAGGTTTCCCCACGGGGGAGACAGACGTGCTCCGTGTTCTCCTCAGTAGTGGAATGTAAAATGGGAAATTGTCATTTTCGCACTCTTTCCAAGATGAATGTCCCTACCTAAGACTGCCTGGGCTACAGCGAGTGTGGCCGTCTGCCCAGCAATCAGTGACATCTTGAAAGGTCCTCATAACAGAGACATCGAAACTGCAGCACATGTGGTCCTGCATCCCGGGCAGCAGCACCTAAAAGCAAGCAAACGGCCAGCTGTGGCAATGCTTTCCCACCATGTCTGGGCCAGCGTGGCCAGCGGTCACTGTTCCTGGGAGAAAAAGAGACTCCATGGCTGCAGGCGTCACACAGAGGGGAGAGGGTCCTCCAGCTAAATGCGGGGGTTTGTAAATCCCAAAGTACCCGCTGCCAGACTCACTCCCCGGACGCCTCCTGATAGAGCCTGTGAGGCGGGCCCATGTGTGTGCACCTGCTCAAGTCAGACAATAAATGGCGTTTGAAAAATTAGTCCCACGGGTCAAGCAAGAGTCTCCTTCAAATGCCCATCACTTCACACTGACTACTTTCAATTTCCTCTCGAGTTATTATATTCATAGACCTGTGGACGCACCTCAGCCAGAACAAATGTGTGGCATCTTCCCCAGCATGAAAGGCAGGAGGGTAAAATCCATCATGGTTTTTGCAGGTGTCCAGCAGCCTGGTCTCCCGAACCCCTGAGGCTGATGGCTGCCTTTGCATCCATTTAAATGCAGACAGCTGAGCTGGTCCAGGACCGGGCTGGGAGTAAGAAATACACATCACCTCTCCAGCCAGGCTCGAGACAGGCAGAGGGGCTGAATGGGGTCTGGAAGATGCTGTGGGCTTCCTGCCATGTGCTTGGCAGGGCCGGGGCTCCCGAGGGCTCTTCCAGAGCCAACCTGAATGCAGTTGCTGCAGGCAGCTGCCGGGAACCGCTCTGGCCTTCCCAGGACCCTTCATCTGGTCCCTCATTCAAACAGGAGTGAGCACCCCTCCTGGACAGGTGACTGTGCCCAGGAGGTGCCTGACTACCACGCAGGGCACAACATCCTTGTACAATGGGGTTTGTAGGACAGCATTCAGATCTGGGGCCAAGGTAGCAGGTGAAGGCAGATCCCCTTGCTGTGACGGGCTCATTTAAAGCCTCTGTCTCTCCACCGGCTCTGCAAACCAGCGGGCGCTTCCCTTCTCAAGGGCCCTAGGGGAGCCAGGCTGGGAAGGGTTGCAGCCACATGGCCGCCCACTGTGACTCGGCAGCAGGTAGACGAGCAGGGACTGGGTGGCAGCCGGAGGTCCAGGGACCAAGAGTCCGGTGGGCGAAGGGACCCCTGTGAGCCTGAGGGAAATTTGAATCCTTCCCTCTCCATACACGTGGCCAGAAGAGGGGCTTCATCCCTCATGTGTGAATTCAGCCCTGGATACCCCCTCACAGGCACCTTCTCTGAAGCAGGCACCCTGCCCTGCCAGCTGTCTCCCTCTCCCTGGGTGTCCCAAACCTGCTGCTTCTGCCAGGCTCTGGGGGTGGGGGCCAGATCCCTGCCGGTGGGGGACGTGAGAGCTAACCCCATGTGCCTCGTAGCTCTCTCTCTCTGTGTCTTTCCCTCTCTCTGTCTCTCTGTCTCTGTATCTCTCTGTCTCAGTCTGTCTTGGTCTCTGTCTGTCTGTCTCTCTCCCCCTCATACTATTAGCACAGGGTTGACCAATTCTCCCTCCATGACCAAACTTGACCCTCCATGACCCTCCATCATTCTGTCTGCCCCACTTCCCAGGGCTCAGCAGCATCCAAAACGGTGACTTGCAACCCATCCTGAGAATGAGAATGAAAAGGAATTCAATTTGTGTCCTTTCCTATTAATGTCTCAGGCGTCTCAAATTGTGAGATGTGATCTTCTCATTGGAGGCTTGTGATCTTTTTTTCCCCAGGCAGTGTTAGAATTCTAATCCTTCATATTCTGAGAAGCATGGTAAGATGAAACACAAATCAGTTCGCCTTTAGCAGTGCTCAGTCTTTGTTCCGGTGAACCTGGCTCTTTTTGAGGCAGGTCCGTCCACAGGTGACAAAGGGCACCACTTTCGGTGGGATGGGGACTTCTGGTGACACTGTTTCAGCCCCTGTCCAGCCACGTGGGCCAGGGCCAATGTCCACAGCCTCGTGGACCCAGCTCTGGGGACAAGAGCCATCGATGAGCACCCGCTCTGGGTGTGGGAGGAGCCACAGGGTCCCTCCTCCCCCGGTGGCCCTGGGGCCAGGAGCCCACCCCTGCGTATGCCCCCTGCAGCCTCTCAACATAGTGATGGCCACCCTCTGGGACACCCAGACTCAGGGATGGGCCACCTGGGGACACAGGCTATGAAGTGCCCTGGGCTTTCTCTCCCAAGTCCCACACCGCTGCCTGGGGCCATTTCCCCCACCATGCACAGCACAGCTGCTTTCCTGCCCTGCACAGCTGCTTTCCTGCCCTGCACACCTGCCTTCAGAGCCCACAGAGCTGGGTGAGCAGGCGCCGGCCCGGGTGCCCCCCGCTGGGCAGTCGGAGCCTGGTCTTCCTGAATCCTCACCAGTTGCTGCAGCGGGCGCTGCACCACCATCCGTGCCTGACGGGGCTGGGGGCACAGAGTGACTTGTCCACAGTCACCATGCTGGTGAGAGGCAGCACGGGTCAGGGCTGCCTGCAGCTGGACGCCACGCATGGGCCCCACGGAGGCACCAGTGCAGCATCTTGCTGGGAAACGCCCATATCCAGGTCCCTGGAGACAGCACAGCTTGGGGCCTGGGACATCTGGGCGACACCACACTGGAGGCTGGAATCTTGTCCTCACTCGGCGTCTGTGTCACTGTAGGGGAGTGGCTTAGCCCTTCTGCGCCTCTATTTCCTTAAAAGAGAAAGAAAACCCTTTCTCCCTACCCTCCACCCACCCTGGGTGGCCATGGCGTAAAGGACTGAGTGGATCTGAAAAGTCTCGGGAGGCCGGGGGGGGGACAGTCCAGGAAGCAGTGATGCCCCCTCCTACCCGGAAGGGGAACCGAGGCCCGCGCCGCCCTTGCTCTTGGCCACAGGTGAGGGGCCAGCAGACCCCAAGGCACAGCTCGGGCCTCCGGCTTCTGCACTCTCTCCCATCTACGGCCTGGCCTACAGACATCAGAAATGGAAAAGCTTTGTGAAAAATATCCCCTTAGGAGATTCCACCCCGCCCCCGCCCCGCCAGGTTCCCTCCGTGGCCCACCGGCCACATCAGCCCAGTTTGTCCTACTGGGACCTCTCCGTGGTCGCCTGAGCCATTGCTGTCCTGCCCTGGTGACCCCTGAGGCCTTCTGGAAAGGGAGCTGCGTCTACGTGCCCTTGGGGCCTGGAAACGTACACGCCCTAATGAGGTCCTTAGCATCATGTCTGACGCCAGAGCCACCGAGTGGACCCATCCTCGTGGCCGTGCTTCGTGCTGCCGTCTCGCCCTGGGCTCCGACCCTGGTCCTCCCGCCCCATCCTTAACGTGGATGACGATGTCCTTCCTGACGATTTGGCTCTGCTTCTGCGAAGAGCTCCTGGCATGGCTGAGCCCACGTCCGGGTTAATTAACAGCCCGTGGGAGCCAGTCCCTCAGCGAGTTTTCTGGCCCCTGAAGGGTCCTTTCTGTCCCTTCTCGGAGAACCGTGGGGTCGCAGCTCAGGGAGGGTCAGGGATCGGGCCCCAGACCCCCGGGGCTGTCCCACCCACACCCCTGGGAAGTGGCTCCTTCTCACACTCTCATCACTCGTCACCGGCGCCAGGCCAGGGAGTTTGTCACACGCGGGACGCCATGCTGGATCTGGCCGTGGGCTCACGTGATGTCCCACCTTCAACCAGAGCTGAGTTTGGGGCCCGTCGCTGCCACTGATCAGCTGTAGGGCCTGGTGGGTAGGGTTAGGGTTGGGTGGGGACACCGGCTTCCTTGTCAGTTTACTTGCATTAAGTGGGGACATCGGTGCCCAAGCCACATGAGTGGTGAGGGTTACACAGCGTCCTAAACATCGCTATTTTTCTTCCTGTCTCCACTCAGAGACTGAATATACAAACAAAAACACACAAAAACCCCACAACCTCCCTGAATTAATAATAATCGACTTTACCTTTTTCCCACTAACCAGCATGGGTAACTCTCAGACTACCTGTGACCTCACTGAGCTGATAAAACCCCACCTCAAGGGCTGCCTGAGTGGTTGACCTGTGGGCAAATCTTCCATCTCCTGTAGGGTCTCCTTCTCCATGTGAGAGGAAGGCATTTTCCTGATGAACAGGGCTCAGCATCAGACACCCAATTACATGCCCTTGATGTCTCAGGATGCACAAGGGTTTCCGGAGTGCCCAGCTTCTGGGAGGATGAGCACAGAAAGCTTATTTGCTGGGCACTGGCTGAGCAAGGCCCCGGCACCACCATGTGTATTTCTGATGCTGCCAGTGGCCCAGGAACATTGGTAAAATGATGCACGGTTTGGGAAGGAAAACTGAGGCTGGGGAGACCAGGGGTGGCTGCAGCCCAGCCCCCCGTGCGACGCTGCCTCCCTTGGGGAGGGGCCTTGGGCTCTGGGGAACGTGGACGGCTCTTTGTGAAGTGATGTCACCTCCGTAACAGTGGGACTCCACGTCTTCAACCAAGAAAGGGAACCAAATGCACTGACAAGGCGACAGTCAAGGGGGGCGGCCTCTCTGCCCCAGCTGGGCCGGAGGGGCTGGAGGGGGCGTGGGGAGGGAGGGGCTGGGAGGGGCTGGGAGGGGAGAGGCAGCGGGGGCATTGTGCATCTGATTCCAGGATTCTGTCCTGCTGGGATCACAGAGCATCCACCACCTCGAGGCAGAGCCTCTGAGGACCCGCCATGGTCATAGGGGCCCCTGGGGGTGGCCCAGTGCCCTGGTGGGAGGTACAGTTACCATGGTGATGCTGTTGCTGAGCAGCCAGCCCGGGTGGGCCTGGGCTAGGGCCTCACTGCCTGTCACAGACCGACCCACGCCCTCGGCTCTGCGTGGGCTCCAAGGCCAGGGTCCTCCCCGCCCTCCTCCTGTTCACTTGTCCGGAACCCATGGGCAGCATGTGTCCTGCACAGACTGTTCTGGGGCACGCATTGCTGGGACTTTCGGGGCCCTGGGTCTGGGCTGACCGGTGACCACTGCCTTTGGGAACCTGCCCCATGGAAAATCTGAAGGAACCTGTCTCTCATCTAGACACGTGAGCTGAACGGCCAGGTCTTCATGCTGCCCCTGGAGTCTGGGACAGACACTGACCGGGGAGCACGTGTGTGTGGAGGGGCAGAACGGGCGGCCAGGCCCCCAGGCCAGTGCAGACTGAGGCACTAGCAGAAGAAAGGGCAGTGAGGGCAGGGCTAACTTCTGAGGGAAGCAGCTGTGGGTCTTCGCTGCCCTCCCTGTCCTGCAGAGCAGCAGGGATGGAGTCTCTTTCTCAGAAGGTCGACGAAACGAGGTTATAATGTCAGCAGCGGGGTCATTCCCACAGGCTGGGGCCAGTGGGCAGGAAAGGCGTAAAGCTGAGCTGCTTCTGTAACGAAGGTCTTGGGGCAGAAAGAGCTGGATGGAGTTGAGCTCACGTGTCTCATGGCCCTGCCACGTGGAGGCACCTGGGCCCCTGCCCTGGGTTGTGAAGTGTCCCCTTGCTCCATCTCCCTCTCTGGACCCTCAGCCCGAGGGGCTTGGACGGTGTCTTTGTGGTGCCTGCACCAGGCCCAGAATGCTCTGGCCACACCAAATACGGTGTGAAGGGGTGGATTATAACCAATCCTTCCCCAGGCTCTGCTGAAGTGGCCCCGCGGGGCTGATTCCTCGGGCCAGCCCTCTGCTGGGATCTTCTTGTGCTGCTCAGTGAGTGCAGATTTATTTGGAAAGAAGGTTTCTGAAAAAATCAAGTTAGACGGAAGCTGTTAGGGTGTACACTAGCCCAATATGACTGGTGTCCCTATAAAAAGGGGAAAATTAGACCCAGAGACAGACACAAAGGGAGAACGATGTGAAGTCGGGAAGAAGGCCTTCCAAGTGTCAAGAAACCCCTGGTGCTGAAGTGGGAGGGGGCGCTGGACGGAACCTCCCCGCAGCCCGAGGGAGCCAGCTCTGCCGGCAGTGGGGTTCTGGACATCCAGCCTCCAGGCGGCGAGGGAACTCTTTTCTGTGGTTAAAGCCCCTCAGTCTGTGGTCCTTTGTTACGACAGCCCTAGAACACCAATGTGGATATATTGGGGAGGAAACTAGCATGTATAAATATTGTCTTCCAGTATGAACAAGATAATTCTGTCCTTTCATTTATGTCTTTATTGTTAATCACGTTTTCCAGTTTTTATTATAGAGATCTGCACATCTCTCCTTAGATTTATTCCTAAGCATGCTATGTTTTTAACAACATTTTAAATAGAAATTTTTACATTTTCATTTTCCTTTCGTTTGCTTCTAATGTATGGAACTGTAATTGAAATTTGTAATAAATATATCCTATGAAGTTGTTAAATTCACTTATTTTTCTTCTTAAAACTATGAGTACTCTGACAGATTTTTAAATTCTTCGTGATGATGTTTTACTCTCAGATATATTGAAGGATTTGATTTGCTAGTATTTTGTTAAGGGTTTTCTACTCCACATTCATTAGGAATATCAGTCTCTAATTCTATTTTCTTGTAAAATCTGCGTCAGGTTTTAGTATCAGATTGATGCTGAACTTGTGGACAAGAGCTTCCGTCTTCTTTATTCTTTGAAAGAGTTTCTGTACAACCGGTATTATTTCTTAAACATATGTTAAAATGCCCTAATAAAACATGAGTTTCTGGAAATTCTTTTGGTTGGAAGTTTTTTTTTTCAGATTTTTAATTTCTTCTTTTCTTAGTTTTGATAAGTTGTGCTTTTCACATATTTTTTTCCACCTTAGCTAAGTTGTAAAATTCGTTGGCAGAAGTTGTTCATGGCATTTCTTTAATATCCTTTTATTGTGTAGCCAAGGGCTTTCATCCTTGATAGGTAATTTGTGTTTTCTAACATTTTAATTCATTAATCTAGCTAGAAGTTTATCAGTTATACTAATCTTTTCAAATAACCTACTGACTTTGTTCATTTCCTCTATTGTCTGTTTTTTATTTCATCAATTGCTACTGACATTTTGATTATTTTCTTCCTTCTAATTCTTTAGGTTTAATTTGCTTTACCCCATAACTCCTTAAGACAGAATTATATACAATTTAATTCAATATTTCTTCTTTTTAAATCAAGAATTTTTTCCTGTTAATCTGTCATTTTTTTTCACTTCACAGTTTTTATTTTTTAATACAATTTTTAAAGGTTACACTTTAAATCTATGAAATTCCCTCTAAGTACTGAGTTAACATCCCCGCAATTTTTATATGTTTGTGTTCATTACTATTCAGTTTAATTTTCTAATATTCCTTGTAATTTCCCTCTCTGACCCATGAATTATTTAGAAGTGAGTTATTCAATTTCTACATATATGGGTGTTTATAAATAACAATCTTGTAATTGATTTTAAGTTTAATTCTCTTGTGCTTAGAAAATATAATTTGTATGATTTCAGTTCTTTGCACTTCACTGAGATTTATTTTAAGGCTTAATTTACTGTGTGTTTTGATGACGATTCTGTGAACACTTGTAAACAATGTGGACTCTACTTTTGGTTGGTAGTATTCCAGAAATGCTCATCAGTTTGAATGGGTGGTACTGTGGTCACATCTTTTATACCTCACTAATTTTATTGTTATTGTTTTTACCTACATGATCTATTAATTACTGAGAGAGGAACCGTAAAACCTCCCACTCCATTGTGCATCTATTTTCTCTTTTAATTCTGTAGATTTTTGCTCAAGTATTTGAACCTCATTTTGTGTGTGTGCACACACGTGAAAGATTGTTATTTTTTGAATGAATTCATCTTCCTTGCATTACATAATGCTCCTCCTTTTACCTGCTACCTGCTACTCTTCCTTGTCTCAGCCCTCTGTGTCTGATATTAGTAGAGTCAATAGTGTTTCCATTGTATACCTCCTTTACTTTTTTAAATATTTATTTTTATTGAAATATAGTTAATTTACAATATAATATTAGTTTCAGGTGTACAACATAGTGGTTCCATATTTTTATAGATGATATTCCATTTAAAGTTGTTACAAAATAATGGCTACATTTCCCTGTGCTGTACAATATAGCCTTGTAGCTTATTTACTTGTCTTTACTTGTAACTCACCTGCTTATTTGCATTTAAATTGCAACTGTTATAAACAGCATATAACTTAGTGGTGCTTTTCATCCACTCCAATTGTCCCTGACTTTTAACGGAAGCATTTAGTTCATTTATAGTTAAAGGAATAGTTGACTGATTTGTTTTAATTCGACTATCTATCTGTTTTCTATTTGTCCCATCTATTCTTTGTTCCTCCTTCCTGCCTTATTTTGGATTGAATATATTTTACTATTCTTTTACCTCATTAAGTATGCTTTATATATGATAAGATGCACCAATTTACCGTGTATAATCTCGTGAATTTTGTCATTACCACCACCACCACAATCAAGATATATAACGTTTCTGTCAACCCCAAAGTCTCCCGTGCCCTTGGCCGTCAAGTCACTCTCCCACCCCAGCCCCCCATGAAGGCTGATCTGCTTTCTACCAATACAGTTCTGATGTCTCTAGAATGTTATATCAATTGAGTCATACAGTATTGGTGTTTCACATCTGGCTTCCTTCATTTAACGTAATCATCCATGAAGATATGCAGCATCGGTAAATATCATTATTTTATTCTGTTTTATTGCTGACTGGTATTCCATAATATAGATACACCACAATGTTTTCATTTATGCACCACTTGATGGGCATTTGGGTCCTTTGCAGTTTCTAGCTATTCAGATAAAGCTGAGCTGCATGAATATTGGTGTACAACTCTTTGAGTGGGCATATGTTTTCACTTTTCTTTAAAAATACCTAGGATTGGAATTACTGAACTATTTTCCAAATGCCTGTCCTGCTTTGCATCCCCACCAGAAGCACATGAAAATTCCACCTGCTCTGTATCCTCAGCAACACTTGGTATTTTCAGTCTTTTAAATTTTCACCGTCCTACTGGGTGTGAAGAGGTATATCATTATGGTTTTAATTTGCATTCTTCTAAAGGCTAATGATGTTGAGCATCTTTTCATATGCTTATTAACCACATGTTTATCCTCTCTGGTAAAGCATCTGTTCAAATATTTCCCCATTTCTTAAATGTTTTACTTATCATCTTATTATTGAGTTGTGAGAGTTCTGTATATATTCATGATAGAAGCCTTTTATATATGTTTTGCCACTTTTTTCTCCCAGTCCATGGTTTGCCTTTTCATTTTCTTGCTTTAATTTTGATGAAGTCTCATTTACAATTTTAAAAAATTTACAGTTCAGGTGTTTACTACCTTATTAAGAAATCTTTACTTAACAAAAGGCCGGTAAGTGTTTATATTAAGTATTTTTCCAGAAGATCCATAGTTTTATCACTTCAGTTTAGCTCTATTATCTATTTCAAGTTACTTTTTCTATATGGAGTAAAAGGTTGAGCTTCATTATTTTTTCATATGGATATGTATTCTTGGCGATTCTTTGTTGAAAATATCAACCTTTCCCAGTGAATTATCTCAGTGCCTCTGTCAAAAAATCAATTAATCATATTTCTGTAGGTCAGTTTCTGGACTTTCTATTCAGTTTCATTGATCGATGTGTCTATATTTGCCACATTGACTCTGTTTGCTGCTTTGTAATAAGTCTTGAGAGCAGGTGGTGTAAGTTCTTAAACTTTGTTCTTCTTTTTCAAAATTATTTTAACTCACATAGCTCCTTTGCATGTCTATATAAACTTTAGAATAAGCTTATTAATTTCTACAGGAAAAAGGTCATTGGGATATTGATGGAGATTTCATTAAATAAGTGAATTTATTGAGAACTCATAATTTAACTATAATTTTTATTCCAACTCATGGTCATGATTTATTTCTTCATTTATGTAGTTGTTTATGGTAGGCAGAATTACACCCACCCCCACCCACCCAGATATCCATGACTTAATCTCTAGAAACTTTCAGAATGTTAGCTTACATAGCAAAAGGGACTCTGAGATCCTTGAGAAGAGGAGATTATCCTGAATTATCCAGAGGGGTGCTGTCTAATCAGATAAATCTTTAAATTTGGAGAATCTTTCCCAGCTGTGGTCAGAGGGAGATGTGGTCAGTGGAAGAACAGTCAGGGAGACATAGCTTTGCTGGTTTTGAAGAAGGAGGAAGTGGTCATGAGCCAATGAAAGCAGAGAGCCTGTGGACACTGGAAAAGAAAGAAAACAGATTCTCCTCTAGAGCCTCCAGAAAGGAATACAGCCCTGGTGACACCTTGATTTTAAATAATGTAAGCATATTTTAAATATTGTAAATAGCTATTATAAATACATTTTTTTATATTTCAGCTTTCAATTATTTGTTTCTAGCATTTAGAAATACAATGGTTTTTGTAAATTGACCTTAAATCCAGTAACCTCACTAAACTCACTTTCTAGTTAGAATAGTTTTCTTTTGTAGGTTCCTTGGAGTTTTCTACAAAGATGATTGTGTTGCCTGCAAGTAAAGACCATTTTACTTCTTTCACCCCAATCTGTAAGAATTTTATTTCTTTTTCTTGCCTTATTGGATTGGCTAGGACCTGCAGGACAAGTTGTTGAGAGAATGGACATCTTTATCTTATTCCCAGGATTAGGGGGACATTATTCATTCCTTTGTATTATGTTAGCTGTAGAATTTTTGTGTATGTCCTTTATCAGATTGAGGAAGATTCCTATTATTCATAGTTTGCTGAGTTTTTATTTATTTGTTTGTTTTATAAATGTCTTTAAAATTTTGGCAAATGTCTCTTCTGTATCCCATTTGTTTGTTCATTTGTTCTCTGATAATACAGTAAATTACATTAATTGAATTTCTAATATTAAACCAACTTTGAATTACAGGAGTTAATCTCATTTGGTAATGATGTATTATCCTTTTAATATATTGATGGATTTATTTTGCTAAATATTTTTTAAGATTTTAACATCTTTATAATGGATGTTGGTCTGTAGTTTTCTTTTAATGTCTTTGTCTGATTTTGATATCTGAGTCATGTGCCTTAATTCACTTTTCTTCATGTTTCTTAGACTTAGGTTTCTTGGATTTCTTGGATTTGTGAGTTTATAGTTTTTATCAATTTGGAATAATTACTTAAAATATTTGTTTTGTCCCCCAAGCCTCCTTAATATTATCTCAGAAAAGTTATTATTTACTTGTTTTATTTTTTTCAGGATTTTATCCTCTTTTTGCTTCATTTTGGTTTGTTTCTATTAGATCACTAATACTATTTTTGTACAGTGTCTAATCTGCTTTTAATCCCATTTATTAAACTTTTCTTTTGAGACACTGTGTTTTCCATCTCTAGAAGTTTTGTTATTTTTGTATATATACGTATACATCTTCCATTTCTCTCCTAATGTGCTCATGTTTTTCTCCATCTTCTCAGATGTAAGGAGCATATTCGTAACAGCTATTTTAACACCCTTGTCTGTTATTCTACTATTTGCATTATTTCTGTGCCTATATTTATTGTTCAACATTTGGTTAAAAATACAAGGTATGCAAAGAAGCAGAAAAAGTGTTAAATGTTCAACATTGTGAATTTTAGGTTGTCTTTTGCTGTATTTTGTTGTGTTTCTTAAATGTTGTTGGAATATGTCCTGAGATGCAGTAAAATTATTTAGGATCAGTTGTACCATTTCTTGACATCTTTTAACTCCTTTGGCGTGTGTCCAGAGCAATCTCTGGGGTTCTGGGGATGACTTAACCTCACTGCTGAGTGAGGCTTCTGTGCAACATCCTCTGTATTATGAGATCGTTCAGCTCCCATGGTGGGAATGTAAACTCTGTCCAGACTCAGGGAACCCCAGGATCTGCCTGCCCTTCCCGTGAGTCCCTTCTTCATATTGTGTGCAGGTCACTGCTCAGCCAAAGACTCAAGGGGACCCCTCCATAGATTTATCATATTCTTTCTTTCTGCAGATACCTCTTCTCTGGCATTTCATCTCACAGATTCTATCCACCTTGCTATCCCTAAATGCTAAATTCTATCTCCTAAACTAAGCGTGCCCATCAGTCTCTACATGGAAATTCCAAGTGGTAAACTGGGGCAATCGTAGGACCTGCTTTATTTGTTTTGTTTTGTTTTTTCCTCTCAGGGAATCACTGTCCTGTGTTGTCACTATCCATGTCTGGAAAATTGTTCTTTCACCTGTTTTGCTGGTTTTCTAGTTGTTTAAGATAGGAAATGAAACCAGTCCCTATTATCCCATCATGGTAGAAAGAAAAAGTAAACCTCTTGGCTTTTAATTATAACTGTTTTTTTTTTAAATTAATACTTGCTCTAAGGATGACATCCTGAGCTTAGCACAATTTACCTTGAATATGATTACACCACTTCATGTACAATGTGAGTCTTACAGGAAGATGCTTCTACATACTTCAAATACTTTGTGCTATAGTCGCCATGTATTTCCATTCTGTACTTGTAAGTCCCATATATTTTCATGAAATCTGCTTAAAAACATCAAAACTGGGCTTCCCTGGTGGCGCAGTGGTTGAGAGTCCGCCTGCCGATGCAGGGGACACGGGTTCGTGCCCCTATCCCGGAAGATCCCACATGCCGCGCAGCGGCTGGGCCCGCGAGCCATGGCCGCGGAGCCTGTGTGTCCGGAGCCTGTGCTCCGCAACGGGAGAGGCCACAGCAGTGAGAGGCCCGCGTACAGCAAAAAAAAAAAAAAAAAAAAAAAAAAAACATCAAAACTACACTTTAGTGTTTCCCTACAAGTCCTCACGCTCTGCGTATCCTCCTGTGGGTTGGAATTCTCATCTCGCAGTATTTTTCTGTACAAAGAACTTTTTGTATTATTGTTCTTCTGAAAACAAGCTCTCTCCCCTTGTTTACCTGAAAATGCCTTTATTTAATCTTCATCTTTGGGAGATATTTTCACTAGACAGAGACTTCTAGGTTGACATATATTGTTGGTGACATTGTTGTTGAGAAGTCAGTCTCCAGTCCTGTAACTGCTCCTCTGGACACACTGGGTCTTTATTCTCTGAGTTTTTTTAATGTTTTTCATTAGTTTTGATTTTCAGCAATTTTTCTATGATTTGCCTGGGTGTAATTTTCTTTATATTAATCCTGCTTGGAGTTCTTTGAGTTTTTGGGCCTCTGAGTTGATTTTTTTTTAAACTTGGAATATTTTTCACTATTTTTTCTTTAATAACCTCTTATGCTCCAAATTCTCGCAGCCTCTCTCTAGAATCCAAGAACAGAAAAGTGAGATCACCTGACATCATCACACAGATCACTTTGGGCATCCTTTTTCTCTCTCCAATTTGCGTGATTTCTATTAATCTAACACTGATCCTTTCTTTTGCAGAAAGAATAAATTAATCATGATTTCAGATATTATTTTTATAACTATACAACTTACATTTTGTTTTATTTTAGTTTTCATTAATTTCCTTAAGTACCCTGTTCTTTCACCTATTATAGTCATCTTTGCCTCTAAATTCTTTACCATTTTGCAACAATTTTTAAAAGTGTGCTTTTGCTAATTTCAATAAATTTGTAATCTCTCAATCTGCTTCTATTATCTGTTTCTCTTTATTAAGGGCTATAAATTCAGACTTTCATTTTTGTAGTTTCTATTGTACTACTGTTACATTGTGTAAAAGAAGAGTGGAGAAGCTGTGTGGGGTTTTTTGGGGGGGCTGCTTGTTGCTATTGTTTCATTTTCTAGAGAATACGAGAATATAAAACCATCCCTCTTTCTGGTGGTTAAGCAAGTTACGAATTATGTTGCTTTCTTGTGACCGCTGTAACAAATCACCAGAAGTGGAGTGGCTAAAAACAGCACAAGTTTATTTTCTGTCAGAAGTGGGTGAAATGGGTCTCAAGGAGTTAAAATCAAGGTGTGGGCAGGGCTGCCTCCCTCGGGGGCTCCAGGGGGGAACCTGTTTCCTGGCCTCCCCAGCTTCCAGAGGTGCCGCATCCTTGGTTGTGGCCCCTTCCTCCTTCCTCAGAGCCAGCACTGGCTGATCGTCTCATGATGCCGTCCCTCTGGGTCTGACTTCTGCTGCCTCCTTCCAGTTTAAGTGCTCCTGTGACCAGACTGGGCCCACCCAGATAAGGTCCTTAACTTAATCACATCTGTTGGGACTAACATATACACACTACTATATGTAAAATAGATAACCAACCAGGACCTACTCTATAGCACAGGGAACTCTGCTCAATATTTTGTAATAACCTGTAAGGGAAAATAATCTGAAAAAGCATATAGATATTCATATCTACATTTATATATTATATCTATATCTATATGTACATTGGTGACACGGACAGCTCTGAGTCCAGTTGAGCTGAGTCTCTCATTCGATTCAGTCCTGCTGTGGTTTTGCCAAGTCACACCTTCCCTTCTTTGTCAGGATGATGCTGCAGGAGGTTGAGCTGAAGTTCAGAATCCTTGTTTTACC
This sequence comes from Mesoplodon bidens, assembly GCF_964165515.1. NCBI lineage: Eukaryota > Metazoa > Chordata > Mammalia > Artiodactyla > Ziphiidae > Mesoplodon > Mesoplodon bidens. The sequence continues at coordinate 58,892,683 of NC_138167.1, read as the reverse complement.
CACGGATTCAATTCTAACAGGGCCAGAAAGTCAACCAACCCAAGAATAAACAGCTCTACGTACTTTTTACCTGCTTCCCTGCCCCTCTTCCACTTTCAATTTCTCTGTGAAACTTGGAAGTAGGTGGGGAAAATCATTTTCAGATTAAAAGGCTTTTTTTTTTTTTGCGGTACGCCGGCCTCTCAGTGTTGTGGCCTCTCCCGTTATGGAGCACAGGCTCCGGACGCGCAGGCTCAGCGGCCATGGCTCACGGGCCCAGCCACTCCGCAGCATGTGGGATCCTCCTGGACCGGGGCACGAACCCGTGTCCCCTGCATCGGCAGGCGGACTCTCAACCACTGCGCCACCAGGGAAGCCCCAAAAGACTTTTTTTTTAAAGTCAAACCTTTATTTATTTTTTGACTGCATTGGGTCTTCGTTGCTGCGAGCGGGTTTTCTCTAGTTGCAGCTGGCAGGGGCTACTCTTTGTTGCGGTGCACGGGCTCTAGGCACACAGGCTTCAGTAGTTGCAGCACATGGGCTCAGTAGTTGTGGTGCATGGGCTTAGCTGCTCCACGGCCTGTGGGATCTTCCCATAGCAGGGATCGAACCCGTGTCCCCTGTATTGGCAGGTGGATTCTTAACCGCCATGCTACGAGGGAAGTTCCAAAATACTTATTTTTGAATACGGTGTTTTCCAGATCCGATTCCTTTCCCACTCCCCTTGGATGTCTAACGCTCAGCTCAGTTTCACCTTCTTGTTGAAAACTCTCTCCATCTGAGCAAGACTGGTCCTCTGTCCACATGAAGCCAGACCCGGCCCCTCTTCCCTGGGATGGAAGCTGACATAGACATCTCCTCATCTATGGAGATACATTTTTCTTTGGAATTCAGATTTTCAAGTCCTATGGCCATTATGTTTTGCTGCCACCTTTGAAAGTTATTATTCCTTTTGTGTCCCTTTTTCCTTCTTGCTGCAGGCAGAGGCAGGAGTCAACACCGAGAGTGTTCTTTGCTAAATGGCTGCTGTACTTTCCTCTCTGACCCACTGGCCTGGGCATCTGTGGATCAACAGAGACATGTATTCAATTGAATCAACATTCCCCTAGAACTACTGGTCGACCAGGCACCACTAGACTGCACAGTTGCATCCACTTCTTCACGTTGGAGCTTAAGTCCTTTCTCTTTCCTCATTACCGTCCTCAGAAGATGGACTCATTGGTGATCTCCTGGGTACAAATGCAGCAGAATAACCATTGTAACACATCCCCCATGAGCTTCTGTCACTTACTTAGGTCCAAACAGCCTGAGACTTGGGTTCTATCATTTAAACTTGCATTTTTCCTGGTGCCTGACAAAAATTTAATAAAGTTCTAAGGCCCATGCCAGATAAAGAAAACTGGGACCTCTTCACTGATGGAGTTTATGTGCACAGTAGGTACCTAGTAACACCACACTGAGCCCAGGGGAAATGACAGACATGAGTCAACGCTACTTCTAGAAATGGGTACGAAGGTCTCTTTCCCATCTGCCCTTGACCTGCAACAGGGGCGCTTGGACGCCAACCCCACCCCCTTCCAACATGGGGACCCAAGGTGGATGGCTTTTTATATTGAGGTTTTCTTGTTGTTGTTTTCTGCCTAAAATTATTTTTATCTCATGTGCTCATTTTAAAACAAATTAATGATGATAAAATTCACACATCATCAGTCCCCCCAGAAAAGAATCACCTGCTCATTTCAGCATGCTTTCTTGCAGCTCCTCCTGTCTTCCCTTTGTGTGTGATGGGTGCATCCACAGAAGTGGGCTGGTGCCCTGCCTACAACTTCCATCCTGCCTTCCCTCTTGAGGTGTCACTGTGAGGATGACACTGGGCTTTTGAGGATGTTCTGGTGCCCCTGTTGTTCAGCATGTCTGTTGATGGGTTGTAGCCTTGAGCCAGCAGCTGGCTACCCTGCTAGATGTTTGTCCTGGGCAAATTGCTACCTCTTTAAACAATGGTGTCCTCATTTCTAAAATGGGGCTAAATAACAAGACCTCATTTATAATGCTGAGGGGAAGTTTAAATGACAGTGTGTGTGTATAGTTTCCATAGAATAAATATTCAGTAAATGCTCACTGGTTCACTTAGTAAATGCCACTGGACGCTTTATGTGCCTGGAACTGAGGGGACACATTGAACAAAGCCGAGTCCTTATTCACAGGACACTTTCCTTCTGATGAGGGAAAACTCAGGAAACAGGCAATGGCTTTTATCCTTGATGACAAGTGATGTAAAGAAAATGAAACCTCGCTCTGGGGAGATGGCAGTGGCAGGTAGCGGCATAGATTTTACATTTTCCCCAGTTCACCTAAAAACGAGTAATGAGATAGCAAAATTGGGAGAGTATAGAGAACATTGCAGAAGGCACTTCTGCCAACTGAGACCCACGGGGACCAGCCCCCAGCCCGGATGGCACTGCAGGGAGAATTCTGAGCCTTAAGTTGGGTAGCCTACAAGATGAGCCTGGTTTACCCAGCCTGAGGCTAACCCGGGGCCTTTTGACGATCAGACAGCAAAGAGTCCACGTCTGCAGGATTCAGGGGCTGCCTGGACTGGACAAGGCCACCGCTGACCCCAGACGATACAGCCTGTGCCTCCACAGAGTAAAAACTGCAATTGATCAAGGCCCCTTCCAGTAATGGTACGAAAAGAAAACTCAGTGGACAACAGAGAGAAAGCTCTTTTCTTGAAAATTAGGTAAATCACATGGAAGAGTCCAATCTCAATCCCTAGAGAATAATCACTTACCAGACCACATCATCACACATGGTGGATGTGAGAACGCATCTCCTTACAAAGTGTGTTCAGCTAATAAAGGAAAACAAAACGACAGGGTGCAAATATCACCATTATCTCCCAGTGAATCCATGCATCTAAGTGGTGAGCGTCAGTAATGCTAATGGCAAAAAGAGGACAACCAGATACCAGGTGCCTCCTTGTGAGAGAAGCAACTGTGGTCCTGCCCAGGTGGTGGTCCCTGAGCCCAAGGATGCTTCAGACTCCCCGGAGATGCGTAGGACAGGGGAACACACAGCTCTGCACCACAAGGGCACAATCAGCAAAATCCTGATGGCAGCAAACCCTACCGATTGAATGATGTGGCTTGTACAGCTGACAAATTAAGGAAAAACAGAGATGGGCAGGGGTGGGGGGGTGAGCTGTTGATTAAAAGAGAAATGAAAGTATCAAGTAAAAGGAAAGACGGGGCTTTCACATCTAGGGCTGCGCAACTAGTGATAAAACCATAGAGCAAGATGAGGAGGTGATTATTCCAAAAGTCAGGATGCCTGGGTGAACTGGGGTATTTCTCAGAATGGAAACAGTGGAGAAACCCAAGTTTGAGGTAAGATACGACTTTCAGCTTGTATGTGTTAACTTTGAGGGTCTGGATATTCACATGAGGATGCCGGACAGGAACCTGGGTACACATGTGTCCAAGTGTAGCTTGCTGGCCTCAGCCTGACCCTACTGTGCCTGACTGTGCCTCGAAAAGCCCCTGGTATCAACGGTCCTGGAGGTGGGCGTGGGGCATCACCCCCAGGCATCTCCAGTCTCCAGTCAGGGAAGGGCCCTCTGCCTGTGGTGGCTGGGTGGGTGCACTGGCCGGTCAGGGGGAGCCGCATGGACAAAAGCTGTGATCATGCTCCCAGAGAAGCCCGCCTGCTTGGGGACCCACTCCTGGGGTCCCGGCAGGATGTTAGAACTTTGTTTTGATTTCCTGTGTAGTTTATGAGAGAAATCTGTTTTTTAACCCTAATGGAATTTAAGCAACCATAAACTCCTTTTCAGGATGGATATGGCTTCAGAACAGCACTGTGTCCCAGAGCCAACCCTTATGGCCTCCTTGGAAAGGTTTTGGGAAGACCCGCAAGTGGAGAGCTTCTGCACGCAGCCCTCGAGGCTCCAGCGGTTCCGCTCTGCACAGAGATACCCCTCATCACACACGTCGGCATTCTCTGTGGGTGCCGTGGTTCCCGCAGAGCTGGCTGAAGCTCCGCAGCCCGGCTATGCCGCCTACCCCCGAGGATGTGCTGTGCTGGCCACCACGAGCTCCAGCCAGAGCCTGGCCTCCCGGGCCCGCTGTGCAGCCTCAACCCTCAGGGCTTCTGTCCCCTGGGGAAGCGCCGCTCCCAGCACCCTGGGGAGAAAGACTTAGGCCCAAGGGCACCTGGGACCCGTCTCAGGGAAGAGGCTCTGAGGCTGGGGAGTTTTATAAGAGAACTGGGTTATTTGTGTGTGTGTGCTGGGGGGAGAGACAGACGGACAGACACACACACACACACACACACACACACAGAGGGTCTCTGCTAGCAATCTCATCTCTGAAGGGCTGCCCTGTGGAAGAGGAAATACTGTGGAGCCGGGGTCGGGTGGGTAGCAGAGTTCAGGAGGAGAACTTGGGCGGGGCTCCCAAGGAAGTGGGCTTCCTGGGAAAGAAGGAATAGCCGTCAGCCCACGGGGATGGGGAGAGGGGGAGGCTTCCTCTCGCTGGCTGGTTGAAGAGGCAGGAGAGAAAAGGTCTGTCCCCAGAAGGAGGTACAGTGGGTGGCGGCTCTGGACCCCGTGACATGTAGATTCTGGGGCTACAGAGGCCCTGGAGCCGTGTGCTTTGCCTGAATGATGCCCAGCTGAAAGGGTTCACTGACCTGCCTGCTGCTTTACAGGACATCAGGCAACTGTCTGAAAGGCACCTCGCCCCAAATTGGCTGGATTTGCACTTGTTCGGATGTTGAACAGATGCAGGCTTGGGCACATGTCCTGCACCCAGGCCTGGAAGGGTCTCTTGCACTCAGGCCCTCCTCCAAAGTCCTGATGCTGGGGGAAGGCATGCTGACCACCCAGGCTGTGCTATAGAATGGGGGGACTCTGGAGCCCAGGTAGGCGTCTCCTTCAGGGCAGAGAACCTCCCCTGGTGGGAACTGTGAGTGCATTTGTGGAGTCAGAGTCCCCGGGAGTACAGCATGGAAGCCCCTAGAGGCCTCCCTTCGAACCGATGGCATTTTATTTTGCAACCAATTCCCCATCACTTTGCTCTCCCAAAGTTCTGGGTCCTACAGAAATAAAAGAACAAAAGCCCATTGAATATTGTTCATCACAGTCCTTGTGACTCAGAAAACGAAACACATTCATTCCCTCTCAATCCTCCTTCCCCAGGTCAGGTTTCACAAAGGAGTTGTTGATGGATTCCGTGAATGGGGTCTGGCGTGCTGGCTTGGCTTTCCTCGCGATAAATATTCATGTGAAGAGGAGAGACAAAGAAAGTGAGGTTCAAATACAGGCCACGCTTGTGCGCAGCCTGGGCACCCCAGAGTCTGCGGAAGTGCCACAAAGGATGCTCGGCGCACTGGCCGCCTTCTGCGCACCAGTCAGAGCCAGCTTCTCCTGAGATGTGAGCTCTGTGACCACAAAGAGCTGGGATGAGCTCTGAGATGTTGGGGAAGAGGAGACTCTGAGCTGATGCATTTTGCTTGTGGGGTGTTGGGCAGGCATGTAGGAAAGTCTGCAGAATGCCAAGCCCATCAGAGGACCTGTGCGCATGAAGCATCTCAGGTGAGCAGGTCCCCTCCTGGAGCCAAGACCACGCATTGAAGTCAGAGAGGAACAGACAAGGACCTCCTGGTTGAGCTGCGCCATATAAATAGCTTGGAAGCCCTCACTCCCATCCTTGCAAGAACAGTGCTGGACAAACTGAAAATCAATGACTTCTTGGACCCTCTGAGAACTGAGCTGGCAGGGAAATCACCACCTGACATTGGAGAGACAGGTGAATCCAGAGCTCTGCTCACTTGGACGCTGGCTGCCAGAGCTGCACACTGGTGTGAACACATCCATGGTCACTTGGACAAAATCTTGGAGGTGACTTGAGAGCAGCCTATTCATAATCACCCAGAACTGGGAGCAACCAAGGTGTCCTGCAGTAGCTGATGCATAAATAAATGGTGGTCCATGAAGAGAATAGAATATTATTCAGCCCTGAAAAAAATGAGCTATGAAGCCATGAAAAGACATGGAGGGAACTGAAATGCACATCAGTAAGTGAAAGAACCCAAACTGAAAAGGCTACAGACCTTTGTGATTCTAACTCTATGACATTCTGGAAAAGGCAAAACGAGAGAGACAGTAAAAGGGTCAGTGGTTATGGGAGGTTTGAGGCAAGCAGGGAGCAGAGAATATGGGGATCACAGAGGATACTTAGGGCAGTGAAGCTACTCTGTAGGGTACCATACCGGTGAATTCACATAATCATATATTTGCCTAAACCCATACCCCCTGGATGAATACTGTGGACTTCAGTTAATAATGCTGTATCAATCCCGATTCATTAATTGTAACAAATGTACTGCACAAGTACAGTCAATAATAAGGAACACTATTTCCAGGAAGAGGTGGTGGAGTGGGGGTATGGTACCCTCTGTACTATCTGCTGAGTTTTTCTGTAAATCTATGATGCCCTAAAAAAGTAAAATCTGTATAAAATAATACATGAAAGATCCTAGATAAGATCAAAGTGCCTTGGGCTCCCCTGGTGGCGCAGTGGTTGAGAATCTGCCTGCCAATGAAGGGGACACAGGTTCGAGACCTGATCTGGGAAGATCCCACATGCCATGGGGCAACTGGGCCCGTGAGCCACAACTACTGAGCTTGTGCATCTGGAGCCTGTGCTCTGCAACAAGAGAGGCCGCGACAGTGAGAGGCCCGCGCACCACGATGAAGAGTGGCCCCCGCTCGCCACAACTAGAGAAAGCCCTCGCACAGAAACGAAGACCCAACACAGCCAAAAATAAATAATTAAAAAAAAAAGAAAGATCAAAGTGCCTTGAACTGTCCTCCTCTCTTCTCCGTACACCCCCAGAATCTTCCTTAAAATGAAACTTGGGGGCTTCCCTGGTGGCGCAGTGGTTGAGAGTCCGCCTGCCGATGCAGAAGACATGGGTTCGTGCCCCGGTCCGGGAAGATCCCACATGCCGTGGAGCGGCCAGGCCCGTGAGCCATGGCTGCTGAGCCTGCGCATCTGGAACCTGTGCTCCACTACGGGAGAGGCCACAACAGTGAGAGGCCCGCGTACCGCAAAAAAAAAAAAAAAAAAAAAGAAACTTGGGTTTTTCCCACCCCATTTTTTCTGTAGTTTAAACAATGTAACATACACAGCTTTTGTTTTACCCTTTATGCCAAAGGTAACACACTATACTTACTATTTTGCAGTTTGCTTTTTCAGTTCCCACTATATTGTGAGATCTCTTCTCCTTGAGGCATAGTTTATTCATTTAAACAACAATAAATGTTTTCATTTTGTTATGTTCCAGCTTACTTATCCATTTTGCCATTGATGGGCATGTTGGTTGTTTCCACATATTTGCTGTAACTAATGATGCTGCCTGAATTGTTCTTGATTGTTTCACCCCAGCACGTGGGTGAGTTGCTTTAGAGGTGGCACGTGGAGGTGGCACACGCAGCTGCAGTGTCACTCATCAATTTCACTCAGCTGCATCGTGACCCTCCTCCCATGAGCACATCCTCACCAATATCTGTGTCTGTTTGTTATTAATCTGAAGTGTCCAAGGTTATCTCATCATTTTAAATATGAATGAGATTAAATTGTCCCATATGTTTGTTTGGCACTGGAGTTCCCTCTTGTCTGAATTGTATATTTATATCACTCCTTTTATTTCCTATTACTTTTTTCTCTTTTTCCTGATGCTTCGTAGGAGTTGTTTGTGTATTCCAGATAAAAATCTTTATCGATTTTATTGGCTAAAAAATCCCCTCCTACTTTATTATTAATGGTGGCTTTGCTGTATAAAGTTTTAATTTTGATGTCATGAAATACATTATTCATTTCCTCTAGGTTTTGTGCTTTTGTGTCTTATTTAAGAAAAAAGAATATGAATAAGAATAAGAAAACACATTTTCTTCTAGGATTTTAAAGTTTAGATCTGTATGCCATCTGGAATTCATTTTCGTGTGTGGCTTGGGAGAGAGAGAAAATTTTATCTTCCCATATGGCTACCCAGTTATTCCTGCCTGGTTTATTGAATGGCCCGCCCATTCTTCACTTATTTGTAGGAACATCTTAGTCATAAGCCGAGTGTGCATGTAAGTGTGCAAATGTTCACAGACCCTGTCTCTATGTCACTGATGTACTTATTACACCTGTCCCGAGGCACGAGGTTGTTCAATGCTTTCTGTAGTATTTATATCCCTGAAGTGGGCAGACCTAATCTGGCCATGAACATGTCTTTGTTTTGTTTATTTTCTTAGATTCTTCTTTCCTTTCTCTCTTTCTAGAAATATAAGGCTTGTTAACAAAAATAATCAATAAACACTCTATAATAAAAATAGGAAAGAGTTTTATTTGAGCCAAACTGAAGACGATAGATTGGAAGCCTGCTTCCCAGATGACTCTGAGAAACTGCTTCAGAGAAGCACCGTCTCCAGCACCGTTTTATATCTTGTCAGAACAAAGAACATTAAACATGTCAGGGATACATTTCAAAACACACACACACACACACACATACGGAACAGCATGTACACAAGCGAGTCAGCATGGCCCTGCACCTGGGAAGGGAGTCATCATCAAAGGAAGACCAGCCCTGGCATCTTAGGAAGGGAGGCATTTAATCTTTATTTTTAACTTGGGCATTCTTTACTGTTGGTCAATGTGTCCTCTTATGTAATGATGAAAGCAGATGTACAGTGTCTTTTTGATGGGCCACAAACAGACTATTTTAGTTGGCACCAGATTCAAGTGAACTCATGTATAAGCTGGGAGGACTTCCTATATCTCAATATGTGAACATTTTTTAGGAGGCTTTCCTAGTTCCTTCAGGCCGGGTCACGAGCTCCCCCATCTCTGCAGTTCCACCGTGACAGCACTTTGTGGACAAAGCATGTGTGTCTGTCTCCGGCCGTACATTCGGGACTCGGGACACGGCGCCCAAAAGCAGGACGTGGCAGAGGATACTGATAATGATAGCAAATGATGCTCAGAGCAGCGGCCCCTGAAACACTCCTACAAGCCAGACATTGTCTGAAGCGCTTGGTGTGTATTAACTCCATCCTCACAAGAGCCCTCCGAGATGGGTGCTGTGTGTTGTCCTCACTCCTGAGATGAGAAACTCAAGCAAAGGGCTGGCAAGGTGGCCCCACTGGGATCACACCTGGGCTGGACGCCCTGCTCCCAGTTGCTGAACCATGTTCCTGGAGACCCATACCTACGCAGGTGTGAGTACTGCATGCACATGCATGTATATGAATGTGTACATGAATACGCATATATACTTTATGCATATGTATGCATATGTTTTGTTGGAAAAAGTAACACTTCAGCATGGTTAATATATCAAACAATTCAAAGGTTATGCAAATAAAAGCCAGTCGTTTTGCGCCTGAGTTGCCCTTCCCCTTCCCAGAGGTCATGCCCGTTAACAGAGTTTTGTGGATTCTCCCAGACATCTCCTTACCTGTCCTGGGCTGTAGGATGTTTCTGTATTACTGTGAGTATGTTTATCCATAAATCACCCTCTTTAAAAACACTAATAGGAGCATTATGTGCAGCCTGTTTTGCATTTTGCTTTTCTCATTTAACAATACAGTTTGGAGACATTCTAATCCAGTGTTTAAAAGAGTTCTGTGATATTCCATAAATTATTTACTCATTCCCATAATGAGAGCTACTTAGATTGGTTCCCGGCACTTGTAATTACTTAAAAAAATGGAAATCTTTGTAATATATCTTTGCTCTTATGTGCATGCACTCATGTGGAGTTGCATTCTAAATGTGGAGGTGCTAGGACAGACAGAAGGTACATTTTACCATTTTTGAGATGCACTAGAATTATGCCCCAAAGAGACTGCAGAGGTCACCTGGCCACTGAGATGATGTGAGCTTGTCCTGCACTTACCTGTCAACCTACTGCACCTCACACCTTGGTGGGGCTGACCCTATAAGGAGAATATCATTGGCCTAGCAACTGGCTTTTAACTTCACGTGACTTGGACATTTTGTATTATTTTATTGGTTACTTCTTTTTTCTTACTGGAAATGACATTCCCATCCATGTTCTTCATCTTTTTATTTGAGAGGAAGAGTTGCTGATCTTTTAAATATCTTAAACTGTTTTCTCACGAATGTATTTTAAATCATTAACCATTTCTATTTGATAGTTTATGGACTTAATCTGTAATTAAATCCCAAATATTGAATCATTTCTGGTTCCTGGAAAGAACCACATTAGTCATAGTGCATTTTTCTTTTTCTGAATTGTTTGATTCTACTTGTTAATACAGAATGTAGAATTTTTGCATCTATATTCACAAACTAGATACATTTCTAGCCTTGTGTGTGTAGGTAATGTTTTGGGTTCTGCTTGGTTACAAACCTAAAGAGAGAGGTCTCCAAAAAGTTAAATAACTTCTGCATTATTTATTCCCTGAAGTTTTGATAGAATTCAATAAAGAATTTTGAAATATCTCGATGATTTAAGGGGAAGTAGCTAGTAGGCAACTTTCTCAATTTTGTAGATGGTAACTGATCAATTTACCAGTCTCATCCACAGGTAAATTTTGGATTCTCTCTCTATATATATAGATAAATAGAGGGATAGATGGTTGGATAGATAGAAAGATAGATAGAGATTATCTTTCTAGATCTATGTATCTATCATAACCATTTATTTCTTCTAGTCTTTTCTAATTACTTATATACAGCAGTGAAAAAATTATATATATATATATATATATATATATATATATATATATAAGCTGCCTCCATTTTTGGTTGCTTCCTACCCTAATTTCTTATTCTGTTTCCTCCTTTTCATCCCCCTTTTGCAATTAAGTTTGATATTTTATATTTTGTAGGGTTTTTGTAAAGGAGCTACTTTGGAAATTATTATTATTATTATTATTTTTTCGGCTCAAAGATAATTTTTTTTATTAGTTTCTGCTTTATAACAAATTGAATCAGTTATACATATACATCTGTTCCCACATCCCTTCCCTCATGCATCTCCCTCCCTCCCACCCTCCCCATCCCACCCCTCCAGGCGGAAATTATTTACTAATTCTACTTTTGTCTTTTTAATGCATCATTCATTTCTATTTTACCTTTATAAAATCATTCTGCTTTCCCTTTCATTATTTTTCTATTTTTAGTTGAGTGGGTAATTTATTTAATCATCTTTTTAATTCAGAATTTAAAATATTCATGATGAATCACTTTGTTCTGGGAGTGATGTAATGGTATCATGTAGTTTGAAGTGCTTCATATTTCATTTTTGTTTTCCTCCAGGTATTCAGCAGTTTCAGGTGCTTTCTGCGAAGGCCTTGAGCATTTTTTGCGTCCAAGTACACCATCATTTTCTATAAACAATTCACAGGATCTGATAAGCTGTGCTCCCTGTTCGCTGCATAGAGTTGGGGGTGCATAATCATACAGGCTCCTCATCACCTCCCAAGTCTCACGTACATTTTGTCTACTTGACCTTGGGGATGAGCAAAGTCAGGTGAATGTCCTATTTGAGACAGGTGCCCCTGGAGTCCCAGGCCATGCTCCCTCCTCCACGCGTGGTCACCCAGGCTGCTGTGCTGAGATGGCCCTGAACCCCGACCCCTGCTGTCTCGCCTCGGTGTTCCCCAGGACTGTGGGGCTTTGCAAACCTCCAGTTGTGGGGATGGGGAGGATAACGCCTCACCCTCTGGCTTTGAAGGAACAGCTCGGAGGTGCATTAAGTGGTACCTGGGGATGCTGGAGGGAGGGCCCGCCCATGCCCACAGGTGGCCTCTGCTCAGACACTCACTTGTAACTGGTTCCCTTGCCCCACTCCCCACTTCCTGGGCTCACCCCCCAAACTCCCATCATTCAAAACCTTGTTTCAGGCCCTGCAATCTGGGGACCCAAAGTGAGACACTCTGACTCCTGTGCACCTGGCTGTTCATCCCCCTTGTTGTGGGTGTTACTTTGTGTTAGTTACAGACGCACGAGACAGACTTCGGTTGTCCTGTGTTCATCGTCTCTGCCAGCGCTCCCGTGGCCTTCTTCAGTGTCTCTGTATTGATCACAAGCCTGTCGGACGCTCACGTGGTCATTCCGCATCACTCTTTGCTTGCATTTGTCTGTGCATCTTTGCCCACGAATTTCTCGATTGCTTTATGCTGGATATATTGATGCGTTGTAAATGATGCCTATACTGGATTTCAATCTTTAATTTAATCTGAGAATCTTCTTTTAGTAAGTGAATATATCTCATTTACATTTGCTGCTGTGATACACGTTTGATTATTGAGTTCTTCTTCTGTTGTATTTCTATTTTCATGCTTCCATCATTTTCCATCTTTTACTGCTTCGTTTGCAGTTTCTCTGTGTGTGTTTTCCTTCTGATAATGTAGAAAGTTAATTCGTTTGCTTGCTTATTTTTTTCTGGTAGTTGTCTTTGTAACTTTTAATAGCATTGAAAAAAAAACCCTTACTTCTAGATTTGTTAACTTTTGATAGCCTACTAACTCCCCACTTTGTAAAAAGAGAAAATTAATTCATGGATATGTTTTCCAGATATTGTCACCATCTTCTGATTTTTCTACTTATTTATTTGCATAGGTCTACGAATGGCTACATTTGCACCTGTAGAAATCTAAAATTCAGTTCTATTATCTTAAGGACTACTTAAAAGTGCTTATAAGGGAAATAAATCAGGGCAGCGACTTCTTTTTACCCACTTTCCCTCTATTTTGTCAAAGACAGACACATACACATACGTACACATATATATATATATAAAACCTTTACGTGCTGCTTAAGCTCTTTTTATATTTGTGTGGCCTTCCTTTCCATTTGGGTGGGCTCCTCGGTCACCAGCAGGTCCTACTGTCCAACTGCAGGTTCTGCATCTCTGTATGTCGAGGCATCACGGTTGGCTCTGTAATCAACACCTATCAGCTGTTTTCCCACCCTCCAGTACCCCATTCCCTTCCCTTCCAAGCAGTCCCTTGATTTTTAAAAAATGCTTTACTGGGATGAAATTCACAGACCATATATTTCACCCCATTAAAGCATACAATGAAGTGTTATTTAGTGCATTCCCAGATTTGCAATGATCACCATTCTCTAATTTTTGAAGATTTCCATCATCCCCAAAAGAAATCCCACTAGCAGTCATTTTCCATCTTCCCTTGCCTCAGCCTCTGTCAACCACTGATCTATTTTCTGTCTCCATGAAGTTGTCTATTTTGAACATTTAATATAAATGGAATCATACAATATGTGGTCCTTTGTGACTGGCTACTTTCACTTAGAATACTGTTTTCAAGAGTCATCTATAGTGTAGTAAATATCAGTATTACATTTTTTATTGCTAAATAATAGTCAGTGGTATAGATATGACACATCTTATTTATCCAATCATCACTTGACCACCCTGTGGCTTGTATTCCCTTTTCAGCTATTATGAATAATGCTTCAATGAACATTCAAGAAGAAGTTTGGGTGTAGACATAAGTCTCATCTCTCTTGGGTGTATATCAAGGGGTGGAATTACTGGACTACATGTCTTGTGAAACTGCCAAACTTCTTTCCAAAGTGGCTGCACCATTTTACATTCTCATCAGCCATTGGTGAGGTTCTAATTTCTCCACATTCTTGTCAACACTTGTTATTGTCTATCCTTTTATTTTAATCATCTTCCTGGGTCTAAAATACTGTCTGATTATGGTTTTGTTTTACATTTCACTAATGACTAAAGATTTGGGTATCATTTCATGTGCTTATTGACCATTTGTCTATCTTCTTTGGAGAAATGTCTATTCAAATTCATGCTTATGTCTAGATTTCATCTGGGGTTATTTTTATGGTTTGAGATAGCAGTTCAACTTTATTATTTTGTGTATGAATACCCGAGTGACCAGCACTATTTGTTGAAAAGACTACTCATTCTCCATTGAATATTCTTGGCAACCTTGTCAAAATCTATTGACCAAAAAAGTAAGGATTTATTCTTTCACTCTCAACTCTATTTAGTGGTCCTATATTTCTGTCCTTATGCCAACATCTCACTGTCTTGGTTACTGTAGTAAGTTTTAAAATAAGAGAATGTGAGTCCTTCTCAAGAATATTTTGGCTATCCTGAGTCTCTTGCATTTCAATACGAAATTTAAGATCAACTTCTCATACAACATCCCTTTCACTAGTCATTTTTTCCTTTGAATTATTGTGCTTTTCAACTCCAGCATCTTATTTGGTTCTTTTTAAAAAATAATTTATTTCCCTTTATTGATATTCACTATTTGGAGAGATATTGTTCTCATACTTTCCTTAAATTATTTAGATGTGGTTCTTTGAAGATATCTGAACTATCTTAAAATCTTTGTCTAGTAAGTCCAACATCTGGGTTCCTCAGGGACAGTTTTTATTTACTGCTTTTTTTTTTCTTCTTGTGTATGGCCATACTTGCCTGTTTCTTTGCAAATCTAGTGATTTTTTGTTGAAAGATGGGCATTTTAAGTAATATGATTTGACAACTCTGGAAATCATATTCCACCTCCTCCCTAGAGTTTATTGTATTGTTGTTACATTGCTTTGTACATTTGTATTGTATTGTTGTTGTTTATTGCTATTTTTGTTGGTGCTCTTTGCTTACTGATTATCTGGGCCAGTTCTCTAAAGTCTGTGTTCTCTTTGATGTGTGGTCACTGACGTCTCTGCCCAGTGAGTGTCCTGGTCAGCTGGCCAGCTGATGATTGGACAGAGCTGCCTTTAAATACAATGGATGAGTCAGGCTCCCAGCCTTTGCTGAGGGTATCCACTCATTGTTGGGGTTTCCTTTCAATGCTCAGCCCAGTTCAGCTCTGCCTTAGCCTTCTCCTCCTGTTTGTGCTGAGCCTCAAATTCCAGAGGTGAGAGGTGAGGACCTGTTTATGTTTTGCCCAGGCAGGTTCATAATCTTGCACTGGTGCATGTTTCTGCAGATCCACAGTAATAGGGCAGAGCTTCTCTCTTTCTCCAGATCACATTTTTAAGTTTTTCATCAGCCTTTTCCCTGCCCAAACTGGCATTGTTGCCTCAGGCAGCTGTGATGGTGTAAGGTTGGGGGCATAACTGACACTATCCTGGGCCTGTACAGCTCCTCCTGTCCTGCCACTGACCCTGCTCAGGACTGTACTGTGTAGTGAATCACTTGTTTGTCATCAAGAGATTGGCAGTTAATAGATATCACTGAATAATCATTAGGACCAGTTGGCTTCTATGCTCAGTCCGTCCCCAAACAGTGATGAAAACCTTCCCTGACATATTCCCGGCACCCATGAGACTAGTTACCCATTCATAACTCTTGACTTAGAAATGCATGTCCTGTTTCCAAGCACCCAATCCCATACCCTAGGTTAACTATAAACTTGCTCCAGTGGCCCCTTGGGGGTGCAGAGAGCAACTGAGAAAGCTCCCAGATCATTTTCTGCCTGATCCCAATCCCACCCAGTGAGGAAGTTACCTGGTAATAAACTGATCCTTTGATTAGATGGAGCTGCTGCTTCATTTTCAGTCTCAAGATGATTCTCAGTTCGGCGTGCACTTTTTGTTCCCTCTGTCCTCCAACAGCTGCTAAACAGTTTACACAGATGGTCTTCAACAAGTAACACTGAGTCAGGTCAAATCATGAAAGCCCTGTGGAAGGGGTGTTCTGGGGAGCTGGAGATGTGATACATCTCCAGGGACTGGAGGAACTTCAGTTCTTCAGTTCAGCTTCTAGGGAACTACCAGCCTGGCCCACTCTCTTCAGTGGCCGCAAGGCTGCTGGTGCTCAAGGTAACCATGGGGCTGGGAGAAGGGAAATAGGGACACACCAAAGGGCTTTCTGCTCTTACCAGGACTCATTCCTTTATCTTGAGTGAACATTTCTTGTGTTATTGCAAGCCTTTTGTTAAAATATAGATTTCTGAATAAGCTGATTTTGACAAGTCCTGTCAGTGTTCTGATCACTTTGATGGAGGAATAGATTTGGGGGGCTTTTACTCTGCCATTTCAGTTGCCCCACCCCAGTGCATTGATTTGGGGGGGGATCTACCCACCCAATCTCCCTTGCTCTTGACAAGAATCTGACCCCACCTCCAGCTTCAGCAAGGCCCTGATTAGATCGAGCTTCTCAGCACATTCATCCTCTTGGGAAAAGTGATTGCTGTGCAGGTGGGCAGGTGGCCTGAGAAGGGGCCTCACCTCAGATGCAGCCACCAGGGGACACAGGCAGGTGAGCATGCAGGTGGCAGTGCCACCTTCCCAGAAAGGAGTGTGGTACAGGACTTGGAGGGGATGCAGCTGTAGGTCTGGCTCCTACAGGTCTCTCCTCGGCTCCACTGTGATGGAGCTGGGCGGCCCCTATGCCCCCTCCTGCCCACCCCCTCCCCCATAGACTGCACATCTGGCCCACTTCAACCCTCCATCACCGTGGTGTGCTCTGCGGTTTGGAACATGGCCCAGGAACACCCTCCCAGCACATCCACCTCCAAGGACCAGCCATCTGCGCTCCCCTCTCTGCTCTGGAGAAATCAATCGTTTGCTGAGATCTGCAACATTTTGTAGCTGTTTCCAGGGTTTGCCCCCATTTTGCCAAATATCATGCGTTGGACACTTTGCCACATAATCCAAGGTTGATGGTTGCGGTTTTTCTGGTTCACTGAAGATAGTTCTTTTCCTTTATGTTTATTCTTTTTGCTCTTTGTAGCTGGCTTTCATTGGCAATTGAATAGAAATTCTCTGTCCCATTGTGTTACAGCACAAGTATACTCTCATCAGTCTTTAAAAAGATGAAGAGGAATTTTTCAAGGAAATAGTGTTCTGGTTTGAGTCGAGGAGGGGGCAGGGTGCAGGAGACAAGGCCTGGGTCTGGAGGCAGGAGGCTGGGCCCCGCCTTCCTGCCCGGCACTGCCTCCCCGGCTCTCGTGGACTTGGCTTTCAAGTCCGAGAAAGTAAGGATAAAGAAGTTTCCATTTTAAATGAGAAAACAGAATTGAGCCCCCAGCAGAATGCTTGGCATGTGGGTCCCTTGTTAAGTACGCTCATTACTTTTGGCAGCAATAAATAAACGTAGTGAGGCACCATACACGTTATGACAGAACAAAGCACACAGGAAATGGTACAGCTGATTGGAGGGGGGCACACAGTGGTCAGTGGCCCGAAGCAGCTCCAGAACCTGCTGGATGGATCACGAAGGCCTGGGGTTGAGGATTCTGAGATCAGGAGGGACCCTCTTGGTGGACGATCTCGGGGTCCAACCTCGCCCTCGGTGGGTCCCTCCTTGCCTGCCACCATGCACACCCGTGGGCTGGGTGGCCATCACCCACTCTTCTGTGCAAGTTTGGGAGCCCAGGCTGTTTGCAATCTCCAATTTAAACAAGAGGTTTTGATCAGGACTGTGGAGGCTTCGGCCCTGGACACCCCTTAGAAGCATGGTAGCATCCATGCACCTGCTTCTCTTCAGCCCCAGGGACCAGGATGACCTCAGCTCCTTCCCAGACTTGCTCTCAAAGCTATGCCTTCGCCCCAGGCCTTCCTCATCCTTGTCTCCTGAGGCCGTAGGAACCCTAGGAAGCTCCCCTAGCTGCAGCCTGAGTCATTCCATCATGGGGGACATTTGCTGGATTTTTTCCAACCTAACCTTTTCCCTCTCTTCTTCCTCTGAGCCTAGAGCCAGTCGGCTTTCCCAGCCTTTGGCGTCCACTGTGCCCTTTCATTTCTGGGCCGACTGGCCCTTCCTTCCTTCGATCCTTCACATCGTATGGCTTGTAAGACCGACCAGGACCCACAATGCCCACGACCCATTCCAGCCGCTCCAGCTCCCCCCTCGCCCATTTCGGGCAGCTAATCCCCTCGCATGACGCCTACCCAGCCGGGCCCAGCACAGAAAGGAAATGTGGGCCTTATTCAAAACTGGGACAGAAGTGCTGGTAGAGATGCTGACACATAAAAGTGGCCCTTCCTCCTGCCGTGTTCCCTTCTGCTCTTCTAGCTGTGCCTTCGGGCTGGGTTCTCCCTCTGGGCAGCCATGGAACCTAACTGCCACGGCCCAGCCAGGGTTCGGGACGTCACCCTACCCTTCCCACCGGCTGCTGCCCCACCCACGGTGATGGGCGACCCCAGGGGATTGAGATGAGCTCACCTGCAGGATGCTCCCTGGCACGGCCTCAGGTGTCCAGGGTGGATCTGCTCAGCTCCATGCAACCCACCAGAAGGGAGGGAGATGGTGGTGAGGCAGGAGATATATGGGCCCCAGGCTGAGCAGCTGGAGTTTCTCCCCTGTGGACGGATACTCCAAAATAGCAGGAGGGAGGAGAAGCTGAGCCCCGCCCAGATAAGAGATAAAAGACCACATAGTCTTCATTCTCAAAGTCAAGGAAACCTTCCTATACATGTACAGAAAGGCTCCTTGGAGGTCAAAAAGGGAGTGACGTCAACGTACCCATAGGCCTCTTCACTAGAATCCATCTTGGCTAAGAGATGCGCGCACATACGTGGGAGGATCCTGAGATAAACCAAATACGGACTCAGAACCAGACAAAGCAAGGTGACTGTCCAAAGGCAACCTGGGAGAAATGCCCCACGTATGTGATTCAAACCACCACAGGGGCGTGACTCTCCTCTGAGCCCCGCCCACGTGTCTGTCCACACAGGCTCTTTTCCCTCCTAACAAACACTTTACTTGTTTCACTACTTTCCGCCTTTGTGGGAATTCGTTTCTGCAAAGCTGAAGGGCCAGGGCCTTGTCACTGGCCACTGGTCCCTGGTGGTCTAGTGGCTAGGATACAGCGCCCTCACTGCCGCGGCCTGACTTCAATCTCTGGCTGGGGAAACAAGATCCTGCTTCAAGCCACTGCAGGCCAAGGCCACCCGAGATCAGTGGGGGAGGACCTTGTCCCCCTAACAGGACCTCCCATTAGTGGGAGGCTAAGGGGGCAGTGGGCATGGGGCAGGGGGCAGGGGTGGGACCTGGGTGCACGGAGGCTCTGAGCTCCCAGGGTGTCCTCCAGCATCTCATGAAGCTTCACTTAGAAGACACAAACTCTGAGATAAATGATTAAGAATTTCAAGATGGCAACAGCAGAGCACTGAGACCAAACACCCAGAACTCAAGTCCTGGAACCTGTGGGTGTTTCCTTACATGCTAAGAGGGCTCTGCAGGTGTGACCAAGTGAAGGGTCTGGATGGTCCTGGATCACCCGGTGTGGCCTAAATGCAGCCACACGTGACCTTCTGAGAGGGAGGCAGGGGGAAATGCGACCTCAGAAGACGAGACCAGGGGTGACAAAGGCAGAGCCGGAGGACACAGCCACATGCCCAGGCCTCCCGGGAGCTTCCAGAAGGGACCAGCAGAGCTGACACCTTGACTTTAGCCCCATAAAACTGATTTTGGATTTTCCTTCTCCAGAACTGTAGGGTAATCAGTTTCTATTGTTTTAAGTCACCAAGTTTGGGGTAATTTGTTAGAGCAGCAAATAGAAACTGATGCAATCAGTAGCGTGCCTTAATCAGGGCCCCCGGGTGTCTCCCAGCCCTGTGTTCCTTTCCCTTCCCTCCCTCCATCCCTCCCTCCCTCCCTCCCTCCCTATTTTTTCTTTGTTTATGCTTCATTTCCTACCCAGACACTAGGTCAATGTCCTGCGTTTGTTTTCTTGTTGCTGTTGTTCCTTTTCCTCTAATCTTTGAACAGCAGCTCCAGATCTCAGGCGAGCATTTTGAGCCATTGGGGCAGGCGGCAGATTCACCAAACAACCCCACGTTTTCAGGGCTTAACACACCAAGCAGGTATTTCTTGCTCCCTGTTCGTCTGGCCATTCAGAGAGCCAGGCCCCGTCCACCATGCTGCCCACCCTCTCGGGGGCTTGAGAGCTCCCTGCACTCCGCCAAGGGAAGGAAAGAGGCTAGAGCTGCCCACTCAGGGCCGGGCCTGGGGCGGTATCCACGCTTTGTCCACACTCACTGGTTAAGAACCGAAGAGGAGCTGGGACTTGCAGCCCAGCCAGGGTCCAGGGGAAGGAGAGGGGCTGAGGACTTGGCGCCTTGGAGGGATTTGGCCCTGAGTGACCAGAGCCTGCAGTGGAGCCGCTGTGCTCATACCCCTGCAGGGGCACCTGTTTTTGTTATTATTGTGGATATTTATAGCTAACTCTGAAATTAAGCACTTCATTTACAAATGTCTTATTTCAGGATCTTATATATTAATACAAGTAATAAAAATTAAATACCAGTGAGGGATTTCCAGTTTACGGGGCCATTTCAGCCTGGGACCTCATTCAAGACTTCCTTTACTGGGCCTTGTTAATGCAGCACTTAGGAGACCTGGGGACCCTGGTGAATCACTCTGCATCTCTGAACAGCATTTTCTATTAGCCAATTGGGATCAATACCCACCTGGCCTCTCCCAGGGTGGTGACAAGGTTTACAGCCCAGGACCGACCAGACACCTGCAAGGGGTTAGGACCCAGCCCTCTCTTCGGTCCCTGCCCCACCTGAGAAAGGAAGTCCCAGCCCAGGTTAGGTCAGGGCCCAGGCTCCCAGCGGAGGCAGGGGCTGGCTTTGTCCACGAGGCAGAAGTGGTGCAGCCCCCGTGGCCCTGGTCCCCAGGTGTCCAGCCAAAGGGCCACCTGCCCTGTGAGCCTCAGGTGCCCAAATGGAGCTGACCAGTGCTGAGTGACCCATAGATCCCTAGCAACCAGCAGGCAGCTCTGATTCAGATTCAGGGGAGATGGTGATCAATTGTCCCTAAAATGCAAATCGCATTAAAAAAAATCCATACCTCTGGGAGGGCTCTGTAATAAGGCCATATATCACGCCAGGATGCAGCATTCCAGATGGAGAACAAATGCCTTATTTGTTGGGCAGAGAGAGGAAGGCAGTGCCCAGCTTGGAGACGGCCGGGCCCACCCCATCTCCCAGCCCTCGGCCCAGGCAGAGCCCCCATCCCTGGGAAGGGACCTTAGCCCCCATCCCCAGAGCCCAGACGGCCTCCCTGGACGCCACCTGATTCCGGCATCTCCCCGCCGCCCCCCCAGCCCCTGTGCTATCTCTCCTGGTAGCCGTTCATTCACTCTCTCACTTACTCACTCTCTCACTCACTCATTCACCCCGGATTCTCCAGTGCCTCCTACATATCAGATGCCCTGCTCACTGCTGGGCACACACTGATCAGGCAAACCTGGTTGGTGGGGCATTGACTCAGTGAAAGAAGCACAGCCCATGGGAGGCAGGTCAGGGAAGCCTGCCTGGAGGAGGTGGCAGCTTAGCTGGAGACGAATCCCTCCAGGGAAAGCACGGAGGCAGCAGCCAGGCCAGCAGAGACCAGAGCGGGGCCTGCAATGGCCAAGGCCTGGGCATTGATTGGAGGAGGCCACTGGACTGGTGAGTTTCCAATGCTTCCTTCAAGCAGCAGGACCTTTTAGTCGAATCAAATCTCCCAGGAAGCCGGCACACAAAACTGAACAGGGAGGAGATGCTGGGGTGAGGCCACCTTCCCTGCCTGGGCCTCTGGTGCCCTGGGGTCCCAGAACACAGGATTCCCTGCAAGGGGAGTCTCGGTGCCCCCTGCAGGGCCCTCCTGCTGGGCTGCCAGCCTGGAGCGGTGAGTGGTGCCATCTGCTGCCCTGAGGTTAGGGGTGTGTTCTGCAGGTCTGCATCCCACACCTTCCTGGGAGAGAGGGACCAGTTCCTCCTCGGTCTCCCTACCATCCAGAGAGTCCCGGGCAGGGCAGGGGAGGTTCCTAGCTGGCCAGCCACAATTGCACGCGTGCACATACACACACACACGCACACCAGGCTTCCCTTCCTCCCTGAGTTCACCGGCCAAGCCAGGCCTGGCCGCAGACAGGAGGCTCAGGATGCCGGAAATTCTGGAAGTGCAGAATCGGGTCATGGTCACCATGGCCCACCCCGCGGCTGTGAGCACGCCTCCCTGTTCTCTCGCTGGGGCTCCCACTCCTGGGCTTCCCCTGAAGTCTCCGCACGCCTCCCCTGACCGTGCGGGCTGAGCACAGGGCCCACCTCAACCTCCCTGTGGCCTGTGTGGGCGGGATCGTGGCCCAGGTTTGGGAAGAAGGAACAAGCTGTGCCGGCCTTGAGCAGGGTTCAGTCCTGCCGCGTGGGGGCCGCCCGCAGAGCTCTGAGCCCTCCGGTCCTGGCGCCCCCATCACAGGGACGTGTCCTCAGCCCTTATGATTCCATCTCTTGTCTCTTCTGCTCTCTCCGGTTAATTAATTAATTGCCTGCCTTCTACTTCTCAGGACCCTCCAAGTGCTTGGTGATGAGTGCTGAGAAGCAGAGAGGGTGACCTGAAGAGAAAAACCCAGTACACACCCCGTCCAGCCCCGTGTGTCCAGGGATCCTGGAGGAGATGGCGGCACGGAAGTGGCCTTGCTGGTCCCAGGGCACTGGGCTCTGGCCAAGAAGACACCCGTCGTGGCCTGGGCCTTTGAAGGCGGTCGGTCTCATCCCAGGGCAGACCTGGGGGCCCCCAGAGATGGACACTGCACCATGAAGGTGGTTCCTGCTGGCTCCAGAGCTCCAGCTCGCCAGACCCCGACTCCCACCAACCCCTCCCTTGCAGCCAGGGGAGGTGCCTGCGTGGGTGGAATTGTGCCCCCAAGTATATGCTGAGGTCCTAACTCCCAGATCAGACTGTGACCTTGTTTGGAAACAGGGTCTTTGCAGGTGTAACAGTGAAGACAGTTTCCACTGGGGCAGGGTGGACCTTAATCCAGTGTGACTGGGGTCCTTATAAGAAAGGGGATGGGACACAGACCCACAAGAAAGGAAGACCATGCGACGATGGAGGGAGGAATTGGAGGGACGCCCTCCACCAGCCGGGAGCTCCGAGGATGGCCAGCAAACAGGGAGTTTGGCCTGCAGCAGAGTCCCCTCAGAGCCTAAAGGGACCAGTCCTGCCGGCAACCTACGTCTTGGACCTCCGGCCTCCAGACTGGGAAAGAATGGACGTCTGTGATGTAGCCATTACATTTGTTGGAACGTTTGAGGGCAGCCGTGGGCAGCCCACCCCAGGCCGTTCCCTCTCCCTGCATCTCACAGTTCTCCCGGAATTGTCCAATTTCACCCCCCGCAGGGCCCAGCTTCCTCCCCGCCCCACGACCCCGCTTCCACCGCCCCCCCCACCCCAGGCTGCTCAGAGGGCCTCCGCTGTGTCATCGCTCTGGGAACTTTGCCGGCACCCTCGCCAGAGGGCAGTGAGGGGCTTGGTGCTGATGGAAACTTCCTTCTCACTTTCAGACGTGGCTCCCTTGTGGGCGGCCTCCTCCGTTTCCCACTTCCCTCCTCCGGCCCCATTTTAAATAGAATCCCAAACCATCAGAGCGTGAGGCCGTCAGCCCAACTTGGAAGCAAAGCTCTGTGGAGGGGGTGGGATGCGGATGGAGGCTGTCTCCCAACGGGGAGTGGCCGCCCGGCTGCCCAGCAGCTCCACTTACCGCTCCATCCCCTTCTTAATGGGCACTGGTGTCCCCAGAGCTGAGAAACTGGGCCAAGGAAGTGCCACGTAGCTGGAAGATGAGCTGCCTGGGCTCCGAGGGAACAGAACCCGTTTCTGCTTCTCCATCGGCTCCATCGCGGGGCCAGGGCGATGCCTGCCATCACCTCGGAGGGAGGTTGAGTCTTCAGTCGGCACAGGTCTGGGAGAAAGGGGGACCCAGCTGGCCAACTGCCCACCCAGGAGCCTGGTCCTCCAGACTGGGCAGGAGGGGTGGGACAGGAGGGCTGAGGGCTGCTTCAGAATCCCCGGCTCATGGGTGGGGGCTTTCCCCTGATTCTGCTTCTTCTGTGGATCTGGACGGACAAGCCTGGAGATCACATCCTTTTAACTGATAACCAGCTTTCTGGCCAGAGGCTCCAAGCAGGTGTCTGGCAGGTCAGCCTGCCCTTTAAGCGGGATGGTCTCGCCTGGATCACTGTGGCCACACACGTGACAGGCACCTGCTCTGTGCGCCTGGTGTTGTCCTGAGCGCCTCCCACCCACGAGGCAGGTACAGCTGGGAACACTGAGGCGGGTATCCAGCACGTCCCAGCCAGAGGGGGATGGAGCAGGGTCTCCACCCCTAAGCCCATCTGGCCCAACGCTGAGCGGTTCTGCCCTCGGCACCTTGCCCCACACCCAGGGCCCCCCACCCCTGACCTCCTCCTCCAACCAGAGCTGTGCTTGGCTCTAAGCTCTGGGCCGCACCAGCTGCCCCTGCCGGCCGGGCCTGGATGAGATTTGGTGTCGCAGCTCTGCGTCCCTGGGTTGTCTCAGGATGGAATCCTCAGCCCCTTCTCTGTGCAGCCAGAGGGCTGCCCCAGACCAGACCTGCCGCCCCGGGGAGAGGGAGGGATGGAGACTTGGAACAGATGGGCTCAGAGATGACAGTGGGAAATGGGTCCTGCCCCCTCCCCGCATTCCAGGCATTCAGCTGGCTGGGGAAGCGGGGCCACAGAGGACTGTCCTCCCGCACTGCAAACCTGCCCCTTGGACACGCAGTCTGGCTTCGTAAGCGGAGCCTGTGCTGTGCTCAGGAGGGCCCCCCCATTCAGTTCAAAGCTGTGCTATCATCCTGAAATTCCTAATAATTTTATCTTTGAACTTGTGTTTTGTCAGTGAGACCCAGTGGGACATCGGGGCCTGCGTGGGAGACATGGAGACCCGAGCCGGGTACACGCTCACTGCTCAGTGATGCTTTATTCCTGGAGGGCGTTTGTGATGCCGTGAGCTCAGGCTTCCCGGGACCCACGTGCTGGGTCTCAGTGGGACTAAATGTGTGCGCTGCTCGGGTGAGTTAGGGCCGCACCTGGGTGAGCGGGAGGGGGAGGGAACTACAGGACCCAAAAGGCTACACTTTCCACTCAAGGCAGAACTCACTTCAGACACAGAAAGAAAGCCGAGGACCCCTATCAACGGCCACGGGCCCCTGTCATATCCTTTTTTTTCTCCTTGTATTGTGCACAGATCAAGAAGTAAAGTGAAGATGGTTGAGTGCGCTTTGTGCATCGTTTCCCGTCTGATGGAACAAGGGCCCCATGCGTATATGAGTAGTGAAATCCAAAATGTGTTCCTGCAGTGATTTTGCCTGCACAAGGTACAGATGGACAGTGAAACTCATGATAAGATTAAGATTTTAGCCCTTCTTTACCTAGAATGCCATTAAATAGCAAGTAGAAACAGCATGCGAGTGGGGAGAGAGGCCATGAAAGAAAGAAAAAGCTTTATATCTTGATATCTTTAAAGGGACTTTCTTTGTGCTTTTGAACAAGATTCCTGTGTTCTCACCTTGCACAGGGCCCTGCCAATTTTCCCTCCCATTGAATTGGAGTCCCCCTAGACTAAATTCCCCTGCTGAGATTATGATTAATCTCTCTATCCAAAACGTTATCCCTTTTCTTGTCCTGCTCCTGTTCCCCTCAGGATGGAAGAGTATCAAAGGAAAGGGGGGATTGAAACCAAGCAGGACCCTGCAGGGCCTTCCTGGGTGTAAAAGTCCCTTTGTGTCCCCTCTTTCTTTTGTTTTTTTAAATTTATTTATTAATTTATTTATTTTTGCTGTGTTGGGTCTTCAGTTCTGTGAGAGGGCTTTCTCTAGTTGTGGCGAGCGGGGGCCACTCTTCATCGCGGTGCGTGGGCCTCTCACTTTCGCGGCCTCTCTTGTTGCGGAGCACAGGCTCCAGACGCGCAGGCTCAGTAGTTGTGGCTCATGGGCCTAGTTGCTCTGCGGCATGTGGGATCTTCCCAGACCAGGGCTCAAACCCCTGTCCCCTGCATTGGCAGGCAGATTCTCAACCACTGCGCCACCAGGGAAGCCCCCCCCACCTCTTTCTTGTTTGTAGAAAAAAAAGGCTTTAGTCTCCTGGGCCGTTCCTGAGCTCCAAAGAACAAGCTCAAGCGGTTCATAATTAGAACAAGAGCCAGAGTCCTCCTCGTTCTTCCTGAAGGGATGTAGATAACAATATGATGCATGTCTTCGAGTTGTTCTATAGAAACTAAGACCCCCACCCGGTGGAGGATGGTGGCTACATGCTGACCGCAAGCACGTAGACCCCAGACTGATTGGAATCAGAAGGTTGGTGACTGAGATTCCCGACACATCACTCCGTCACCTCACCAATCAGAAGAAGGTCCACAAGCATCCTATGACCCTCTCGCAGTTCAGGCCCTTTAGGCATGGAGCTGCCCATTCTCCTTGCTTGGCACCTGCAAATACACCCTTACGTTGCTGCAAACCCCTGCTGTCAGAGTTTGGCTTTCTGCACGGCGGGCACACGCACCCTTGCTGCATTACGCCACAGCCATGCTTTCCATCCCTGGTGAGCGGCTTGGGGCTGAGGTGAGGAGGGGGTGAACTACTTAGTGTATGGGAGGCAACCTACAGCAAAACCTTTCAGATGGCATTTTAGCCGGTGAAGAGGAAGAGGCAAGAGGGGGACGTGTCCTGGGAAAGGTAGGAGCTGGGTGGCGAGGGCAGAGGGTTCTTACTCCTCCAGACCCTCCTGTCCTAAGGAAAGGGTCTGGGCCAGGCATCTTGCTCCTTGTGATTCCATCGCGGGGCTCCCCACCAAGGGGGCAAGGATGGAGGCAGGTAGACCAGTTGGACAGGTGTGGGGACTGTCCCGGGCATAGCTGGAGCCTCCAGACAAGGGCTGTGGTCCTGAGGATGGAGATGAGCTCGTGCAAGGGCTGCTCCGAGTGACTGCTAGAAAGTGTCCCTAACTCCCCTGTCTCCGGAGAGAGGTCGCTAGGTTATGTGTACACTTTATTGCTAAAGACTTTGTCTTCCTCGTTGTGTGAAAAGGAAGAGAAGCGCAAGGTTTCCAGCAGCAGAGAAAGCAGAAGGATACCAATATTCCAGCAATGCTGAGCTCCTGCTTCTCAAACCATAGACAGGCTAATGGGCAGAGATGAGGCACATTGTCGGCCATCTCCGGCAGGCACTTTGGTGTGTGGAGCATCAATCCTACGTGCCCTCGGATGTCCCCTCGCTGGCAAATTAAATAACGCTGAGTGACAGCTGCCAGGCTCATCGCCTTGGAGGGGGCCCACCTTCTGAAGGCAGGAATCTAAAGTCTCCAACTGGGGTGGAAGAGCCAATTTATAACCCATCCGTCAGGGTTTTGACACAGAGCTCTATGCTTGCTGTTTTGTTAATGAGGAATCACTCTCAAATCCTAAGAGGATGTTTCCCTCAAGAGAAACTTACATGTCTTGGTGAAACTAAGACAACTTTGATAGGGACACAGAGCGAATACTTAACTGTTTCACCTTTTATGACTTCAGTGGGTGCAACTGTAGGACAGTTCATCATTGCATCCTCTTAACTGGCACAGGAGGCGGTCAGCAGAGAAGAGACATACGTTCGGCACCCCCAGAGCTCAAAACGATGCCTGGAGCCTCAGGATGGAGACCAAGGAGGGGCCCCGGATCTGGCGTGCTGGACCCCAGGACCCTGAGCCCCCAGGACACCACAACGTGGGCCCCGCAGGGGGCCTTGGACCTCAGTAAAGGGGATGCACGTCCACCCACCACTCCACGTCCCAGCTCGCCGGCTGGCCCCCCTCCGGCCTCACCTGCCGCTGGTCCTGAGCCACCAGCTGGGCTGTGCTCTTGCTTCCTTCGGGCAGGTGTGTCCATGATTTCTCCCCTGGCCGAGCGTGAGTCCTGGTGTGTGTGAGTGAAGGAGGGAGGGAGTGAGGGATTGGGATGAATGAACTTAGAGCAGCAAGGAGGGCTCATGCCCATCGCTAGCCTCACAGGAAACAGGAAAACACAGGTCAGCGTACTGGGGGGAGTTCCCGGGTCTAAGGCCGACTCGCCCTGTGACCCCGGCCTTGCTCACTAGTCTGTTTCCAGCTAACTTTTTCATGAACAAAGCACTTGTTACCAGCACAGGGACTTCCCTGGGGCCTCCAGGATCTTGAGGAAAAGAGAAAATCTGGGGAAACCTGTGGGATTCATGAAGCATGGGATGGAGTGCGGAGCAACAGGAGCACGGCCAGGGTCCCCAGGCCACACCCTGTCCACTGAGCCCCGCTGGCCTCACGCGAGTGCCCCTGCTCCCCCTCAGCACCATCACCCCATCTCCTCATGGGTAGGGAAGGCTATAGGAACCGCCCAGGCCGTGCCAGCGTCCTGGGGCTGCTGGCACAGAGCACACACAGGCCCTGAACAACAACGTGGAGGCTGGAATCCGACATCCCGGTGTGGGCAGGGCTTCACCTCCTGAGACTCCGAGGGGAGGATCTGCTCCAGCCTCTCTCTAGCTCCTGGGCCTCAGCGGGTCCTTGGCGGGTCCATGGCCACCCTTTCCTTGTGGCTTTGCCTGTCTTCCTTCTGTAGGTGTCTGTCTCTTGGTTGAATTTTCCCTTCTCATCAAGACACTAGTCTTATTGGATTAGGACCCACCCCACTGACTTCCTCAAAACTTGACCATATGCAAAGACCTTCCTTCCAAATGAGTCACGTTCAAGGTGAGGGGGTTAGGACAGCAGCATCTCTGGGGGTGGGGAGAGCCACACATTTAAACCATAGCAAAGGACACCTGTGCGTCTTTGGGGGTCTTCCTCTTGTGGGCTTTTGGCTTCTTGCATGTGAAAGCTTTTCCCAGCCCTGAAATGATTTCAGTGCCCTAACTTTGTATGTTTTATTCCCAACATCCAGCATTTGCAAATTGCAGATGAGACCAACATGGAAAGTAGAGACATCTTACAGAGTGCAAATAGGGAAAGGTAGAGGACCCAGATCCAACTCTAACTAACTGGTAAAACATGGACAGGGCTTCATGGGGACCACCCACAGGACATGCAGGATGGTGGAAGTCTGAGTTCTTATTTCCATCACCTGGTCCAGGACCTGTGCGTGCCCCTGCCACTGAAATAAGTCCCTCCTGGGGTCTCATGAACTTCCAGGTACTTGGCTCCTGGGACCTTGGCTCCCTCTGTTACCAGAAGACCCAGGCACCCTGGTGCTCCAGTCTCTCTAGCTAAAGCCTTGGCTGCTTCTTGGAATCTGTCCTTGCCTTTCTCCCAGTCCTCAGGGAGCTCCCACTGCATGAGGAGCTTGGGGAGCACAGTTCCCAGACAGACTCCCGATTGGGACCCCTCCCGAGGGGAAGCTTTGCAGGAGTTTGGGGTGTCCCTGGGAGATGCCACAGGGCCAGCACTGCGAGAGCAGTGATTGAGGGTCAGGGGACAAGAGTGGTCTGTGAAGGAGTCTCAACCAGGACCGCAGACAAATTCCAGGGCTGCAGATCTTTGCCGAGTAGGGGCCACTGCTGGCTCAGGCCCCTCTCCCAAGCCCCTGAGGATGCAGCAGGGAACAGTGGGGAGGGGCTTGAGCCCATCTTTGCGCCTGAAAGTAGCATCCACTCGACCAGAGGGTCAGACAATCATGGAGAGGTTTGTTCTCCATAAAGAGAACCTCCCTGTCCATTTGTCATGGTGGCCATCAGCCAGCGATTTCAAATCTGAAACTTAAGTCACAGGCAGTTGTCACAGTGGTTGTTGCCAAGGCATTAGAGCTGCATGATGGGACTGTTTTAGGAAATGGCTCATTGGGAAATATATTTTCTGCTCAGCTGAGAGTTTTGCTGCAGGGAATTCAGCGCATGAATTTGAAACACAAATTCTGGGCATTAGCGTGTAAAGTCTGACCTTTCCCTGCAACGCAGTTCACAGGTGCATCCTGTAGCTTGGCTTCCCGTGAACTCTCTGGAGCTCGTCCTCCCGGTGACATTGCTAACTCCAGTGGCAGTGCTCCGTGCCAGCCTCCCACGTCAGCACCTGTCACCTGGATATTTGCTGGAAAATAGAATTACATGCTGCGGTGGACACAACAGTGTTCCCCCCAAAATGCACGTCCACTGGAGGCTGTGATGTGGTAGAGTCTGGAATGGGGGTCTTTGCAGATGAAACTAGTTGTGGATCTTGAGGCGAGACCATCCTGGGGGACCCAGGTGAGCTGTAAATTCAACAAGCATCCTGATTAGAGACAGAAGAGAAGACAGGCAGGGGAGGCAGCCGTGTGAGGACGGAGGCAGAGACTGGGGGGATACGGCCACAAGCCAAGGGACCCTGGAGCCCCGAAAGCAGGAAGAGGCACAAAGGATCCTCCCTGGGAGACAGGAACCTCTCTGATCAACTGATGACAAACAGGTGTGTGATAGTAACAAATTCTACTAAAAGCGCCTCCCAACGTGACCCCATCCCCTCCTTGTGTGGGTCAGAGCATTTCCAGTGATGCAGACAGAACTGGGGACCCCGAGAGGAAAACCTCAAGCAGACAATTGGATAAAATATCAGGCACCACATCCAAAAAGAAACTGCTGGGTTTCAAACAAGCCTACAAGAGCCAGAATAGCAAAGCACCAAATGCCACAGGTGCCGAGGAGCTTTCCCAGCCCTGGTCCCGTCGTGGGTGGCAATGTGATGTTACTGGCCAATAGCTGCTCCCTGGACCCCTGGGTGGCCACAGAGCCAGCCTCAAGGACAGAGTCTGTGGCCTGCCCGCCCCTTCTGCCAGAGCTCTGACCCCATGGCCATCCTGCCCCTGACCTCTGGGGAGCCTCGGAGCCCTCTGGAGTGTGGGGTGTGGAGCCGGGTTGCTCAGTGTGGGGAAGGGATTCAGTGCCCGTGTGGCAGGACACTCACCAACCCGGGCAGCGAAGGACGTGCACTGACTCTTTGTCCCTGCCCCCCCAGCCCCGGATGGACGTGCTCACCTGTGAACTGGTTGTAACTAATAATGGTGCATCCACCCCAAGCCATCTTAGTCTGGGTGCTGGAACAAAATAGCACTGACAGGGGAGGGGGGCTTAAAGAGTTCTGAAGGCTGGAAGTCCAAGATGAGGGTCCAGCGTGGCTGGTTCTGGTGAGGACCCTCTTCCAGGTGCAGACTTGACTTCTTGTATCTTCGAGTGGCAGGAGAACAGCTGAGCTCCTTGGAGGCTCCTTTATAAGGACACTGATCCCCTTCATGGGGGCCCCACCCTCATGACCCAGTCACCCCCCAAAGGCCCCGCCTCCTAAGGCCATCACACTGGGCAGTAGAGTTTCCACATATGGATTCTGGAGGGACACAGGCGTTCGGTTCACCCCCCCCCACACACACACACACAGTGTCAATGTGTTTGGGGGAAGCACAGGGAACTTTGTAAGCTCTTGACTTGTGGACAAAGGATGGCCCAGCCTCCTTCTTTCTCCCTCTCCAGCCTGGCCCATCCCACAGAGCAGCATTTCCAGTCCATAAGAACCTAATGGGGGCCGAACATGTGAGGACACAGCACTGACTGAGCTCACATGAAGTCAGACGCGTCTGTATTCAGTCTTGTGTAATCTACACCAGAACCCCAGAAGGAAAGTGTATGATTCTCCATTTTACAGATGAGGAAACTGAGGTCCAGGGAGTTAAATCAACTCCTCTGAGGCAGGGGGTGTGGAGCAGCTTGACACCAAACCTGAACAAGGAAACCCCTCCCAGGAGGCGCAGGTGGCGGGTGGGTGTTGGGAGCTGACCAGGGTCTGAAGCCTTCTACTGCTTTACTTGTCTTCTCTGCAGCATCCCCCAGCCTCCATGAGTTTCCAGAAGCTTGTGAGCTGTGGAGAAGTGCATTTGGCTGACTATGATCAGAGATCGTTTTGGATAAAACTGACTGCGTCAGCTGGGAAGCTCAAATCGAATTAGACATTTCCGATTGGGCCCGAACCTCTGCAAATACAAAGTGTCCCCTTGAAGAAGGAAGTGGCTCACCAGGACCTTGAGGGTCCCCAGCGTGAGGAGAAGCCAGGCTTTCCTGGGGTGCGGGGTGAACCCGTCCCCATTAAAGGGTGCCGTGTTCTGAGCAAGGCCCAGAGTTTCCGGTTACTGACAGACACCTTCTCCCATGTTTGCATCTAAGTGATTATCTAACCAGAGGGATGGCCCCAATGCCCAGGGCACCTCCAGGGAGGCTCGGCTTTACCTCTGTAATCAATTAAAAATAGGTAGCAGCTGGCCAGAGCACAGAGCACGGGCTGCATTTTAAGAAAACACGGTTCCAACCCTCTCTCTGCCACCTCGTTCCCTAAGGGGACTTCGGTACGACTGTAGCTTCCAAAAACGGGGTAATTTCTGGCACATCCCGGAGCTGTGCAGAGCTGACCTATTAACCAGGAGCCAGTTTGGGGTCCACGTGAGGCATGTCTCTTTCCGTCTTGGCAGACGTGGCTTGGAGACTTGAGCCCAGGACATGCGGCAGGAGTGTCCTTCCCTCCGTCAAACCCTGCAAGGCTCAGCCTCCCAACCCCCCTCCCCAAACTGACTCTGCCTTCCCACACCGGCCTGGTCAGATCTGTCCCTGGACTTTGTGCTGAGGCCCCGTCCTCACCTCCCCAGGCCAGGCCCTGGCCCTGGCTTTGGGGAGAAAGAGAATATTTTGATTCACAAGGTCTGTTCTTTGCTTTTTGGAAAAATGAGAACACAAGATCTGTATGAGAATCTGTAACAATGTGTCCCTGGGAAGCAGAGGCTTCCTGTTTCCTCAGTGATCTCAGTGACCCTGAGAGCCAACTGGGGTCTGCCTGCCGATGAATGAGAGTGAGCTCTCTGGCATCCTTCTCTTGACTGACTTTAGGCTGGCCAGGTAGGAGGTGGCATTTCTTAAGTCACAACCTGCAAAACTCAGTACTTCATCACTGCCTCTACTGCCCGGTGTTTGTCCTTTTCTTTTCTTGGGTTAAGTTTTCTGATGATCGCAAGGCTTGGGGATGAAGTGTGAATGATATTCCCAATTAATCTGGCAGCGATGGGAGGGCCCCAGGCACTAGGTTGGTCCCCTGGGACCATTTAAAAGGATTAAGTATGGAGAAACCCTATACACACTGCTCATAAAGACACACGGCCTCTGTAGGAGGGAAATGACCTGCTTAGCAAAGCAGCTGCACTCATTCGCTCACATGTCTGTGAAAGATGCCGCGCATTTCCAGGAGTTTCTCCTGCATGGCTGCTGAAGTTTTGAACAAAGTATGTTGCACATGTGATGCTAACATTTATAAAAATGAACCGAGCCAGGCAGACTTCCCCTCTGTCCTTGGCCGGGAAAGCATCATTAGAAGCATGTGTAGGTGGCGCATGCAAACATCAGGGTGGAACTCTCCAGGCAGCGGCTCCATCGCCAGCCCAATGGGGAGGGCAAAGGCGCCATGACAGTCTGCCCATCTGTGACACATGACAGCACCCACTGGTGGGACGTTTGGGGACATCAGCAGTAGGCACACGGAAGCAAGTGCTGGCCAGTCTGTGGTCATGTTGCTGGGGAACTTCTCACCCTGGGTGACACTGCAGAGACACTGGGCCACTCGTGGACATGGCAGAAGGAAACCCACAGATGAGGTTACTGGTCTACCTGCTGACCCCGTAAGGGCGTCTGTGTGGCCTCAATCACGCGGTGCCCTCACCTGCCTGGGAGGCCCCCCTGAGTGGCCTCCTGCCTCACTTCCCCATGACTCCTTCTTGACCCCGAGCGCTCCTGCATCCTGGGCCTCCCTCTCACCTCCCTGTAACTATGGGCCCTGGATACAGGATATAAGGGGAACAAACCTCCCTGGGAACCAAGACTGGGGGATGCACATGAGGCATCTAACTATCATATGTTCTTCAGGTGAGTGGGGTTAGTGATTTCCTGTACTAGTGCCATGAGTACTGGACAGACGAAGGACACCTCCCCGCCACACACACTCCTCTGAGTGCCCATCTACACATCTCCAGATACCTGGGCACGCAGATCCAGATTCCAGAAATGCCAGTCCTGCGGGGTGGGACCGCTGTGAGGGGTGGGCAGTGAGGTAGGTCATCACCTGGCTGCTCACATCTTGTCCAAAGAAGGCTTTTGGGGCTTCCCTGGTGGCACAGTGGTTGGGAGTCCGCCTGCCGATGCAGGGGACGCGGGTTCGTGCCCTGGTCCGGGAGGATCCTACATGCCGCGGAGCGGCTGGGCCCGTGAGCCATGGCCACTGAGCCTGTGCGTCCAGAGCCTGTGCTCCGTAATGGGAGAGGCCACAACAGTGAGGCCCGTGTACCACAAAACAAACAAACAAACAAACAAAAAAAAACAAAGAAGGCTTTTGGGTGGAAAACCCTCTTGCTGGAGACCAGTGTGGTTTTGGTTTTGGTTTTGTCGTCTTGTTTTTGTCGTATCCCTAACAATTTGTGTTGTGTCCATCTGGGAAGATATGTTGTCTGACCTCATCAGGAAAGTCCTAGGCTTCCACGGGTGGGGACCCGCCTCTCCTGCTGGGCCCCTGTCCAAGGATGCATCTCCGTCAAATTCTGCTTGATCTCCTCTCAAGGGTGGGGGGATTCCACACCTGGACCCCATCATGGATGCCCAGGAAGTGGGAGTCATGCCCTGTAGACCAGCTCAGTATCCTCCCGAATCCTCAGCCAGATGTGGTTCCTTCATCCTTTCATCCTAGCAGACCTTGCCCATGGCTGTTTAATCATTCTGGCCCCAGACACCCTTCAGACACACTGGCTCAGCTGTCACGTTGTGCGTAACGATGACACCTCTCCTCACAGCGAACGTGCTTGTTTCTTTCTCAAATCCCAGCATACAGACCCGCCCTTGTGCACGCCATGCTCCTGTGCATTGACACCTCTCTGTCCCTCAGGTGTCCCACAGGGCCCTCGGAGAACCTGCAGCCCCAGCAGAGCCAACACAGGTGAGGTGCTTGGGGGGCATCTGCTGGATTTGGTTCGGCACCACGTTCTGGCTTGTAGGATAACACCTGGGTCCACGCCTCAGATCCTCTGCCAGAAAGAAAAAGACATCAAGGGCAAAAAGTCAGCCCCTTGGTCAGAGGCCGGCCTGGGAGCTGGGAGACACAGGCTCTGGGGGCCGGGTGGGTGGCCCTTCACTCTTCTTCGGATGGAACCTGCAGCCTGGCCCACCCCTGCCGGTTCCCATGGCTTTACACTATCACTCCCACATCACATCTCACAGTTCTGTTATTTTTTATGACACTTGTTGTAATGTGAGAGATTGTTTCTGTTTACTCTGTACCTTTTCACAACTTTGTCTATTGCACGAAAATGCTGTCCAGGGACCGGGGTTAGGATGCTTTCTGCAGCGCGCCTGTCAGCAGGTCAAAGTCGCACCAGATACCAAGGGGCGCATACGTGACACGTGGGCTTTCACCATTTGGCACTGAAAACCTCAGTGGTCCATAGTTGGTGTGTGATTCCAGCTACAGACAGTAGCCGCACGACCCCATCGTTTTAACCCTGCTGGGATGCTGGCAACAGTTGACATCCAAAGAGAAAAAGCCTACTCCTGCTGCTGCTGCTGCAGGGTGGGTGGTCTGAGTGCTGGAAGTTCATTTCCAGTGAAGAATCCCAGGGCTCAGAAGCATCCAGAACTGGCCTCCCCTCTGTAGCTGCTGGGCAGGGTGCCTGATACCGGCTGATTCACCCAAGATTTGGCAAAGATTAGGGTTCTCAGCTGGCTTCTGGTCTTTGCAGTGACAACCCAGCACACAGTCTTTGCAGGAGGTACGATGTCTGAGCAGAGCCACACCGTCCCCAGGAAGATGCAGTGATGCGTCCCTCGGTCAAGGTCCTTACAGACAGTCTGACGTGCAGGCCTCCACCAATCCCCCCAGTGAAGGCAGACCTTCAAGTCTCTTGAAAATTCGAAATAAATAAATAAATAAATAAATAAATAAATAAATTTTTTAAAAAAGAAAATTAATACTTGTTTTCCTGGGAATTATAAGAAAACAACTCAAAGATATCAGTAGATTCATTTAATGTCTCAAAGCACAGAAAAGACGTTGAATCCCATAGATGCAGGTGTGGGAAATTCAGGTCAGCCAAGTCACCAGGAGAGAGAGGACGTGAGAACTCTAAGAGGGGGAACAAAAATCCCATCCAGCCGCCAGCACCGTCATTCCCTCTTTCAGTGAGAGAAATATGCTTTCTTCATGGGATATTGTGTTTTCAGGGAGTCTAGTAACGAAAATTTAAAAAACCCAGTGACGTTGATCCAAATTTTAGCTAGGAAGCCTATTATTAAAATTGATAGCACCAGCCTAATGCACTCTAAGATATGGGTACCGGAGATGATAAATCTTGAAAATTTGCATGGTATAAAAATGTTTTAGTTGATGGTTTTGTAGTCAGGAAGATTAGCTGACTCTTTGATTGGCCGCTACAGTGCAGAAGAATAAAGATAAATGCTGTCGAATGCATATGGACCTCAAGGGAAGTATTTGAAATGATGAACGGCTTTCCTGTTCAGCTCACAAGCATTTACTCTAATCACTTACTACCATTTACTGTTTGGAATCTGCATTCCCCGCAGGTGCAGAGGCTGTGCCAGACGTGGAGCTGTGGGTCCCACCCCCACCCTGTCCATCTTCTCCTCCACAGGAGACCCGCAGGGGGTGGAGGTTGGTGGCTGGAGGGAGGGTTTCTATCTTGGTGATTTTCTGCTGTCCATGCCTGGGACGCTGCATCCACTCACCTGCCCCTCCGTGAGTCCCCGCAGAGGCTGGACGTCCAGCCCTTCACGGACCAGCTTGGTGTGCGTTGTGTTCTCTTCTCTGCCAGCAGTGGGTCCCTTTCCCTGGAAGGAAAACCTGAAGTTCCCACTTCCTTGGGTGCTTCTATTTTCTACTCTGGAATAGATGCTGTTTTTCCCCAATCAATGTCATCAGGCCACAAAGGTAACATTTCCTGTGATGACCGATGTCTGGAAATCAAAGGTGAAACTTCAGGATGAGGAGACAGTCTTACTTTCTCCAGACCACAGGTGGTCCTTGGGTGAGAGTGAGGCAAGGGCATATGGGCACCTCCGTGCCTTACCTCATCCTGGCCCTGGCACAGAATCACAGCCGATGCCTGTCCTTCAGAGGCCACCTGACCAGGACGCACAACGTTCCCCCATGCTGGCAGCCTCTGGTCTCTCCTCCAGGACTGGCTCAGGGAGGCCTTCAGAGGCTGCTTCAATGCCCAGCACCCTTGATACACAAGCCAGTGTGGTGCTGTTTGTTTCCACCTGGTCCCCCCTGGAGGGAGCTCCCCCAGAGGACAGGGAAATGTCTCCACAGCCCCTAGGCTTGTGTGCATGTGTGTGTGTGTGTCACAGCAGCACAGCCGGACCCAGACTACACACCCCCACCCTAGAGAACCTGCCCCTTGCCCAGCCCTGTCAGTATGTCCTCCCCCGGCTGCTGCTGTCTTTTTGTTTTCTTTGACCTCATTTACAACAATCATAATTAAGGAGTGTTTAGTGCTAACTTGTTTGCTCCCTGCATACCCATCCCTGACCTGACTCTGGATTCCTGAAGGTGAGCTCGGCCCTCTCCTGAGCCATAGTCCCGGCACCCAGCTTAGGGAGGGGCCTAGAGGTGGGGTGACTGCTAATGAGCATGGGGATTATTTTTCAGGGTGAAAATAGCCTGGAATTAGATGGTGGTAAAGACAGTCCAGCTCTGTGAATGTGCTAAAAACCACTGAATTGTGTACTTTAAATGGTAGATTTTAACCTATACATATAATGTCAATTTAAAAAGTGTGTGGACTGTGGTTCAGAAAAGATGGTGCGGCCCAGATTCTTCCTGTTCTTTTCTGCTAAACAGGAATATAAACTCTGGAAATGGTGCAAGAGGTAAGCAAGCAAGGACTCTGTTAGCAGGTAAGCTGCAGGCGGGGACCCCAGGGCTCGGAGAACAGCACAGCGAGTGACTGGGTGTCTCATGCTCCCCAAACAAGAGAAGAAGGAAACCAAGCCCCAGAGATTCCTGACCCCTCCTGCTGCAGCGGAAGACTCCTCCCCCAATCCAGGGGAAGCGTCTCTCCGAGAAGACCAGGCAACCCTGCACACTGGTGAGGGGATTAATCGTGGTTCCTGCACAAGCAGCCCGAGACCTTCTCCTTGCTAAGCCTGAGATTCCCTTTTCTGCTGAAAAATCCAGAGACCAGTCAGCAAAGCTGGCAGAGGAGACCCAGCTAGAGGAAAAGGCTGTCTTTTGTTCCTTTGTGCCCGAGACCCCTCCCCTGCCCTGAGCCTGGGGGTCAGGGGGTCAGGTAGGGCGGCATCACCACATCCATCCCCTATGAGAAACACGAGCCTGCCTGGGGAGACTCCTTCCTCCTTCTGGAACAGGACCAACAAGACCCCGCGGGAGCCCCACTGGTTCTAGACAAACCAGGAAAACCCAACTAACATGACAAGTCTCGGAAAATTAAACTTTTATTAGAACCACAGTGCACAAAGGTCTGTTAGGACCCACATACTAAACACAAACTGGTACTGTCTGCTGAAATAAAAGATGTAAATGAGACTCAGAGTCTCCTAGTATTATAATCAAAATGCCTAGGATACAATTGAAATCACCCATCATACCCAAAACTAGGAAAATTGCAACTCGAATGAGAAAAGACCATCATGGGACACACCAAGAGCAGGATGAACCGGATGCTGGAATCATCTGACAAGGAGTTTAAAGTAGGCGTCATAAAAAATGCTTCAACCATCAGTTACCAATGGTCTTGAAACAAATGAAAGAAGAGAAAACCGATGACTCACAAAAGGACTCCCCTCAGCTATGTTGGCTGTAGTCCCCGCAGAGCAGCAGCTGAAGTGCTGAGCCTGTTGGGGGCCTGTCCCAGCCGGTCTGGATGCCACCCCTGTCCCCTGCACTCCAGGGCAGGAACGCAGGCCCGGGTCCCACCCCGGGGCCCCGCAGCAGCGTCCTGCTTGGCCGCCGAGAGTCAGCAGCCTTACTGCCCACACCCACTCCTTGGAGCCCTGCAGGCCAGTCGGCCGGCTTCTGACCCGGAGCCCCGTGTGTCCCCAGCGTGCCCGGATCTGTATGTCCCGCTGCCCCATCTGCTCTCCACCCTCCACCCACACCCGTAACGCCCACACCAAAATGCTCGTTCTCGGCCTGGAACATTTAGAAGATTTTTGCAAATGCAAATGCACTGCAGGGAAAAACATATCTCATTACAGACTAGCTGAACAACTGGGCTTCTCCCCCACAAAATGTAAATTAAGACTTGACAGCAAATATTTCTTATCTGAAGGAAAAAAACTCATCAGAGAGGATCATATCCATGAGCTGCATGTGGCCAGGCCTGAGAAGACAACTCAGTTCTGGAAGGTGAGGACAGGTGAGGGAGGGGGAGGGGAGGACAGGTGAGGGAGGGGAGCTCGATGTCTTTGCCCCAGCCCTCCCTGTTGTCCTGGCCACCATAGGGCTCCCCCCAGGGCTGCCCTCCACCTGGGATGCTCTTCCTTGGCCTCAATACATCCGGACTACAACACTCACTCCACCGGCTCTCGACCAGGAATGTCTTCCTCTGGCCCGCTCAGATCATCTGTCTCCTCTTCTAGCTAACTTCAGAACCTGCCCTGAATCGACTAGGAGCCAGCCAAGCGCCCAGACCCTGCCCTCCTGGTTTGCACACTCTGGCTGTAGCCCCCAAAGTGCTTCTGCTGGAGATGCCTCCCCTGTGACGAGCGGCTGCCCTGGGCCCTTGGTTGGTCTTCCTCTCAGGTAGCTCAGGAAATAGAACGGCACAGAATTTACCCCTAATATCCTACAAGCTAAACCTCCTGAGCTCTTTACCAGGTCCAGTCTGTGCGTGTAGATAGCCACGCCCGCTACATCTCAGCCTTCGGACTGAGTATCTGAAACATTTTTTTTGAGTAAAATTGCTTATTTTATTGAGCTAATTGGAAGAAGTCAGATCCTTTTATGAGCCACGATGCTGAGGGCTTCAGCCAAACCTCCCTCTCATCCCCAGATGACCCACGTTCACAAAATTGCCTGGTTGTCAACATTTGTGACATTTCTTCAGAAAATTCAGATTTCATTTTCCTCAGTAAGTCAATTTTCTGTGATTAGAAAAGAGCGAGGCCTATCATTTTAAGCACTTTTCCCTGTTTTTCCCTGGGAATAGTAGAAAGAACATTTGCTCAGAGCACGTGGACCTTTTTTCTCCATAAACATAATAAAGGTGGGGGGACTGGACAGGAAAAGATGAAAAGACCACGTTTCCTGCCATTTCAGCGGGGATTTCAGTTTTGTTCTGAATCCCACTGAGAATTAGCCTGGGAGCCACGGACCCCATGTGCCCCAGCCAGGGGTGACCGGGTGCACCTGCGATTCCCCTGGGAGCATCCAAATGCCACCCAGCGAAGGCAGGTTCTTCTAATTAGCAAAATAACTCAGACCATCGTGGGGAAAAGTCTGCAACGTGACAAATTAGAAGCAAAGGCAGGAGGGCCTGCTGGGCATGCTTGCTGGTGAGGAGATGGAAGCTACTGGAAAGACTGAGTGGAGACATGTTCTGTTTCCTTGCTCACCCTACCCCCCACTCCCAGCTTCTTGGGAAAATTCCAAGCCAGAATCAGAGGGCAGAAGTTTAGCTGGAAGTTCTGGAGCAAATACCTCGGTCGAGGCTCCCTGCCAGGCAGGTCCCAGGGCGTCAGCCCCGGCCCTGCTGTCCTTAGGTGGGAGGGGCGTCTGTGGGCAACACCCAGGGAAGGGGTGGAATTCTGAGCCCAAGGGCAGAATGACACGACAACCTCCAGCCTCAGGATCTGGGGAGAGCTTGGAGGTCCTGACTTGGGTGCAGTGGCATGGCTCCCAAGGGCTGAGAGTTTCCTCAGGCCAGGACGGCAGCTTCTGGTGTCTCCGGATGGCTGCTTCCCTCTGGGCATGAGCTCTACCCTCCCATCTTGGAGATGCTGCCCTGGAGCCCCAGGGCTGGGTGGCCTTGCCAGCACCAAACAACCAGGGAGAGAGAGAACGGGGTGCTCTGGCCTTTGGCGAAGTTCCCTTGCACTTGGCAGGGTTGGTGTACCCACCAGTCTCTTTAACCAGGAAGCCGGCCTGTGTGTGTGTTTCAGCAACACCAGTGGGCTGGACCTTCTCCCGCATCCGTCCCTGGCTGGACCTCAGTCCTGTGCTTGATGAAGCATCTCTCATCTTGTGCTAAATCACATTGAGGAGTGTGCCACAGACACTCAGGAGCACCGGGGAGGCCCCCAGGGACCTCGGAGGCAGGCGGGGGTCACATCCTCCTGTACAGATTTCTGTACACGTTCAAGACCAGAATGTGCTGTGTGCCTGCCTGACCCTATGATACTGACACACAGAGAGCAGGACGCAGAGACGCAGCCCCTCCACCACCCATCCATTTGCAAAGGGCAATGCCCGGCATGCACCCGCGTGGCCGTGTGCTGGGCTACAGGGACGTGAGGCCAGCCGTCAGTGTGACCCCTGCCCCTGGAAGTAGGTACATGTGAGGAGCTCAGTGCATGTTTGTCCCTGGAATGAATGCATCCATTCAGCCAGCAGCCAGTCCACAGCATCTACTGATTTCTACTCGTACCGCTCTGCTCAGGACCCTCTCCACCACCCAAACTTAGCGTGAGAAGATGGACCGTGATCAGCTGATCAGCTGTCAAAGGACCCAGAGGTTGCAGTGTCAACCTGCCATGGTTTGGGTGATGGGAAAAGTCAGTCCCCACCCGGGATCACCCCTGTACAGTGGGACATCGGCCTCGGGAGATACCTTAGGGAACTGGTCCCCTGGAGCCCGGCAGAGGTAGGGGGTCTCCCTGGGGAGTGGCCATGGCACTCTGTCAGCCCAAGGAGGGTCTCAGCATCTCTTAGCATTTGGCCCTTTATCCAGGGGCTTTCCTCGAAGGCCGACATGCCGCCCCACGCCCAAAGGGACAGAAAGGAGCTCATTCCTCGTGAATGTTTGTTGGTTGTTTGCTTTTAGGGCTCAAACTGTTGACGGCTGTTAAGTCCAAGGTCTAGTTTTCTCTGTTAGTTCCCTGTGCAAAGACGTAAAAGAAGATTTGTAAGACTCTTTTGGTGGAAATACAAATATATATATAAATCACTGAAGGACATAGAAAGCCCCTAAGGGCAGGAAAGAGAGCACAAAGAGAGATGCAGGCCACATGGAGTGAACGTGGGACAGGGTGACACCACAGACCCAAGGGAAGGATGGGCAGGTGACGATGTGCTGGATGATGGGTTCCTCAAATAGAAAAAATAAAATTGATCTTTAAGTTCCATCAAAAGTGAAATGAGGGCTTCCTTGGTGGCACAGTGGTTGAGAGTCCACCTCCCGATGCAGGGGACATGGGTTCATGCCCCGGTCTGGGAAGATCCCACGTGCCGTGGAGCGGCTGGGCCCGTGAGCCATGGCCGCTGAGCCTGCGCATCCGGAGCCTGTGCTCCGCAACGGGAGAGGCCACAACAGTGAGATGCCCGCGTACCACAAAAAAAAAAGAAATGAAATCCCAAATGGGTTACAGACCTAATTTTTTAAACTACTATTTTAAGACATTTAAAAGAAAATATGGAATTAGATCTTCATGATCAGAAGATGTGTCAAGACCAAAGGAGCCCAAGTGATAGAGGAAGGGGCTGATTCATTCAATTACACTAAACTATGTCTCTGGGAAATGAGAGGCAGCATAAAGCTGAAAAGACAAGCCACAGACCTGCAGGACATACTGCAGTACATGTGGCTGCTACAGTGATGCTCAGAGCACCGAAAACCTTACAAGGAATTAAGATGAAGACAAACAACTGAAAAAAACACCCGGCAAAGGAGATGAACAGACATTTCACAGGAAGGGAAAAAATAAAGGCCAATGACATTTTAAAAATTCTGAACTTAATGGTAATCAGGAAAATAAAAATTCGGGCAATCTAATATGAAATCACACCCTTCGGATTGTCCAAAGTGTAAACAGCAGGGCTGTGAGAACGGGTGAGTGAGGATATCCACAGAGGCGGGAAGTTCACAAGAGCTTCTGCAAGCGGGTGACCCAGAAATCCTCTTCCAAACTTCTACCCGGGGGGTTGTGACCACGTGCAAAAGGAAAAAACCAGCAAAGATGCCAATGCAGTGCTGCTTTTAGTGACAAAATCTTTCTTGAATTAATCTAAATATTCATTAGTATGAAGTGGGAATACTATTCGGCAGTAAAGTGAACAAACTATCAATACGGATGAGCTTCCAAAACCATGTTGAGTGAGCAGGTACAGAACGATTTGTACTACAAAATACCATTGTATAAAGTGTAAGAAAGCAGGATGATGTTACATATTGTTTAGGGATACGTGCCCACCTAGTGAGTGAAAGGATGGGAACACTGATGGACACCTGACTCAGGAGAGTGGCTGCTTTGGTTAGAAATAAATTCAGCAGCACAACACAGAAACCAGTTCATGTAAAAGCAGATTAAATAAAACAAGAAACTATTTTCTCTTATATAATTATTAAGTCAAAAGGCCAAAAATCCAGGGCTTGTGTGTGGCTTCATGGTGACATGAGAATTATGGGCTTCCATTATTTTTCTGCTCCACCATCTTTTTTGAATAGCTTCTGGTCTCAATGTTGCCTCACATTCCAAGATGGCTGCTGGTGTTCCAGCAATCCCATCTCTATTCCAGGCCAATAGCAGGAGGAGGTGGAAGAAGGTGAAAGAATGCAATCCCTGCCTCAAGCTTACCTCTGGGGAGGGAAGGGACTGGAATGGTAGAGGTGCAGAAGGAATTTCACTTACAGCTATAATAATTTGTTTTCAAAAACCATAATCAGAAACGAATATGGACGATTTAAAAATTTTGTTAAAGACAATGATTGGCGAAGCATGTTTTTATACTATTTATTCTCTATGGTTTTATTTATGTTTGGTTGAAAGAGTTCATAGGAAGACACATGAAGAAAACAGGAAATGAATTTAATACATTGATTTCTATTAATGATATGAAACGATTCATTGATTTATAACAATAATGAATAGCAACTGATCTATTAGCATCTCCTTCCTTCTGGAAGGAAGTCAGAGCCGCAAGGAAGCATGCAGTCTCCCCAGTGGAAGCCTGCCCAGCTCCGTGATTTGTGTGATGATTTGTGCAGCCGCCTTCAGAGCCCACTGTGTCTCCCTTCTTCCTTGTGCTTTCTCAAGGGCCTTTTCCTGTGCTTTCCCCCATCAAGAACGGTTTCTCCTGTCCAGTCCATCTGACCGAACATGACCTCCAGTTA
Source organism: Mesoplodon bidens (assembly GCF_964165515.1). Classification (NCBI taxonomy): domain Eukaryota; kingdom Metazoa; phylum Chordata; class Mammalia; order Artiodactyla; family Ziphiidae; genus Mesoplodon; species Mesoplodon bidens. Next base: position 58,848,598 of record NC_138167.1, on the reverse strand, counting down.
CAGCCTGTGCACACACCCCCGGGCAGCCGCACAGATCTTTGATGCTCCACCTGCTTGGAGCCCACTAACCACAGATATAAATAACCTGACCTTTAAGTATTTGCTTCTGGGTGGCCCTCCCAAGCACCTGGGCCAGGCAGCCTTGATTCCAGTGCTCCTGTGGGCTCTGGTCACCTGCTTGGTCTGTTATCCTCTCAACCCAGAGTCTGTCCCAGCCTAATTCTGGAGCAGGTGCTCATCAGGGTGTGGCTTACACCTGAGCTGATAGCTGGCACATACCTCCACCTGGCACACACATCCAGAGAGCTGGACGCAGGGTAGAAGAAACCACCAGGAAAGTGGGTACCAGGTCCCCACGGAGACTGTCAATTGAGGAAGAAACAGATTAACCCTGTTCCATTTAAATTTCATTTCCTGAACATTTTAATGTGAAGGATGGTTTACAAAGTATCTAGTGGCACCAAAACATAAGCACACCTCCCCACCTCGTCCAGAGGTACCTACTGGTTCCAGCATCTATTTCATCTCTTGCTGTTAGTCCATTATTTGTCTCTTTATTGACCATATTTTCTCCAGATCTGCTGACTGGCCATTCATTATGCATTTCTGCCAAAAAGGCTCTTGATTTCTGACTTCTCAGATCATTTCCAAACATGTTACTTAAAAAGGGCTGCTGGATTCCTGAGCGGCCATGGGGAGAGCTCTGTTTCAGGGAAGAGAGGGGATCGGGTGGGCCCTGATGCTCCAGACTCGGTGCCACCAGGTCGTGGCCACACAGCCTCTGACCTGCCCATCTCCCCACGATGCACCTGCTGCCTCTTGCCTCTCAGGGGCCCAGTGCCCAGAGGAGTCAAGGCTGATGGAGGAGGGGATGTGGCATTTCCGGGCCCAGGAATCTTGAGGGAAGGACTGTCCACGTGGATTGGTCCTATTCCCATGCACAGCAGACGTCCCATGGGGGACGCAGAGTGACTTCAGCCAGATGTGCCGTGTCCTGTTGGACTGGTTGACCAACCATTCTTGAGGTTCCTACCTCACACACAGGGAAGGTTCGGGAGGGGACAGAAAAACTGTGAGCTGACTTACTGTGGCCCATACCTCGTGGGACCAGCCCCGCCGTACGTGAGGGATCCCAAAGCCAAGAAGTGAGGAAATTGTCAGCTGGCTAGAAATAAGCTGACGGTAAATAAGGCAACCTGCTGAATTAAGATGCATAGAGTTTCTTCCAGTTCCCTGATAACCACTGAACGGTAAAATCACTAGTCCTTCCATGGAAGAAATTAGCATTAATAAGATAAAACCGTATTTGGAATAACTGACATTTTGATGAATGTGCCAGCGGGATTGGATGTGAGGCTTTTGATGGATCTTATTTGGGGTTGCCTTGGGTTGCATTTAATTGTTCCTTCTCCGTTTTCAGCTTTAGTGAAGTGAAATAGAAACCTCGGGAATGCTGGAATTTATCTTTCAGGAGGCAGATGCACTGCTTCATGATCAATCGGGCTGACAGCTGCTCTGCCTGTGGGAAGCCGGGGAGCCCAGAGCTGGTGGACGGGACCCCTCTGCCCTCTGGACTCCACGCCACCTGCAGGCAGGGGGGCCGCCTCCCGATCGGCTCCTCCTCCCCTGGGGCTCAGCCAGGCACGCCTCCTGAAGACGAGGCTAGGCGTTCACACCAAGGTGAACACTCAGCTAGACCTCCTAGTGTCCCACTATTAAAGCCCATAGGGGAGCTGAGGAGGGCGCGTGAGTTACCAGGACAGGACAGAGCAGCGTCCCTGCCCTCAGGTCCCCCTTAGGCTCAAGCTGGTGGCCTGAGCCGCTTTCCGAGCTTCTTCTCGGGCTGGTTTCCTCTCTTCCTGTGGATGCAGATGCCCCTCGGGGTGGATTTCTGCTGGCCCATAGCCTGGATCCGGGGCTCTGCCCTCCCACAGATGAACTTCAACATCCTCTGCCCCCGACCCTCTCTCTGGCTCTGTCCTGTCCTGCTTCCCAGGCTGCCATCGTGTGATCACGTGACCACGCCCCGGGCCAGTTCCTCCTGCTCAGTGGGACAGTGTCTGCTCCTTCCCTGTGTCCCCAGCTGCCAGCACAGAGGTCTGTAGAAGTCACTTCCTCCGTGCGTGTCGCATGCAGTCGGATCGTCCCTTGTCAGTCTCTTGTCTTCTGTCTTTGCCTAAACGTTGAACTCTTGCAAGGAAAAAACCATGTGTACACACCTGTGTGTCCCCAGCTCTGAGCACAGTGGATGCTTGAAGGAGAGGGTGAGGGAGGCTCCGGCTTGCCGGCTCTGCCAGGAGCGAAGTTCCCCTAAGGGAAGGCTGCCTGCCCTGGAGGGGGAGCGGGGTGCCAGCCCCCCGAGCATCTCAGCTCCTCCCCGATCCCAGGAATGAGTGTCCACAGAGAGGAGGTCAGGGAGCAGCAACGGGGACCTGGGGACCCGAGTCTGCCGGGACCCTAGTGAAGGATCATTAAAGGTTCGTGGAGGAAAGAAAGGAAGACACGACTATTTACAGAGGAATCTTTGGTTATTGGTTGGAAAGACATAATAAAACAGAAAATATCAATTCTCCACAGATTAATATAAAACTCTAATGTAATTCCAAATAGAATTCCAGTGTCTCTGTGTGTGAGTGTGTAGCTTGCATAAAATAACCTTAAATTCCTATAACAAGATACATGTCTAAAAGTAACCAAGAAAACTGTGGAAAAGAAGATTGAGGGGACTCTTGCCTGAGAAATAGTAAAGCTTTTGGAATGAAAGCCATGGCAGATGAATGCATGGGATGGGACAGGAACGGAGTCCAGGCCGGGGGTAAAAGGCCAGTGCATTTACACACCGGGAAAGAGGCTTTCATAATTAAGCAAATCAGCTGGGCTTCTAATTCATCTCACATTCAGAAATAAACAACAAATACAGCAAATATTAACATATGAAAGAATAAAATCTTAGAAGAAAGTGAATATATGTGTAACCTCTGGTTTAGGCAAATATTTTAATGAATATTGGTAACTAAGAAGCTATTAAAGAAAAAATCATAAAGAAACGTGTGACTATGTTTTAACAAATATGCAGCATGAGGAGATGGTGACGCCAAAGAGGAATGATAGGAAAGCAGTGGGAGGGTTCATAGCTGTAATACACAAAGAGCTTTTACAATTGATTTTTAAAAAGACAAATAAGAGACAATTAGGCAAAGTATATGAACAAGCACTTACTAGAAAGTTCCCAAATGGCCAAAAATAGTAGGAAAAGTTACACAAAGTCACAAGTAGCTGGAAAATTCAAATTATTTTAATAAGGAGATATCAATTTTCACCTCTCAGATAGGCCAAAATTGAAAAGGTAACACCTTCTGGTGAGGATGTGAAGGAAAGAACCTTTGCATATTATTGCAGGAGATGTGAATTGTAACTGCTCTTTTGGAAAGCCATCTGGAAAAATGTATTTAAATTAAAAATACACAAAACCATGGAGCCAGCCTTCCCATCCTGAATACTCATCCCCAAGAGCAGCCCTGAGTGACGCCAGGGGGCGATGTGGACAGTGAGCTGTGTGCACAGAGTGAGAATCAGAAACATACCTGTAGGACCCCAGATTTGTTACACAGTTAGAGCATCTCCCAAACCATGGGTACGTGATTACAACAAAAGTACCATAAATTGTACACAATAAAGCCTAGGATGTGTGATGCAATTTCATTTAGTAAAATGGTGTGTGCATGTGTGTGTCTGTGTATGGTGTGTGGTTTGTGTGTGTACGTGTGTGTCTGTGTGTGTGTGTCTCTGTGTGTGTGGTATGTGGTGTGTGTGTGTGCATGTGTGTCTCTGTGTGTGGGGTGTTTGTGTGTGTGGTGTATATATGGTGTGTGTGTGTTTGTGTGTCTGTGTGTCTGTGTGTTTGTGTGTCTGTGTGTGTGTCTGTGTGTGTGTTTGTGTGTATGTTTGTGTGTGTGTCTCTCTGTGTGTCTGTGTGTGAGAGTGTGTGTGGTATGCGGTGTGTGTGTGTGCATGTGCATCTCTATGTGTGGGGTGTCTGTGTGTGTGTGGTGTGTGTGTGTCTGTGTGTGTTTGTGTGTCTGTGTGTCTGTGGTGTGTGTGTGGTATGTGGTGTTTGTGTGCATGTGCGTCTCTGTGTGTGGGGTGTCTATGTGTGTGGTGTGTATATGGTGTGTGTGATGTGTGTGTGTGTGTGTGTGCAATGAGAGGTGCCATACACCTCCCGGGGCACCCGGGACACCATCTCAGTGGTGCCTTATTCCCAGTAACGTCCCTCTCCCTCCCCTTCTGCAGGGTGCCTCCCAGGCTGAGCCCCATCTCTCTGGCTTTGCTCCCACTCTGTCCCTGAGCCCACAGGACATGTGGCCCTGCTCTGGGTCAGGCCCTGCGCTCGATGGGGATGCAGAGCTCACCTCAGAGACACCCTGGAAGGAGCCACCGTCTGTACGGAATCAGAAGAGGGTGGGGGGGCTTCCCTGGTGGCGCAGTGGTTGAGAGTCCGCCTGCCGATGCAGGGGACACGGGATCGTGCCCCGGTCCGGGAAGATCCCACATGCCGCGGAGCGGCTGGGCCCGTGAGCCATGGCCGCTGAGCCTGCGCGTCCGGAGCCTGTGCTCCGCAGCAGTGAGAGGCCCGCGTACCGCAAAAAAAAAAAAGAAGAGGGTGGGGGCTTGGAGGTCGGGGTGGAGGGACCTGAGAGGGACCCCACCCCGTGCCCAGTGCCCACAGCAACGAGGGCCCTGGTCTGGGTGTGAAAAGGGAGGCGGGCCGGGTGGTCCCAGGGCTCTGCCCTCTCTGTGCTCCAGGCTCCAGAACAAGCACTTCCTTAGCACTCGTCCCTCCCACCCCTCCGCCCCTTGACGCCCGTTGCCTGACAGCTGCTGCACAGAGCTTCACAACCAGTTGTGCAGGTGGTCAATCTGAGGCTCCTGGAAGTCTGCACAGGCTCCTGGGGTCCGAGAGAGGAGCTGACTCTCCTCCCCAAAGCCCAGATCACAGTCAGGCCGTCTCACTGGGCCAGGCCCTGGGGGTGCAGGTGACTGACAGGCTGGCTGGTCTGGGATCCAGACCCACACAGAGGAGGAGGCACTGGCCTCGCCCCCAAGAGCACCAATAGGAGTGCCTTCATCCAGCCCACCGCAGAGCTCCCCTTGGAGGTGGGGCAGGCGCTGGAGAGCAGATGGGGGGATGGCAGGCTGACGCGAATCCCAGCCCCCCCCCACACCATCTGGGACACTTGGGTCTCAGCCTGCAGGGCATTTGGGAGGCAGAGGAACTGTGGCCAAGTCGAAGGATCCCAGTGCAGATCCAGGACAGACGCCGCAGGGGCCGTGCTGTGACACTGCTGTCTCCAGCCTCACTGCGTGAGCCTCAGGCCCCCTCCCGCCAGGACCCCGGGGTGGCATGCGGTTATGGGACTAACGGCGCCCCAAGGAAATGCCGGCATGTTCTGTCCTTCACCTTCCATGGCATCATTTCTCTTTCCCAATATCTCTGTGCAGTTTTATTTTAATGATCTTATTTTTTAAATGAGGAAAAGGAGGCTCAGTTGAGTGGACAGGGGTCTGGCATTAATCTCACCCACCCTCCCCAAAGGGGCTTCCAGGCGGCACCTCAGTTGATGCCGCTGGCTCCCTGCAGAGACCTGTGGGGCTAAAGCGAGGGGACTCGGGCTCTGACAGGGCCTGGACATGGCCAACTGGGCCAGGGCAGTGGGGTGACATGGCCAGGGCAATGGTGGCTGAGAGTGCCAGGGCAGTACAGGAGTGTAGATGGCATCCAGAGGACAGCCGAGAGCAGGATGTTACATGACTTGGATGGTCCTCCTGACCATTTGTCTGTGATTAGCTGCTGGGTCCGAGCCCAGGAAGCAAACCCCCTCCCTGGTCCAAGACCGGCTGCATCTGTTCCATCATCAGGGAGGCGACCAGGCTCTGAGGTCTGTGCACAGCCTGGGCCCTGCTTCCCCAGCAGTCAGTTCTGTGGCCCCAGCTCATTTGGGATCTCCACCACAGAATGTCCCCTGGATGCTTGGGGTGGGTCACAGGCATCACCTGGGGTGGGGCAGGGGGATAGCAGAGTGACAGGCCAGGGTGTGCATGGCATGCAGGGATTCCTGGGCTTGGTCCCGCGCATCCACGTGACTTTCTGCACCCGCTGCTCCTGGCTGGCTTTCACTCTGCAAACACAGCCCCAAGCCCCCGGCACCCTGAGAGGAAGCAGCAGATCATCCAACATGCCTGAGGAGGCGGGGGTGAATGTTCTCAGTAGAGAGCACGCTGATGCTGTTTGTGGGGTACTCTTACTGTTCTGCCCTGCAGGTGTCAAGAAGGAAGTTGTGAGAGTTAGAGAAGCTGGTGGGGGTAAAGCACAGGATGACTTCTCAGGAAATATAACTTCATCATCACCGTCATCATCACCATCATCATCATCACCATCACCATCATCATCATCACCATCATCATCATCATCACTATCATTACCATCACCATCACCATCATCATCATCATCACTATCATTACCATCACCATCACCATCATCATCATCACTATCATCACCATCACCATCATCACCATAATCATCATCACTATCATCACCATCACCATCACCATCATCATCATCATCATCTTCATCACCATCATCACCATCACCACCACCATCATCATCATCATTGTCACCATCGTCACCATCACCATCATCACTATTATCATCACCATCATCACCAGCACCATCATCATCACCAACATCATCATCATCACCATCATCATCACTATCATCACCATCACCATCATCACCATCATCATCATCACCATCACCATCACCATCATCACCATCACCATCACCATCATCAACATCATCACCATCATCACCATCAACATCATCACCATCATCACCATCACCATCATCACCATCATCACCATCATCACCATCATCATCACCATCATCACCATCACCATCACCATCATCACCATCACCATCATCAACATCATCACCATCATCACCATCACCATCACCATCATCACCATCATCACCATCACCATCAGCATCATCAGCATCATCACCATCGTCATCATCATTGTCATCGTCTTTGTCTTCATCATCACCATGATCATTGTTACCCTTATTTCCTGATGATGCTTACCTGTGCACAGCCTAGGGTCTCTCCATGAGTTAGTCACCCAATGAGAACTCAGCCACAGTCTCCCACACCTAACCCTTCATCTGATGTTTCCTCAGACCAGCCCACCTTCCAGGCCCCTTCCCTTTCAGTGGGCAGACTAACTCCGTACTCACACCTTCACTGAAGACTTACCCTCTGAGGGCTACTGTGGCCCAGACTCACACAGAGTCCCAGATAAAGGTGTGTGTTATCTCAGGCCCCGAGCAAGGGACTGGCTCTCCCACTGCATCCAGACAGCCCCAAGATTAGCATCGTCCCGGAGACAAGCATATGTGAGGGCGGCTACACATAAGGAATCTCAAGGTAGCACACGTTTTTCAACACTCACTGCAGGTAGCCCTTCTAGTTATTCAGACATTTCTCTTACAAATATAGAAAATCTGTTAACTTGGTGGAATACTTAATTTTGTTTTCCATGTGTAGAAGCAATGTATGCAAGAGAAATAAGAAACAGACGGGCGTCCCTCGTAAACCTGAGGCCCACAGATAACCCCACGTGGCGTAAGAAGGACACGTTCGCGGGGAAGGACTGGGCGGCTGCTGTGTGTTGCCCCGTGTTCCACACGTGAAGCCACAGAGGAGCAGGAGAGAGCCAGCCTCTGTCCTGCAGGAGCTTCCCTGCCTGTGGGGTGACTGTCACGGTCCCCAGTAAATCGGCTTCGTACTGGGGGTTAGAGAGGCTTATACAAAGCACGGGGGCGAGCAGGGGAAACTCACAGGCCACCAGGGAGGCAGGGAGGTCGTTCCAAGGCCTGCATGGGCCGGGGGAGGGGTGGCTGTGATGCCCGCCCCCAGGAGAGATGCCGACAGCAGGGGGAGAGGGCGTGGTGGACTGACCACAGGTGCCTCTGCTTCCATCCCCGGCACCTGCCCACACCCAGCAGCCACTGTTCATGGTCAGTGTCTTGTCACCCCAATGGCAAGTTCCCCAGTGTCCCCCACAGAATCGGCCAGGACTGGCCAAGCTCTTTGAAGCCGAGGAGGTAATTGATGTGCTTCTGTGGCCTCACACCCAGCCCACATCACCCGCACCCAGTGGGGGATTTGGGGATTTGGGGATGGACCGCGTGGCCATGCCCCACTTTGTGCTACGAGATTTCAGCCTCTGACAATGAGCCCCTTCTGCTTGGACTTTCAGCTTCAGAGAGGGCGTCTCCGCAGGCAGTAACTGTCCCAATAGTGCGGTCATTGTCTCTTGGTCGCCTCTGCCCCTTGGCCCAGGGACTCCCACCCTCTGGGTCTCAGGGAACTTCTTTCACCAGAAATGCTGAAGTGAAGAAAAAGGTGTGAAGGGAAAGGGGTGTTAAAGGCAGAGTGACAGGAAGGGGGTCTTCCGTGGGAGGGATGCTGAGAAAGTCGCCAGAGAAGGGGAAGGCTGAGCGGGGCTGGGTCCTGGCAGGGCGGGAGGGCAGAGACCCCATCCTGGGGAGAGAGCCCACACTCCAGCCTGGACACTGCCCCTTCCCTGTGCCCAGCAGCGGGCCAGGTCTCCCCAACAGCCCCCCCCCAAGTCTCAGCCAGCCATGCCCCCACTGCTGGCCGGCCAGTCCAGCTGTGCCAAAGCCTGTCCTGTGACCAGATGTGAGTCCCTCGGGGCCTCTGCATGGGGCTCCAGCCCCTCTGAGTTCTGTTCTCCCCACACGGGGTCATCCTTTGTAGCCGAACCCCGGGGGATGACATGCTGTGAGTGCTCTAAGGGCCTTTTCATTTTACAGCCTCTTCTGAAAGGCGTCCCCAGCTCTGAGTGGGGAGGCAGCTGTGCTGGGGGTTAATGGACTGCAGCAGTTTGCTCTGAAACCCTTGATGTTGACCCTCTTCTGCAAATGAGTGTCAGAGGAAGACTTTAAGAACTTGCTCTGTAACTTAGAAGTGTTCCAGATAACACCATTAATCCCTGTTTTCCATGGTTGGCAGAAAGCTCTAAGTACCTCTAATACTTTCTAAATCTGACAGTTTTAATTATTTCCCTGCACCATTATCGATTGGGCAAGTCAACCTGTGACTTTGAAGGCCTTTGTCCATACCCATGGCCAGTACCAGAACCAAGCACGCCTTGGCCATGGTCTGGGGCCAGGGAGCTGGGTGCTGGGAGGCTGTGGGCCCTTGGAGCAGGACGAACCCCTGTTCTCCGACGGTATCACCTGTGTTGGCCCTGGCAAGCAGCTCTCTGGATGTGGGATGTGCTTGTGCGGCTTGCCGGCTGGGACCCGTATTCCTAGTGCAAGCATGGGGGCCCTCCCCTGAGGGACGTCACTGCCTGCAGCGAGCTCCTCCAACCAAAGCAGGCCGTGACCTTGACGCTCTACTTCTCATGTTGGAACAGAAGAGCACCCAAGGGACCAGACAGGACACTCACCAGGGACACAGGCAAGATGGGGAGCAATGCCACGAACGTTGGTAAACACATAAGCAGCTGTGCACACGCTCAGACACGCACACACACACAGCAAATTACAACATATGCCCCCTGCCATTTCAGTAAACAAAGGATGTTGTGGCCATCAAGCCCTCCGACACTGAAGCTGCCCCCATGGTGCACCCTGAGGGGATTCAGGGTGGAGAAAAACAAAGTGCTGGCTCTGGGTAGTTACGATGCATATCAAAGGAATGATTTCAATAAGCCCAGACTTTTGCATCTTCCCATACGTAGAAAAGCGCTAAGACCATGAACCTGAGATGTCTGTGTTTTGTGATTAGAAGTAATCGTTTGATGTTTGACCACATTTTTTTCCCCATGGAAACTCCTGTGTGTCCTGGTTCACCCCTTACCTCTTTGGCACTGTCTTTCAGGGCTATGGAGAGGCTGTCTCCCGGGATATGGTCCCCAGTAATGTCCTGAATAAAACATAATTCAAATTTTAGGTTGCGCCTTTTTTTTTTTTTTCCAGTTCACAGTGGCTACAGGTAAACACGCCTGCGTTCCTTGGCAGGTATTCACGATGCATCAAACCTTAGACGAGACCAACGGTAAAGAGTGACACCCTCCCATCCTGACACCAGCAGGCATGGACGCTGACTGTGCCCTTGCAGCCCCACAGACACGCAGGTGAAGACAGGAACGCACACAGATGGACGGACCCATCTCCTGGAAAGTACGTGACTTCAGCCAGCTTGTCTTGTTCTGCTGTCCCCGTTTTACACTTTCGTGCCGTATTTTAGGATCTTTCCTTGTGCGCAGAGATCTGCCCTTTGGTTTGTGTGGTTTGCAACGGTAGCATCGCGCTCCGTGAGCAACAGCTTCCCTGCTGATGGAAGCGGACGTGCTCGTGTGGTTTTCCTTGTAAACACGCTGTCACGGTGACATTTTGGTCTGTGTCTTGGCTCACGGGGTGAATCTTCCCTGGAGCAAGGAGAGCGCACATTTAAATCGGATGGATGCCGTCAGGCTGCCTCTGGGAAGGCTTGGCCTGTGAGCTTTCTCACCAAAAGCGTGGTTCCTAGACCTCGCCACCAGGGAGGGCTGGGCTCTACCTCCTGCGGGCTCCCCTCACCCCAGGTTCCAGCCCCGGCCCAACGTTTCACCTGCTTAACGAAGTCCATCTTTCTCCCGTGAATTGCTTACCCATATTCTTGCCCATTTCCCACTACTGCCCTCTTCTGTGTATCTCCTGATATATTGGGAATATTAATCTTTGATTTTGCATATATTGCAAATATTCTGTCTATCGTTTCTCTTCACATTGCTTAACGATGTCATTCCTATAAGATATTTTAATTTTCACATTGACAAATCTGTCTTGGATTGCAACATCTGAGTTCTATATGTGATTGTGTGTTATTTATTGCTTGTGGTAGTTACCTGTCTTTACTCTTCCCCTGATAGACTGTAATGGTCTCAGAATAATTTATTAAAACTGTGATTTCAGTGCTATTTGTCAGTGCAACCTTTGTCACATGCCAAATTATCACATATGCTTGGGTCTTTCTCTGGATTTTATTATTCTTTTTTCTATTACATTTCTATTTTTACCCTTGTGCTAATACATTATCTTTTGAATTCACTATTGTGTAGTTTTGCCTGATCTCTGATTGGAAACTTCACTGCATTGTCCTTTACCTATACTGTCATGGTAAGATTTGCCAACTTTCTACTTCATATATATTTTAAGATTGAATTTCACAAGATGTGAAATTGGGACTTTGATTGGAATTGCATTAAGTTTATACAGTCATTTGGGAAGAATTTGTATCCTGACAGTAGCAAGTCTCCCCAACCAAAGCATAGTTTATCTCCCCTTTTAGACAGGCCTTCTTTTATGACTTTTCAACAATGCTTATAACTTTCTTAAATCTATACATTGCATTTCATGTACATATATTCTTTCTGGATAGTCTGAGTTTTCCATTGTTAACATGCATGTGGTAGATATATAACATTTTCTACTTAGTTCTTGTAGGCATATAATAAAGCTATTGGTTGGGGTATTTTGGTCTGATACCTGGCCACCTTCAGTACTCTTGAAATAATTCTGGTAGTTTCCATTTCATTCTATCAGGCTTTCCATTTACTCTCATTCCATCTGCAAATAGTTATACATCTTAAAGACTTCTTTTTTAATACCTCCAGCTTGTTTTCTTGCATTGAAGACTCCCTCCCTGAAGCGTGTAAGTAGCCGTGATTGCCTTGTTTCTTGTTCATCCCCTACACAGTTTCTTAAGGCGCGTGTATTTGATGTCAGTCTGTATTCGAGGTCCTGCAGACACTGAGTGCAGCAAGTCCCTCGGTGCTTAGATTCTGGGGCATAGAAGAGCATAAAGAGATGCACATTGTGGGGATAACTGCTCTGAATTTAAAAGCAGCAGCAGTATAAAGAGCAACATTAGATGTGGAAACACTACTAATTTTCAGTGTTAATGAGAGTGTTTGCTGCTGGTTTATGGTAGATTCATATAAACAAGTTAAAGAAGATTCTTTGCATTATTAATCTGTTAAACCATTTAAAAAGTAGATGGGTATTCAATCTATGGAATGCATTTTGTGTTTATCAAGAGGGTAACAGACTTTATTTTCTCCATGATCAGTTAATGCACATGAATCAATTTCCTAAACCTGAGATATCCTTGTATTTCAGATTTAAGCCTTTTGGGTTGTAATGTATGATCATCTTAGTACCTTGTTGAAACAGCTTTCCATCTCTTTTGGAAGTTCTAGAAGTCTTGGTCTGTTAAATGTGAGGTTTAGTAGAACATACATAGGTGCCATCTGGACCTGATGCCCATGAAGGGTGATTCATGGATGGTTTTAATTTTATTTTTGATAATTTACCTTTGACAGTTACTTTTACTCTCCTTAAGATAATTTTCCTCATGTACATTTTTCTAAGTACATGCATTTTCTATTTTGCTTTAAAATTTTTGACCTACTATATAGCACAGGCAACTATACTCAATATTTTGTAATAAGCTACAAGGGAAAAAAATCTGAAAAAGAGTATATATATTCAGTTATATATATATAACTGAATTGCTGTGCTGTACACCTGAAACTAACACAACATTGTAAATCAACTATACTTCAATTTAAAAACATGAATGTGAAAAAATATCATTTAGATTTACCAGGTTTATGTTACTAACATTTCAAAAAAGGAGCTTGTGGTTTTCCTGATCAAGACTCCTCTTAATTTATTTTTATTTTTACAGCTTTATTGAGATACAGTTGACATATAATAAAGAGCCCTGTTTAAACTGTGTGATTTGAGGAGCTGTAACACATGCCTAAGCCTGTGAGACCATCACTACCGTCAAGAAGCCAGCTGCCCCCACTACTCCTCAATGTTCTTTGGAATCCACCATCCCACCATCCCCAGCACCCCTCCTATTTCTCCTCCTCTGGGACTCTAATGTCATACATTTCTTTTCTTTTTGGTCTTTTCAGAGTATCCCACAAGTCCCTGAGCTGTGCTTATATTTTTTTTCAACACTTTTTTTCCCTTTCTGTTTTTCAAAATAATTCTCATTATCCCATTTTCAAGCCAGTTTCACTTTCTATTCTCACCTCTACTTTGGTATGGAGTCCATGAAGTGAATGCTTTGTTTTGCATATTGAAAATTTTAGTTCTAAAATGGACATTTGATTCTTCTTCAGATCTTCTCATTCTTTGCTGATACTCCATCCCCCATTTTTTTCTAGAGTGTTCACCTTTACTTCTTAGAGCAGGCTGATACTGGCTGCTCTGACGTCTCTGACAATCCCAATAGCTGTGTCTTCTTGGGTTTAACTTCTGCTTCTTGTTTTTCCCTTGTTAGCTGAGTTTTTCTGGTACTTTGTATGCTGAGTGATTTTAAATTGTATTCTGGAAAATTTCAGCACTATCCTATGAGACTCTGGGCCTTTTAGAGCCTAAGGTAAATGCTGGTTTCTGTTTGTGTTGTATTAACAGAAAATTCAGATTGCCTTTGAGCCTTGAGTTCCAACCTGCCTTCTGTGGGCTATGGTTCCCATAACCAGTCCCATTTTCAAGCCTTTGCAGAGCTATTCAGATTGGTCCCACATGCGCACCATCCAGTGACTGGCTCAAGAGCTCAAAATCTGGGGTTTACTGCTTTGGGTCAGATCCGCACATGCCCAAGTTTTATTCACAACTCTATGGGTTCACTTCCTTGATCTCCTTCCCCTCCACCATCTGTCCAACACTTCCAAGCTCCAGACTCCCCTTCCTGGTCTGGCCAGAGGTCCAGGCTATGTTTCCCAGCTCTGCCACACACCTGCCGTGACTACATCCTCATCTGGGCCCAGGTGCCAGGAGGACAGAAGAGGAACAAAGCAGTGGGGATTCATCCACTGCGTACTCTGGTCAGAGAGAAGGGCTGCCCTCCCTCAGTGTATCAGGTGCCCAGATGGCTGCCCATCTGTCACTGTGCTGCCATGATCACTTCTGTTGTGTTGCCTCTGGCTGAGAAGTGAGAACAGGGAACACTTTGAAAATAGAGCTTTCCTCTGACTCTGTCTGCTCCTTATAAGTCCCCCCCTCACTCCTCACAGCAGCTTCTCTTGGGGTCTTTCTCTTTGTACTTGGCATGCATTTCTAGGTTTTGTACTTTTTGCATCCAGGCCAGGTGATACTGGAGGGAAATAATGGTGAACTTGCGGGTTTGGTAGAACTTTGATTTCTGGTCTTCTTCCCCAATCCATCTGCTACCGTCTACTTTTCAGAGTCCTCTGGGAGCTGCTCCAGGCGTTCTGTCCAGGATTCACAGTGGGATAGGCAGTGTACAGTGTGCTTACCCCATCTTTCCTGGAACCCTGTCCATATAGGTGCAATGTTCATCTTTATTTCTGTTCTTATGAGAATGGTTGATAACCTTTCGCCATGATGAATGGCAATTTGCATTTATTTTCTGTGTTCATGGCCCCAGCATCTTCCTCACTGGGTTTGATCTTCTTATTTCATTGCTTTAAAAAGCTGTCTGTATATTCAGGATACCTACTCTCTCTCTAAGATAAGCCATGTATATTTTCCCAGTTGGTTCTACATCATTTTACTCTGCTTGTGGTACTTTCACCATGCAAAAGTGTCTTTATTTTTTATATACTCAAGGTAATCCTCCATGTTATAGCCAAACTCATCATATTTTCTTCTATACTAGTTGGGTTTTTTTTTTCTATTTCTCAAGAGTTGGAATTTATCCTCATATACAGTTGTGAGAAATGGATCCAACTTTTCATGTGGTTACCCAGTTACTCAATGCTACTCATCAAGTCCATCCTTATTCTGGTATTGGAGATGGTGTCCTTACAGCATACTAACCTTTCAAGTGCAATTGTGTCTACTTCTGGATTTTCTATTCTCTCCCATTAGCCTGTCTATTCCTGCACTGACACTTTACTCTTACAATTACAGAGGACCCATGTGTGTTTTCATATCTGACAGACTAGCCCTCCACCCCCGGTGCCTTTATTTTAGGGTTTTCTTGGTTACTATTTTTTTCCTGATGAACTTTGTAATCAACTTGCCTACCCCTAGAAACAAAATTCCCAAACAAAGACAGAATTTTATGGGACCCTAAGGAAAAACTGACATTCCGGGTAATTGAGATTTTCTATCCTAAAATATTATAGCTTTCCTATTTTTTGAGTTTACTTTTGTGGGATTGTTTTACACCTTCCTTCATAAAAAATCATGTTAAATTAATTTATTTAGTTTGCAGTGAGTAACAGGAGAAACAAGACGGCGTGGACGCAGGTGGGATATTTCTTGCTCTCATCAGAGATGTGGAATAAAGCAAGGATGTTCTCCTCCTGTACGCCTCCCTTTGAATCTCCAGTTTGCCACCCACCAGCTGTTCCACTTTGGGCGAGTTACTTGACCTCTCTGTGCCTCCAGGCCCTCATCTATAGAGTGGAATAATGTTTCCTCGTTGTGTTTCAGTCTGTTTCTTCTCACTGAGTCATTAACAGGATCTAATCTGTCAAGTTCACATCCCCATCCTCAGCCTTTGAAAGTCATATTTTCAAAGCAGATACTCTTTGGAAAGAACATAGTCAAGAATTTGGTCTTCTTTTCCTTCACAGCATAAAATGTATTCAACCTCCACACCGAAAGTTAAAAATAATAGACAAAATTTTATGTTGGCATTTGATATTCTATTATTTTGAACCTTAGTTCTGGCGGAGAAAGTACATACATTTACATAATTGGATTCTTATCTGAAGAAAACGGAACTTGCTCAAACTTTTGAGGTTTATTTGCCATTAATAAACACTTTCCTGTTTCAGTATTTCAAGCAATGGCTTCACCTAAATATGGCCAAGAAAGGTATTTCAACACGTCTCCCCCTGTCATTTCCCTTTTTTTCTAGATGGTATTCTTACACGGGGTCAGGAAAGGAGAAGTAAAAACTAATGGTCGGTTTTATTTAGAATTATTTAGAACTATTAAAATACTTTAACTATAACTTAATGGAAAACCTTTCACGTTTTCATTCAACAAATACTTATCTAGAGCCAGCTTTGCACCTATTCCCCGGCTGCATGCTGGCGGTGGTGGGTTCTCACATAATAAAAGTGAAACACTTGCTCCTAGACGCCTGCATTCCGTTGGTATTTCATAACCACGCTGCCCCATTCTCTGGCCTGTCCGTCGCCCTCGATCATTATTTCCTTATCCTTCATCTGTCGTGTGCTGCCTGAGCGACATCTGGGCCTGGGTCTGGCCTTCAGGACCAGCCATGGGCAGGACAGTCACCCTCTGCTCAGCGCTAACAGCAAACCCACAGGCAAGAAATGAGACAGTCTCGCAGAGGGCTCGGTGGGACAAAAGAGGAGCTGACGCGTCGGGGAGAGTCGAGCTGGATGGGGAACAGGGAGGAGCAGCCTCGGGGGCAGAGGGACCAGCCCCAGCAAAGGTTCTGACTCCCGCATGGACTGGAGGGTTGCCCTCCTGGTGGGCTCCTTGAAGGTGGGGAAGTGGGACCCAGACCCAGGCTGGATATGGGAGGGCAAGAAAGTCACATGAAACAGCCAGTTCAGGGCTTCCCTGGTGGCGCAGTGGTTGAGAGTCCGCCTGCCGATGCAGGGGACACGGGTTCGTGCCCCAGTCAGGGAAGATCCCACATGCCGCGGAGCAGCTGGGCCCGTGAGCCATGGCCGCTGAGCCTGCGCGTCCGGAGCCTGTGCTCCGCAACAGGAGAGGCCACAACAGTGAGAGGCCCGCATACCGAAAAAAAACCCCAAAAAACCAGCCAGTTCACCACATAGACAGCAAGCCTCACTGCTCAGACCAAGGTGACTCCTGGCCGGGCCAATCTGGGGATGCTCCTGGCTCTTCCTGTTCACGTGTGAACTCAGCACCCACAGACGTGCTGAGGCCGGCACAACCTGGCCCCCATGCTATGGCTAAGAGGACCAGGACCCCAGCACCGCATGGAACTGCTTACCGAGGGACCAGGCCACGCCTTCGGGTGTCCGGGCTGCCGGGCCCAGCAGAGGCAGGACACTCAGGCTGACAGGTGCGCAGGGGGCAGGGGGTCATCTCAGTCCCCTGCTTTACCCCTCTTGGCCTTCGCGCTCTGGCAGAACATGCGGCCAAGATAGACTCCCAGCTCCTCTGCATGGAGGTTTTCTACACCGTTGTGTAAATATTTATGGGTTGCACAAATGTCACCAGTATGATGGGTGCCTTTGAATAGGGGCGCTTCGTCCAAGTTTCCCCCAAATACTGACAGGTGCATCCAGGCTGCTTCGTGGCATCTGAGTGTGGACGCAGCCACCAGCAGCCCCGGTGCCCTGTAGCTTCTCTCCAACCCAGAGGCAACGTGGCAGGGGGCGATGCGGGTGCTGCAGCAGAGGCTGGGTCTGGTGGCCAGCTGTGTCCCTTCCCTGGGCATGACCAGACCACAGCCCCAGTGTTCTAGCCGTGGAAATGGACAGCGACAGCCCCGGCCCCTTGGGCTGCGGTGAGAATGAACTACTCTGATACAAGGAGAGCACAGTACCTGCCTAAAAGATCCTGAAAGATGGCAGCCGCTTCAGGAAGCGCCTGTGTTCTGCTCAGGGACCCCGTGGGTCGGCTGAGTGTCTGCCATGGCCCTTAGTAGGCACTTTACCTGTTGGCAAAACTCAGAAATGCCACTTCTCTTTGTTAGAAAATGGAAATGAGGTCAGAAGGAACTCTCTGGCCTGTGGAATAGTCTGGGGGGATGAGCCTACCGTAATGGACGTAATGGAATCTGGAACTCTCTGGGAAAAGAAGGGAAGAGATGAGACTGTTTGCTGAGTGTGGCTAATTCTCCTCGCCCCGGAGTTTCCCGGCCAAGGCAACCAGGGCCAGAACAGATCTGCTCCGCGAAGAGGCTGACCACAGAGCACAAGTGCGGGCAGCGCCCCAGGGGAGCAGTTTCAGCAAATCAGATCGCTGTTTCCACCCTAGAAGCAACCGTGCCTCTGTGTGTGCATGTGTGCGTGTGTGTGTGCGTGTGTGTGTGTGTGTGTGACAGAGAGAGAGAGAGAGAGAGAGAGAGAGAGGAAGAGAGAGAGAGAGAGGAAGAGAGAGAGGGAGGAGGCATGCTGAGGTTTCCTTTTATATTTAAGAGGCTCAGATCCCGGCATATAAAATCCAGCGCCGATCGGCCCGATGGATTTGAAGTTCACACGGGGCAGTCGGGGCCTGGCCTCACCTCTGCGGGAGTTGGGAGGCCAGTGTGCCCCGCAGGTCCCTGTGCCCAAGCACACCCGGCCCCAGGCTAGGGCAGGGGAGACACCTGGGCACTTGTCCTCACAGACATTTCCTGGGAAGGAAGGTGGTGATGGTTCTCTAAGCATCCAGGGACCAAAGCCAGACCCAGCAGGGCGCAGCCTCCAGGCGGTCTGCTGGCCTCTGTTCTATTACCGGCTGTGCTGGAGAGAAGGAACCCCGCTTCTGTGAAGGTGGCCGATGGCTTTGCCTTCTCTCTAGGACCTGGGTCCCTCCAGTCTCAGGCTGAGGGACAGGGTTTCAGGCACAGCCTGGGGAGAACCCAGCAGTGTCAGCCCTGTGGTGGACAAGCCAGGCAGGTGGACTTCCAGGATCTCAGGGGCCTTGGATGTCCAGGTCGGGTCAAGCCCAGCCCGGCTCCTGGACAGGCCCTTCTCTGGCCACCTTCTGTAATGTGTGAAGTGGGGAAAGAGAGGGATAGGGATGACCCCTGCAGGCTAACTCCTGGGGACACTGTGAGTGTGGGCAGATATGTCCCCGAGTCCCAGAGCCCAGGAAGAGCAAATGACCTCATGTGGGTGGCATGCTTCTCTTCTCTTGGGGAAGCCACTGGGGACCTCGGTCAGTGTGTCCCTCTGACTGTCCCCCCCTGGTGAGGAGGGCCGGACCTCGGGACAGAGGGTCCCCTCCGGTGTCCTCCGATGGCCCGGGCAACTGTGCTGGGGTCCGGATTCAGGAGAGCTTCAGCATTTATGGAAGTGAGAAGTCCCCGGGGAATGGGACAGACAGCTGGCAGTGGCCGCCTGCTTCGGTAAATGCCGCCTGTGACCTAGACACTTCCTCTGAGGGCGTGGCTTCCTCCAGCGGGTTCACACATGGAGGAGAGGAGAGGCCTGCAGGGAGAGCCGCCCTTCCTTCTGCCTCCGCAGAGGACCTAGGCCCAGGGCCAGGGGCAGGGACAGCCTGTGAGGCACTGAGGGGCCAGGCCCCGTGGGGAGTGCAACACACCTGGCAGAGGTGGTGGGCAAGCCTCGCAGGAGGTCAGGTTCTGCTCCGTGTAGCAGTGTCCTGGGGCTGCTGTAGGAAAGCATCATAAACTGGGGGTCTTCACAGAAGTTCATTCTCCCACAGTCTGGAGGCCAGAGTCCAAGGTCAAGGTGTAGGCAGGGCCGAGCTCTCTTTGACCCTCTAGGAGAGGATCCTTCCGGTCTCTTCCAGCCTTTCTGGGCCTCAGGCATCCTCCGGTCTCCACCTCCCTATTCCCAGGCCCCTCCCTCTCCTCCCCCTTACAAGGACTCTGGGCATTGGATTTAGGGCTCACCCTGATCCAGGATGACCTCACTTTGAGAGCCTTAACTGGATTACATCTGCAAAAACCCAAACAAAGCCATCTTTACAGGTTCAGGGGGATGTATCTGTGGGGACCACCACTCAGCCCCCATGCGGCAAATGAGCCGTGTGCCTTGACAGAGCCAGTCCTGCATCCCCTCTGCTTCCTGCTCTGGGAATGGCCATAAACAGTGTCCCAGGCCAGCTCGTGTGGGGACGGTCCCCAGCAAGGGGCTGGTGAGATTCTTTGACTGCGGGTTGTTCCCAGAGGGTTGTGGATGTGCCTGGGATTTCCTCTGTCAGGAAGAGGATTCCAGCTGGTCCTGGGGGCTGTGCTGCTGCTTCCTGTCCTTGGGATGGCCCCCTCACTGCACTGCCACTGAGGGATGAGGGACCAGTGGGGCCTGGCGTCTGGGGGAGGGGCTTCCAACGAGTGTGTGTGTCCCCCAGATGCTGTTTGTCACAGCTCCTGACACGCTAAGGATAGGCCTCCTGCCCAGCGCTGGACAGAGGCCTATTCCGGACACTCCTCGGAGAACAGTCTCCCCGGTCTGGGTGCCACCTGCCGGTCCACACTGCAGGTTAGATAGGAAAGAATTAAGAAAGACATTAAACCCTCAAACTCAGCATCCAGCGTTAGACTCTTTGCATATTTTACATCTTGTTTTCAAAGAATGATGTCAGGAGCGTCAGCGGTTGACTGTCCGGCGTCTCCCAGGACAGCGGGCTGGGCTGCTGTGGCCATTTGTCACCATTGACACCACACAGATAGGGAGTTTTATGTAAGAGGCAAACTCTCCACAGGGCTTGTCACACCAGCTCAGCTGGGTCCCGGGCTGGGGTCAGGGCAGGCATGGGTCCCGGCTCCTGGGGCCGCCACACACAACTCTCCTGCATCCCTGCGGATGACTGTCCCCTGCCCCATATGGCGAGCTGGGGTGGGGTCCAAAGATGGGTGGCCACTGCGTCTTCCCCTTGAACCCAGAGGTGGCAGGTCTGGAGCTCTTGACCTTCTGCATGTTTCGCCTCTGCCCTTTCTCAGGGCTTCCTAAAGTACGAGGAGGGCATGTATGTCGAAAGCCGGTGGGGTGGGCCTCCCTGGGGGGCTGTCCCCTCTACACGGCCCAGGGGTTACTGTGACCCCTCTGGAAGCCAGGGCTGTTCTCACTGCCTGACTGCACGTCACAGAAAGGCTCTTTGCTATTTAACCACCGGTGCATTAGCCACGCACACCGCATGGGTGGGCTTGTGTGGGTGTGTGCATGCACATGTTCACACACAGGCACATATACGCACGTGCACATGTGCAAACTCAAGCATACAAACATGTACACATGCACACACACATAAACACAGGCATGTGCACACAGGTGCACACAGGGGTCAGGAAGGCCAGCCAAAGGAGCAGGGCATAACAGGGCACAGGCGGCCCGCACTTGCTGTGATCCCAGGTGCTGTAAAGCAGAGGCCCGGCGCCGGCGCCCAGGGGAGCCTGTAGGGGCGGGGTGGGGTGTGAGGAGGAGTCGAGGGTCGAGGGTGGGAGGGAGAGGGTGAGCCCGCACACAGGCCACCGCTGGTTCTCAAGAGCCTGCCCCGGGACCACCTGGTCGGCCGGCGTCCACGCTTCTTCCTGGGTCCCCAGCTGCCAAGTGACCCTGGGAAATGTGATGAAGGGGACGTCTCTTGTTGTCCAGGCCTGGCGACCTCACTCCTAGGAAACGCCAAATCCCTACAAGGCCTCTCTGGATGCCTGTTCTGCTCCAGGAGTCTCTCCCCCTCCCTCCTCCCCCCAGGCCACCTCAGATCCGGATGTGCCTCGGGACCTTTGCGCTGCTGTTCTCTCCCCAGGGGTGTCTTTTCCTCCAGTTGTTTGCCAGTCCACTCCGTCCTTCGTCCACCAGCATTTACTCTCTGGGAAGCCCCTGCCCACCGGCGCTGCACCCCTCCTGTCTCCCCTCCTGTCTCCCCTCCCTCCTGCCTTCACTCTCTCTTGGCCCTGACCACCGTCTACAGAGCTGCCAGCTCGTCCGTCCATGGTCTGTTTCTCCTCTCAAAGGGAACCCTCCAGTGTGCTGGGTTCGTCCCTTTATGCTCACTGCTGGGCCCCCTGCCCCAGAACAGGGCTGGTGCACGGTAAGAAGTCTAGGATGTGGTGAAGGCAGGAGCGGGGAGGGGAAGGGGGAGGGAGGAGGTCAGGAGTGGGTGGGCACATGGGGACCAGGACTCCCAGGCTCAGACTCCAGGCCCCGACACTGCTGCTGACAGCGCTGGTACCGGAGCCAACACGCCTCGGGCTTCAGTGCCAACACAGACCCAGAGCCCAACCCAGGACCCAGAGCCCTGGTGCGCCCACCGCCTCTGCCAGCCGGCCGGCTGGGATGAGAGGGGTGGGAAGACTCCCCGGGGGCAAAGGATAACTTCGTAAAGCCGAATCTTATTAAAGAGAAGACGACATTTAAAGCCAATTTGAATTCGATGAATGCCCCCAGCACCCCCATCCCGTACTATGAGTTTTAACAGCCATGACGCTGTACCTTCCAAATCCATTTTATCCCGGTTTGAACAGCTCCCCTCCACGGAAATGGCTTAATACAATTCCTCGGTCCTTCCCAGCCCGGCGGATCGGGGTGGTGTGCTTATTTTCCAGACTCGCCAGACTGTATGAAAACAGACAGCTGTACCTGCACCAACGGGGCATCTGTATTTTGGGCCAAGATTGAACATAAATATCCTATTTTAGGGTGCCTGGCTAGACTTCTCTCCCCAAATTCCAAGTGCCAAATCTCTCTGCGTGCAGTTGATTCTAAAGTTAGCAGTTGCCTCTCTCCTGTTATGCTGTGATTTAAAGCCTGAGTTCTTTGCAGAGAGAGAGGCCTGAAAGCGCTGCCTTTCTGGGCGGCAGATTTGCCCCCACGTCTTCCATCACACTGGTTCCTCCCAGGCGGGGTTGCTTGCTGGGACTCGTGACCCGCTAATAAGAGCTCTCATTTCCGGGGGACCCAGAAAGAGCATTTCACACCTGTGTCCCATCGAATCCCTGCAGGGATCTTGAGGTGCAGCTCTAGAAACATATGTAAAAACCGCAGTTTCAGAGAACTTAGGTAAATGGCGGAGTGCAAGCAACTGCTCTGTGGGATTCAGATCTTCCTGGCCTTAACCATCCTGGTCCACTGCCTCCCGGAAGGGACAGGAGCTTTGTATCAGGTGTTTGGCTTGAAGTAGCTTGTTTCCTTATTTCTGAATAAGATAATAAATCAATTGACGCCACATACACGATATGCTGTGGAATGGAGACAATCGTTCTAGGGAGAGGTCCCCTGTGGAGTCGCCGCTGTGGAGGTCACGGCCCAGCTTGCTCATTGCCACGGGGCCTGTGTGCAGGTAACTGCGGGCTGTGGGCTCCCAGGCAAAGCGCTCACAGCCCAGCGATCTGCTGGCGATGCGACCAGATGACACACGAGGTTACCAAGCCGATCTGCCCAAAGAGGAGGTGGATTTCACCAGTTGGCCCTAGTTGGTTACCCTCTCTTGTTTTTCAGGGACCACCTCAAGTTCCAAGGCCACAGATGTGTTACAGGGATGGAGACCCGCTCTATTCATTAAACCTCTATTCATAAAACACCCCGTGGAATCAGATTTCCACCAACATTCAGGACAGAGCTTTAGACACCGTCTGCTGGTTGGTTAATTACTTTTGTTTGATTTTATTCACAAAATAATTAGCCTACCAAGCATCTAATTATCGCTAAGGCATGCATCACCCAGATCAGCCCGCCGCACCTCCCGGAGATTAGCAAACATTGTTGCCTAGGTCTCCGGATGCAATAACAGTTTGAAATGAGTTATTTTCTTTTGATAAGGAGGCTCCGGATTTACCTGGGCTCTCCGCGTGGACCACGCATTGTTTGTGCCTGGTTACACTTTTGGTAGCCGGTTTCCTTTGAAAGACAACAATGTTTCCAATTGAAAGTGACTCAGAAAACAATAATAACTCTCAACTCAAGGTCAAAGCGCCCCTCTAATCCCGAGTAAACAGGGTGAATCTTTTATCTCCGGCTTCTGGGAGATTAGGGCAGCCTCATTCCCTTCCGTTTATTAAAGTTGCGGATCCGAGTGTCTGCAGCAGATACCGGTCAGGAAGGCTAATTACAGAGATGGGTAGATAAATTGAATGGCTTATAATTTATCTCATCGTGCAGTCAACTTTGCCCCGGGCCTGCCATGTGCGCTGGGAGTGATTTCTATCTGCAGTGTGCTCTGGTGATCCGGGAAAGGGAACCTCTGTGGGGCTGCTTTCCTGGCTGATGGCTCCAGAAAGCTTCTGTCTGCGGCTGAGAGGACGTGGCTTTTGTATCCGGCTGACTTCAGAGAGGATGTTTCCTAATGCAGCCACATCCTGGGGTCTGACCTTGGTCCAATGACCCGGCCTCCACTTTTAAACACGTTGTGGGGATTTCATGGGAAAATACATCTAAAATATTTTGCAGCCTTCCTGACTGCTATCCCAGCCCCCCGGCTGCCCGGGGCGGGGTGGGGAGGGGTATGCCCTGCCCCCTGGGAGATGCCCCTGCCCCGCAGGACATGGGGCCTCCTCGTCCTCTGCTGGGAGTGTGGGCTGGGGTCCAGCCCAACCCCGAGAAGATGGTTTCACCCAGGGGCTGGAAGGTGAGGTCCCTGGGACCGGCAGGCTGGAGCCATGCCCCCCAGGTGCCCTGAGAGAAGTGATGACAGTTTGAGTTCACAGATCTGGAGACTTCGGTGCTTCTCTTTCTCCCGCCAGACACAAAATGCACCCCCCACCCCAGCCCCCCTGCAAGGTGAGCACGCCGGTTGCTTGCACGTTGGGGTGGAGGGAGCCTTTCCCTTGAGAAGATAAATCACTTTGATAGACCTGTCTTTATAATCTGTCAATTGTGTAAAACCCTTTTCAATCTGGGGGGAAAAAGCCAGAGCTGCTGAAAAATCAATCAGGAGATGAGGTCCCTTTGGAGGGAGGAATTATCAAGGGGACCAGATGTTGGCCTTTAGAGACACGGTGGCCTGGACGTGGGGTGGGGGCCGAGGGCAGGGAGGGGGACCCTAGTGTCCCCGGCAGCCAGGAAGGGGAGAGCAGGGAGGGGCAGGCTCGGCTCGGATGGCTCCCACCTGAGGCCAGAAGCACCAGCCCCTCGGCGTGAGGTTGACGGGGGAACAGAGGCTCAGTGGGGAGTCTCATCAGGACCCCAGAAAGGCTGGGGCCTCAGCCACCCCGGGGACGTGCTGGGGGGTGGTGAACTGGCCACAGAGGAGCTCTGCACCCCTGCCTCCGTGGGGCCTGGCTTCCCCGTTGCACCTCGGGGCAGGTGGATCTGGGGTAAAGGAGTAGTGACGAGAGGCATAAGGATGGTGGTGGGCACACACCTGCGTCTCTCCCTCCTCAGGTGCCCATGGGTGCCGGGTGCCTGGAGCCTGCCTTTCCCCTCCTGACTGTCTGGGAGATGCTTGTGCTACAGTGTCTGGTCTGTGACAGGCTCTCTCCCCCCAGGCCGGCAGGGAGCAGGACTGAGGTGCCCAGCCTGTGCCAGGGCAGGGGCTGTTGTCTGATGCTGGGCTGGGAACCACGACAGGACAGTCTGACAGCTGGGTCAGGGCTCTGGAGAAGTCTGGGGAGAATCTGCCAGAATCCTTCAACCCAGAGAGAAGTTGGGAGTCCAAACCTCAGGGCGCAGAGAAGCAGGGACCCTCCAAGCCCACCTTGCCGGGGTGGGGGGGGCAACGCTCTGCTGAGCAGGGCAGCAGCGGGGGCTGCCAGCAGAGGGGGTGCTGGAGGCCAAGTAGATCCACACAGCTGGGCTGGAACTGGAGGTCCTGGTGAGGCCCAGGTCCCAAAAGAGGTGTCTGAGCCCTGAGTAGAATCAGTGTCAAAGCTCAGTGATGTGTGCAGTGGGTGCCATCCGGGAACCCAGGGAAGGCCTGGCATGAGGTTTGGACACACAGTGCTGGTCTTGGGGGTGGACAAGGATCAACCCAGGCACTGGTATTGGGCACTGGCTACTGGGTACTGTGTATTGAGCACTGGGTACCGGTACCAGGTATTGAGTACTGGGTACTGAGTACTAGGTACTGGGTTTGGGGCACTGGGTACTGAGTACTGGGTACTGGGTACCGGTGCTGAGCACTGGGTACTGGCACTGAGCACTGGGTACTGGGCACTGGGTATTGGGTACTGGCACTGAGCACTGGGTCCTGGACACTGGGTATTGGGTACTGGCACTGAGCACTGGGTACTGGGCACTGGGTATTGGGTACTGGGTTTGGGGCACTTGGTACTGGGTACTGGCACTGAGCACTGGGCACTGAGAACCGGGTATTGAGTACTGGGTACTGAGTACTGAGCACTGGGTGTTGGCACTGGGTATCACATACCTGGTGCAGGGCAGCAAGACCACCCCTGGGCCCCAGCCACCCCTGCCCTCTCTGCCCTGATGGAGGAGGGGCGGGGGGGGACATGAGGTGGGCTTGGCCCTCAGTGGCCTGTGGTCCACTGGGCAGAGCACAGCTCATTAGCCTCACAGTGGGGGCAGGGGGGGTGCCAGGCACGTGTGCTCAGGGCTGGGCACCACCTTCATTCCCGGGAGGCGGAAAGAGTGGAAAGTCACCCAGACCACCAGCTGTGATGGAGGGTTCTCTTCACTGGGAGCCTTGAGTGGGTCCCCACCCAGACCCTGCCTTGGTGGGCACGTCCCCTTCCCAGGCTGACCTTCTCCTGTCCTGGGTGGAGAAGCAGATGGAAATGCAGCTGTGCCCCATCCCTGCCCTCTGCCTCCTAACCTCTGCGACCGGCAGGGGCGCCCTCCACCCTGAGGGAAGGCCTCTGCTGCCCCGCAGGTCCGCCTCTGCCCCTCACTGCTGTGTGACACTGAGCAGGATGCTTGGCCTCTCTGTGCCTCAGTTTCCCCACCTGTAAACAAGCGTAAAGCGTAGCTCCCTGTGAGGGGGGAAGATGACACAGGCAAACACATATCAAAATAAGGGGCCCAGCACATAAGTGTTTTACATGATTACAAAACAAAAGTAAATTACAGTGAAAAATAATTCTAAAAAGTGAAAGATGAAACAAATGAACCCAACTATGTGTTAACTTAGAAGTTAAACCACATGGAAAGGAACTCTTAAATGACTTCCAGACAGTAATCTGATGGACCATCCTTAGTGGGAAAGAGCCTCGAAATGAAAGTAATTTAAACCTGTCTTCAGTAAAGAGATTGTTAGCAAAAACCTCTGCATTGGCATTCTGGCGTATCAGACAAAATAACAACACTTAGTTAAGACACATTAAACGTGAAATATAGGACTTCACAGTGACCACGCCCCCCCCCAAAAAAAGTTGGTCAGTTTAAGGGAAAACTAGAGAATTGACTTACTACTCAGAAAACTGGTGGCAAAGGGGCAGGAATCCAGCACTTACCCTGCACAAGGTGCCCAGGAGAGTAGAGGGGGAAAATACCATTTCTAGAGGAGAAAGAGAGCTGATGGAATGAGAAGAGACGGCAGGATTAGAACAGCAGCATTTTGCAGCCCCTGGTAAAAAATAGGTCTAGGCGATGACCAAGGAGCTCCCAGAGGGCACTTGGAAGAATCTGGTGACACTGGCCAATCTTTTTATGTAAACTGTGTGTGTGTGTGAGTGTGAGTGTTTGTGTGTATGAGTGGATGTACATAAACTTAAAAATAATGCTGCCTACTTCACTTATCTCATCTTCCACCAGTAGCATGCTGTCCTAAGTACCACAGCTTTATCAGAAGTCTTGAAATCAGATCCACTGAACCATCTTATCATGATAACAACGGTTTTACGGGCTGCATGTTCCTGATGTGCTTTGGTAGAAGGCGGACAGCAGGACGACCTGCCAAGTATTGTCGGGGACAAAGGGAGCCCAGCATCCACCCGTGTGCCCCCCCGGCCACATTAATTTTTGGACAAGTGTGTGCAAGAATGCACCCCCTCCGTCCCTGATCCCTCCTTCCAGGCAGACCCTGAGGTTGGATGGAGGAGGGATGCCCGTCAGCACCTCCTCTGCCACATGTAATTATTCACGACTCTCCTTCCAGAGGCACCACATCCTGGTGACGTCCATTCTGAGCAGCGTGTGAAGATCAAACGCACTAAGAAAAAGTGTCTTGCGCGTTCCCTGGCAGTCCAGTGGTTAGGACTCTGCGCTTCCACTGCCGGGGGCAGGAAGCAGGCAGGGGTCCTGCTCCAGGAGCTAAGATCTCACAAGCCGTACAGCGTGGCCAATAAATAAATAAATTCTATCTTCCTGGGGAAAAAAAAAGTGTCTAACACACAGCATAAAGGGTAACACCGAAATGACAAACCATCTGGTTACTATGATTTTCAGTTGGAGGATTAAGCCACTAGCGATGTACGAATTACTGTTTTACATTTGCTTAAAATATTTCCTGAGCATGAAGTGTCATCGGTTCATTTGTTTGACGTGTAGGTTGGTTTGCAGGCGTGTAAACGTGACCGTGGTGGGCTAGCCCTTTGCTGAACCTTCACTGTCGTATGGACGTGCTGGGTCCTTTTGAAGGATCCTTACGTGGCTTTAATGCCTCTTTCTTCCTCCGTTTTTATTTTACCATGAGAACCCTTCTCTCACGTGAGTGCTTGGTCACATTTCTAACTTTAGGAAAATCTCCAAGCTCTGGTCCAACAACATGAAAACAATGAACCATCCCCACCCAAAAAAACAGGGGTGATTATTTCCATCCAAACACGCCAGTGCCGGACATTGTCTCGGTTTATTGTGTTTTGTTTTTGTGTCTGGGGTGAGAATCAGTCTCTAATGGCAGTTGCAGTTTTCCTGAAACTCCTGACCTTAGTACCAGCTAACAATTCTGGAGATCCACGCCCACTCCCAGTACTGCTCCGATGCACCGATTTAGTCCTGGAGATGATTTACTAGAAGTTACTGTGTCATCCCTTCTATAGAGGAGGAAAACGAGGCACAGACCCAGGAGAGGCAGGGCTGGACTCTGGACTAGGCTGTCTGCAGGGTCCTGCTGGGGGAGGCCCCACCGTGCTCTCCCACACTGGCCTCCTTCCCCTGAGGATGTGCCGGCCTGAGGAGCACAGCAGGACACAGCTCCCCGCAGGATGCCGTCCATGCTTCTCCCTCCTGTCCGACCCAGCCACCTGCAAGGGCCACACTAACCTGTCCTTCCGTCTGGAACTCCTGGACCAGTGACCTCCCCTCTCGCCACCTCTGCTGTGCCATCTCTCCTGTGCAAGAGTGAGGCCCCGCCGCCTGGCAGGGGACAGAGCAGGCTTATTGTGCCAGGCTCAGCACAGTGACAGGTGCTGGACCATGGGGCCATCAGGGGCTGTTTCCCTGGCCTGTTTGGAGAGTCTGCCGGGGGATGTATTCTTCTGAAACTCAGGTTAATTTCCCCTTCTCTGTTGAGGTGCGTGTGCGCAGAGCCTGCATGTCCCTCCTCATTGCCGTCCGGACAGCCTGCGTTTCTGGTTCCTTCATCCATCAGCCTGACTGTCCTTACCTCCTGCTCACCTGCCGCCACCCCCGGCACCCCGCATCATCAGGGCCGCGATGGATGGGATGCCTGGAGCCTGTGTGTCTCAGCCGCGCCGGGCAGTGACCGCTCACGTGGGCAGCTGTTGGGGGTCATTAATCAGCCCTCTAATGAGGGCAAAAGGCATGCCATCCCCAGCAACTCCTCTGCTGCTTCTCAAGGGCACAGATACCAGGAGCGGGTTTGGAGGCTTTGGGGAGGAATGGCAGGGCAGGGACACTGGGTGACACAGAGCAGAACGGCCGCCGGGCTGCTAGGACCCATCTCTCACCAGACTCTGCCCAGTAGCACAGACAGGAGGACACCAGTGTGGACAGAAGATGGGTGAGCCAGTGACGGCTGGCTGTTCAGGGATGTTGAGAAGTCCTTTGGAAGCAGGAGTCGCCTGGGTCTCATGAGGCTGCCCCCTTCCCAGCCCAGGAGGGGGTCCTGGCACATCCCCGTGTGTGTGCACAGAAGTGGCCGCTTCCTGGGGATGGGGCTTGGACCCCAGCCCTGGGGAGGGAAGGGGACAAGGCGTGGGGGAGGGGCACTGGCAGGTCAGCAGTGATGGGACAAGCAGGATCTGCCCATGCGGGGAGGCAGAGGGGAGCCCACAACCCTGGCCCCAGGTCCCAGCGACGGTGCCCGAGAAAGAGCCACACTGACCGTGAGAGATGTGAGTGAGGCCAGTCCATGCAGGAGTGACCCTCAGGGACTCTAGAAGGGAGGTCCTGTTGCTGTCCCCATTTCCACAGAAGGAAACAGAGGCACAGAGGGGTTGTGATTGGTCCAAGGGGGATACGTGGGGGGTGGCAGGAACGGGGTGGGGGTCAGGCAGTCTGATGCCACTGTGTGTGTAGCAGCTCTGAGGCCAACAGGGACCCACGTGGGGCAGGCAGAGAGCTTCCCAGAACTTCAGAGGGGGTTCAGGCCCAGTTTGAGGGACAGCATGGCCCTGGGCACCAAGCTGTCCTGGGCAATGTGGTCAAGATAGAAGGACCCCTGGGTGAGGCAAGCTAGGAGGTTGGCTGGTGAGCACCGGGGAAGCAGCAAAGTTCTGAGTGAAGATGCTGAGGGGGCTGGAGCTCCCTGGGGAGCTGGGGGCCACACTGGCCATATCCTCAGCTGCTGAAGCAGTCGTTTCTGTGCTCAGAGGCGTCACCACCGGCTGAGCAGCTGCCACACTGCCCCGGGGAGCTGGCACGGCTCTGAGTGGGACCAGAAGCCCAGGGCTAAGTCGATGGCACACGGTGCTTATTTAGTCATTTCTGCAAACTGTCTGGGGGTGAGAGGAGGCAGATGAAATTAAGATGTGAACATAATCACATCACCCGCGTGCGCTGCGGCTCCAGGGATGGTCTGTCCTCCCTCCGCACCACCCCCAAGTGCACAAACAACAGAACAGAGCTAATTCTGCCGGCTGGTGCAGCAACAGTGTCCTGGTTCTGCTTCGTGCGGCTGTTTGGTTTGATGTTAATCACCAGCTTTTCTCTGTGATTTTGCCTCCAGCTGAGAGATACGCAGACCCCAGACTTGGCTCTCAGGACCCGCAGCCGGGGACTTTCTCCTACACCTGCCCCAGGCCTATCCCCACTCTGAGTATTTCTGGGAGAATTCCCACTCCTCTCTGCCTGGGACACCCTCCGCATCCAGTCCCAGCCGGTCTACCCAGCTGGTGCTCTGGACGCAAAGCAGCCCATTGGGGCAGGAACCCTGAGCCTGCTGTGCAAGGGGATGGAGGGAACCGGGCCGGTGAGGGGGAGCACCAGACAAGGCCACGTCCTGATTCCTGCCGCTGAGCCACGGGCTGAGACGTGCGCAGAAGCCTGAAGAGAATCTTGGCAAAGAGTGTTGGCCGCCTTGGCATCTGGACCCGGCTGTTGGAAGTACAGCTGTTGCCATCGGGGAGTGCCAGGCCTCAGCCTTGCCTCTGTCCCTACCTGTGAATCTCAGGTGAGCCCTCACCTCCTGGAGATTGAGCTCTGTCACCTGTCACATGGCTCATGGGGGCACCTGCCTTGCCAGGTCCTCAGGTGAGGACCTGGGAAGGCACCCAGCACAGCACCTGCTGTGCGACAGCCACTGTGATCACCATCGTCATTGTCACCATTATCCTCGGGTGAGCAAAGTCACGTCACAGTCCTGAGAGCAAGAAATAGGACCTGAGTGAGTGGGGAGGGGTCCCACCAGATAAGCTATGATGAATCTTCCTTATTTGTGGTCTTCAGACCCCCTTTGCTCAGAAAAACCAATACTGGGGGTGGGTACCTGGGGTCCCCCTCAGGCCACTGCCTTGGGGTCTCTGGGGGAGGGTCCCTGCTCGTTCTCTGTGATGGGTAGGCATGGAGGCAGCAATCACTGGGGGGCCAGGGCCTAAGGGTTGCGTGTGCCCAGGAAGCTGCGGGACCCCTGGTACCCATGGCACATCAGACATGAGGCTGCTTCTGCCTCATTCCCTCAAGTGACACCCACGGGACACACAGCGCACAGACCCACACCAGTAAAGAGAACCGGGGGCAGGACAGTGTTGCAGGGGGAGCTAGGTCGTGGCTCACCACGCAGGCCCATGGAGACCCAAGGAAAGATCTGCAGGAAGAGATGCTACGAAGGACAGAGGCTCTGTGAGCTACAGGGCACTGGCAAGGCCCCCAGGAAGGCGGGGCCTGCAGTGCCAACAGCACAGGGTGGGGGCAGTCCTTGTGAGGGACATTCAGACCCCGTCCTCTCTGCAGCACGGCAGCCGATGGCAGAGCGACACTCTTAAAAGGATGATGTGGGTTCCCTGGGACCTGGGGCACTGTGAACAGCTGGGGTGGGGGTCACAGGGGGGCGGGCAGTGAATAAAGGGAGAGGGGGTCCCCAGCCCCTGTTCTGACCTGGCCCCCTGAGCAGAGTCAGTTGGATTCATATTCTCCCTTTGTTCCTTCTCGGGGTGGGGGGATGTTGCAGATGAGACCACAGAGACCACTGGGGTCCACCAGTGAAGTGGCCTCTTGGGTGCAGCCAAGGGGCTGATGAGGCTCACCCGCCCCACAGCTTCCTGCCAGATCGTTAAGTATTAAAGGCAGCGACTCTGAGACGGTGGGAAATTGCCAGTGTGGAGGCAGGACCGCATCATCAAATGGAAAAGGGCTCAGAGATGCTGGAGATGCCTGGGGATGAGCAGGACAGAGGGCAGCAAAGGAGACAAAAGCACATCCTGTCTCTGGACAGACGGGATCCTCAGCCATGAGGTCAGGAGATGCAGAAACAAAGACAGACAAAGAACAAGGAAGAAATGGAAAATAAAAATATGGGAGCAGACACAGAAACTATATAAAAGGGAGGAGTCGATATTGAGGAAACATCCCGTTCAGAACAGCAAACAAAAGATGTCCCGATGAAGCCTGGGGACTGAAGGTTGTGAGAAAATCAACCCACAGGTTCAATGTCAGGAAGTCAGAAATTCTAGGAGAGGGAACAGAAAGGCCAGAAGGAGAACACTGTCAAACAAATAAAAGATCTCCTAGGGTTGAAGGGCCTGAGTTTTTAGACTGAAAGTCCAGAGACAAGTTCTCAAATAAGCGAGAAAAAGACCAGTTCCAACAGCACAGCACAGTGAAATTTCAGAGCATCAGTGATGGAAAGAAAGAGTAAAAAATGGTCAGAAAGACAGGAGGACAAGTCATGTGACATTAGGAAGATCCAGAATCAGGATAGGTCAGCATTCTCGGCAGCAACCCTGCCAAGGGAGGGGCTCAGGGAGAAGCATCATCCTCCGAGCTCCAAGGGGCAGCGGTTTCCAGCCTGGATTTCTGCAGCTGGGCAAATGACCTATCACATTTCAGGGTAGATGTGCAAGCTGTAATTATTTTCAATTCCCAGGAAATGACCGGAAGTGCTACACTGTCTTCAGCGTGTGCTCTCGGAGGGCAGTGGTCCCACAGACTAAGAGCCTGGGGCAGCCTACTGAGTGGGCAGAAGGCTCTGGAAAGCCCGTCCAGGAGGGGAAACGATGTACTGGAATTACTGGCACGCTGACCACACAGAAAAGAGGTTTTTATTCCAACGTTCTGCTAAATGAGTGATAGACACAGAAAGAAAATATTAGCACGAGGGCAACGAAACATTTTACAGGAAATAAAGCCCAACGTGACAGCTCTGAGTGCTGTTTGCATACCAACAGGACTGCCAAGGGAGCGCCTGTTTCACTGGGGTGGGTGAGACAATTGAAATCCCTTTATGAGAAGGTGGTCGGGTTTGGAGGGGAAGTGATGGAGAATGAAACCATCACTCTCCATAATAGGAAATCGATACGTATATAATCTAAGAAGGAAAAACTCAAGAAAAAGCGGTGTAAGCATGTTTTTATGGAAGAGATGGAGGTGAACACAAAGAGAAGAAATGACTTGATTGAAATTACTTGCTTCTGAAGGGCAGGAAGAAGTGGAAAGGGTTGTGGGGGGTGCTGCTGATTTTCATTGAAAGCCCAGAAACGCTATTTGCCTTTTTAATATGCACATGTATTACATTGATGAAAAGATGATTTGGGTGGCGCAGTGGTTGAAAGTCCGCCTGCTGATGAAGGGGACACGGGTTTGTGCCCCAGTCCGGGAGGATCCCACATGCCGTGGAGCAGCTGGGCCCGTGAGCCATGGCCGCTGAGCCTGCGCGTCCGGAGCCTGTGCTCCACAACGGGAGGGAGAGGCCACAAGAGTGAGAGGCCCGCGTAAAAAAAAAAAAAAGATGATTCGAGGAAGGGGCAGCCTAGGACTGAGCAGCAGTGTGTGGTGGTGACAGGGTGTGGGCATGGACTCATTTATTCTGGCCACGCCACCTGCAATTTGGAAACTGGGGACCCTGAAATAAGGGATGGAGACAGATCACCAGAATTTTCTCCAATCCTTAAAGAAGATACTTTTATCTTCTCTGCAAAGGCAGGAAATCATGATACAAACCACCATCACCCCCCCAAATCTAGGACAACTGCAAGTAGGTTTGCACACATCTGAGCCCCTCTCTTTGTGGGTGAGATGCTCGGAGATTCAGGTGTGAGTAGATGCTCTCCTAGGAAGCAACCACTCATCCCAGCACCCCAGGATTTACCCAAAGCGCAGGACCTGCTACACTGCCTGGCAGAGCAAACAGGACCCCAGAGAATGGGCTCATCTTCTGAGGCATCGGGAGAATTCCGCCTGCAGCCCTGTGTGCCCCCAAGATGCTTCTCCAGAGAGGGATGTGGACATCCATGTGCACAGGGTAGGAGCTGGCAGGTGGTGGAGGACAACCTGCTTCCAGGGTCTGGAGCCCCCAGTCATGGACCACACATGGCCTGTGAGTGCCTGCCTGGGCCCCTGGCCAGGGCTATCTAAGGTCTTTTCTGAGGATGGGGATGTCCTGGGCTGCGTGAGGGTGAGCACTCTTAGAGATAAGGTTCCTGCCTGCCTCGTCGTCGGCAGGGTGGTCTGTGTCCTGCATGCCTGGGGTGGACACCCACCATCCAGGGAGCTGGTTCTGGGAGCCCTAGGGTAGGGGCGCATCTGGCCCCCTGCCAACCCACCCATCGTGGAGGCAGAAGGAGGACCAGCTGGGCTTCTGGGGCTCAGGTAGCGGACTCGTCCAGTTTGCCGGGACCTCCCCCGCATCCTGGGGGCCCTTCAGTCTCGGGCACATGGGGTGCGGTCACCTAGTGTGGAGAGCAGGGAGACTCCGCTCCCCAGAGGGCTCCTCCCTCCCTGGGGGAGACCTGGTCCTCACGTGCAGGGGATGAGGCACGGGGCCTCTTCTCACTCAGCAGAGGAGGATGCAGGCGGAGCATCATTCTCAACAGTCACAGCGATGCCATGACAGACACTCCCAGGTGCTCGGGGCATCCAGCCGTGACACAGGGAGGATATGCGTGCAGCACCAGGGTCAGCCCTGGGCACTCCGCTGGGCACCTCTGCCAATCTCGGCTGGGCTCCTTCACGCGTCTGGGGTCCCTGGTCCAAGAGGCCAGGGACCCCAGATGGAGCAAGGGGAAACCCGCTGCATGGGCACAGGGCCACGTGCCTCATTCTGTTGGCCCCAGGAAGCCACGGAAGGGAAACGGAATGCACCCAGCGGAGTTCCTGCATCGTATAGGACAGGGGCACCATTCAGGGGGTGAGAACTAGGGGGCCCACAGAGGGGAAAGGGCAGCGAGCAGGATTCGATGGCCTGGCACAGAATGAAAATGGTGATAAGTAAGTTGTACCGTAAACACACTGACTGCTTCGCCGCGTCCCATCTGTGGGTCGGGTAGGCGGATGGATGTGGAGTAGGGCAATTCCCTGGGGCTGAGGCCAGACCCTGCCTTGTTCTCTGGGGATGAAGTCTGGGGGGCCAGCTCCACCCTGATGGAGTGCAGGATTCCCACCTGGGCAGGCCCCCAGGGAGGAGAAATCTCTGGCCATCACCGGCCATCACGCTGGCCTTTGGAGCCAGCACCCAGTCTCTTCTTCGTGTTCTACCGGGCTCCCTTCTTGTTGATTCCATTGTTATTTACATATTTGGTGAAGGATGGAGACTTGATCTGTGTTGCTGAGTAAGAACAGTATTATTCTGGCACAGAAGGAAGTCTTAAATAGAAATATTACCACAGAGAAAATATAAGTTATTCCTCTAATGTATTCAGACTGTCTCCGCCTGGCGTGTAGCTCTTAATAATTTCCTGGCCTCTCTGACATCAGTACACATGTGCTATTGATTTTTTTCTCAGCAAGTGTAAGAAATATACATTGTATTTACTCTTTAAGAAATCCCAACACCCATAGGCTGCTGGTTAACAACAGGCACAGTGCTTAGCCGTCAGAAAGCTCAACAGGGTCCGGGGAAAACAAATCCCCATCGTTCTGTTAATGGAACTTCCCTGCTGTCCCAGCTGAGCTATGGGCTGGAGGGCGTTCAGGCAGCCTGTCCCGTCTCCATGGATGGAATCAACTGCAGTCTGAGTGACTGTCGGGAGTGTTCTTGGAAGGTGTCAAGGAAAGGGGCTGGTCTCCCAAAGACAGATGACTGCTTGTGATTCGGGGAGCACCCAGGACGCCCCGTCGTCATTACTGAGAAGGCCCTCACACCCTTCCTGGCGTCCCACTGGCCGCTTCCAGGAGCCCGTTGCCTTGTCTGACCCAGGAAAGCCACTACAGCGGCATCTCCAGGCCTGAATCCCAGGAGACAGGAGCTGTGTCACACGGTAAGCTTCCCCCCCGGCAGAGGTTGGCTTGGTTTTGCCGGCTCCCGGCTGAGCTCTGGAGATGACCGAGCATCCAGCTCAGGGAGACAGGCCAGGAGGCCTGCAAGGCAGTGGGCTTCAGGGCTCCGGGCTACGAAGCCCCTCTTGCCTCCTCGGGGGTCTGGAGCAAGCCCCTGGGTTCTGTTGGCCTGGACTTGGAACCTCAAAGCCCTCCTCTTTTCAGAGCCATCAGACAATGCAAGGTACAACAAACTACCTAAAACACACACACCGGAACAAAAGAAAAGAACACGTAGCCTCTCAAGGCCCTGGTCACCACTCTGCCCATCTCCTTCCCTCCCCCAGCCCCTCGAAGCCAGCCTGTCCTTGTCTTATCTCCACTGGACCTGCACCCCACCGCCTAGCGTCTGTCCCCAGCCTCCAGGAAAATCCTTCTGCTTTGTGATGGTCACGTGAGCGGCCGACCAAGAGCGGCATCCAGGGAAGCGTCCTCCGTCCCCCTGATTCCTTTGTTGACTGCTGGGCACGTCACCTCCCTCCACGTGCCCCCTCCCTCGCTGCCTCCAGGGCACCCCCCCCAAACCATCCCCCAAGACCACCCACCAACCCTCCCAGTCTCGGGGGCGTCTCCTCCTGTGCCTTTTCCCTCCCCCAGCCTCCCATGCTTTTCCAGAAGCCTAGATGCAGGCTGCACTCCTTCCCCTTCTCCTGGAGCCCCTCTCTCATCCTCCCTGTTGTATGTTGGTTGGAAGATGACGGACAGAAGGGGGAGACAGGCCCTCAAAGCCTGGGACCACGGGGCTCATGTGATGGAGCGTGATGGGCATGTGACTTCTTAATATTAATAGGTTGCCAGATTACTTCCAAAGAAGGTTGTTGCAGTTCTCATTTTCACCATCAATGTGAGGAGCACCTGACACCCTGCATCCTCACTGACAATTATCTTAAGTGTTGCTGTCAAATAGGTATAATCAGTAATATAATTATGAATATGACAAAAATGAGTCTGAGCATCTGCTAACATTTCCTCTTCCTTAAATTGCTAGTTTATTTACACCCTTTATTAATTTTGTATTTGTCTATCATGTATCCAACTCCTGTGTATGACTGCCTTGTCCATTATGGATATTAACTCTTTATGGTCAAGTATGTTACAAATAGATTTCCTGAGCAATTATTTGTACCTTGAAATTGTTTATAGAACTGTTTAACACTTTTAAAGCTTTTTCTAGTCAGATGTATCTATATTCTAAAATGTGGCTCCTTGATTTTCTATTATAAGAAAATTGCTTTGTCCACAGCTATACAAATGTAAGTCTAAATCTTCTTCTAAATTTTTTCTATATTTTACTTTTGGAGAGTTGATCTAGCTTGAATTTATTATAATTTGGTATGAGGTAGGGATGTTTTTTATTGATGATGGATGGCCTCTGATGTTACTACCAATGAAACAAACTATCCTTTCTCCATGGAACTGAGTTCCCTTAACTGGATGGACTGCATTTGGACGCTGTTTTGTTTCATCTTCTGTTTTCTGAGCCGGGCAAGCTCGGTAGGGCTGTGACTTCAGCTTCTCTGTGCTGAGCTTTGATGTCAGGTGAGGTGCATGCACCCTCACTGCTAGTCTTTTTCAGAGTATCCTCAGATAAAGAGAGTTCTCCTATGGGAATTTTACACTATTTGTGCAGTGTCAAAGACAGCTCCAGTTTGAGTCTATTTGGGATGACTTTCTATTCATATTTTAACTGAATGATAAAATACGAAGGATGAAATCCCATTTTATTCCGCGTCGAGCAAAAGTGCCTTTTTCTTTCTACATGTCTCTCTCCTAGTCTCGTCAGGACAGATTTATATTTTTCTTCACATGAGTCTGGGCCCTTTTTGTTCAGTTATCAGGAGCTCTGTGGGGCTGAGGTTACCATCTGTGAATACATTTTGTTTCATTTCCACCCTAACAGCTTGCTGCTGGGGTAGAAAATAGCTGTTCATTTTTGTTTATTTACTTTCTATCGAACCACCTAAACATTATATTTTGTTACAATAATATGTTTATGCTGTGCAGTTACAAATGGGATAAGGAGGAAAAACTTCAAAAGCCAATTGAAAGAGGCTTTTTGAGGGTGTGTCTGTATATCTGGTTCTACCTGTGGTTTTCAACGATGCCAGTTTTTTCCAGAGCCTCTGGAATCCCTGAAGTATGTGTGGGGTGTGCAAAATGAGCATACCGATATTCCCTGGCAGTAAACCAATTATCCTGTTCCAAATACCCCGTATATTCAGAAGCCATTTGCAGTGATCGGCCAGAGCTCATCTGAGTCCAGCTGCAGGAAGGGCCTGGGAACATGATCGGAAACCCCAGCATGAAATAGCCATAACATAACACGCAAGTAGGACATGCAATAACAGCAGAACACAAAATTGATAAAGGGTGTAAATAAACAGGGAATTCAAGGAAGAGGAGATGTTAATAGAGGCTCAAACTGATTTTATTCTATTCATCATTAGATGACTGTTGTCTTACTATCTCACACCTATTTGACAGCAACACTTAAAATAATTGTCAGTGAGGATGAAGGGTGTCAGGTGCTCCTAACATTAACGGTGAAAATTAGAATTTCAGTGACATTTTTGGGAGCAATCTGACAATCTATTCATATTAAGAAAACACATTTCCTTTGGCTGGGAAAACCTAGAGATGTTGACATCTGGGGGCTGAGCGGGGGTCTGCGGTGTAGCTTGTGCCCACTGGACATGAGTGCAGGGCACCCCTCACCTGAAGTCTCTCCCTCTCTCTCCAGCATCCTCTGTGCTGCCCCTCCTCTGTCTCCCACCAATGCCTTCCCCTCCGTGGGAGCCCTTGGCTGGCTTTTGCTGTCACCTGCCCTCTTGTCCAAGCCTGGCCATCCTGTGTGCTCCGCGCCGCACCAGCCCCAGGCTGGACCTCTGCCCTCCTCGGTGTGCCCCCCACCAGCGCCCGTCCAGAGCCCCATGCAGGGCTCACACAACACACTGATGGTGGATTCCGTCTGGCCACATGGCAGATTAACCCCTGGGCTTGCACTGGGGGCCGTGCCCTGTGTTCAGCCATCATTCTGTTATTCCACCCCTGCCTGTCTTGTGCTGACTCCCGGGAAGTGCCAGGATGCATGGGGCTCTGGAACAGGATGGAAGGAGACGCCACAGGGTCCGGGACGGCAGAGCAGCTCTGAAGAGGAGGAGGAAACCAGGCAGCAGCATTTGGAGGACCTCACCGACATCTGCACTGTGGACCCGAGCCGTGAAGGTGAGAGGACGCCCTTGGAGAGCAGGGGGTAGGAGGTGGTGGTCCAAGAAGGGGATGGGGGGGTCTGTGAGCAGTGGCCTGGGGGCTGCAGCAGGGCATGAGCGAGAGCTTGCAGGACCGGGCCAGGCCTGGGCTGGGCCAAGCCTGGAGCCCCCTCGGGAGGGAGGGAGGGAGCTGCGGCCCCCTGCACGGCACCCCTCATCCTTGCCCTGGAGCAGGTGCTGCATCGCAGGACATGGCTCCTTACCCCATCTCCCTTCCCAGCCGGGTTTTCTCAAGCTGAGCTGCGGAGGGCGGGGCAGAGGGGGGCATCAGTGAACGCCCTGAGACTGTCCTCATGGGTGACTTTGAAGCAGCAGTTTGGAGCCGTGAGTTTGCATTTCCGAAGGCTCAGTCCCAGCTGCCTCCTCTGACTGGCAGGAGTGACCGGAGGGTCTGCACACGGGTCACCGCCTTTGTCTTCTCCGCACACATAAAGGTCAGCGTCCGTGTGATCTTTCGCTAACATCACTAACAAAGGCCTCTCTTCCCAAACTCTCTTCCAGACCCCTGACACCCTAGTCGTTGCTACTCTGACCTACCGGGCAGGCGTGGGGACACTGGCGCGTCCCTGAGGCGAGACATGCCTGTCCTGGGGGCCCCAGAAACAGGGGCGCAAGTGCCAGTCACACCTGCGGAGGTGGAAGAAAGACCTTTGTGAGGATCAGCCGAGCCAGCTGCCCTGGAGCCAGAGGCAGGGACCCGGCCTGAGAGGGTCAGGCCAGGATGTGGGAGGGCTGCCCTCTGTGACCCGACAGATGCCACTCCCACCCCCTGGAGGCAGAGATGAGAAAGGAAGAGGGAGGGGCTGAAGGAATTGGCGGGTCAGACCCTCAGGGCCAAATCCTGGCAGGAGGTTCCAGTCCCTACCTGCCCCTCCCTCCTGGGTGGCCTTGGGCCAACTGTGGGCCTCCTTGGTCCTTCATTTTATCTTTTGGGAAATGAGGGCGCTGACAAGAAGGGATCTCAAGGTGCCTGAGACGCCTGGGATCACCCACATTTCCTCCCTTCCCCTGACAGATGGGGTGGTCTTCTGCGCCCCTCCCCCGACACCCGGGTCCTGTAGTGCAGGTGCTGGTACCTGACCCACGACCCACGGCAGCTGGTCCCGCCTCGCTGCTCCATGGCTGCCTGGAGCCTGCCCCTCGTCTGTCAATGTGGGACGGACGCCCGCTGCCCTCCCGCTGGTCTCCCAGGCTCCCCTTGTGCTAATCTGCCCTCCGTGTTCCCCTAAATGAGAG
This sequence comes from Mesoplodon bidens, assembly GCF_964165515.1. Lineage (NCBI taxonomy): Eukaryota > Metazoa > Chordata > Mammalia > Artiodactyla > Ziphiidae > Mesoplodon > Mesoplodon bidens. Next base: position 58,807,643 of record NC_138167.1, on the reverse strand, counting down.
CATCCTTTACACCCAACCCCGATGGCTGGCCGCCAAGCACCTGGGACAGGACAGTCGTGTTTCCTTCCTTCTCCACCCCACCCTCCCCAAATCCCACGGGGGGCCCTGCTTAGACCCCCTCCTCCTGTGAGCCTTCCTGGATGCAGAAGCCGGGTGTCACACCTGTCTCAGCACCGTGATAGGTTTCGGGTGGAAAGGACCCGTACGTTTTAAGCCCACGCTGTACGATGTGTCCACTGCTGCTGTTATCCATTCCTACACCACTTACAAGGAAGCCAGCCTCGTAGAGTTATGCAGTTGCCTGAGCCGGTTGGGTAGAGGCAGGTGGCCCCGTACCAGGTCAGTCGGCTCGCAGGCCTGCTCGGTGCCGCGGCTTTGGCAGATCGGGGGCTCTGCAGTGGGAGGGGTGTGGGCATGTGTCTGTCTCTGGCCCTGTGGGGCTGGTCCCGGGGTCCCAGTTCCAGGACAGGGACAGAGACCCTGGCTGTACGATCTGCGCTCTGATTCTTCCAGAAGTCCAGGGCGTCTGTCCTATCTCCCTCGGTATCAGGGAGGCGGCGAGGACTTGTTTCTTTGGCCCTCCTGACAGGCAGAGAATTGTTTGGATTATGAATATCAGCTTGGGGGTGACCTTGCTCAGAAAGGTACCAAAATAGAAAGTTCAATATTCCCTATTTTAACCGACAGTTAAAAATTCAATAAATCTTCTTCTTGCCAGACACCTGTATGGAATTGCGCTGAATAAATGCCCTCGGATTCCTTGCAGACGAGCCCTGGTGTTTATGTGTAAAGCTATCAGCCCAGTGGGAAGGGACTGATTTTCCAGGCTCGAGAGAATGGCCCTTTTGAAAAGTAAAAATAGCCCTATGATCCCAGACGATTTTGACAAACCTTGGAAATGAAGCAGAGGTGGGAGATAAAGGCTCGCTCCATCTCCCCTGGACCCAAGATAGAGACCACAAGACAGTTCCATCAATAGCGAAATACTGGATCTGCGACAATTTGTCTGTCTGCACACATGAAGGCATCGGTGGTAGATTCTAAAGAGAATGGAAAATGGTTAGATCATTGTCAGGACCACATGAAACTCGAAGAGTCCAAAAGAAAGTGAATAGATAACAGAAAAACAAGAAGTAAAATTAAAAAGAAGAGGGCTTCCCTGGTGGTGCAGTGGTTGAGAGTCCGCCTGCCGATGCAGGGGACACGGGTTCGTGCCCCGGTCCGGGAGGATCCCACATGCCGCAGAGCGGCTGGGCCCGTGAGCCATGGACGCTGAGCCTGTGCATCCGGAGCCTGTGCTCCACAACGGGAGAGGCCACAACAGTGAGAGGCCTACGTACAACAAAAAAAAAATAGAAGAAATAAAACATCGACAAGACTAACATTTGAATCATCAGAACGACAGTGAAGAGTTATTTTTTCTCTTAAGGAAGAGAAATTCGGGCAGTAAGAGCGAGGCTAACATATGACAGCATAGACCAAGGAGAGGGACGAGGCTCAGGAGACGTGAATGAACACAAAGGATAAACCCAAAGTATCCAAAGACAGCCCGCAAATAAACATGAAGCCAACAAGGCCACAAAAAATCTGCTCATAGAAGCAAAAGGGAGCCTGGGAAACGCAGAAAGAGATCAGCCTCCCAGCCAATAGAGGAACTCACAGGGATGATGAGATGTCACCAGACCAGTGGCTCCTACCTTGCAGTCCCTCGTCCATGTGCGAGGCCGGAGCCGTGTTCACGGCTAGGGGCCTGGACCCCACTCCGTACAGCACACGCAACTCTGCCCCACGGCCCGTTCACACGCAGAATGACATCGTCTGTTAAAGAGAATGAATTCGAGCTGCCTGCACCGATTCTGATGGGACTCGTACCGTAACACAGGGAAAATCAAGAGGGAAAGGGCACGTTGCAAAAGGACACACGTGCTGCACTGTGAACATGAAATCCTAACACAATCCGACGTGTACTGTGGACAGAAAGATGTATTTGGGGGGAAAATGTAAAATGCACAGGGAACGTATACACCCGCTCAGGATGCCTGCTGCCAGGGGCCAGAGGTGGGGACAGGTGTCCTCCGAGGAGAGGGGGCTTCTGCTGTATGGTCACCAGGCTGAGACCCTTTCGCTCTTCTGGGGGCAGCCCTCCGCCCCACAAGGGAGCAGGCCTCATTCACACACACGCAGAGCTAACAGTCCTGGGCTGAGAGCCACTCACATTCTTGTGAATTTTTCGAAAATGAGATTCGGGGAAGTCCTGTGATTGTGGGAGGTTTACAAATTAAGTTCCATGACTTTGGACCAAAAAATAGGCCACCTGAGTAGGCCCCACTGGAGTCCCTGGTGTCCCCGGGGCATGTGACACGCCTCCACCCGACCCGTCCCCCCCAGAGCCTCTCTGCCAGGATAGGCCACCTGGGGTCAAGTGTGCAGGAGGCCACCCTGGCAGCTGTTATCTTGGTGGCTTTACTTTCTAAAACCAAAGGCTTCCTTTTTCTGATGTGTAAGTTTCATGTATGAGAAATATTATAAGACTATGAAAGTTAAATCACTTACATTTGGGAAATTACGTTTATCTAACAGACTAAAATTTCATGGGATGAAGTACAGAATAAAATACCCGCACGGCATGTAATACAGTACAGGGGTGTCTGAAGGGCAATGCTTAAGAACATGTTTACGTAACAATATGATGCAAATGAGGCTTCCCTGGTGGTGCAGTGGTTGAGAGTCCGCCTGCCGATGCAGGGGACACGGGTTCGTGCCCCGGTCCGGGAAGATCCCACATGCTGCAGAGCGACTAGGCCCATGAGCCATGGCCGCTGAGCCTGCGCATCCGGAGCCTGTGCTCCGCAATGGGAGAGGCCACAACAGTGAGAGGCCCGCGTACCGCAAATATATATATATATATATATATATATATATATATATATATATATATATATATATATATATATGATGCAAATGAACGTATCTACAAAACAGAAACAGACTCACAGACTTAGGGAACAGACTTGTGGTTGCCAAGGGGGAGGGATGGACTGGGCAGTTGGGATCATCAGATGCAAACTATTATATAGAGAATGGGTAAACAACAAGGTCCTACTGTAGAGCACAGGGAGTTACATTCATTATCTTGTGATAAACCAGAATGGAAAATAATATGGAAAAGAATATATATATGTATAACTGAATCACTTTGCTGTACAGCAGTAATTAACACAACATTGTAAATCAACTATACTTCAATAAAATAGGTTAAAAAAGAAAAGAAAAGTCTGCACAGCATTTGAGACACCCTGGGAAGACTGGGAGTGAGGAGGGCCCGGGGGACCGGGATGCCGGGTGGGCTGGGCACACCGGGGGTCTTCTCACCCACAGGGGCTGTGTGAGGGCACCCACAGTCCAGGTGCACCAGTGACGTGGAGATTGTCCAGGGCCCGACGCCTCAGCAGGTGCTCCACAGATGGTGTGAGGTGCTGCAGGGGGTGAGTAATCACAAGAGAAAAAATAGCTAGAGAGCATCGTCCCCACTGTGCTTCCATGCTCTGCACTCACCAGGGAAAGAAGCGCCAAGCCAGGCTGAGATCCAGAAGGAAAGGACCCTACTGGGCCTTGAAGGGCCTGGCCTCCTGCTTCCCCCGAGCCCAGGGCTTGGGCTCTCAGGGGATAGAGGATGGCCTTGGGACCACGGAAGTCACAGAGAGGCTTGGTGTGGGCAGCAGGGTGCCAGGCAGACAGAGTTTTCTTCCCAGAAGAGGGAAGGGGCTGGGACGGGGGCTGTGGGGTGCCGAGGGGCCGGTCCTGGGAAGGGGTGCACGGCCACTGGGCTGGACACTTGGAGCTGAAACCCTGGAGACTGCGGCCAGTGGGGTGAACCTCCAGAGGACTGCGGATCGGGAGAGAGTCTGAGCAGCATGAGGGCCTCTGAAGTTGGGTCCCCAAAGAAAGGACAGAGGCCCTTCCCAAGACACAATGGGCTGTACCAGCCCCCGCAGACCACCTGTGACCACAGAGCTGAAAGGTGGCACATCCCAGGACCTCATAAGATGACCAGATTCGAGATCCCCTCACCACGCGTGGCCGAGGGCTGACCCAGAGGAATGAAGCCAACACCTTTGGGGACCCCTGGCTCTGCGGCCCCCTCCCACCTTCTGCTGCCACCTGCAGGGGCCAAATCCTTCACCTGGCTCTCCCCAAGTCTCATTCAGAAGGAGTCGGTTCTCTGGACCCCCTAAGGGAGCCTCCCTCAGGACCCTGGCAGATGTGCCAGGACCAGCCGGCGGTGGACTTTCTGCGTCTCCTCCCGTCTCCGACCCCCAACCCTACAGCAATGATGACAGTTGTTGCTGTGGCCCTGTGTGGGGTGCAGAGACATCGGGGGAGCTTCTTTGTCTGTAGGACGTTCTCGGGCATTTTCTTATTATCGGAATTTCTTCCTTTTGAATTTTATTTCTTCAGTCTTACAATTTCTGGTTGTTCGTATTTATCAGTGGAATTTCAGAGGTTGCTTTAAAGCAGCCAGACGTGTCCTGGTTCCATCGTGGCTGCGGGGTCCCTGCTTTCCCCGGTGCCTGGCTGGGCGGCGGGGCCCTAGGGGTTTGGGTCCTGGCTCTGAACAGCACTGGGACTTGGAAGTCACTCATCCTCTTGGGTTCCTGATCTGAGGATCCAGTGAACACACGGTATCCCTGGCAGACAGGGTGGCCCGGGGGTGGCTACGGACGGCGTGGCTGTGATGGTGACAAGCAGTTGACAGCTGTTGCAAGAGAGGTTTGGGGACCCTCTCCTACTGTGAGGGCACGTGAGGCAGCTGGGTCCGTCCAGGGCCACTCCCGGGCCTCCACGCCCAGTGCTTTTTCCCAAAGGCCCCGTAGCACTTACCAGGCCAGAGGTGGATTTGACCTGGCAGCCACGTCCCTGCTGCGGGCCAGCTTGTCCAGCCGTACGGACCCTGGGTCGCCCACTGGAGGCCCCTTCGGAGTTACAATTTTTATCCTACCGACTGGGATGCTGGCCTCTGCCTGTGTCGATCGGGACCACAGCAGGGCCCAGACTGCTCTCCAGGCTTTGGTACAATCTGGGATTCTTTATCACAACCCCCAGGAGTCCCACTTCTCTCCACCCTGCTCTTCCATAGCCCCGGCTTCCATGATAGCCGTCTTTACCGAGGCCCCCGCCCTCTCACCACACCCCCTGTCCACTCTCCAGACCGGACGCAAGGACAGCTGAGCCTGGGAGAGCTTCTGGATCTGAATTCCAGGAAGATGCCTGTTTCTGTGGTGCCCGTGCACACACACACTTACACACTCACACACACAGAAGGTATCTTCTTTGAAGGGGGCTGCAGGCCAGAGATGGCGGCCCTGGCATTTGAGGGCAGAGAGCTGCACGGGCATCTAGGGTTTCTCTCCAAGACCCACCTGGACCATCAGCGTCACCACTGTTTACTTGGCCGGCACAGCCAGCCCAGAGCGCGGCCATCGGACCCTCATCTTGCAGAAGACGCTGCGTCTCGCGCAGAAAGAGGCGGCAGTCGGTAGCCGGAAGCTGCCTTTGCTCTGACTCTGGCACAGCCAGGGTGACACGAGCCACATTTGCTCTGTGGAGGGAAACAGCTTCCAGAACTTGCTCTCTGGGACCCAGGCGGGCACAGGCTTGGGCCCATCGCTGCAGCCCGGAGGCTCTTGGCAGGTGCATGGAGGCTAATTAGCAGAAGGCAGTCACATCCCAGCCTCCGGCTCGCAGACAGATTTGTTTGTTTATTTGTTATTTTGCTGGTCCTGGCTTTGGCTCTCACATGCAGAGCTTGGCTGTTGGATTCTTTTCTTTAAAAAAATCAATTCTAGTCTCTTCTTGGATTTTAAGCAATTTGAAATTTAATTTTAATATTTGTCACTCATTTATCATTGACTCAGCTGTTTGCTCAACAAGGACCCTGGCGAGGTGCTGGCCGCTGTCAGGTGTCAGGGCTTTGGAGCTTCAGCTGGGGCTGAGGGGCGGCAGCAAGACCGGCACCGATGCCATGACCCCCAGGGCTTCTGGGGACCGGCCGGCAACACTTGAGATATGGGAATGGGGGTTCTACAAAGTCTGAGACACTCACAGGGAACCTGCGGACCCATGAGGGCCGGGAGCAAGGGGCCTGCCGAGCACAGTGGAGATGAGAGCTGCAAGCTGGATGGAAAAGGTGCTTTTCACCCATTCACTCATTTGTTTGTCATCCCTCCATATTCTACAAACCTTCCTGGAGGAACAACTAAGCGCCAAGCACCCTTCCAAGTTCCAAGTTCAGGGCAGACGAAATCCTTGTCTGAGGAGGTCCCGTCCTGGTGCAGGACAGAGGTCCCGTCCTGGTGCAGGACAGAGGTCCCGAGCAAATGAGGCCGATAAACCACAGCCGGGGCGGGGGCGGTGATGAAAGAAGTAAAGCGTGTGAGGGAGGAGGGTGCCCTGGGCCCCACGAGAAGCATCCGACTGGAGCCTGAACAAAGTCAGAGTGAAGATCTCAGGCATCTGGGCAGAGCCGGGAGTGGGCAGAGAAGCCCAGCGGGCAACTGCAAGGTCTGTGGCTCCCGAGGACTTGGGGGTGGCGGTGAAGGGACAAGGGGAGGCTGGGGCCTTCCAGTATCTGCCCTGACAGGCTCCCGCCCGGGATCAAACCAGATTAGGGAAACTCCATCTTTCTGATGCTATGCAAACATGGAGAAGGACGGCATTGCATGGCTTGCTGGGCTAAAGGACGGGCAAGTGGGAGCTGCTGGTACCCCCGGCCTGGCTCTGCTGCCCTGAGAATGGACAGGCTGATGCCCCCTGGAGCAGAACCCTGAGAAAGAAACAGGATGCTCAGGAGAGGACACCTACAAAGAGGCCAAAGGGCAGCCGCCCGTGCAGCCCACCTGGGCAGAGACGCACAAGGGCCGGGGGCACAGCATGTCCTCACACATCGCCCCTCAGTCGGGGGGCTCCCTGGGGAGGTTTGGTAGGGTGGGAAGGGAGCAGACTCTGTGCTGAGCTTTGGGAAAACAGTTCTGGGGCCAGTGGTGGACACTGGCTTTCTGTGTACACTCCTGGGAGCTGGTGGGACCCCCAGCCTTCAGTGGGACACACCTGCATGCTTGCTTCTCTCCTTATAAGCATGTCCCCAGGAATGAGTCAGAGGCTCAGGATGATAAGGACCGGTGACATCTAAGACTTTAATGTTTCTACCTTGAAATTACACCAGTTTCTATACTGAACACTTGTTGATTTCTATTAATCTGCAAGTAGGAGGACTCTCCCAAGAGCAGTTCACACAAAGTAAGGGCTTTGTTCTTCTCAGATACTAAGAAGGTCATGGGAGAAACAGTCCAGAATGTGTGGCATCTCCGACACACCATCGGGATGCAGACTTGTGTCTGCTCAGCTGTTCCCGGGATGTCTCTTGCACACAAAATGGCAGCTGCACCTCTGGCATTGCATCCTCCTTCCAGGTGCAGAAAGGAAAGGACCCAGGGGAGAGCTGACCAGTCGACTTCTACTGCAAGGTCCTCTCTGAGGATTCAGAGACCCCACTCCATCCCCCCGGCCAGGATCGGGTCCTGTGGCCCCCAGCCATGAGAGAAATGGGGCTTTTCACTCCTTTTCTTTATTTTGCTTGTGTGTTTGGAGCAAAATGTGTAAAAAGAAGACCATGAATATTAGGTGGACGTGCTGTGTTCACAGCAACCTCTGTGAGGGAGATACTCCTGTCCGCCCCATGAAGACCTTGCAACTCAGGGGGTCACAGATCTTCCCCAGATGACCCAACACTTTGGTGGATTCAAGCCCAAGAGGGTTATCCCAGAGGCATCCTCCGGTGTCCTCTGCCGCTGGCCTCCCTGCGTGGCTCCAGCCCTGGGCCTCCCGCCTGCTGTGTCACTGTTCACTGTGGAGCCCCAGACCAGACTTGTGATACTTGAGCTGACACCTCCCCACGTGCACAAACCCCTCATTTCACGTTAACCTGCTGCTGCACGCTTGATTTATTTTAGCATTTATGGTAACGGTTTTGAAGTTTTTTTTTATGATAAAGGGGACAGATAGTACATGGTAGCAAAATGCAGTTGACGGTAAGTGCTTATTATGTAATTATGGATGCTTTAATATGCATAGTTTTCTCTGCGGTTGGTAGCAACTAAACACATAATTACTGAATATTTAAGAAGAATATTATCTACAGAGTCTTCTGTCTGCTGAAAAGCAGGAAATCTTTGCTCGTGGAACCTGGCTAAATCCCCTTCACAGTAGAGCTGCCTGAGGGTGAGAGCTGCCTCCTCTGAGACGGTGGGGAGGGGATCTCGAGGACCTGGCAGGGGGTGGGGGGCAAAGCCCACATCACCGAAGATGCTTTTAAGGAGCAAATGCACCTCCTGATTCTGTAACTTGAATGGGAATGACGTAAACAGAGTGAGTCTGGTGCGGGGGGGTGGGGGGGCAGGGATGGAGGAGAGGGATGCCCTGGCAAGAGGTCCTGGAGCAAAGGAGAGTTGGGAAGGAAAGATCAGTCAGCGGGCGGGGACGACGGGTGAGATGAGAAAAATACCAGGGCTGGGTTGGACTCTGCAGATGCCTGTGTGACCACCCAAAGGGTGGGGAGAGAGACCCAGTCGGAGAGAGATGGAGAGACAGAGGATGCTCCGAATCACACACGCACATGCACACAGACAACAGGCGAACACGCACATGTGCACACATGCAACAAGGCTTTAGGATTTCAGGAACAAATAGAGACAGACTAGGAAAGGCCACTGCTCTCCTTCCCTCTCTCTGGGGAACAGACTTCATGTCTTCCAGCACCCACCCCCCAGAATCCCCAGAGGACAGCCAGGACCCCTCGACTCTGGGGCACCCTTTGCTTCCCTCCCTGGTACCCCACAACTTACCTTCATGGCTCTTCAAACTGATGCCCCTGTGCCTTCCAGATGAGTAGGTGTGGCTGCCTGGTGCTAAGGCAGGTAGGGTGGGTGCCATAGCCCACGACCATGCCTGCACACCTGGCCAGTGCTGATCACCATCAAGGCTCCCCGAGGACCGGTGGGCAGGAACAGGACAGCCTGGGAGGGACGGGGTGGTGGGACTGTCACCCTCATAATGGCCGAGTGGCCCAGGCCCGTCTCCTGCCTCCCCGGGTGGTGTCATCCCAGATTCCAGGGCTCTGCCCAGACTCAGGGCTCACCCTGACTTCTGCATGTGCAGGAAAAGGGCCCAGGAAGGCAAGGGCTGGAGGAGAGGCCAAGGGGCCTGCCCTAGTCCCCTTCCAAACGGGTCTGGTCTTTCCTCTGTGGAACCCGGGGTGTCCCAGGCTGCAGGTCCTACAAGCCCTCTGCCCACTGCCCATTTGTGGGTTTACTGGGCTCAGGCATCTGCTTTATGCTCCTGGCAAAGGTACAGGGGGAACACGGGGTGAGCTGCCCGAGACCCTTAGGGCTCAGCAGGAACTGTGGACAAGTGCACAGAGCCAGCCCTGCTGTGGGAATAGCAGTCCGTGAAGAAGCCCCAGCGGACGGTGATGTGAGGGCGACCGGGTTTGCTGCCGTCTGGATGCCGTGGAGCCTACGGTGAAGGCAAACTCCTCCATCCCAGCAAGTCGGTCTGCGTCTGACTCGGGACAAAGTTAAACCTGCTGTAGTTTCTGAGGCCCCCTCTCTCTCTTCTGTCTGGATGTCCCCCCCGTCTCTCGGACTCCTGCAAACTAATGTCCGATTTGACCTGACGGGACACATGGGGCTGAGCTGCTTTTCCACCCGCTGCCCAATCCTCCACTGGACGTCCAGGGAGGGCAAGGTCCCCTCCCAGGCCCCCAGGAGCCCTGTCACTTGGAAAGCCAAGCCCCCCCCGCCTGAGCCCCCTGATCCTTGGGGGACAGAGTGAAGGAGGGATGAACTGTCGCCTCCTGTCTGCGCCCACCCCCTCTGGGAAGGACAGGCCCTCCCTCTCGGTGACCTCTGCTGGTTGCTGCATTTTAGGTGTGGGCTCCCTGAGGCTGCGTGTCCTCCAGAAAGTTCTCAGCACTCACGGGTTCTCCACTCCCTCCTGGCTGTGACCCTGGGGCCATTGGAGACCTGGCTGCTCTTCAGGTGGCCACACTCGGCCACGGGGACAGTGTGGCCTCCCTGGGCCTGAGGCGCTGACCCTCCCCAGCCCGTCACCCCCGGCCCCGAGGACTCCTGGGTCCAGGCTGCCACCTGGCTTCCTGCACTCAGAGCTCATCTCTTTGCCCAGGGGCTGTGGTTCTGGGCATAAGGCCTCTGGCCTTTCTGGGGACCATGGGCACCTGACCTCTGGGAAGCCCTGTCATCTGCCCAGAACACAAGCTCAGTGTGACCAGCGGCCGTGTGAAGGTGTGGGCTCGAGCCCTGCCCGGGGCCAGGGCATGACTGCCCTCAGGATTTGTCGAACCAGTGGATACTCACTCAGGGTGAGTTGAATGAACGCATGAATAGATGAAAAAATGGAGGGAAACGAATGGATTTCGGATTCAGGCATAATCACATCAGGACTGCTTTTCCCTTGAGGGGAGAAGAGGCGGCTCTTCCTCGAGTCCCTGGCCGCTGAGTAGTTGTCACACCTTCGTCTTGACATTTCTGGGGCCAGGAGTTATCCATGCATGCTGAATATCAAGGTCAGTATTTTTAGATGCAAATTCTTTAATTTTTGGAAACCCTCCAAAGAGGTTTCAGTGATGGGTACATATTTGATAAATATAAATAAATTTAAAAGCTATAAAAATAACTCCTCAAAAACTCTCTGTTCTATTTTCTATTTCCTGGAAGCCCACACACATATTCTGAGAGAGGAAGGGGGCTCCAGCCTTGCCGTCGGGAGCAGGACGCTGACCACAGGCCAGTGGTCCTCCCCACCTGCCTGGGATGCCCCAGGGGCCTGAGGCTGGAGAAGAAGGTCGCATTGAGTCCAGTGACATGGGATGTGCCCAAGCCTCTCCCAGGGCCCCGCCTGCTCTGTGTCCTGGTCAGAGCCCCCGGAGAACAGACCTTTGAATGAGCTTAGAGACGCAGACCGCCCAGAGATGAGGCAGCCAGGTGAACAGCAGTTTTCTGGAGGCTCAGGAAGCCTCGGCCCACCCTTAGACCCACAGAGCACTATTTGGGGCCCCCTTGGGCCCTGAACCTCTCATCTGAGAGCAGACCTCTGCACAGGCTCATGTGCAGCGGGAACAGAGAGCAGGCCTGTTGGAGACATGTCAGCAGATGCCAGTGTCGCGAGGTGAGGGGTTTGTGCACCGCCTGGGAGACCCCACGGGGGCTGCCCCAAGTGCACGGCCAGGGCGGGTGAGTGCAGAAGGCAACGGGGAGCCCCTGAGGGGGTGAAGGAGTGCTGTGTCCCACCCTTAGATGGGCTGGTCTGGAGTCAAGGTCTCCCCGTTCCCTGCGTGTGCCGCCCGCCCACATGCTCTCTTCCCCTACAGAGCAACACTGTCCCCCGCCCCCGGGGCCAGGGCAGAAGCCAGAGCTGTTCCTCCAGGACCCCCCACAGATAGCAGCTGGCTGTTCACACCCGCTGCCCCGGGCTGCCTGGTCCTTTCTGCCGTGGCTCATTCACACTCTGGCTTCCTGTCCACAAAGCCTCCCCTACCACCTGTTCCCCCTAAAGATGGGCTCCTGGGTCCCACTCCCCCAGCCAGATGTTCCTCCGCCCCCCATCAGCACGTCTCCCCAGCCCCTCCGGCCTCCTGTCCCTATGGCCTGACATGGACTCCTCCAGGAAGTCCTCCCAGATACCCTCAGTCCAAAGTGGCCTCTCTCCCCAGCCTCTCAGGCTGCTCTGGACCCTCCCTGGCACAGTTACCATCATCAGCCTATGACAACCAGCTGCCCCTGACATGCAAAATGGGCTCAGTGAAGACTGATGGAGACCGTGAATGGATGAGTAAATATGTCAAGTTATTATTGCTGGAGCAGCTCTGAATTACATGGGGGTGGATGTCTCTGTCAGTTCAAGCTCCCATAACAAAATACCACATGCCGGGTGGCTTATAAAGAACATTTCTCACCATTCTGGAGGCTGGACATCCAAGGTTTAGGCGCCAGTGGATTCAGAGTCTGGTTCATTGATGGCCTCTCCTCCCTGCATCCTCATGGGGGTGAAGGGGAGAGGGAGTTCTCTGGGGTCTTTATTGAGGGCACTGATCCCATTCATGGGGGTTCCACCCTCAAGACTCGACCACCTCCCCAAAGCCCCATTTCCTACGGCCATCACATTGGGGGTTAGGTTTCAACATATTCATTTTGGGGGGACACAGACATTCAGTCTGTGGCAATGGCCTGTGGTAGGTGAACAATACATACATTTTTTAATTGAACGGGAGTAAAGTCCAGTCATTTTTATCCTGAGCATCCAGGCATAGGTTTAGCAAGTTAAATATTGAAATACCTAATGCACAAGCCTTCTATGGTCCTGGTAGAACCACCTCTGTCCAGAACTGGGCATCCTCCTGTGGGGGCCTTTGGTGTGGGAACGGGTGGACAGTTTGGGGCTGTGGTGCACACACATGGATCCCCTGGTGTACGTAGATGAAGCCTGTTCTGAGGAACACGTCTATGCGGTCACTACCATCCATGTGGTGGACAGGAGTCCACAGAGAAATTTCTGGGCACCCAGGGTGGATTTCCCATGGCTTCAGTGGAAACGTGAAGCTGACTCTGCAGCCCTTCGCCTGAAGCTATTGATGGCTCTGGGCTTTGGCCACCTCCCTGAAAACCTCATAACCTTTTTAATCACTGCATCTCCAGCGTTAGGACATCCTTGGTCTGCCTGGAAGGCTCAGGGGAATCGGTGTGAGCCTTGCCTTGTCTCACTATCTCCAAAACCTCCTGCAGCCCCTGCCTGGGGACCTCCTGGTGCATCCTGTGCAGCGTGGGCGGGGAAGGGGGAAGGGCTGCTCCCACGCTTCTGTGTTGTTCCCTTCAGCCCCGTTTAATTCTGTTTAAGATGGGTTCCCCCTCGTTCCTCAGTGGTGTCCTGAGCTGGGTGGAGCATCGTTCTGGAAACAGTCGGGTGTTTCTAGATACGCACATCTGTCTCTGTGTCTCCGAGTCCTCAGACTCCTCCTTCCCAGCCTCGCTGTTTTGCACTGTTGTGCCGGCCCTGCCTGCTTTTGTCCCCCAAACTCTGCACACGCCTGTTGGCTCAGCAGACCTTAGTCAGCACTTCACTGTGTATCTAACTCAGCCCGAAGCCATCTCGCCCTTGGACCTGGTTCAGCTCAAGGTTCTGGACGTGTAAATGTCACTGGTTTCTTGGGCTTTAAGATGTTCAAGGCCTGAGAGTTGGCGATGCCACCCGGTGTCCTGATCTCGCAGATGCCTCCCCGCCCTGCCTCTTCCCCGGGCGGGCGGGCACCGTGCTTTATTCCCGTGACCCCCATCTGGGGCAGCTCCTTGACACACCCACCGGCCACATCGGCAGCCAGGAGCCGTGTCACAGGACCCCACGTGGGTGAGGCCCCAGGAGTGTTCTCAGAGCCCCAAGCCACTGGAGAGCACACAGTGAGGACACACCTGGTGGCCGGGGGCTCCATGCCAGGAAGATCATGTGGCTGTGGGTGAGTCTCCAGGAAACCCTGGTCACAAGACAGATTGGAAAGCTTGGCTGTGGATACCCGACCAAGCCCACACACACAGCAGGGCACATGCGTGTAGATTCACACAGGATCATTCATCACCCGCCAGCTTCACACAGGATCATCCATCGCCTTCCAGGTTCACACAGGAGCATCCATCACCCTCCAGGTTCACACAGGAGCATCCACCACCCACCAGGTTCACACAGGATCATCCATCCCCCGCCAGGTTCACACAGGATCATCCATCCCCCGCCAGGTTCACACAGGATCATCCATCCCCCGCCAGGTTCACACAGGATCATCCATCCCCCGCCAGGTTCACACAGGAGCATCCATCCCCCGCCAGGTTCACACAGGATCATCCATCACCCGCCAGGTGTCGGGCACTGTTCTGGGACCTGGGGACTGAGCAATGGGCCCCAGCCACAGACACTGTTCTTTTCCTGAGGGTCGCAGTCCAGGGAGGAGACAGATGGTGACTCCCGAGCACACATGGGTC